>NC_082688.1:98163312-98832772 GCF_949987515.2 Delphinus delphis
TGCATCCACAGAGGACAGGCAGCCACTGTTGCACCCTCAGGACAGGGCTCTTGGCCAAAGATCTGAGTATGCTAAGCTTTTTAGAGGCAAAGGCTGCTGGAAGCCAGGATCTCATTAAACAGTTCTTACCCACAGAGTCTTAAAAGTCAGTTCTTACCCACAGAGCCTTAAAAGTGCCCTCTAGCCCTGGGGGATGCTCTGATCCCATGTGTTTATTGACAGAAACCAGGTTTCTGGCTGACGCCTACCTGGGCTTCCTCAGATCTCCTAGCCAGACTCCACCATCCTGAAGAGAAACAGCTCAGTTTCCAGGCTCTGAAAATCTACATAAGGTGATGAAAACCCAAGGCTTTCTCAAAGCTGCTGGTGGGGTGGCCCTCCTCCCTCTTATGTCCTGGAGCTGTAAAGATCATGAAGAAGAGTAAAATGAGGAGAAGGACAGGAAGGGAAAATTTCTTAAGCCAGTAGAAGAATTTGGCCTGTGGCTAGCAAAGAGAAGAGAATGCTTTAGAAGAAGGGGAATTTATTCATGGACACCTGTCAGAGACTGTCATTCCTCTAGCTGAACTATAGTCTGAATTTTACTATGACATAAATCATTTCCTCCTGAACTTAATAACTCTTCTTTATAGGTTTCTACCCACTCATAAATAAAGCTCATTCCATATGTATATACTACAAAAGTCATCCCTGTTCATTGGGAGAGGTAGGTGCCAACCCCATTTTACATAGGGGTTTTTCTGTGGTCACCCCTTCCAAGGGGACCCCTCTTTTCCCTGGGGTAGTGTCAACCTCAAAGAAGAAGATTCCTTTCTATGTCCTCACTGGGTGCATGGGGTGAGTCTGTCTGTCAAAGATGGAGAAGACCATGAAGAAAGGATATTTTCTTTCAAAGAGCCAATAGTGACTTTCAGGATGGGTCCAAGTGTTGCAGAACTGCAGGCACAGATGCAAAGGGATTTAGGCCTCTCTTTGCTGGGGGAAAGTAAGGCTTGGACAACATGCGCCCAGCCAGTTTTGCTGGCAGATTTAAGAGGTGGCAGATTCCAAGGAGATGGGCCAGCTAATGGCAGCCAGAGCCCAGAGACGCTCTGAAAGGCTACTACAGATCTGGGGAGTCAAGCTTGGAGACTCACTTACCCTTTCCATTCTGCTAGCTCTCCATGGAGCAGTGATCCTTGGCATTTTGAATTGTGACATCCCATCTAGGTTGGGTTTTTGGACACTAGTTCCCATTCTACTCTAATGTGGCAAGATAACAAAGTGCATTTCTTAAACTATGAATTACAATGTTCTCAGGGTTTTATACATTCTCAGAAAGGCCCCCATAAATATTCAAATTCTAACTTTAAAAATGTAGTTGGAAAGGACGTTAGCAAGCATTCTTGTCCAAGATCCTATCCAAAGAAGTAAATACCTCCACAGCAACCCTAACAGATGGGCACTCAGGCCTTCCTCATCCTCCTAGCAGGAAAATCATAAAGAGAATCAGCTGTTATCTCTACTGTGATATCAAACTTTAAAATATATTACAATTCACTTGGCTTAAACCATATTTTGAAATTTTGTCATTAAGATAGTGAACATTCCTGGGAATTTAGCCTTTTAGGAGAAAATATATCAATAAAGTGTTTAATGGTACAGATTATGTGCCTTGAATTATGCTAGGTACAATAATTACAAAAATCAGACAGGTGAAAATGTAAGAAAAAATCTTGTAACCTCCTAAGATAAGAGCACTGAAAGTCAAAAATCAGTGTTCATAAGAAAGTGGAAAATAGCGAGTGTTGGCAAGGATGTGGAGAAATTGGAACCTACATACATTGTTGGTAGGAATACAAAAGGCTGCTGCTGGGGAAAAGTTTGGCAATTCTTCAAGTTAAATTATATGATTCAACAATTCCACACCTAGAATATACCTGAAAGAATTGAAAATAGGGACTCAAATAAGTACGTCTACATGAATATTCATAGCAGCAGTATTCACAGTAGCTAAAAGGTGGAAACAGCCCCAAAGCCCGTCAACGGTTAAATGGATAAACTGTGTTACATTCATAGAGTAAATTATTTTGCAGCCATACAGGGGAATGAAGTATTAATACATGCTGCAACACGGATGAATGTCAAAACCAGGATGCTTAATGTAAGAAGACAGACACAAAAGTTGTGTATTGTATGATACCATTTATATGAAATATCTAGACCAGGTAAATCCATAGAAACCAAAATCAGATTGCTGGTCGTCAGGGCCAGAGTCAGAGGAGAATGAGAAGTGACTGCTCAATGAATACATAGCTTCCTTTTGGGGTGATAAAAATGTTTTAGAGGTGGATAGTGGTGGTGATTGCACAACATTATGAAGGTAGTAAATGCCACTGAATTGTTCACTTCAAAATGCTGAATGTTATGTTTTATGAACTTTACCTCAATAAAAACTTCAGAAAAAAAAATTTAAAGGTCTCTGCTCAAGTCTCATTTCTAAGACTAGTATTTCATGTGTCTTTGAGCAAGATGATTCACTTCTCTGAGCCTAAGTCTTCCCACCTACATATAACCCAGGTGAAGCTATTCTGCCTTGTGGCCAGTCTCAGCACAATGGCATATCTAGAAGCACAAGACTGATATCCTAAAAGAACAGAAAAATACTTAAAAGTATTCCTGGGTTAAAAATCATCACTGGAAACTGCAAGAATTTCTCTCACTTACTACGCAACAAAATGACTTTTTAAAAGAAAACTATCTTGCCTTCACCCACACTAGCAGACAGCAAACAGACACATAACTGGCCCAACACCTTCTTTTGTAAATAAAGTTTCATTGGCACACAGCCATACCCACTCAGCATTCTCTGAGGCTGCCTTCATGCTACAATGCAAAGTTGGGCAGTTACAACTATGGCCCACAAAGCCTAATATAATTACTATCTCGCTATATCCACAAAAAGTTTACCAACCTCTGTTGTAGAATAACCTAATAAGAAATTGCCAACAAAACAAGAACTTGTGAATGAGATAATAAAAGAACAAAACGGCATGGAAGATGAGATTGAAGCCTTAATGAAAAGAAACAAACTGGTGCCAAAACATCATTTGTGACCAATAAATCCATGGGAAAGTAGGGAACCAAATTACTGCCATAGAAAAGTATCCTAGATAATCATTGTGAATATTAAGGACAAAAAATTTAATTACATTAAAAAAAAAGAAAGAGATTAAAAGGACAAATGTCACTTAAAAATCGTAACTCTCACTTCTTAATGTTTTTAAATCTCCCTTTTTAAACTTGAATCTTTTAGGAAAAGCTCTCCCCTGTGGTGACAGAGTTATTTGAAGTTCAGAGATTCTACAATTTAACAACAGGTTCTTTTTCTTTATTTAAGCTCAAGTAAAATTAAATTAATTACATTTATTTCAAAATAGGATCTATTATATAACTCTGTTTCTCTAAAAGTATATCGCCACTTCTCTTCCATCTGTATATTTGCAGAAAAGCATGTTCAGAATGATGTTCACCTAGTTACAATGATGATCATTTCTGGGTGGTATAATTTGTGGTGATTTTTTACTGTCACTTTTGTATTTTCCTATATTTGTTTAAACAGTTAAATCATTCATTCACTTTTTTACAAAAAGAGTTTTTTTCTTTAAAAAACTCAAGGCCAGTAGGTAAACTGTTATCTTTTTTCCTCCCAGATTTATTGAGATATAATTGGCATAGTTCACTGCATAAGTTAAGGTGTGCAGCATAATGATTTGACTTACACACATCATGAAATTATTACCACAATAAGTTTAATGAACATTCATCATCTCATATAGATACAAAATTAAAGAAGTAGAAAAGAAGTATTTTTTCTTTGTGATGAGAACTCAGGATTTACTGTCTTACCAACTGTTGTATAGAACATACAGCAACGTTAATTATATTTATCATGTTGTACAATACATCCCTAGTACTTATATATCTTATAACTGGAAGTTTGTACCTTTTGACGGACTACATTCAACTCTCCTTCCCCCCATCCCCAAACCCCCTCCCTGCCTCTGGAAACCACAAATCTAATCGCTTTTTCTATGTGTTTGTTTGCTTGTTTGCTTGCTTGCTTGTTTTTGAAGTATAATTGACCTATAACACTATGTTAGTTCCTGTTACACAACATAGTGATTCGATATTTCTGTACATTTCAAAATGATCATCACAATGAGTCTAGTTACCATCTGTCACGATAAAAAGATATTACATAATTATTAACAATATTCCCTACACTGTATGTTTTATACTCGTGACTCATTTATTTTGCATTTGGAAGTTTGTATCCCTTTATGTCCCTCACCTATTTCTTTCTTTCCCCATCCCCTACCCCTCTGGCAACCACCTGTTTGTTATCTGTATCTATGACTCTGTTTCTGTTTTGTTGTGTTTGTTCATTTGTTTTGTATTTTTACATTCTGTGTATAAGTGAAATTATATAGTATTTGTCCTTCTCTGTCTGACTTATTTCACTAAGCATAATACCCTCTAGGTCCATGCGTGTTTTTGCAAATGGCAAGATTTCATTCTTTTTTATGGCTAATATTCCATTGCATATATATACTACATCTCCTTTATCCATTGATCTATTGATGAGCACTTAGGTTGTTTCCATATCTTGGCTATTGTAAGTAATGCTGCATTATTACATAGGGGTGTACATATCTTTTTGAACTAATGTTGTTGTTTTTTTCTTCAGTTAAATACCCAGGAGTGAAATTGCTGGATCATATGGTAGTTCTATTTTTAATTTTTTGAGGACTCTCCATACTGTTTTCCATAGTGGCTGCACCAGTTTACATTCTCACCACAGAGCAGGAGGGTTCCCTTTTCTCCACATTCTCACCAACACCTGTTATTTGTTGTCTTTTTAGTAATAGCCATTCTAGTAGATGTGTGGTGATATCTCATTGTGAATTTGATTTGCACTTCCCTGATGATTAGTGATGTTTATCATCTTTTCATATGCCTGTTGGCCATTTGCATACATGTAGTTTTCTTTGGAAAAATGTTAAAGCATTATCTTCTATGTGGTGACATATGGATGACCATCACCTTCTTCCTTGTAACTTTGTATATTTTTAAATGTCCCTGATTTGTAACCAATACTTTAAATAATATTTTTATTGATTTGTTTTTTGAAATTGCCCACAGTACATAGCATAAGCAAGGCACAAAATCCATGTTCATTAAAAAAAATTTTGACATATTTTTCTAAAATCTCCCAGGGGGTGTTCACTGTTCTCAAGGAAAAAAAAGATTTTAAGATATTCTTCACACGCGGTTACTTGTAATTTATTTTATATTTTATCAATTGCAGTAGAATCACAACTGAATTCCTTTGGAATAACAAAGAAAGAAAAATAAAACAGTTTACAAAGCTTAAGATGCCCCCGACACTTTGCATTTTATGACAAACTGAAATATCCAAGTTGTCTCCACCCATCCTTCACCCCAGTCCTTCTCACCACAGGACAGCAGTTACCTGCCAGACGTGCTCCCCCTAATTCCCCAAACCTCTGACCAAAGTGAACCCAGGCTGTTCTGGCTTCCCTCATCCCTTTCTCCAACTTTTCTGGAGTTATTTATTTCTTCTCTCTCTCAAGTAGCACTCTGTCTTTCCTAATGAAACTGTCTTGAGCCTTCTAGGATTTGTTATCCTTCTTTCTACCAGTTACCTAGATCAACCCCATAGAAGGGCAGCCCTGGCAGTGCAGAGGCAAGGAGAGAACTGTGGACACTCAGAAACCAGGGCCAATGGTCTCCAAGAGCTCTTCCAGCTCTTAGTTCTGCTTAGGACTATGGTCTTCCCCCAAGGAGACTGCAATTTATTGAAATCATTAAGAAACAATACGGGGGATATGTAAGTCCTCAAATGTGTGTGCTATTCTTTCAGTGAAGAAGGGTGAGCAACTGAGTGGGCTGGAATAATTGGGTAAGGTGGCCTGGAGAAGTTAGGGCTTGGGCTGGACCCCCAAAGAAGATAAGGCTTATGTCAATGAGAGGGAGAAGGAGGAAGGGCATTGCCATGAGAGAAATGCCATTAGCAAAGTGCAGAAGTGGGCAGGGCATTTCAGTCTGTGGACCCAGGGTAAAAACCACATAATTGGTAGGACGAGCAGAAAAGATATTGAACTGGGAATAACAAGAAAAAAATTGAGAGATCTAGTGTCCATAATCTTATGTTGAACCATGGTATAAGTATTCAGAAATAGGTACTAATTGATAGGGTCCCATCCGCATTCAGCCACAACAAGTCTTCTGTAGGGAATCATCCTTCCCTCTTCTCCCCCTGCCTTAGGGCCTCTCCCCATCTCGTGGCTGCTGTACCAGTCCCTTCCCTCTTATCTTTTACTCCTCCAAGATAGATAGGGAGACAGATGGAATTGGGTTGGCAGAATGGGCATGGCTGATCAGAGTAAGAAAACACTGGCAAGCAGAAGGAAAAAGCCAAACAGAAAAAGGAGGAAAAAGAAGGAAGAAATTGGCCCTTCTCTTTTCCTCAAACTTTTCCTCACACCTTGGAATTTCCAGCTGTTGACAGGAAACTTGAGCATCATCAAACAGTGTGTGTTTGATGCAGACATACATCCTGAAGCCTGGCTGCCCCCCTGGGATACAAGTTTGTTTATCCAACTGCCTACTTTGGTAGCTTCCCTTGAATGTCTCGTAGGAATTAAACATCAAGCTCACCACGGCCAGAACGGAGCCCATCTTCTTCCCCATCACTTGCTCCTGGTCCTGTGGACATTTTCTCACTTCCGTCCTTCTAGGTCTCCAAGTTGGTCGCCTCTCTATCCCTCAAGTCCCACATCAAAGTGGCTGCCAGGTTAGTTACAGTAATCTCACCTCCAGAGCTTCTCTTGATTTCATCCCATCTTTTTTCACTCCCACTGTCATTGCCCATTTTGGTCCCTTGTTACATGTAGGAGAGTTATCTCTTAACTGTTCTCCCTGTATTCATCCTCATCCTCGTCTCTATCACCTTTACCACTTCCTTGATGCTGGGGCTAGGGTTGGCTTTCTAATGCTGCAAGTATTATCATGTCATGTCTTTGCTTAAAACATCCACGTGGATCTTCATTGCCTTCAGCAAAATGTCTAGATTCCTTGGTATGCTATATCTGGTCCTCTGAATTCTATCCACAGTTTTGGCCTCATCCTTCACTTCTTCCCGACAGCTAATTTACCACTCCATCAATTTGCTTAGCTTTTGCTAGTGGTGTCCTTATAGCTGCAATGTGTGTGTTATCTTCCATATCTCTCCCTACCAAGATATATTTGTTCCTTTCGGGCTCATTCAAATTTCATTCTCTTCCTTGAAACCATGCTGGATTCCCCCCAGCTAGAATGTGCCTAGAACACTGAAAACCACAATGTATTTTGGTGAGGGATGAATGATGTAGTCAATCAATGAATAAAGAAATTAATAAAAGATGGAATTCTTACCTGTCTTTGAGGGATTCTCTTGCATTCCAAGCCATTTTTTCCTGCCCAGACTGAGCTTCCCCAGAGCCTGTCTGTTCTCATCGATCCACAATACCTACTAAAGTATGAATGATGCACCAGTTAAATCTAGGATTTGACTAGTTTTCGTTGCAAGCACTTCCTCTCAGGGCATGTAAAAGCAGCTTCAGTTTGGGCTTCACCACCGTGCTCTAAGCCTTCAGTTTGATATTCCAGGTATGAACAAAGACTAGTAAGTTCAAAGGCAGATCAAACCTGAGTGCCATATTTAGAGGGCTTCTCTAAGACTTTGTTCCTGGACCAAAATATTTAACGTACATGGCAACTCCCTTGGTTCTCCACAGTGGGCAAGTGCCGGGAGACAGCCTCCAGCACTGGTGAGATTTGTGGCTTCTTCATCTGTCTGTTCCCTCCCAGCTAACCTGACCTGCAGGCTTGGAGAGCTTGAGGAGCAATGACATTAGGATGCCTGCCTGAAATTCCTACACTAGAGATACACTTCTTCATAATATTACATACTACGAATTAGCACATCCTCCAAGGGTGACAATTACATCATTACTGCCATACCCTGAGACAATCTTTACTTTTGGATGACTGAGGACCCTACAGCCCTTAGGGAAATTAACAGAATAAAAATGTTTGAATTTGGGCACAGAGGATATGAGCAGAGTACAGAGGAATCCTCCATAAGGCACCCTGGGAGCAATTTAGGCAGCTGCAGGAAGGCTTTGGGATGTGAAGGTGGAACAGACAGAGGGTTATAAGGGAAGGGAAGTAAGAAATTTCTGCAGAGGCCAATAGTGTCTCGTGTTTGTTAAATGGTCTTACAGCTTATAAAGTCGTTTGAAATGTACTCTTTCTTTTGATTCCCACAACACCACTATGGGTTAAGAGAAAGCAGGTACAATTTTCCTTCATTTCATAGGTATGGAAATGTAGGCTCAGTGAGGTTTGGTAACTTACTTTGGGTCAACCAGCTAGTTAGGGGCTAATCCAGGATTCCAAACCAGTCTTCTGACCCCTAGTCGAGTGACCTTACTACCACATCACCCTGCCTCTGAATGTGTATTTCCAGAAGCAAAGTAAGTCTAGCATACATCCTGTAAACCTAGCATCTAATCAGCTTTCTATAAACTGGTTACAGGGTCGGGGGACCCAAGGGGGACTCCTACAGACCTGGAGACCTACTTCTTCCTCTAACCCCTGGTCTCTCAATTGACAAGTTCTCAAACATGATCAAAACATGATTAATTTTATGAACTTTTGTGGACTTCTGGCACACATGTCAAAAAATCTGTCTCCTGGTATCTATATGCCAGCAAGCACCCCGTGTCAAAATTGAACTCCAGTGATGTTCTGACAACAATGGAACAAAAGAAGAAATGGACATACACCATTGTAAGGTTCTCATACTATACATGAAGTAGTACAATATCCTTTGAAGGTAGACTGATAAGTTAAAGATGTATCCTATAAATCTAAAAACAATTATTAAAATAATACAACAAAGAATTATAGCTAATAATTCAATAGAAGAGATAATACAGTATAATAAAAATTAATCAATACAACTAAAATGAGGTATCACCTCACACCAGTCAGAATGACCATCATCAAAATATCTACAAATAATAAATGCTGGAGAGGGTGTAGAGAAAATGGAACCCTTCTACACTGTTGGTGGGAATGGAAATTGGTGCAGCCACTATGGAGAACAGTATGGAGGTTCCTTAAAAAACTAAAAATAGAGCTACCTTATGATCCAGCAATCCCACTCCTGGGCATATATATGGAAAAGATGAAAACTCTAATTTGAAAAGATAAATGCACCTGAATGTTCATAGCAGCACTAGTTTACAATAGCCAAGACATGGAAGCAACCTAAATGTCCATAGGTAGGTGAATGGATAAAGAGTATATGGCATATATATATAGATATAGATATAGATATATAGATATAGATAGATATAGATAGATATAGTGGAATACTACTCAGCCATAAAAAAGAATGAAATAATGGCATATGCAGCAACATGGATAGAACTAGAGATTATCTTACAAAGTGAAGAAGTGAAGAAGTCAGAAAGAGAAAGACAAATATCATATGATATCACTTATATGTGGAATCTAAAAATATGGTACAAATGAACTTATTTACAAAACAGAAACAGACTCACTGACATAGAAAACAAACTTATGGTTACCAAAAGGGAAAGGGGGGATATTTTTTTTAATTAGTCAGTACAAAAGAAGATACAAAATGAACAGAGGGGGGCAAAAGGAAAAAAAATGGAGCAACAGAGTTAATCCATTCATATCAATAAGCACATGAATTGCGTGTTCATTCAGGTCAGGACTGTAACTTCTCATTTCCCCCCATGACATCTAGTATGGGTTACAGCCATGGGCTTGTGGAATAATTACTATCTCATTTGGACTTTAGCACAAAAAATTGTCATCCCATTTTACTGAAGAGACTGAAGTGTGAAGTTCAGTTACTCATCCAAGCTCACACAGAAAGCTGTAGCTATTTCTGGCTATAACTCCATCTCCAGATTCCAAGTCTGAGCTGTTTCTATACAGCAAAAATTCCCTGTGGAAAGCAGCAGGAAGGCTGGGAGAAATGGGACAGAGGAGAAAGAAGTACCACAGCTCCAGAAGTGGCAGACTCAAAGTGAGAAGCAATCTCTTTGATCTTCCTTCCTTTGGCCCACCTGCCCCCTGGAACGGGCCATGCTTCATCTGCATTTGCCCCTCTGGCCTTCTCTCAATGGGCTCAAGGTACTACATCTGCTCATTCAGGCTCACTATACAAGGGTACCTGATGAGCTGAAATCCCCCCGGATCCACTTCCCTAGCTATGCTTCCTGGTACATGGCGAATGAAGAACATCTTCCCAATTTGTCCAGAAATTTCCTCTGGGCTAGCAATGGCTCTCTCTATTCCCCTGGCCCATCACTCAACTGGAAATTCCTGGAAAGTAGAAGCTGCTTAACTGTGCTTTGTACTCTCACAGAGGATTCTCACTCAGGGTCCAGCTCCTGGTTCATGATCCTTGCTGAAAGGCCCTAGCCTTATCCCAAGGCTAATGAGGGTGCTGGTGTTTCTTCTCCCTACCTTGGTGTATGTGCATGAGCTGCTGTCAGTTATGACTATGGCCACTCTGACTCTAGCAATCAGACTGTTTTAATCACTCACTGACTTTTCCTTTCCTTTAACCTCGCCCCTCCCTCCAGGGGTGGGGGTAAACCTGGTTTCACGATCTCCCATCTTGAATGGCAATCAGTGTCTCACCAGATGTGACTTCTCGTATCCTTGGCTTTATCTTAATAAATAATCCAACATATTTAGCAGAAACATTGCATCTTTGTTTAGGGATTAAACCTGGAGATATATTTAAACTGCACTGAGCACTGGTAATCCTGAAAGGGCTGAAGCAATCCTGGTAGCATGATGGGGCCACAGCAGTTAGTGCGGTCACTCAGCTGCAGATGTTATTAAAGCAGCTGTCTGTGCTTAGCGCAGAGCAGATAAGGGAAGAGCAGTATGCACGTGGACATGTGTACACAGACTCAGTCCGGTATTCCTGGGTGCATGCAAATACACATGCCTATATACTTGAAATGCACGAACACATGTAATTATGCTTGCAAGCCTATGCAAATGCATATGAGCTTGCAACACACTGGCATATATGAAACATGTCTGTTCATGCATATGTAAGCATATATGCCCGCTCATGTAATTTTGCAAGTAAATGTAGAGAAGTGTCTATGTGTACATGCAAACATGACCACCTCCCTACACTTCTGGTGGTACAAATACTCAAACAAACAGCTGTTCTGAAGCCATATGGTACAGGGTACAATGCTGAGAACGTGAGTCCCTGGGCTCTAGATGTGCAGTTTGCAAATAGCTCTGGGTCTGCCGTAGATGTTTCTCCCTGCATTTGTGCACAGTAGTCTCTATCTCCCAGGAGTTGTATCAGATCCTTCCTTGGCTGCCTTCTTATGTCAGGAATTACTTGGAAACCCTACTGGAGCCAGATCAATTCAGTATTCTTTTGCCTTAGGAGTTAGGACACATGATGCTACATGAATTAAAGCATCTCAGCTACATGCCCACACAGTCTGCTGTGAGGCCACAGCCCCAACCATTGGTGGCCTTGATGTTTCTTTCATTTATTCACTCATTGTCTCAGCAGGTATTTCTTGGGCTTCTCCTGGGTGTTTTGTGCAATGAGTTGTACAAGATGGAAGTACATATAAGGCATATTTCTGTCTTTTAGGCTCCTGTGGGAGGAGATACAAGGCCTACATACAAAGAATTAATTGTGTCACAATAAAAAGCAGTCACATAATGGTACAGTAATGTTAAGATTCCAAATGAGCAGGTGTCAGGGGTCCCCAGGACCATGTTTGGATGTTCACTACAGGGACTCACTGGACTCAGCACATAGTTGTACCCATGGCTACTATTTATTACAACGATGCAGTAAGGATACACAATTGGATCATAAGGAAAAAAGTCACACGTGGCTTCTGGAGGAACCCACGTGCAGACTTCCCCAGGCTCTTTCTTTCCCAAGACTGAGTACACAACACACACTCTTCCCCTAGCAATAAAAATGCAGCAACACATGTGTGACCTTTCTGCCCAAAGAAGCCCATCAGAAACTCAGTGGCCAAGATTATTATGGGGGCTGGTCAAAGAGTCACATACCTATGCATATGCCTAGCACAGACCGAAGCTCCAGTCTCCTAGAAGGAAAGCACATATTCAGCACAAACAGTCTAGACACAGTAAGACACTCTTAGCATTTTGGGAAAGTATTCTTTTGACTGTAGGGACCTGCTTACCATCCAATGGCCAACCTCACAAGCAGGCTTTTCTAAGGACAGCTGCATCAGGCCTGCTCTGTCAATTCTCTTCTGCACAGAACAGTAAGAAAAAGTGAGCAGTTCCAGGGAAAGAAACATGAGCATGAGCTGGGCATCCCAATAGAGCAGAGGGCTCTTGAACTGGGTCTTGAAGGCTGATTGGGATTTGAATAGGCAGAGAGGACTGAGGTGGGGACTTCAACAGCTCAGTCCCAAGGGAGAATGAAAAGGTGTCTAGGAGGCTGGGGAATGGAGGGAAGAGGCTTCTTGACCTAGTCAGCCAGCTGGAATATCTTCCATGAGTTGTAAAATCCACTGGGCAATGGGGTTTTAGATCGGTCCTGAAAGAGCTATAAACTAAGAAGAGAAATAGACAAACAGCACAGCAATCTCAGTAGCAGGATGGAAGGAGAACTCAGTCTTGTCTGAGGAAGTCCTGATCTTCCAGATCTAGCTGGGACCTGAGGACCAGGAAGGAATGTGCCAGCTTAAGGAGGATGAGAAGGAGAATGGTGTCCCAGGATTGCACATGCAGAGGCTCAGAGGAGAAAAAGAACACGGCGAGTCCCACAATCTCCACCAAATTATTGTCCTTGGCAGGCTAAGGCACTATGGGTAAGCTTTTCCTTACTTGTTTTGTTGCCAAAATAAGACCCCAATCATAAGAGCCAGGTTCACATTTAATTATACAGGTCTTACATTGTTTAATGCCCATTGAAATATGTAGCATTTTATAGGGAGGGCACCAGAGTTCATCACAGGTAGGGGACTTTCTCGTGCTTGTCTTTGATGCTTCCTTTCTCTAACTCACATCTAATATATCAGTGAGTCCTCTTATCTCCACTTCCAAACATATCCCCACGCAGACTGTTTCTCACCATCTGTGCTACTATCACTGGAGTCCAAGTCACCACATCCCTCTCCTGATTTCCGTGCAGCATCCAGAATGTTCCTCTAAAATGTAAATTAGATTGTATTTCTCTCCTGCCTAAAAACTCATACACATTCATCACTGCATTTGGTATAAAATCTACCATGTCCTAATGCCCCAGGGATCTGGACCCTTGCCTACCTCTCCACCCTTGGGGCATCACTCTCCATGCTATTTGCTGGGCTAAACTCACCCTGGTCTTCTTTCTTGTCCCTGAGACACACCAAGCTCATTCTTGCCTCAGGACCTTTGCACATGCCATTCCCTCTGCCTAGAACTCTCTTTTCCCAGCTCACTAAGATCCTGGATCCTTCTCCTGATGCAGTCCCTGCTAAGAAGCACCTCTTCAGACAGAACTCACCCAGCTTCTCTAGCTCAAGTTCCCCCAACAATACTACCCCATCTCAATGACTTACTATTTGGTTATTATGTCATTTTCTTTATATGACTACTTACTGCAATTTGTATTGTTTTTCTTATTTGGATTTTGTCTTCTGTCTCCCCTCAATTTCAATGTAAATTCCTGGATGGCAGGAACCCTGCCTAGCTTGCTTATCCAGCACTTTAAAATATGCCTGGCACTGTGCTCAACAAATATTTATGGAACGAATGAATGGTGACTCAACTGGTAAGTGGCTGGATTGGAACATTTCTGTCTTCCATCTGTGTTGAGACACAGGACATACAAAGCACTCCAGCAGAGGGATGGGGTATGCCTGGGGAAAGTGTCACGGAGAGGAAACCTGGGCAGCCAGTAGACAGCAGGACAGTGGGCCCTGAGGAGGCCTGCAGCACATCTAGGGGGGCAGAACAGGCGTCTGCAGACAGTCCCTCTACAGGCAGTGTGTGGGAACCCAAGGGTGCAAGCTGATCAAAGAGCCTTAAGAAGAAGGAGGTAGGATCTCTGTGGAGTCCAGATAGGTGGTCATAAGGCTTATCCAGGTTAACAGGACTTTCTTATTGACAGGGGAGGAAGGCAGCAAGGAAGGAGACTGAGGCAGACAGGCAATGTCAGGGGTGGTAACTGGGCACTAGCTGCTAGTCTGGACTTTAGGGTCAGATCTGACTTCCCTGGGAGGACTGGCAAGAGAGGTAGGCCTGATACTAGAGAAACAGGGCACCCGGCAGAGCAACAGTTCAGAAACCTCGATCTGCATGGGGTGCAGTGGGTGGAATCACAGGCATGGGTGGTTGGGGTGTTTGAGCTGGAGCACGAAGGTGGTGGGTAAAGAGCAAAGGAGGACTTAGCATAAAGCCCAGGATTGGTCTCAGAGGCCAGGGAAGCAGGATCCTGCATGAAGTAGTCATGAGGCCACAACTGTGGCCACTAGGAGGCAGCACAGGGGGGCAGGGAGCCTGGAGACCATCACACCAGGGAGCCAGGCACAAACTTCACTCCTTCACACTTTTGCCAGGGCCAGCCCTAAATGGACTTTTCTGAAACCAGCAAGAACAGAGGATGGAATGGGGCTTTGGAAGCAGATCTCTTTAGCAGGAGAGAAAGCCATGCCAATGGCCCTTCCCACTGACATCCGGCCAGGCGGGCCCCATAAAGGCCAGGAGCTCAGAAACTGTAGTTGTTTTCACCAGAACTCTGCTCCAACTCTGCTCCAAGTCTGGGAAAGCCTTGATTATGTTCTTCTACACTTTATGGCAAACGATTGGCCTCCAGATCCAGAGGGTTAAGCAGGGGGGAAAGCAAGGGAGCTCCAGGGCCTACGAGTGCAGCCCTTGCCCATGTGCAGTAATTAACAATGGAAGAACCCTGCCCGTTGGAGTCTCTGCGGTCCGGCTGGGCTGGCGTCCACCCTCTCACTGACAGGAACAGCACAGCTCTGTTTGCATGGATGCGACTCCCCAGCAGATGGTGAATCAGACCTCGATGTCTCTCTGTGTGCTTTGTACATTTTACTTGTTGGTAATGAATTTACAAATCCTTTAAGTACAGAAAACAGAACCTTCCCACGAGCTGAACAGATGGGAGAGAAGGCTTTCTAAAGGTTTTTCAAAGTAGCCTTTTTTTCCCTCTCCTGGTTTAACATCTCTCTCTATGTCTACAAATCCTTTAATAGCTGGAGGTGAGGGGGAAATTTGCCTTGCCTTTCTTTCTTTGGCTCCCTGGAAAATACTGGACAGGCCTGCCTGCCACAGCCAGGAACCCATGAGCAGGACAGCACCACATCCTGGCAGGGAACCTTCACCATCCTGTCGATACCTCCTGGAGTGTGTGTGGCACAGTCCACAGAAGGAAGAAGGGAAGGAGAACTTCTTGCAAAACTGACACCGATTGATTTCTCTGGTGGGGTGAGAGCCCCAGGGTTCCTTCTAAGTTG
The DNA here is from genome assembly GCF_949987515.2 of Delphinus delphis. NCBI lineage: Eukaryota > Metazoa > Chordata > Mammalia > Artiodactyla > Delphinidae > Delphinus > Delphinus delphis. The sequence continues at coordinate 98,178,957 of NC_082688.1, forward strand.
AATTGATTGAATGGCTTATAATTGCAAACCTGTGGTAGATTGCATTTATGGCCCCAATGTTTTACCCTTCCCTTTACCATATCTCTCTACAGTGGGCTCCCGCCTCAGATGCGGGTCTCTTGCCGCCCCGCCCCATCAACCATGTGACTTGCTTTGGCCAATGGGATGTTAGCAGACTGGAGGCAAGCAAAGGCTTTAAATGTACTGCCCAATGAAGCTGGTTCTCTTGCTCCATGCGAAGGACATGCCTAGGCAAGCTTGCTGGTTCTAGGAGGAAGAGGAGCATGGAGCGGAGTCAATCCTTTGCCAACTAGACAGGAACACAGGCCTAGACAGGTAAATCACGAGCCCACGGTCAAGAGTCTAGAGGACATAACAGTATTTGTTTTTCTCTTTCTGACTTACTTCACTCTGTATGACATACTCTAGGTCCATCCACCTCACTACAAACAACTCAATTTTGTTCCTTTTTATGGCGGAGTAATATTCCATTGTATATATGTGCCACATCTTCTTTATCCATTCATCTGTCGAGGGACACTTAGGTTGCCTCCATGTCCTGGCTAGAGCTGCAATGAACATTGTGGTACATGACTCTTTTTGAATTATGGGTATGCTAACACATATATATGGAATCTAAAAAAAAAAAATGGTTCTGAAGAACCTATGGGCAGGACAGGAATAAAGACACAGACATAGAGAATGGACTTGAGGACACGGGAAGGGGGACGGGTAAGCTGGAACAAAGAGAGAGAGTGGCATGGACTTATATATACTACCAAATGTAAAATAGATAGCTAGTGGGAAGCAGCCGCATAGCACAGGGAGATCAGCTCTGTGCTTTGTGACCACCTGGAGGGGTGGGATAGGGAGGGTGGGAGGGAGGGAGACGCAAGAGGGAAGGGATATGGGGATATATGGATATGTATAGCTGATTCACTTTGTTATAAAACAGAAACTAACACACCCTTGTAAAGTAATTATACTCCAATAAAGATGTTTAAAAAAATGAAAAAAAAAAGTCTAGAGGACAGTCTTCCTTCTACCCTCAGAGTCCCCAGCACAGAGCACTCCACCTAGAAGAAACAATAATTACAGAAATGGCTATGGTTTACCAAATGTATATGAAACGAAAAAGGGTAATCGTGACACTAACCTTACAGAGTTGTTTGGAAGAGTAAGTGAAAGGTACCAAACCTAAAGTATTTAGCACAGTCCTTGGCCCAGGGCCAGCACTGAGTAAATGTCAACTAGTGCATTATCTACATGCATTCACTTCGATCATTAAAACCACCCCGAGTTAAATATTATTATCTCATGTTACAGATAGGGAGGTTGAAGCATAGAATAGTGTAGTGACTTGGCCAAAATTACACAACTAGATAAATGAAAGAGCTGGGATCAAAATTCACATACATTCAGCGATGGAAACAATCAAGAGAACAGTACAGAACCAGATGCAGGATAAGTACATGTCCAGAATTAGAACACACGGAAAATGCTGGTAAAATACCATAAGGGAGAAAACTTAGATTTGGTCTGGAGCAGGGTTTCTCAGACTTGGCACCACTAACATTTGAGGCTAGATAATTCTTTGTTTGGGGTAGTCTGTCCTGTACATTTTAGGATGATGTTGCCAGCATCCCTGACCTCTACCCACTAGAAGCCAATACAGCCTCCTCCCCAAGTGGTTACAACATTGCCAAATGTCCCCTGAGGGGCGTAGTCACCCCACATTGAGAACCACTGGTTTGGAGATCTCAGGGAAGGTTACAAATAGAGGGTAAACTTCAAGATGTGCTGATAAGAATACACATAGCAATTCCCCGGTGTGAATTTCAAGGACCGATAAACATGTAAAACTTAATTAGGAGAGACCATTTCAGAGCAAAAGACAGTCCTTTCTAAGAAAGCATTGCTGGCAATTTTAAACTAATACTCTAAAAATAATATCATATTTTTGAAAGTCTATAACAGGAAATTTATAGAATCCAATTTGGATGTAAACTATATTGTGTGTGTTTACTTCACAAAGTGTATCAACTGCATATCTCTATTAGTACAAGAGGAAATGTGGTCCAAAAGTACGACTTATTCTGGTATTTTTATTTAGCTTTACAACATACTCCCCACATGGCGGTTATTGTTATAGTTTTAGCAGAGACAGTGATACTGTTGATATGGACTGACATCAGCATGAGAACTGGCATTTGTTTAACAGTTGCCTTGTTTGGATACGGTCTTCAGTCTCATTCATCGTCTCATATTTCTAGCTTCCCTTAATGTGGAAAAAAAAATGGGCTGATTTACAAGATCTAATTTCCCTTTGATAACTGTATTCATTTCCTAAGTCTGTCATAACAAAATACACAAACTGGATGGCTTAAGGTAATAGGAATGTACTCCCTCACAGTTCTGGAAGCTGGAAGCCTGAAATCCAGGAGTCAGCAGGCTGGTTTTTTTCTGAGCATCCTGAGGGAATCTGCCCTATACCTCCTTCTTAGCTTTTGGTGATTGTCTGGCAGGTCTTCGGCATTCCTTGGCTTGTACATGCATCACTTCAATCTCTGTCTCATCACATGTTTTCGTTGTTCTCTCCTCTTATAAGGACACATTGTAATCATATGGGATTGAAGACCCACCCTACTCCACTATAATTTCACTTTAACAAATTACTTCTGCCATGACCCTATTTCCAAATAAGTTTACTTTCTGAGGTACTAGAGGTTAGGATTTCAATACATCTTTTGGAGGAAAACAACTCAACTCGTAATAATAACGTATCCTGTGAGACCCACTTTTGGATAACACCTACTCCACCCAATCTACCCCCTTTATGAACATTGCACCCTCCGATCCCTAAAGGAATATGGCTAGCAGAGATCACACTCTTCTATAATCCTAGAACCCCATATATTCTACCAACTCTTCCACCAAATTGTAACCACAGGATTTTGCTGCTACCCTGCCATATGCATTGGAGTTGTTCTTCTACAGCATCAGGGGTGTTTTCCACTGACCTATCCATCCCTCCTCCCCAGACCCCCTTGTAAGCACCCATGATTTGCATTTGTATAATGATGACAAGAGAGGTAGTTTCCATCTGAGGTCATGAAAGAGGTTTTGCTTGGTTGGATGACAAGATGTTATAATAAAATGCAGCCTCTCTTCTGGTATCACAATATGCTGTTGTTATCATGTCCTTCACCTTCGAGAAACCTCATAGCCACTTAAATTAGAAGTTTGCCTCAGTTACCAAGCATGTAAAATTTAGGTTAGTATGTAAAATTTCTAACTGCCCTGAAGTGGGTAAAAGGTAAATGGAGGGGAAAGAAGGGGAAGGGGAGGGATTAGAGGAGGTGCCAGGAAGGCAGGCTGGGGCAGGGAGAGGATGAGCCCTGCAAAGAAAGAAATAGCAACGCTAGATAAAATCAATGGGAAATATTTCTCAGGGACTGATATTGAAAAACTGGGACAAGAGAGTCAATGACAGCTGCCTATGTAGGGCATGAACTGGCATAGTGGTGATGGAGCCTAGCCAGCTGGGACATGTCTTAGCTCCCATCAACCTGGGCAAGTGCTGAGAGGAAAGACCATGATGAGTATGGTTTAGTTCTCAGCTCTAAAATTTGTTATTGTAGAAGGTCAACATGGCCCTGTAACCAGGCAGATCCCTGCCAGGGAAATCCTAGTAATAATAACAAGGAGGCCCAACCAGGAAGAGTCAACTTCAGTGCATATTGAGGAAATAGCTCTGACTGGGTTGAGCATCATTCGCTTAGCCTCCCTGACCTCATCTGTAAAATGGGGACGTATGAAAACCTCTAAAATTCTCTCCCAAATGTAGGGACCCTGCATTAGACCCCAGGGATAGAAACAGAGGGGAAATCCCCTTCTAGTGCTTTCTCCAAGCTGCTCTCTCTTCTGCTCCTCTTTGATAACCTCCCACCTTGCTGAACCAACTGTGGGTTTCTTGTTAGAGCTCCAGCTTAAGAAATGCCTCCATGGCCGGCAATTGATTTTCTAAAAATGTAATATGCATGCAAGCTCAACCCCACAGCAATTGAATTCTTCTCTGCTTCAAATCAATTGTAAAAGTGTATGTAAAGCTACAATAGTGCTAAACTCCCCATAATGAGGTGATTGTGTTAAGTGAGCATCTGATTTAAGAAGTGGCTCAGCGGTGCAGGACTGCATCATGCCACCTACTCAGGTGACAGCAGGACATGCGCTGGCTCCCAGGTGAGCAGGCAGCCCTGGAGGTACAGCAGCAGGACGGTGACAGTCAGAGTTGCAGGGGGAGAATCTGGGCTCACAAGTGAGGGGACACCCCTTATTCAGGCCCCCTTTCTTCCCCATCTCTACCCCCAAAATGGAAATTAAAGCTCAGAGGACAGGGAGAGAGCAAGAGCAAGAAAGGATAAATAAAGAGGGGGCAGGCAGGCAGGAGGCTGGAGGGCTGGATGTAGAGTGTATGCAGGCATTCTAGCTGGGCAAGAATGGGCTCCCAGGGAGGGAGTATAGTGGGAGGATTCTGAGAGCCAAGCCATGTGTACAGGACTAACCTCAGCTCTCTGTACAGCAAATCTCCAAGTCCTCAACTGCAGGACAGGAGATGGGTGCAGAGGGCCGGGATGGGTGTTAGCCATGGGGCTGTTCTCTGAAGGATCTGAGGCTCAGTGCGGGGATCCTTCATCCAGTGGGCCGCCTCTGTCACTCCAGAACCCTTCAAACCCCCAACATATTTCTCCACTCTGCTTATCATTTTCCAAAATGCCGCCATTAGAATAGTCTTTCCAATACAACTCTTGCATCACATCGGGCTCTCTCCTTCTCTTCTCTTCTTTAAAAAGCAGATATTCCCAAGAGAAGTAACTCTTAGTACCCTAGTAGTGAAGGTACTCCTAGGGGAAGGGGGTGTGTGGCCTGGAAGAAAGCATGCATCTTTAGATGTGGACTCAGCACCCAGCGTGTGCCAGACCCTGAGCAATATGTGTGGGCACGACATACTCTCGCAGAACCCCCAGCTTAACAGTTTAACAAAGAAGAGGGTTGCAGTCCCAGATGCCAAGCACCGAGGGATGCGTGACGAGGTGGGGCAATCGTGGGGAGCAGAGTCAGCTTCACTACTTAGAGGAGGAGGGGCTTCATGCTGAGTCTTGAAGGAAAGGTAAGATTTAGTGAAGTGAAAGAGGCGGGAAGAAGAACATTTCCAAATGCAAGGAGGCCACAACACGCAAACCTGCTGGAAGCCACGCTCAGAGCTGTGAGTAGCAGGGCTGGAATTGGCATCTAGAGAAGAGGCAAGAATTATGGTGACAGAGATTGAGATTTATCAGGACCCAGCCTGGCTTGATGACTGAATTTTCAGGGTGCGAGTAAAGGTCTTCCCCAGTCTAGGATATTTTCCAGGTTCCTCTTTCCCTAGAATTCCTTAGAATCTCAAAACTGCCCCTGCTCTTCAGTCCTGGATCACTTAATGGATCAGAGCCTTGCTCTGTTGAGCGGGTTGTCTCCCAGGGTTGGGATAATCACTGAATCCACCTCTGGACAATCCACCCAGAGGTGGCTAGTGACTCCCTAGATATTTTGAGGCTCTGCAGCGAGGAAGATGCTCGAGGTCATGGTAATGGTGATGGGCCATCACTCTCCTGCCTGGAACACTGAAGGCTGACCAGGAGTTCAATCTGTGTGAGACTAACCATATACTGTAGTGAACCGTGCAGTCACACAGACGGCCCCAGTTCTGTGACCCCCCCCCCCAGCTGGTTATTTCAACCTCTGTGCCCCAATTTCTTCATCCGTGGAAAAGAGATTCTAACAACCTGGATTTGGGTGTCACTGCGCAGATTAGATGAGATATGCCTGTAAAGCCTTCAGCCTAGTGCTTGACACAGAATAAACACTCAAACTAGCTAAAATGATAAGATGTTGTATAAGGACACAGATCTCTCCTAATAAGGGCTTTCCATCTACATGGTGACACAAATAACTGTAACACGAAAGAAAATTCACCATGCCTCTAGGGATGGGGACACGTTTTGGACTGGTCTCACAGAGAGATGGCCATTGGGTCACTCACATCTGAAGGATGAGAAAGATTTGACAGACTGATGGGGGAAGAAGGGGTCCATGGAATAATCATGACCTACGCACGGCAGCAAGCACTGCCTTAGGCTACTCACATTTCTGGTTTTCCAAGCTGAATTTAGACCCTGGGACCAGCAGCTGATTCTTCCATTTCTTTGTGTCCCTGGTGACCCCCCCACCTCGTGCCCTGTACATGAGGTGCTCAGGGAAAATTGCCCATGATGATGCGACACAGAGCTTGAGTGGGCAGCAAGCTCACAGAAGAGCCAGGAAGGGAGACCCATGTCCCAGAAATTCCCCTAACAATGCTATCTGGCCTCAAAAGCAGGCCAGGTTGCTGAGCAGATGGACCTGGGCTGGAACCCTGACTTCACTCATTAGAGGTGTGGCCCTTCATCTATAAACTAGGGATAATAACAGGAGGATGCCATGTGCTAATGCATGCCACGTTCTTAGCCCAGAGTCTGGCGTGTAGACATGCACAATAAATATTAGCATAAAACATAAAACAACAAAAAATACAGTAAAAGTAAGTAAAGTCACTTAAAATGTTGATGTGGCTCAGTTCTGCTTTGAGATTGGGGCTAGAAACTTGGGTCTCAGGCTTTTACTGATCTGCCCTGTGTCAGCCCAACTTCTAAGGAGAGGACAGCCCCAGCCCCTTGGGATGTTTTCCTTCCTGCTTTTCTGTCAACAGTGGAGGCTGTTGATAGAAAAGACTTTCCCCAAGCAGACCTGAAGCAGGGAGGGAGGTGACTAGCAACCTGCCCTAGGGCAGGGCAGGATCTGCCAAGCTTCCTGGCAGAAACCAGCAAAAATAAACCTTTAACCCTCAAAGGCAATTGATTGCTGGGAAAAAAAAATTTACAAACAATTGTCAAAAGTAGGCTGGACTAGTGGCATTATCCCATTTTATCTTCAAGAAGGAAATTGGGGTCTTTAGGAAGCAAGTGACTTTCCCTAATAGCGTGTGGCTAGACCGTCTAACGGTTACTCTTGTCTCACTTTGCCTTCCATCTGGTTCCTGAAGTGTCCTAGCAGCAGATGGAGAACACGAGTGCATGTTTGGCATGGTCACTGCTGCTATGTGTGGTGAGGGGAGGACACCTGGTAGGGTCGCCTTGGCCTGGGCAAAGCCCGCTGATGAACACTGTTGACACATCATATGCTTAGTGAGTCCTCAGCCAGTGCTCTCCAGACCCACAATGGCCACCTCTGGGGTGGGTAAACTTGGCTCAGAGACAAGAAGATGGATTTGAGGGCCTCTGGCAGTCAACTGGGTTCTGATTCAATCATCCTTACCTTTAAGAGGAAGTTGTTGCTACATCTTTAGCCCAAGGTGATACTGATCATCACTGCTAGACCCCAAGGCTGAATCCTTCTCCAGGAGGGTTTTTGTCAAAGACCTATGTCACTCACCCTCCTGTTTTCCTTCATCTCTCCGTTTTGGGGGAGTGGGGGACCATATAACTGTCATCTAAATGGCAATACGTTTAAGTGTGAAAGGAGATGCTACTTTGGACAGGATGCCAGGCCAACAGGTATAAAATTGGGGGGCACAATCTAGGCCAGCCAGACATATGGTCCCCCAAATAACACTCATCATATTTAACCCTGTTTCTTCCCAACCTTCCAATTCAACCCCCCCATCTTGATGGCAGAGGCCCTCCTTGTACCCCAGTGCAGTCACAAGACAGCTGCTTCCGTATGGGGAGCAATCAAAAGAGACAAACTTTCCAGGGAACTGGCCCTTTGTCTGCCTAAATGTTCTCTCTTGGGAAAAAAGAACCAAAGAATTCTATTCCAGAGATGTTCTAGAAGGAAAAGTGGGGGAGAATGATGAATCTGAACAGAGGAGGAGTCCCCAAAAGAAAAAACACTCCAATGAATGCCTCTCCCCTGCCTTCCAACGGACAGATTCTGCCCATCCTACAAAATTCAGTGCACGTTCCTTCTCCTCTGTGATGTCCGCCTGCATTGCCAGGCACAGGGACCCCCATCCTCAGATCTTTGTAGTTCTACTCTTGGGACTTGTAATATGCCTTATCCAGGCATCTAATCACTTATCCTTGAGTATGCCTTTTAGCATACTAGAAGGACAGAGCAATCTTATCATTAGATTTTTGTGACGTATATATGTGTGTGTATATAAAATGTATGTATTATATAATATATTGATATGTGTGTAAAAATATATATTTGTATTATATATATTCCACTAAGTTTATATTTTGTATTATATATATTCCACTCAATTTATATACCTTCTGTTAAATATATATACATATAAACATGTATGTGTACATTATACATATGTATATACATTTATATACATAAACAAAAAGAAGAATGGAAGTTCAGATGGAGAGAGGAGCCTACTGAATATAAATTTATCTCAAAATAATCAAGGGAACTATCCCCAGAGAACAAGAAGTCATTTACCTAGTAATGAGTGATGGAATTTTCACTGTGGAGAGTTTCTAAGTTTGGGAAAGGCTGACGCTTGTGCTTTTCACATCTGGACCTTTGGTGTGTGACCTGACATTGTGAGGATTTACCCAGGTGGTTTCCTGGAGGCGTTTGACCTTGAGAGGAAGAGAAACAATAAGAGAGTAAAAACAGCGGTAAGAACAGCTATCGCTGTCCAGTGGGCAGTTTCCTGGAAAGGGTTACTCACTCCTTTACCAGTATGAATAGTGGCCTTGGCAGTTGGGTCATTAGTACCCACTTTTGACGCTCTTCTTTATTGCTTTCTGTTGGGCTTCAGCCCCTTTGCCAATCAACTGCTTAGAGACAGAAGACTGGACACAGAGATCTACTAACAACCCGTTTCAGATTTCTAAGATTCTGAGGATCATTTTTGAGAGATCTCCTGTTTATTTAGGCAGAGATGGGTCTTTGGTTTTCAAGCCTCCTGCTTCCAGCCTCCATACATAGTAAAGAATGCCTGTGCTTGCATTCTCATCTTGAAAGTTTTCTTCCACAATTAAGTTACTAATTAGAAATTATTTATACCCAGAAACATATGCACATGTACTGCTGCTCAGCATGTTGTTTTCATGATCACCCCGATGCACCTGCTGCTCTTTAAATGTCCCCATCACTCTAGCTCTGTGCACTGATTTCGACAAGCACCCTGCCCCTTATATCCCTATCTGAACAGCGCCCATAATCAGTGTATGCCAGAGACCGGTTACTTCAGCTCCATCCATCTTCCCAGTGGTGGTTTGTCACTGGTCAGTATGTGCTGGAGAAAGTCATGATTGAGATGACTTCCTCCATTCCTCCAGTGAGGGTTGAGCTGGGTCAGTGAATACCGAAGATTAGAGATCTCTGTGAACCGTGTGAGGAGCCTCAGGAAGCCACAGAGACCCCAACATGGCAGCCTCAGCATAATAATCCAATAGAGTTTTTTAAAATCTACTTGGTGATCTCCATGAGTCCAGTGGCTAGTAGGGAGGTCACAAATTTTGACACCTGTAGCATCTCAACTCTTGTATTTTTGGTGTGATTTATTCTCATTTAAAAGAGTAGTTTTCATCAGCTGTAAAACAAAAGCCAAGGAGGTGTGTCCAGAGCTTAGAGGAAAGGGAAAAGTCTGACAGAGAATGTTGGAACAATTCAATCCACTGTTGCTCATCTAATTTACAAATTGGAATCACCTGCTTAGGGTGTGCTTGGCTCACTCCATCCCTCTCTCTGCAGCCTGATTAAGGATGCCAGGCAACTGACTGGAGCTCCCATATATACATAAAGTAAACTCCCTGATCTGCAAGCCGATTCACACAACAGCTTCCCTAATAAAGCATGAGGTGAAGCTGCTAGGCACATCTGTTTTTATCACAGATCTTCAGCACATCCTAGGAAAACAGGACAGATAGAGGCAAGGCTAGCCCTAAATGAACTTATCACATTTCTGCAAATGGGCTCAATGTTTAAGATGTGGCCCCAATCACTCAGACCGTACTGCAAGTAGAGCTGGGTTCAGATGTAGAATTAATTATGAAATTGTCTAATTCATTTCTTGAGCAAACTTTTACTGAGTGTCTACTCTGTGCCTAGCATTGGGTTATGCACTGAGGATGTTCACCTAGGGGAGGAAAAGGAAGTCATACAGAGAGTAACTACCACACAGTGTGATAGGAGCTATAACAGAGGTTATTTGTCAATTGCTTGTAAGAATAGAGTGAGGGCATGACCATCTCAGTGAGGAGAGAAAGGATAAAGAATCAGAAAAGTCTCCACAGTGGAGCAGTCTGGAGGATAGAATTTGGGGAACCATTATGAAATCTGAGAGGAAACCCTAGGTTGAGATACATTACACCTTCTCTATATATTTCTAGTATCTGTTGGGTGTGGTGACAACTCACTTTTATTTTCCAGTCACAAACTGAGTCTGGAGCAGTCTTATACCCATACCCATAGTGTTATTTGCCAATGTTCAGACTCTCCCTCCACCCCTAATCAAGCCCCTTGAGTGCTTTAGAAACACTGTTTGCTTTAGTCAATGAATGGATACAGAACCTAGTCTTGGGGATGAGGACTTTTCAGCATCCCATACCCTTCTCCATAGTGCTTCAGTAATGAAACCACCGCCAGTTTCCTGAAAATCTTCTGACTTCTAATTGTCATGTTTTCCTAAATGAATGGTCTCTTAATACTCTTCATATCTTTTCAGGTCAGGGACACCTAACAATAAGTGGTAAACCACCTTGTATAATGTCTGGCATGTAATAGGTGCTCAATTGCTATTGTTAAAATTATCTATTACAATCATGTGCTCACTATCTATTGGTAAGAGAGGGTTTCGTTCCCCTTGAAACTCTCCTCTTCTGTCTTCAGCATGTACTACCCACAACACACAAATTATAATATTTACACATAGGACTGTCCAGACATTAGAACATATACAATTACATTCAATTCACTATGCCAAGCCACAGATAGAAAGCCTAGTCCTATCTCTGTCTGGGAGCTCACAGGCAAAATGCTACTTGAATTCAGGACAACGTTCTGTGCATTTCCCCTGATGGAGTGAGAAGATGAATCTGCCAAGGAAGGAAATGCCTCCCCACTCAAAAAATTCAGAGTGAGATCCAGCTGTGTTTTCCAGAAGGTCCCAGTATATTCTAAGAACAAGAGAATTCTCTGACATTTCACATTTCTCTTCCCTTGGTAAAGACAGAATGGAAGCTCCTTGATACAGATATACTTAGTCATCTTGGAGTTACTGGTCAACAATGGGGAGAGAAAAAGAGCCTATGAGTAGGATCTCTGATACTCATACCTGGAGGTGGGTTTGAGAGACTGGACAACTAGCCCAAGGCCATAAAGGACCAGGTGAGAACTTAGACTGGACATGGGGGTAAGTAGCTCTCAAAGAGTAAGTCTGAGTGGACATGGGGGTAAGTAGCTCTCAAAGAGCAAGTCTGAGTGATAAGTGGTGATACTCCCTTAATATTCTATTCCCTGACCATCTACAGAATGAGAATGAGGAAACTTGAAGGCAGATGAGGATTTTCGTGAAATGGCAAAGCAAGCCACTGACCCTAACCCTTAGTCCTTAACCTGATGGGACTCCCAAAAAACTTGCCCAGAGTAGTATTACTGATCTACCCCATATCCTTCAGTTTATAATCACAGAGTACATGATTCCCCAAAAGCCCATATTCAAATTTTCTTCTTTTTGCACAAAACATATCCTAATTAAGCATGTTAAAAATATTCCAGAAGGTTACTTTTATAAAAAACTGGTACAGAGGAAATGAAAAGAATTATATAATTTTGCTCAATTATATGTATTTCAAAATCTGAAAAAAAATAGCTAATTTTCTAGGAAAATGTAAATGACCAAAGTAGACCAGAGTAGAGATGCACAACTTGAACAGATCAATTACCAAAAGAAAAATTTGATTAAAATATATATATATATTCAAGGAAAAAAGCTAAAAAGTTTCACTGACTAATTCTGTGTAACATTCAAATAATATATGCTTCCAGTGATATTTTAAACTTCTCCAGAGCACAGAAACAAAAGACCACTTCCAAATTATTTTTATAAAGTTGGAATAGCATTGATAATAAAATTTTGACACATCATGAAATAAACATGTAGACCAATTTCACCTGATGAATATCAGTGAATATCAGTTCATGAATCCTGAATGAAATATTAGCATAAAGAATCAGACAAAAGATGAAAAGAATAATTAACCATGACTAAGTGTGTTTATTCTAAGAATGCAAGGGTAGTTTGACTGTTAATATAATTGGCCATATTATTAAATCAAAGAATAATCTCCATAAATGCTGAAAGGGTTTCAAATAAATTCACCATCCTTTCTTGACTTAAAAAAAGTGTTTTTTTTTTTTACATCTGGCTGCCCCCTCCTCCCCCCCAAAAAAAAGTGTTTTATACAGACACACTTCCTCATTAAGGTAAAACTTCATATATCTCAAAACAAAGGTTTCATGCTTAATGGAAAACCATACTGGAAGGATTTCTATTAATGTCAGGAACAAAATAATGATGTTAGTATTGCTACTATCATTTAATATTGTTTTAAATTGTTATTAAATTCAACATAAAGTAAGAGTATAACTAGAAAAGAAAGAGATTTTTCATTATTTTGGATTATATAATTGAATAACTGAAAGTTCTAGAACATCAGCTGAAAATCTCTCATAAAATAATTCAATGAGGTGTTTCAGGGGAAAGCAAAAAATATATAGTCTTTCATACAATTGGAAGCTATAAAGGATGGAGAGATCTTATTTATTATAGGCACTCAAAAATGTATCTAGTAATAACTTTAACAAATGTATAAAATTTACATGAAGAAAAAGGAGGAAAAAAACTTTTAACAAGAGTTATGAACCAAAAAGAGACAAGAACAAGTGGAAAGACCTGTTCTCTCTTAGGAAGACTCAGTCAGATGAAGATATCAAGTCTGTTTAAATTATTCTGTAACATTAAAATTTCCCCACCAAATACACAAAATTTTAGACAAGCTAAAGTTTACAAACAAGATAAACTTAAAAGATTAGCAAGAAAAAGTAGGAAAACTCTAAAAAACCCACAGGGGAATATGAGGGGACTAACTTTATCAGATACTAAAACATATTACAAGGCTACAGTAATTAACACAGTATGGTATTGAGTCAAGAGTAAGTATACCAATGAAATGGAGTGGAGAATCCAGAAATACAACCAAATACTACATAAAAATGTAGTATATAAAAATTTACTACATAAAAATGTAGTAGGTGACAAATATGGTTTTGCATATTAGTTGGAAAAAGATAGGCTATTCAATAAACTGTGCTGATAAGATAGCTATCCAACAAAAACTTGAAATTAGAGTGCCTACCTTCTACTGTACAGATTAATCAACTTCTTAAATATATAACATGGGAGCACCAATGTACTAGAAGAAAACATGAAAGTGTTTTTGTTTTAATAATCTTAATTTTGAGAATCTATTTTTAAAAGATTTAACTAATGCTATAATTTATCAAGATAAATTTTGCTACATAAATTTCAATTTTTTCTCAGTGATAAAAATGCCATACAAATCCAAATAAAATGAAAACCACAAAACATTTTTAGTATTTATCCTAACAAATATATAGAGACCTCTTACAAGTCAGTAAGAAAAAGACCAAAAATTCAATTTAAAAATGGACAAAAGTCATGAGCAATCAATTCACAGAAAAAAGTTACAAATGTCTTCTAAACATTTAAAAAGATGTCAGCCTCACATGTCAGTATGATACAATCTCAATAATACATCCTATTTTACATATTATATTGCTGATAAATAGAACATTTAATAACACTATTTGGCAGGACTATAAGAAACCAAGTATTTTCACTCATTGTAAGTCATTGTGTAACTTGGTACAACATTTTGAGGGGCAGTTTCATAGTATCTATTGAAGTCAAAATGTATATATCCTTTGAACCAATGATTTCTTTACTAAGACTTTTCTGCAGAGTAACTTGCTCATGTAAAATAAATGTGTATGTAGGGATTATTCATTACAGCATCTTTTGCAATAGGGAAAGAAATCTAAATGTTCATCAAAAGGGAACTGGTTAAATAAATTATGATATATATTTACAATGGAAGATTATGCAACCATTAAAAAGAATAAGGCAGCTTTATAGATACTCATATGAAAAATAAACTCACGGTACAGTTTTAGCTTTAAAAAGCAAGGTACAGAACAAGATGATTAATGTACTACCCACTTATTTACAAAAAAAATGAACAAAGAACAAATGTTCATAAGTTCTTGCATATGCACAAAGTTGCTCTAAGACATACAAGAAATGCAAAAGAGGTTCCCATCAGAGAGAGAAACAGGGCAGTGGGGAGACAGGATGAACAAAAGACTCACAATCTCCCACTCATCGTGTTCTACCTTATGAATGTCCTACTACATACATGTATCCTTTATTCAAAGTACTAAATGCCCATAGATTCCCTATACCCAGAGAGGCACTCATTTGGGTGACACTCACCTGTGTCATCTGTGCCATAATCAGCCTTGTGGTTCTATGGCTCCTCTTCATGGACCCCACTCCAAACAGAGCCCTCTATTCACTGCTTCTTCCACATCTTGTCTCTTCCCCATCCTGCATCTTCTCTGGTGTTTTCATCCTTGACCTCAAACATCTACCCTCCCACCCACACACCTTCAAATCCTGCCAAGGCTTCAACACCAGATACAGTCACACCACCTCCCTGGGGCTCTTCCTCTCCACACCCCAAGATCCCTCCTTCCTCTGAACACATAGCCCCTTCCTAGCATATTTCCTGCTGCCAATTACACTGTCCTGACTTCAACATAGTGCCCTGAGAGCACAGATGTGTCCTAGTCATCTCTGTTACTCCACAGTGCCTTAAAGGCAGTAGGTGCTCAACAAAAGAGAGAAGATTGATGACTTGCTCCTACTGCCCTGCACTGATCATCTCACTCAGCCAGCAGTTCCAGGGATTTGGTATGATCCAGACACTACAGGGACAGAAAAACCCACTTTTACATACTTGACCAGTGGGCTGGCTGGCGGGGCTCCAGTGCCTTCAAGGCTGCCCCTTCCTCTGACTCCAAAGATCCTTTCCAGGGCCTATCTCACCTGTCCTCCTTCAGCCAGGAATCCCATGCTCTCTATCCCATAAGAGTTGGAAATCACTCTTTCTGCTGAATTTACTGTGTATCCCAGATACATCACTTTCAGCCTCCAGGACTTAAGGGAATTCAGAAGAGAGATGGGGGAAAACAATGCATGCCCAGCAGTATAATCAGATCTGACAGGTTAGTTTAAACAACAAAATGCAATTCCGACTGGATCAGAGAGTGCGAAGATGGGCAGGGTTAGGAGGCTGGGGACCCAGGCCTGGCAGTGTTGTTGGGTGGGGT
Source organism: Delphinus delphis (assembly GCF_949987515.2). Classification (NCBI taxonomy): domain Eukaryota; kingdom Metazoa; phylum Chordata; class Mammalia; order Artiodactyla; family Delphinidae; genus Delphinus; species Delphinus delphis. The sequence goes on from NC_082688.1 coordinate 98,194,473, forward strand.
GCCTTTTCCATCCTTAATCACTGCCCCACCAAACAGACCTACAAAAAAAATGGCAAGAATTAGATAACGGAGAGGATGAGAAAATGTCAGTGAAATAACAGTGGGAAAAGGTTGGGCTTTATGATGGGGAGAGAGCCTCACTTGTTCATGTGGCTAGTGTCTAGGGAGACTGGGGGTCTGAAGAGGAGCTCTATGTCCTCTCCTCTTCCGAGGGCTCAATTATTCATTTTGGGGGTGGCTTCTTTTTCCTTTTCTTCATGCCCCTCTTATGATCTCTTTTGGTGCAATGTTGCTGTTAACAAAAATACAGCATTTTTGAGACAAAGTGTGTGAAATCCTTCTTCCAGAAAGGAGGGCTTTGAAGAAAAGGCAAGTGATCAGAATAAAGAGAGGGACCCAGGAAGGAGGGGCTGGTGGGAGGCAGGGTGGAGGGAGGAGGGTGGTCTGGGCTAGGAGGGCAGCTTTGATTTCCCTGCACAGGCTTTTATCTTTTGTGGTTTCTTTATTTCATTGTTGGGACAAGGGGAGTCCTCTACCAGGGTGTGGAGTGAAGTGGTTGAGGAAGGGAGGTGAGGCTGCAAGTCTTTAAAATGATAGACTAGATTCTAGTGACTCTCCCCGCTCCGTCTCCAAAAGGCATCCTCTAGAGTCACTGGTAAGGGTCTGGCAGGGAGACAGACCTCTTCCCATCCACCTTCTCCAAACACACACACACTCACCCATTCACACCCACACACACTCATGCACACACAGTCATATACTCACAAACATTCCCACACATGCACACACTCATATGGCATCTCCACACACACACACACACACACACACACACACACACACACACACACACAGGGAGTCAGACCTGACAAGTTGTGCAAACTTGATCGAAGGCAGCTTCTGTGATATTCCTTCCCTGGAGCCTATGATACGTCCTTCCTCCAAAGACCCCCCCACCCCCAGCACCAGGGCCAACACACCCCTGTTTCCTGCAAGCCCTAAGCCTCTGATTTAGGTTAGGTTTCTCTCCACTGCCCTTGCTCTGGAACTTCTCCTCTCCTCTCCTCTCCTCTCCTCTCCTCATAGCACCTGCCTAAACTAATCCCCTTAAGCCAAGGCAATAATGACTAATAACAGCTTCTTATGCAGCAGATCTCAGTGAGATCTGAACTTTAGTGTGATCCAGGCTCATGGCCCAAGTTGCAGCAGTGATGGGGGACTTCCAGGCCTCAGCAGGAGGGTGGCGCAGAGGTTCCAGGGAGAAGCGGATGTGGGCGAGTCTCTCCTTTTCAAATCATACCAAGTATCCCATGGAACATGAGCTCAGCCTCTGAGGGGGTAACTCCACTAGACATCCCTTTAGAGTGTTCAGACTCCTGGAAGAGGGAGTCGTCAGTCCTAAGAGGGTGGACCCATCCATGCTGGGTCCATCAGAGGGGAAGCCCTGGGTGTCCTCAGAAGGCCTCCTATCTCCAGAGACTCCAGGCATCAGAAAGGCATTCCCTCCACCCCCCAACCTTCCATAGAATAAGAGTTTCTTAAGATGATGATGTTTCAGGGCAAAGTCAGACACACAGACTAATTGGGATCTTCCCCCAAGTCAAGGACCACTTTGGATAGGTCACATATTTGCTCAGAAAATTGGACTTGAGTGACATGAAAAACACTATTCCACTCTTGCTGGACCCTTCAGCCCAATCCAAACTTAAATCGACAGGCTCGTTTCCCATTGCTGAAGGTTTTGGGAGCAGTGCCTAATGTCCTTGGCTTGTCAGGTTCCAGGTCCCTCATCCTGCCTCCACAGCCTATGAACATCACACTTCCTCTTTCCTCCCCTACCTTAGTAGGAGGACTCAGGCTGTCTCCAAGGTGAGAATTAGAGCAGAGTGAATCAGGACACAGCTTCATCCAGCCCCATCACTTACTAGTTCTCGGCAGATTACTCAGTTGCTCCAACTCTTGGTGTTGTTTATAGGTAAGTGGAGTTTGCGACTCTCAAACGTATAACTCCAGCACAGACACCTCTCTCCCTGAAAATGGTAAATCAAGCAAAGCACTGCTTAATGTCTCTACTTGGATATATAATAGGGATCTCAAAACCAGAAGGTCAAAAGCTAAACTTCTTGTCTTCCACCCCAAACCAGCTCCACTTGTCTCCTCATCTTGGTGAATATCAACTCCATCCCTCCACTTGCTCAAGCCAGAACTCTCAGAATTGTCTTTTGCACCCTATAATCCAATCTTCCAGGTGTACCTTCAAAATATCCAGAAACAACACTTCTCCCCACCTGAATCTCCACCACCTTGCACCAAGCCACCATCATCTCTTGCATTAGCACCCCTCTGGTCTCCAAGCTTCCTAAGCTCCCCATGATATGGCCACAGGAAAGTAGTGGAGCGAGCTTATTAAAATTCAGTTGTTTATGTCACTCAAATCCTATGAAGAGTCTCAATGTCACTCAGAGTAAAAGCCAAAACCTTCACAACGGCCAACAAGTCCTCATAGCCCCTGCTGCCGCCCCATCCCCACTCAGACCTGATCCCTTACCGCTTTCCCCCTGGTCCTTGCTACCCCAATCACACCAGGTTTCTTGCTGTTCCTGGAACTTACCAGGCACTCTCCAGCCTCAAGGTCTTTGAACTTGCTATACCTTCTCCCTGGAAATCTTTTCCTCCAGATAGACGCATGGGAAACACAGGCCCCCATCAGCTTCATGAATTTGCTCAAGTGTCACCTTCTCAGCCAGACTCTTCCTAAAGCCCAGACCCTGGCACCCTCCTCTGTTTTCTCAACTTTGTCTCTGCCCATGGTCCTATTACCATTTAACATATTTTAAAACTTATTTATTTGTTCATTGTCTCTCATTACTTGATCTCCTTGAGGGTATCAATTTTGGCTTGTGGTGTTTACCTATGTACCCCCAAAGCTTAGAATAATGTCTTTTATATGGTAGTACACAATAAACCTTCGTTGAATGAATGAATAAATTAGTGGTGTTTATTAAGCATTTACTAGGTATCAGGCACTTTGTAAGCACTTTGTGTGAATTAACTCCTCTGGTCTTCACGCTGACTCTGTGAGGTAAGCATTTTTCATAATCCCTGTGATATGAGTGGGAGCTTGCTGTAATTTGCTAGGAAGAAGAAATGAGATGATGTATACAAAGGAAAAGCTCATAGTAAATAACCAATAAATGGCGACAATGACTAATATTATCAACAACAACCAGGCAATCTATACTCACTGAGCACTTCCCCCACAGCCAGCCCTATGCTGGGCATGAGAGATGATGGCTGGGCTGGAGGGAGAAGGAAAGTCCTCACTGAAAGGGCCACATTCAAAGGGCCACAGAATTAGCCTCTGACTAAGTGAGAAGCACAGTCCACCTGCCTCAGGTGCTCTGCACTGAGCTGGGTGAGGGTCTAGGCTAAATCCCCAATGTGAGGGGCAAACCCACTGGCAGCAATGCAGTGGGCACAGAGGAGTCCCTTTCAAGTGCTGGAAACGGAGAGGGAGAACTGTGTTTCAGTTGTGTGCCTGGCCCACCTGCCTCACCCGACTCCCACCACTCAACTGTCCCTCCTTGTGTGACCCCAGAGGATAAGCACATACCCTCTCTTGTCCTCTGGTTCCTCATCTGTAAAAATGAGGATTGCACTACAGCCTTCTAACATTTTCCTTCAGCTCTGAAATGCTGTCTTTCTGCTTCCTCTGGTCAGAGGTATCAGAAAATGCAAAACAGCCCAAGTGGCAGTCTGCCCAGTGGGCAAGATTAGAGAGAAGCTGAGGACACGCACTGGGACTGTGCTGGCAGGGGTAAGCTGGCACTTCCCAGGGGGCACCCACAGGCAGGCAGGCCAGTTTAGACCTGGAGCCCCCCAGAGTGCTGACTCCTGAGAGCCTGGCCTCACTCATTCCCTATGCGTTGAACTTCAAACACCGGAGAGGCACTCAGGCAGAAAGATGGGGGGATTTGGCCATTATAGTCTCCCTCGCTCCTTTCCCCCTTCATCTCCTTCAAGACAGGATTATGGGCTGCACCTATTAATTCTTGTCTGGAAGCAACAAACTAACCTTGTTTCTTTGTGGAGTTTAGTTGATTTATTTATCTTTGGCTGCATTGGGTCTTCGTTGTTGCCCGCAGGCTTTCTCTAGCTGCGGCGAGCAGGGGCTACTCTTCGTTGCGGGTGTGCAGGCTTCTCATTGCGGTGGCTTCTCTTGTTGCGGAGCACCGGCTTTAGATGCACAGGCTTCAGTAGTTGTGGCACACGGGCTTCAGTAGTTGTGGCTCATGGGCTCTAGAGCACAGGCTCAGTAGTTGTGGCACACAGGCTTAGTTGCTCTGCGGCATGTGGGATTTTCTCGGACCAGGGCTCAAACCCGTGTCCCCTGCATTGGCAGGCGGTTTCTTAACCACTGCGCCACCAGGGAAGCCCTGTTTGTGGAGTTTTATATTCTGCTTCTTCCCTCTTCTGCTGCAGTGGAGGGGACTAGAAGCCATTTCTTTCCCCAAGAAGAGCCTGGATGAAGGTGTGTGCTCTAAGTGAGCTGGCTGAGGAGTCAGCATATGATTCCCCAGGCCTTCTCCCCAAGGGCAGTAGTACATGGAAAAACAGGTGAAGGAGGGCATGCCTGGTACTTAGGACCCTCCTAGGGGGAGACACCTGTAAATCCTCCTCCCAGTCCACCCCCCAAGGACAAGCAAAACACTCAAAATAAAACTCTGCCCAGGGAACTCATGTATTCACTCATCTGCTTTTGGCAAAGGGCCTCCCAGTTCCAGGCACTGTGTGAGGCCCTGGGTGCAGAGATAAACAGCACAGCCTGGCAGGGGAGCAGACAAAGGGAAAAGGACAGTGTAGTCCGTGCTGTAAGTGCTCTGATTGTGGAGAGCTCAGGGGCTGTCAGAGTCTGCTGGGAGAGAGGAGGAAAGCTCACTACTGAAAGCGATGCCTCAGTGGACTTCTGAAAGTTAAGTGAATTATGGGAGGTAGGGAAGAGCAGAGGGAACAAAATGTACACAGATTAGTGGTTAGGAGACTTAACATCACAAGGCAAACAGACTTACGGGCATAGAAAACAATCCTATGGTTACCAAAGGAGGAGGGGAGGGATAAATTAGTAGTTTTGGATTAACAGATACACACTACTATATATAAAATAGATAAAAATGATTTACTGTATAGCATTGGGAACTATATTTAATATCATGTAATAACCTATAAAGGAAAAGGATCTGAAAAAGAATGCATATATATATATGTATGTATAACAGAATCACTTTGCTGTACACTTGAAACTAACACAACATTGTAAATCAACTAGATTTCAATTAAAAAAAAAAAAACTACAAGGCAAATTTCTCCAATCACATGGACGTCCACATGGCTGAAAAGAGCGGTACATATGGAGAAGAAGCAAGAAACGATTAAAGAGAGAAGGGAACACTATATATCATGCCAAGGAGTTTGGATGTTCTCCCAAAGCGATGGGGAAGCCACTGAAAGATATTAGGAAAGGATTGACATGACCAGATTTGTGTTTTAAAAAGATGACTTGTGTTGCAGTGGGGAGAAGAGATGGGATTGTGGTTGGGCAGTTGTGCAGGACTGAAGACCAGAGGGAAATCCATGAGGAGAACATTCTAGCAATCATCCAGGGCACAAGACTGGAAGCTGAGCTAGGCACTGGGTACGGGACAGACCAGAGCCGTATTTAGAAGGTGGAATCGGCAGATCTTGGAAACTGACTCAATGATGGATAGGGGTGAGAGGAAGGAAGGAGGAACTGAAGGCAGAAGAAAGGGAGGGTGGAAGATTCTAGATCACTCATTTTGGTGACTGGGTGGATGGTAGTGACATTTGCTAAAGGAAAATATCCAGCACAAGGACCAGCTGTGCAGGGAAGATGACAAGCCCACTTGCAGAGAGATTGAGTCAGAGGTGCTCACGAGCCACGTAGAAGAAGCAGAGAAAGAAATGCGGTGGGTCGCAGGAGAGAGGTTGGGTTGAGACAAATGGACAACATACTGGTCAGTTACAGAGGCCACCCATGGCCCTGGGAGTGGATGCAAATTTCCCTTGCGATTTTCATAGGCTGGAAAGAGAAGCAGATGAGGATTTAACTCCAGGAGATTCAGCTATGAGTTGGAAAGGAGCCCCACACAGGAGATGCAAACATCCCTGGGTGCAAGGAGGGAAGTCCACCCAGAGCTTTAAGGGATGCCTCTGTGCTGGCTACTCTGCTTGCAGAAGTTCTGACAGAGGGAGAAGCTCATCAGGTGTGTCCTTCCGGGGCCCCGGCTTCTGCAACCATCATCCTCCTGATAGCAGAGACTCTGCAAGCTCAGCACTATGCCAGGGTCCAGGACCAACCATAATAAAGGCCACCTTAGACAGAGCATCCATTCCCTCTCACTGCTGGGAGGAGGCAGCGTTCCAGTGCTGAGAGACAAGCCCTTCCTCATATCTGACAGCATCCCCACCACGCCCCAAACCTGCTCATCAATGCCTGCATCTGGCTCCTGCATCAATCCTTGGGCCGAGTTACTGTTCTGATACGCTGCCTTGTCTCTGCAGGTTCTGAGGAGTCCAATTAACCTTGTACCTCACCTAATCCTGGCTCTGAGGTCCAGGTCTGAGCCCCTATCCAGTGGCTAGAGCCCCATACCCTACAAGCAACTCAGGAGGGTGTCTGAGGCTATCTGCCTGCAGGTTGGGTATCTGGACTTCATCGTTCCTGGAAGTGTGTTCCTAAGTTTCGTCTTTTGGTGAGGATGCTCCAGGGAAGCCTACTTGCTTGGCCAATAACTAGACGCAAACGTGTCAATGAATACTGAGCTTGTCAACCAACTGAGCCAGTGAGGTTGAACCCCGTTCCTCCTCAGAAGGAATCTCGGAGCCCTATGTCAGGCCTCTTTTTGCCTGCGCCCATTATAACTGACCTGTGTCTTCTCCAGCACAGGGCCCCCAAACCCTGGATATGATAGTGTGCATCCGTCTCGCTTTCATGCTTCTCTCCATCTATTGCTAGACAGTTCCCATAGCGCTGAGTACACAGCAGTCACTTAATAATGATTCTTTGATGGCAGTGATGCATACGGTGATCATGCTGATGGACAAGATCAGTTGGAGACAAAACGTCCCTTCCCCAAGCTTTTTTCTTCCTTGATTCCCTCCCTCTCCCACCCTCTTAAAAATAGCAAAAAATCCTATTATCTCTTCTCCCTTTCTCTATCAAATCTGTTCTTAGAGCCTTTATTGTTGTTAAATTGCAAGACTGCCAACAGCCTGAAGTGCTCTCCACTCCAGGAACGTGGCTGTTTAAATGGGGATCCAGGGCTGCTTTGCCCTTGAGAAAGTTGTTGTCTAGCTGGAAGGAGGGGCTTAAGGTCTCCCAGGTGGTCCACTGAAGAGCTGTGCTTACTTCTAAAGTCTGTGCTTTCAGCTACCTCGTGAAGGACCTTTCAAGAGAAGGGAAGCAAAACAACCATGTATCAATCACCTCCTGTGTGTACCCAGCCCTGCGCAGGATTTCAACTCAGGCATGTATCTCAGCTCATCTTCACCGAGGGTGTTGGGTGGCTACTCTAGAGGTTGGCAAAATGCTTCTCCCTTTGGTCCTCAGTTTTCTCATTCGAATGTCGGAGCTTTGGACTAAATGGCCTCTAAGAACATTCCAGCTCCTTTTCTGCCCCCAGAATAATGCAGGAGACTTTGGGAAGCCACTTCAGCTGGAGGAGGACCAGATGAGAGGTGCAGTCTGCACGTACCCTGAGAGACTTTCTCAGGCTGCCTGCTCAAGGTGTAGGGGTGGGGGTGAGGGAAAAGGCAAAACTGAGAGTGGGCTTGGGCGGATGACAGTAAGCCAAATTTCAGAGAAAGATGGAGAGCATTTCTTCTGGGGCTCGTCCCCAGTGGTCTGGGAGTGCAGGAAGTCCTTCCGTGCCTCTTCCCATGAGAAAACGTGTTTGCTGCCATTTCTCTTTCAAGAAGGCACAGGCACCTGCATTCAGGAAACCACAGATTTTGGTTTTATTTAGCTTCCCAAGAGGAGGCAGGATGATCCACTGCACTGGTTTTCAAGCTGTTTCTTTCTTTGAGCAATGGGACCCTTTAAACTCTGACATGAGGGAGGGGGCTGCAGTGTGTGAACACTGTGTAGCAAGCAGGCCAGGCGGCTCTGTCCTCCCTACCCCACACCCACTTCCTCCCAAGCCGGGCCCTGAGAGAGCACTGAGGATTCCCCAGAGCTTGGATGAGGACTCTTTGAAAGCGATAGAGCAGCTAGTGATAGATAACTCACAGCCAGCCACAAAACACAATCTCGCACCTCAACTCGTTTAAACCACCAGAAATGTTACAACCTTGCTTAGCAAGAAATCTGTCAACTCCACAACCTCACAAGGACCAGGGTGTTTTGTGTTTGTCTTGGATGCTGTGCCACGTCCAGGATGTTCAAGGCGTGGACGTTTCCTTTAGCTGTCTCCCCTCATAGTCATGAGAGGGCTGCCATGTCTCCAAGTGTCACTTATAGAGGCAGAAATGGAGCCGCATATCCTTACCATCTTTTTAACAATTAGGGAACTTTCCCAAGGGGTTCTTTCCTCAACCCACCCACCTCTCATGGGCTGGGGATGCTTCACACATGGGTGCTGGACATCTTCAAAACCCATCGTGAGGGGATGAGGCTGTTCTCCCTTGAACTCTATGACTAAGTGGAGAACACAATGCAGATTCTACCAGGACTGGGGAGATGAGGCCATTGCATAGCTGACCAGCAAAGAAACCTAAAGAGGAACAAGCCTACCTCATCCCAGGACGGGAGATTTAGGATGCACCGGTCTCTGCTACCAATTGGTGTTTATCTGCCTGGGATCTCCACCAGCCACTTGCCTTTTGCTTTTTTATCCCACCAGCCTTGGGGTCAAATCCTAATTGAGGTCTAAACCCTTTTTCTCCCAGGTAGTGAGTGTGGTTGTGAGCCTAACTTCAGCTAGAGTGAGAAGATGTGCTGCTGTCCAGGACCAGCAGGGTGGCACCAGTGTCCCTGCACCATAGTGTCCCCATGAGAGCACGTCTCATCATCTGGCTGGCCAGGCACCAGGCAGGAAGGGTGTGCATTACGGCACTAGGTGAAGGGAACCCTAGTGATTGGAGCTTTCCACGTGCGGGTACAATACAGGCTTTATTAACACATTGCCACTCTCTAGCTGTGTGACTATGGCAGGTTACTCAACCTCTCCAGGGCCTTAATTTCCTTACATATATGCAACAGAGATGTGAGTGTGTGTATTTAATATGTAATATATATAACTATGTATGGAATGTATAACCTCATAGGCATAGGTGAGGACCATCTGGGTAACACATAAAGTAGTTAGCACCTGGTAAGCTCTCATGAAACAAGATCACATCATCATTCCCACCACCATCGTCATCATCATTATATGGTTACACACACACACATATTTATATATGATTATACATAATTATACCATCAACACAGTCTCCTGATCCCAAAACAGACATCTTCACAAGGAGGCAAGAAGGGGCAAACTCCAGGAGGTTTCAGCCTCCAGCACTGGGAGACGGCTGAACTGCTGGGAATGGAGGAGATGGACACACTTTTTGCAGAAGGTCCATGGGTGGGAGGAGAAACAACCCCAGAGCAGAAGCAACTCGGTAACTCCTTGGAGCCTTGCACTTTGTAGGCTCAGCAGCAGCCCTGGGAAAAGGAGGCAGTCAGCACACACACACAGAGTTACTCCTTCATGACCACCCCCAAATCTGCCTTTCCCACTGCTCCATTGCTCCACCCCCCCACCCCCACGGGCTGATTCTGAAGCCCAGGCTGCCTGGCTGTGCTGTTGATCTTGCCTGGAATCAACACTAGGGGAAGGGAAGGCACATGCAGATGATTTGCCTCAAGCTCTAGGACCGGCCCAGGGAAAACAAGCGACGGGGGAGGAGCAGGGAGATCAGGATTCTCTGCGTTTCCTCATCCAGAACATCAGGCACGGAACATCAGGCAGCCCATATGCTGCTGTCTGGATGGGTTTGGGGCGTGGAGAGCCGGGTGGACAGCGCTCGCCCCCTGCGACAGTTCTGGATGTGGAAGTCAGCCATGCATGCAGCTTAGATAGGATGGAGCTGCATGCATCCAGTGCACAGTCTGGAGCCATTTCCAGAATGCTCTCCCCTCAAACTGCTCAGCCTAAATTACCTTTGCTTTCTTTTTTTTTTTTTTTTACATCTTTATTGGAGTATAATTGCTTTACAATGGTGTGTTAGTTTCTGCTTCATAACAAAGCAAATCAGTTATACATATACATGTTCCCATATCTCCTCCCTCCTGCGTCTCCGTCCCTCCCACCCTATTCCTATTCCACCCCTCCAGGTGGTCACAAAGCACCGAGCTGATCTCCCTGTGCTCTGCGGCTGCTTCCCACTAGCTATCTATTTTATGATTGGTAGTGTATATATGTCCATGCCTCTCTCTCGCTTTGTCACAGCTTACCCTTCCAGCTCCCCATATCCTCAAGTCCATTCTTTAGTAGGTCTGTGTCTTTATTCCTGTCTTACCCCTAGGTTCTTCATGACATGTTTTTTTCTCAAACTCCATATATATGTGTTAGCATACAGTATTTGTCTTTCTCTTTCTGACTTACTTCACTCTGTATGACAGACTCTAGGTCTATCCACCTCATTACAAATAGCTCAGTTTCGTTTCTTTTTATGGCTGAGTAATATTCCATTGTATATGTGTGCCACATCTTCTTTATCCATTCATCCAATGATGGACAGTTAGGTTGTTTCCATCTCCGGGCTATTGTAAATAGAGCTGCAATGAACATTTTGGTACATAACTCTTTTTGAAATATGGTTTTCTCAGGGTATATGCCCAGTAGTGGGATTGCTGGGTCATATGGTAGTTCTATTTGTAGCTTTTCAAGGAACTTCCATACTGTTCTCCATAGTGGCTGAACCAATTCACATTCCCACCAGGAGTGCAAGAGTGTTCCTTTTTCTCCACACCCTCTCCAGAATTTATTGTTTCTAGATTTTTTGATGATGGCCATTCTGACTGGTGTGAGATGATATCTCATTGTAGTTTTGATTTGTATTTCTCTAATGATTAATGATGTTGAGCATTCTTTCATATGTTTGTTGGCAGTCTGTATATCTTCTTTGGAGAAATGTCTATTTAGGTCTTCTGCCCATTTTTGGATTGGGTTGTTTGTTTTTTTGTTATTGAGCTGCATGAGCTGCTTATAAATTTTGGAGATTAATCCTTTGTCAGTTGCTTCATTTGCAAATATTTTCTCCCATTCTGAGGGTTGTCTTTTGGTCTTCTTTATGGTTTCCTTTGCTGTGCAAAAACTTTGAAGTTTCATTAGGTCCCATTTGTTTATTTTTGTTTTTATTTCCATTTCTCTAGGAAGTGGGTCAAAAAAGATCTTGCTGTGATTTATGTCATAGAGTGTTCTGCCTATGTTTTCCTCTAAGAGTTTGATAGTTTCTGGCCTTACATTTAGGTCTTTAATCAATTTTGAGCTTATTTTTGTGTATGGTGTTAGGGAGTGATCTAATCTCATACTTTTACATGTACCTCTCCAGTTTTCCCAGCACCACTTATTGAAGAGGCTGTCCTTTCTCCACTGTACATTCCTGCCTCCTTTATCAAAGATCAGGTGACCATATGTGCGTGGGTTTATCTCTGGGCTTTTTATCCTGTTCCATTGATCTATCTTTCTGTTTTTGTGCCAGTACCATACTGTCTTGATTACTGTAGCTTTGTAGTATAGTCTGAAGTCAGGGTGCCTGGTTCCTCCAGCTTCAATTTTCCTTCTCAAGATTGCTTTGGCTATTCGGGGTCTTTTGTGTTTCCATACAAATTGTGAATTTTTTTGTTCTAGTTCTGTGAAAAATACCAGTGGTAGTTTGATAGGGATTGCATTGAATCTGTATATTGCTTTGGGTAGTAGAGTCATTTTCACAATGTTGATTCTTCCAATCCGAGAACATGGTATATCTCTCCATCTATTTGTATCATCTTTAATTTCTTTCATCAGTGTCTTATAACTTTCTGCATACAGGTCTTTTGTCTCCTTAGGTAGGTTTATTCCTAGATATTTTATTCTTTTTGTTGCAATGGTAAATGGGAGTGCTTTCTTGATTTCACTTTCAGATTTTTCATCATTAGTTTATAGGAATGCCAGAGATTTCTGTGTATTAATTTTGTATTCTGCTACTTTACCAAATTCATTGATTAGCTCTAGTAGTTTTCTGGTAGCATCTTTAGGATTCTCTATGTATAGTATCATGTCATCTGCAAACAGTGACAGTTTTACTTCTTCTTTTCCGATTTGGATTCCTTTTATTTCCTTCTCTGATTGCTGTGGCTAAAACTTCCAAAACCATGTTGAATAAGAGTGGTGAGAGTGGGCATCCTTGTCTTGTTCTTGATCTTAGTGGAAACGTTTTCAGTTTTTCACTATTGAGAACGATGTTGGCTGTGGGCTTGTCATATATGGCCTTTATTATGTTGAGGATAGTTCCCTGTATGCCTACTTTCTGGAGGCTTTTTATCATAAATGGGTGTTGAATTTTGTTGAAAACTTTCTCTGCATCTATTGAGATAACCATATGGTGTTTCTCCTTCAGTTTGTTAATATGGTGTATCACATTGATTGATTTGCATATATTGAAGAATCCAGCCTTCTGAAAATGCAATTCTTCTAGCTGGGTTTTCTCCCTTCCTCCCTCCCTCTCTCTGCATATACGTCTTTTTCAGACTCCCTGCTTCCTCTGCATACACTCCGTACTTCCTCTCTGTGTCCAGTTCTTCCCCCCCTCGGCACAGCCTCCCACAGCCCTTCTCCAGATGCCCTCTCTTCTCCTCTCTCTGTGGGACCCCTTCTCCCTAGTGAGATCCTAGCCTGTCCTGGTCCCTGGGCTCACACCAGCTATAGCCCAGGGGGACCCGTCCCTCAACCCCCTCCAGCACCCTGTCCAGCTCTGGGCTGCTGCTCCCCCAGGGGGCTGCCTTCTATAAGTCGATCCCACCAGCACCCGGTGTCCTATTGATGTGACCAAGCGCACGGCAAAAGGAGAAGTGACTCCAAGTCCACGGGCCAAGCAGAGACACGATTTGCACCTGTGTGTTGGGACAAAAAGAAAGAAGAAATGGGGAGGGGCACCCAACAGGAACTCTAGCAGAGAGGGCAGCTCCTCAGATGCCTGTGAACAGAGGACAAGCACCAGCAAGATGGAGCCAGCCCAGAGGAACAAAGAGGACCTAGGTGATAAAGGGACAGGGATGCTGCGGGGATGGTGGCAGTGGGTGGGCAGGAGAGTGCAGGACCAGCAGGAGAGCTGGTCTGTGTGTTAAATAGAGGTGGAGGGGAGAGGCAGGGGACTTGGCTGGATTCTTTGGTCCAGGATCAGGAGACCACATGTAAGTTTTGTATTTTTCCCATTTAAGCCTTGAATAAGGTTTATCATGAGCCAGATCATCAAGGTAGCCACGTGTGCCTTTAGCAGCCTCCAATCCCTCTTCTGCAGCACCAGCTTCTGCTCTAAGGTAAGTGTGGGTCATTTCAGCTGTTTGCAGGGAGCAGGGGGAACTTGGGGATCCAGTCCTGCGCACCAGAAATGCCCACAGCAGTGTGAGTCCCACTGTGGCTCCCATATGGATGGAAGCTCCCAGGCACTGCCTGTTGCTTTTCCTACCACTGTCCTCAGTGCAAACCACCTGGCCTGTGGCTGTTCCCAGGGAGGAATGTTCTGCCAGTGGCAGCTTTGCCTTTTTCCTAATCGGCCTAGGGTGAGCCTTCCTGCTCCAGCCAGCTCCACCATTAGAGACCCCAGTTCTCTGAGGAGACAGAGATACACTTCATCGACTATGAGAACTGGGGACTGCAGGATGCAGAGAGGTAAGGCTCCGGATCTGAAGAGGAGAAGGCACCGCAGAGGGAAACCATGAATGCAGAGAGGAGCAGCATCAATCATCGGAGAGGGGAGCCAGTCTCCACTTGGGGGTGTAACTAGGAAAGCAGTTTTATTTTTCTAATAAATGACCCCCAGCTGAGCTCACTCAGAGCCCCAACGTTCTCACTGGGCAGCTGCCTCCTGAATGACATCTTAGCCCAGTTCTATAAATTGCCAACAACTTTCATTTATTAGAATGGTTTCATACTAGTTGTTAAGTCTCAGTCCTGCTCATTTTAAAACTTCAGTCTCCACCTCAGATCAAAGCTTCCCTCCTGTGTCTATAAAATCCTGGTATGTGTGTGTGTACGCATGTTGGGGATAGAAAGTGTTGTGTTGCCAGATTTAACAAACAAAAATGCAGGGTTCAATTTGAATTTCAGATGAATATTCATCTTGAATATTGAATGAAAATATTCAATGTATTTTTAAATATAAGTATGTCCCATGCAATATTTGGGACATACTTATCCTGAAAAATATTTGCTGTTTATCTGAAATTCGAACTGAACGGAGAGTCCTGTATTTTACCTGGCAGCTCTGGAGTTCAATGCACCCATCCTCCCCTCCGGGGTGAGATCATAGAGAAGAGCTAGCTCAGTAGAGACATATCCTTACCTGGTTATCTGCACATGCAGCAGACCTCTTTCTGCGGTCGCCATTGTGTCTCTGGCAATCACCGCCTGGCTTTGCTGCCCTCTGTGTGGTGGGCATCACAACGCTGGCTCCCTGGGAGTGCTTACATGGGTGCTTTGGGACCTGCCTCACCACCCGGTTCATTGAGGTGGGAGACCCAGCTCTAGCTCCATGTCTTCTGCACCTTCTTTCCTTCCCACAGTGGTCCCCACCCCTGACCACATTCTTCTAGGTGGAGAATCACAGAGAATCCTCCATCCTTATCAAATGGGGGAGTGCGGGCTCTTCACCATCTCTCTCTCATTCTACTTCTGCCTCTTTGGAGCAATCACACAGGGACAATCAGCCAGCCTGCAGGGCAAGCAGAACACCAACTGGAAACAAAATGCCTACATTACCCTCTTGCAGAGAGCCCGGATTTTACAGCTGACTCTCTCGCACTTCCTCTCTTGGTTTGGAGGAGAGAAAGCATTCTCCTCCCCTCCCCCAAACCAGCTTCCATTATGCTGGTCCTCCCCTTACATTCATGGGGGCAGCTGTGGGTGCTGGCAGCCCCAACACTGTGGGGGTTCTGCTAGCTCACTGCAGGGATCCCCTGTACTTAGAAGGGGGCACTTAGTGCCTTTTGTACTCAGCTCTGGGGCTGAGCCACGGTTCCCAGACAACAGGAGAACCCACTTGACATCTTGTTGCAGTCAATTCAACACAGGTCTCAAGCTGGAAAGGACTGAGGTCCAGCTCAGTGGAGAAGGAGTTGGGTGGGAGGTCAAAGGGTCTGCACCCTGGTCATCGCTGTCTGACCATGAGCTGGATGATCCCCTCCTGGTCACAACGTCACCTTCTGTTAGATGAGGAGCCGGCCAAGGTTATCTCTTCAGAAACTTGTGGTGCTACCGTCATTGCACACACCCCCTGGGAAGGGGTAAGGGAAGATTGCCAAGGGGACCTAGAAAGTCAGGACGTGGAGTTTTAAGAGTTATAAGTGGTGTCTTCACTTCCCAGCACCCACCCTTCTCTGCTAAGAGACCACTATTGCCCTTCTTTCAAATCACCTTCTCTAAACTCTTGTGCAACTAGGAAATCGGGGAAGGAGGAGTCAGCTCCATAGAGAGGAGAGGGCTGCCTCCGGGGAAGGGGAGGCAGGGGCAGTGAGGGGGCTGCAGACCCCACACCATCACAGCACAACTGACATACTGTGCTGTGAGTTGTCAACTTCCACTCTATGTGTCAGCATTATTTTTACCATCACTCAGTTAATTCTCATCACACCCTTTCCAGATGTCATTGCCCCATCTCAAAGGCAAGAAAACTGAGATGTGTTGAACTCAAGTAGAATACATTTCATTTTTGTTTGAAGGCACATTTTTTGATATTTTTCCTCTCCACTCTACCATTTAGTGAAGAAACCAGGTTATGAAATAATGGTCTAGGTTACAGTTGAAGACGTGTTAGCATTGTGATCTTTGGGAGCCATCCAGTATTTCACAAAGGGAACTCAAGCTGTGTCTGCCTAGTTTTCAAGACCATGCTATTTTCCTGTCCCCATATTGCCTTGCCACTGTTTTCCTGTCATACAAGGTGAAGGTGTATGTGGTTCTTTCAGGCTCCTGGGCTCCCCCGAGTCCCAGCTCCAGGGCACTCAGATAACCTCAGCTAACCTGGGGCTGGTATTCAGCCAGAAGCCACTAGAACCTCACCATCTGTTGTTTAGACCAGTGTCTGTTCTGATTGGTTGGTATCCGTGCCATCAGTATAATCCCTGCCCCACCATTCCACACCACCAAGTTCTCACCAGCAGATTAATGCATAAAATGAGCCCTATTGTACACATAGAACTGTGCTAGGCCCTTAGAAGGAACAGGGAAGAAGAAAAATCTGGATCCTCCTCTCAGGAAATCCAGTCTAGTTGGGGAGGCCTGCTGTATACTCACCAGGCAATTTGAAAGCAACCCGGTACTGAACAAAGTCCTCACCTGGAGGATATGGATAGGAGCTGATCTGAGATGAAGTGCCTCAATGTGACGTGGCAATGCCCAATCTCATTCCCATTTCTTAAAACAAAATAATAAACAAAAAGCCAAAAAGAAATTTCTGAGAGCCTACATTGTACTAGGTCCTTTTATATATTTCATCTCATATAATCAACAATATTAACTCAGCACACATTACGTGTCAAATAATATGGAAGAATGAATGGACTGGGAAAAGCCCGAGGCTGGGTTTTTGCAGTCAAGGAATCACAACTCTAAAGATTCAACCAGATGTGTCTTGCAGGAGGAGAAAAATGCCTGGTTTTAGAAACGTCCTGACCTGAGCTAAGATCCTGGCTGTGCCGCTCACAATATGAGCTGGGGCAAATCACAACTTTGCTGAGCCTCAGTTACTCCATGCATAGAAAAAGTCTTGATCTCTGCCTTGGAGGATGTTTGAGGATTCAGTGAAATAAGACACATATAAAACACCCAGCACAGAACCTCACACACAATAAGGCTCCATAATCATTAGTCTATAACCATTACCTGAGCTTTTTTTTCTGTTCCATAGGCATTTCTTTCATGTGATGGGACTTTTTTCTGTCCATGGACAAATACTTTCTTCCTTAATAGCCCTTTACTGTGTTTTTTTTTGACATAAACTTCTTTTTTTAGAACAGTTTTGGATTTACAGAAAATTTGCAGATATAGTACGGAAGTTCCCTTTAGCCCACATTCAGTTTCCCTATTATTAAAATCTTACAGTACATTTGTTATAACTAAGGAATCAATATTGATACATGATTATTAATGACAGTTCACATCTTATTCCGATTTCTCTAGTTTTTACCTAATGGCCTTTTTCTGCCCCAGGATCCCGTCTGGGAACCACATCACATTTAGTATTCATGTCTCCTTAGGGCCCACTGAGTGTGACCGTTTCTCAGATTTTTCTTGTTTTTGATGACCTTGACGGTTTTGAGGCATACCAGTCAATATTTTGTGGAATGCCCCTCAATCAGGATTTGTCTGAAGTTTTTCTTAGGACTATAAAGATTATGGGTTTCGGGAGACAGACGACAGAGAGAAAGTGCCTTTCTCATCACATCACATCAGGAATACCTGCCACCAACTTGAATTAACACTAGTGCTGTTGACCTTGATCTCCTGGATAAGATAGAGTTGGTCAAGTTTCTTCACAGTAAATTTACTCTTCCCCCCACTTTCTCATTAGCTATTAAAAAAATATATCTTCTTTAAAGTAGTAGACTTATCCAAATGAAATAAAAACTCAAACACTCTTAAGGTGACACACTTGGAAGTCTAAAGTAAACAATGGGGGGGGGCGGTATATTCAAGAAGGAAAAGATTGCTAGAGCTGGCAGAGTGTGGTGAGGGTCACACAAACCTCTTTCGGGAGAACAGCCTTAAGCTGGGACCTCCAAGGAGAGGTGACCAGTGTTTACACTGGAGGATAGGAATGAGGAAAGTGTTCCAGGAGTGGGAAATGGCAGGAGCAAGACAGGGAGCATGACTGAGCTTGTACATCTGGGGTCAGAACACAGCGGCGCCCAACGGCGGTGAACCGTCAGGGAATGACCAGGGCAGGGTAGATGCGCTGCAGCCTTTGAAGAATGGTAAGAGCCTGCTCTGAAATATTCTTTGAGCCTTGCGATCTGCAAGGGAGCACAGCCGAAAACAGATGAATAAAGAGGAGAAAAAAGGGAGCTCCAGAGGGGAGCCCCTCTCTACACACTGTGCTCCCATCCGCAAGAGATTCTACCCCAGACCCTCAGCCCGCACCCCAGCTCCACCGAAAGGCAGCAGGAGGCTCCGTGTGCAAGGATCTTGCGGCAGCAAAGACAGGTGAAGAGGTCAAGTCCAAGTGCACCCAACCATGTGCCTCCTGTTTGCACATTTGCAGTTACATAGATCCGGCCACCCCCAATATGCCCCTGGATTTACAAATATGTTCGCTTGCAAGTGCCAGCTGACCTCCACTGTCAGTACCCAGATGCGCGTGAGCGTATGCACACTGATCCATCCTCCAGGCACTGCCTGAATGGGCTCTCCCTGGATGGATAGACACTGAGGGGCCTGGCGCTGCCAGTGACCGAGGCACATGAAGGAAGTCCCACTGACTTGACACTGGAGAGCACAGGGAATGATGCAAGAGCAAGAGAGGACAGAGTTTCCACTGGGGAAATAGAGCCAAGGCATACGTGAGTAAAGAGATTAGCCTTTATTTCCATCTCCTCCCAGGGCCCGGGGCTCCCCGGGCCATTGTAGAGCTAAGAAAGCTCAAGACAGCTTCTCTCTGGGAGCTGTGGGTGCCTGGAGTCAAGACCCTCAAGCTGAGAACAGGGGTCAAGTGGGAGAAATCAAAGGGACTCAAAAACAAGGGAGTGAGTCTGAGACGGGTATTGGAGACTGAGGCTAAGGCTAGTGGTGGGAGCGCCAGGGAGGGGAGAGTGGAGAGTTGCAGGTGGTGTGGGCAAAGGGGAGAGACGTTGTGGGAATATATCTAAGACAGACTCACGTTCTTTGTGCAGGGCTGTCTCAGGCACTCCTGCCTCGGACCCCCCTGCCTCAGACCCCATGTTTTCATAACGAAAACTGCCAGATGAATTTAGAAGTAATTCCTAGGGGAGCACAGGTTCTCCTCTGAGGATCCACAGTGTAAGGAATGCGTGTCCTGGCAATACAAAGATCACATCCCACCACAGTGAGGTCAACCCCACTGACAGAGAGCCTGGGGCTGGCATTTCCCCTGGGAACATGAGCCAGCATGGGACACATCTGCTAGCATCAGCTAGCTGCACTTGGATGCTTGCTGGCTTTCCGTACTCTTACCTGATCCCAACTTTTCAGTCTTCCCCTTCCCGTCTTGCCTTCAGTACACAGGCTTTTGCAGATGCCCCTTTGCCTTTCCTGTGGACAGAGGGACTCAGCAAGGTACGTGCACCTGCCTGGTTCTCTGAGAAAAGGGATCTGGGGCCATTTTCCTCCTCATTCCTGCCTCTCAGATCCTAGCAACTTCACAGGTGAGAAATGTTCTCTGAGCTATGTACAGAGACTTCTGATTAAATTGGAGGAGTTAGATGATGAACACCAATACAAAGATTTTCATATTTTTTTATTATAAATAGCTCAAATATTTGGTCCCATTTCCAGTTTAAATGGGTGAACCATAATATTGATGGTTTGCAGCAGATACAAGATGAATTGAACTTCTCTACCAGCTAGCTGAACCACTTTTAATGGGGAATATATCGAAGCTATAAATTCCTGCAGACAGGATTGCCATGCAATAGCATAATATATCTCCTATTCAATCTTTTATACATTATGTTTTGTCCTGCATTCCAGTGGATATATTTATGGATCTGGAGTCTTTCTGTGAAGAAGCTCCAAGTACCACTGCTTTACCTTCTCTTAGTGTGTTCATGGCCTCTGGAGATAGTCATCCTTGTTCTTGTTCTTTAGAGGAGAGCTGGAGTGTGGTAACTTCATCCTTATGGGTGAGTTTCCTCTCTGGGAATGAGGCTCTGTGACCCCATATTACCCAGTGGGAGGCAGAGGCACCAGAGGAAATGAGTGGATGCTTATCCTAAATAGGAGACCCAGCCCATTGCCCTCTCTCCTGGCACAACAGTTGATAGCATCAGGTACATTTTTGGTTCTAGGCACATTTTTGACAGCATCAGGTGTCAGAGGGTAGACCCTCTGCACCCATAATGCCCTTTCATTTTTGTCATGGTTTTTTCCCACCAGACAATAGTTCCTACAAACCTGGTCTCTCAGTCACCACCCCTACTGCCCCCATCTCCAACCCATGAGCTGTATGGAGCCAAAGTGTAGCTTCATTTTGAGAAAAAAGCAGCCCCCCAGTTGGGGCCAGCATCTTTGAGATGGCTCCCTCTGGGTCTGTCTCTAAGCCTTGCCGCTTCCTTCAAGACCTCAGTCATCTTCAGCACTATTGTCGGGGAGAATGGTACTTCCAGGGATGTGCTGGTAAATATGTAATTACTTTAGTGTAGTTATTACCTTTGTTTTTAATGTAATTTATTTAATTGTAAATTTATATCATTTTATTTTTAGGAACAGCTCTGTTTAACAGTGGGGTCCCTGGATTTCTGAAAATGGAACTATCAGCTCTCAGGAGCTGAGAGGAAAGAGCTCACTCTGGATGCCCCCAAGTCTCACAGAGCACGGCCTTGAAGACTAAGTCATGAGCCACATGCAACCAAAGCCTGGCCCAGAGGAATCTCTCCTTGAGGGATAGTTGTCCACATTAATAAGAATGAGGGGAAGGGGGAGGGAGGAGGAGGAGGAAGTTGGCACTGGGAGGTAATTAGGACCGTCTTCAGCAGGGAAGCTTCAGTGGAGGAAGGCTCGTGACCCTTTACCCTCCTGGCATCAGAACTTCACATGGTAGCTTCCTCATTTGGCTCCTAGGAACCGCTCTGGGAATTCCCCAAATGTCACATACAGCTACTTTCAAATCCAAGGCCAAGGACCACATTCCAAAGCAAAACAGAAGTGATCTTCTCATTACTTCTCATCACCCAATAAAAGGTTCCCAAGATGGCTGTGAGCGGACGTGCACAGCCAGCTTTATTTTCATCACAGTAGACCCCGAGGGATTAAAGGACAGTGACAAGGATAAAAGGATGGAGCTTTTCTCTTTGGGGAAGTGTGGCTAATACGAACACCTGCCTCGTAGGGTTGTCGTGAGGATGAATTGAGCTAATCCACGTAAAGTGATTATCCCAAGGAATGTTTGCTGTGGCTCTTGTGCTTGTTAGGCCTGAGGAAACCTAGTCTAATGGCGTTGGAGTCTGGCAACTGTTGAGAAACAGTGATTAAGTGTCTGACAAGATTTTGTCCTCCTTGTATTTTGAACCTAAGGGTTGCCAACCTCTTTCCTCCTTCCCCCCTTTTTTTTCACCATATTAATCGGTAGAAATCAAAGTTCCCTGACCTAGAGATCCAAGGAACCAGGAGTATCCAACTGGCCATTCACAGCATTGAACGTTATCTGCTACTGCCCTCCCGCCCCCAACCCATCTTGCAGGACAACACTGAAGATTGGTCCTCTGTTTCTAGTGTACAAGACACAACTGTGTCCAACTGTATATAGCCACCAATGAGTTCTCTTTGTTTTTACTTTGCCTTTTGCTACCTGTGTCATGGCTCAATATGGATTTGTGTTTATACACATTTTATTTGTATGATTTCACGTTAAACCTCAAATAACTGCTTCCTTATGTGGGAGAAAAAAACAAAACAACAAAGAGCACAGGATCTGGAGTCCAAGCCCTGGGTCTAACAACAGCCCAGCAGCGTGCTGAGCAGCTGAGCCCAAGAAACCACTTCGCCAGTCTCAGCATCCTCAACTGAGAACCAGGACCAGTAATTCCTAATTCAGAGGGATGCTGTGAGGAGGAATTTAAAATTCTTTGTAAACTGATCTGCGCTCTACCTGGGTTAGTGTTTTCTGCTGGCGGTGTAGCAAAATGTGCCCTGCAAAGCATTTCACGTCCACTGTCTCATTGGAAATTTACAGCCTTAAAGTAGGAGCAGAAAATGGTGATCTTGAAGTGGCTGAGTGAAGCTGCTGGGCTGGACTGAGAGCTCCTCATTGGGCTGAAGCAGGAAGTACTTGGGACAAATAGGGTGAAGCCACATTGAGTTTCGACTTCATAATGCAGGTGAAGTGATACTTAGGATCTCTGAACAGAGGAAGGATATGTAATTGAATTTGCTGAATCTTGTCAAGCTGACTTGCTCTTCTGTCTCCATTGCCTCAGAGAGCCAGTTCTTGGAGTTTAACATCCAGTCATGTCCTTTGCTCCACACAGATGTACTGGATATTGGAAGGCACTTTTCCTGGTGCCCCAGAGTTAATAACAAGACCCCCAAGCTGGCAATAAAAAGGAACCAAAAAATGCCATGCTCTAAGATCTTCCAATCATTGGAGCCAGACCCTGACCCTACCCAGACCTAGTGCCAGGTGGCCCAGCAGACTCTGAGTTACCAGTTCAGTGAGGTGGGCAGTGAGGGTCTAAGAGCCAAAGAGAACACTGGTAGGGATCTGCTGTGGTGCAGAGCACCTGTACTTGAGACAGCATAGTGGTTTCAAGCAAAACCCTGGGGGCTAGCCTACACATGCTCAAATCCCAGTTTTGCTGCTGTGCAAGCTGTCTAACCTTGACCAACTTGTTTAGACCTTCTGTGCCTCATTTTCCTCATCTGTAACATTGAGATAACAGTAGTTGCTTCATATAGTTATTATGAGGATTACACGTTGCTATGGATTGAGGGTTTGTGTCCCTCCAAAATTTATGCACTGAAGCCTGAACCCCCAGTGCAATGGCATTTGGAGATGGGGTCTTTGGGAGGTAATTAGGGTTAGATGAGGTAATGAAGGTGGAGCCCCTTTGATGGGATTAGTGCCCTTGTAGGAAGATGAAGAAAGTTTTTTTTCTTTCTCTCATTGTGCACGTACACTTTCTCATTTGTTTCCACTGGTATGATTTATATTTTTGCCTTAGACTGTTATTTCTATTTTACTTAAAGTCATTTTGGGCTTTTTCTTATGGTATACAAATAAGCTGATCTGTTCATTTTTTTCAGTTTATAATATTTTATTAGGAAAATTTTCTCTTTTTAGTTTTATTGATATATAATTGATATGCAAAAAATTAGATACATTTTATGTATTTCTCTTGATGAGTTTGGGCATATACATACACCCATGATACCATCACCATAACCAACACACTAAAAGTATCCATTACCTCCAAAAATTTCCATGTGTTCTTTTGGTATTTTTTGGTAAGAACAGTTAACATGAAATCTATCTTCTTAACATATTTTAAAGTGTGCAATACCATATCATTAGTTGTAGGTCCAATGTTGTATAGCAGATCTCTAGAACTTATACATCTTGTATACCTATTGAAAAATAATTCCCCATTTCTCCACCTGCCAGCCTCTAGCAACCACTATTCTATTATCTGCTTCTATGAGTCTGACTATTTTGGATCCCCCATATAAGTGGAATCATTCAGTATTTGTTCTTCTGTGACTGGCTTATTTTACTTTGCCTAATATCCTTTAGGTTCAAACATGTCACAAATGGCAGAATTTCCTTCTTTTTTAAGGCTGAATAATATTCCATTGTCTTTGTATACCACAGTTTTCCCATCCATTCATCTGTTCATGGACATTTTGTGTCTTTTCCAAATATTAGCTATTATGAATAATGCTGTAGTAAAGATGTGGGTGCAGAAAAACAGAACTACCTTATGATCCAGCAACATCACTTCTGGGTAGATAGAAAAATAATTGAAATCAGATCTCAAAGAGACACCTGTACCTTAATGTTAGTTCTTATCCTAATAGTGATTTTCATTTTAGCATCCACCCTTACTTCTGCTCTTGCCTTTTCCTTTTCTTTTTTGTACAGAATTTCCTCTGATCAGTTCTTAAATCCAGACTTATTCATTATCAATACAAGTAAGCATCTGACTGCTTCCTGAGGGCTTATAGTTGTCACTGCCATGCATTCATATATAGAAATAAATATCGTTTTGTATCAGGTTTTACAATTCCAAGGGTAGAAAATATGAAAGTGAGGGTCCCTCTTATCCCAGTCCCCCAGTTTCCTTCTCCTAAAGCCACTAATGTTAGTTGTTTCCTTTGTGTCTTTCTAGAGATACTCTATGCATTTACAAGCCAATGGGTAGACAGATAACCGATGATAGATATTAGATAGAAATTCTTCATTTTTTCCTCATGTAAATGGTTGCATACTATGCCCACTATATTACAGTATTTCATGGAGAGATTCCCCTGTCAGTACTTGAGAGTTTCCACATCCCTCTGAATAGGTACAGATCATTCCACTGGATGGTGATCATCATTATTAACTAGACCCCTATTGATGAACAGTTGAGTTAGCCAAGTATTGTTCCTTAGTACAGGCAAAATACATTAAATAGCAATATTATGCACATGTGCTAGTGCAGTTGCAGGATAAATTCCTAGACGTGGAAGTGAAGAGTTGGAGGGTACATACAGGTAATTTTGGTAGAGAGTGTATAATCAAGTTCCCACCAGTGATGATTAATAATTCCCCTTACTCAAAACGTGCCCAATATATTGTGTCATCAAGCTTTCTCATTTTTGTCAGTCTGATAGGTATCTTATAACTGTAATTTCATTTTCTCTCTTCATATGTATTATTTGACATATTTTCATACCTAGGGTGTATTTGCATTTCCTTTTATGTGAACGCTTCATATTCTTTTCTCATGTTTGACTTGGACTATTAGGCTTTCTTTTTTCTTAATCATGTTTAGGCACACATTATATTCAAGGTGTGTTAAAAATATTTTCTTCTTTGTCATGTTTTATTTTATTTTATTTATTGTATTTTTTCCATAAAGAACACTGTTACATTTGAATAATCTAATTTTTAGTATTTTCTTTTTAAAGATACTTGAGTTTTGTGTCAAACTCTAAACGACTTTTCCCATCCTGAGATTATTAACAACAACAAAAGAACATTCTCATGAATTCTACTGGTATCTTCTTTGGTACAATATTGGTTCATTGGAATACATTTTGGAGTAAGGGGTGATTTGGAAAGCAGATTTTATTGTTTTCTGGATAACTACATAGCTGTTCCAACATTATTTATTGAAGAATTTACTTGATGCCATTTATCTCAAATGCACTACAGCAAAAAAAGAGAGGCAGTATATCCTGGTGGTTAAGAGTATGAACACTGGATCCTGACTGCAGGGGTTCAAATGTCAGGTTAGAATGAATAGTAAATTCCCTATGTGTTAGTTACTGTTATTATTATTGTTACTGCACATTATTTTCCCCTATGCCTTGTTGCTAGTCCTTGAACCTTCTACTTTAGTCCATTGATCTTTCTAGTCCTGCGTCAGTACCACATGCCTCAAATTATTGGAGCGTTGGAATATTTTTATATTCATATGTTATCATTTTGGTTGCTATGATAACCAGCATGTTTCTTTCAACAGTTATTAGTATATATGAAAGATTCTGATATCTGAATATGTTTTTTCTACCAACCTCCTTACCAACTACTCTTATGGTTCTTATAGTTTATAACTGTCTTATGTTGATTCACTTCCTTTTTAGGCTCTACATTGATATAGTCTGCAATTACTAAATTTTACTCCTCCTTTTAAATATTTATACCACTTCTTCCTTCCTCTTCTTTAATTACATTGGCAAGTACCTCCAGTAGTGGACATTCTTATCTTGTTTCTGACTTTAATGTGACTGTGTTACTCTTATGCATAATCCTGTCTTGAGGATAAAGAATAGATACCAAATTAAGGAAATATCTGTCTATTCTACTATATTAACACTTTTATCATGAATCAAGTTTGAACCCTATCTTAAATTATTTTTCATAGTATTTTAATCTATAATATTTATATATCTATTGTGAGTTATATTCATTATTCCATTCAACAGCTAGGTATTGCATGCCTAGAATATATAAAAGACTCTTATGAGCCCTAGGAATTCAAGAGAAAACTTGTAAAATGGTTCCTCCCCTCAAAGAGTTCACATTTGAAACAGGAAGTCTGTCAATGAGCAAATAAACAAAGGGTTGTAAAATATTATGTCAGGTACTATGTCAGTGTTATTATAGTAATAGGTTGCTTAATATTGCATTATTCTTGCATTCCTGTATGGACTAAGTTTTTATGATTGAAAATGGCCAGAAATACTTTGGATTTTCAACATGTTGTTTAGAGACGAGAAAGGGAATGTTACCAAGCAGCCTTAAAGGCAGTCATTGAAAAAAGTAATTTGTGCGCCCTGATAAGGTCAAACAGTTCATTAAACTGAGTACAGAGATTTTTCATGGCATTGCATTAAAAATGCTGAAAAAGTAAGAATTAGAAAGTGACTGGCTGGTTGTTTCAAAATGCACAATTTCTATGAAAACAAGGAGTGTATGGGATCATTTTCTGGGAAATGGCTAGTGAAGAAAAAAATGGGAATTTAGCTTCCCTAGACTATCTGCTGTGAATCACACTCACTGTCGCCTCTGAGATATGTCATCAATATGCTTCCTTTTCTTTCTTTACCAAACTCTTTCTTATCCACCAGACAGATAGCTGCCTCTGCTTAGAAACTTCTCTGATTTGGGGCTTCCCTGGTGGTGCAGCGGTTAAGAATCCGCCTGCCAACGCAGAGAACACGGGTTTGAGCCCTGATACAGGAAGATCCCACAGGCCGCAGAGCAACTAAGCCCGCGAGCCACAACTACCGAGCCTGCGTAACACAACTACTGAAGCCCACGTGCCTAGAGCCCATGCTCCATAACAAGAGAAGTCACTGCAACAAGAAGCCCACGCACTGCAAAGAAGAGTAGTCCCCGCTCGCCGCAACCAGAGAAAAGCCCACGCGCGGCAACCAAGACACAACACAGCCAAAAATAAAATAAATAAAATTTATTAAAAAAAAAAAAAAGAAACCTCTCTGATTTTCCCTGTGCTAGTTGCTCCCACCTCTTTGGTACCAATGGGCTCTGTTTATTTCTCTTTACACTTACCACAAGACACTAATGCTTTTATTTATATGTCTGAGGTAGGTTACAGAAGTACTGGATTACAGAAGTATTGCCCCCAGTATGTTCACAACTCCCTGCACCCACACCCTAGTGTGGTCCACACCCTTTTTGACTCTGGGCTTAGCGGTGGGACTTGGTTTGGCGAATGTGTCAATCACAGATGTTCTATAAGCAGACTTAAAATGTGCTTATGCATTGGGGTTTGCAGTGTCTCCTGTTTAGGACACTGAGATGACCATCTGAAGAGTCCATCCTTCCGGGGTTTGAGACAAGCCGCCTGGCTGAAGGCCGTACACCAGCCAGTCTGCCTGATACATGAGTTAACTCATCCTATACCATCCAGTCCCATCCGAGCTGCCAGCTGACCACAGAGATCAGTCAAGTCGACTCAAAGCAGAAGAATCACCTACCTGACCCACGGAATTGTGGGAAATAACAAATGGTCACTGTTTTAAGCCACAAAGTTTTGGGGTAGTTTGATACACAGAAAAAGTAAACTGCTCCTCTTACTCAATTTTGACCACTTTGAAGGTCAGAATGATGCCTTATTCACTGAATTCTGGGTCTAGCACCATGCTGGATCCATAGAGTCTGCCTGACTAATAGTTTTTAAATGGAAACCCTGAAGCAGCAATTCAGACTTCACCATATCCCATGCCATATCAGCTAACATGGCTACCACTAGCCACAAACGTCCCCTGTGATAACACATATCATATTTTCTGTGACTCCTTTGTGTAAATGTCTTCCCCACTGGACTGAAAACTCTGTGAAAGCAGGGATCTCCTTTGTGTTTATTCACCACTGTGTCCATTTAGCACCTAGCACAGAAATGTAATAGGCCCTTGGCAAATATTTGCGGAATAAATAAACCGACACCATTGGCATTTGCAGTATCCAGTAATGTGGCCTGGTGGGAGAGGCAGGATGAATCACTTCTCTCCACCAGACCCAACCTCTGAAGCCTGTGGTCCCCTCATGGTATTACCAACAGGCATGCATCCCCCAAAGGGAAAATGTGGATGGGACAGAGAAGTGGGTGGTGGTAGCCTGAGGAGACATTCTTAGAAGTCAGACACAGGTGGTCATTTTCTCCTGAGTCTAGGTGGGTACTAACATGCACAGTGCACAGTCCTCTCCAATGAGCACTCATCTGGAAAGTTCCCTGGTCAAGGAAGGAGCAGTGGCTTAAGAGTCAAGAGACTGGAGACCCAGGCCCTGCTCTGCTGTGTGACCTATTTCAACTGACCTAACTTCTCTGGGGCACAGGAGGATGCCCTGCCAGCCTAATACACCATCTCAAGGGAACGTAGTGAATAGTATGAAATTGCTTTGTGAAAATAAAAGCCGAATTGATCACCTTCAACTCGTAAACAGGCTGTGTCATGTTTCAGAGTGTGTTTGGAAGCATTACATTTTCCCAAAGAAACCATATTGAAAATGATGGTTAAGTTCCCTGGCTCCTACTCAAAAGCCCATTTAAATACCACAATGTAACTGAAGTAACATATATATGCAAAGAAAAACGGCAAGAAAAATACTGCTGCAGTACTAGTAATTAAAACAAAAACAATACCAGGAGCGGTGTTTCTTATTCATCTCGAATGCTGGTGCTTGAACAAAAGTGGATTTAATTAGAAAGCAGGGGGAAGGGAGTATGGTTTTGTGGTTCTCCAGGGGCATCTTTCAGTCACAGATTCAGATGCTCCAATATTGAGTCAGTGACACTGTGCCCCCCCAATGCTGGGATGTCCCGTTTCAGTGCTGCATCCTAGGTGTGTGCCTTTTTCTGTGAGCTGGTCCATATTCTGAGTCACAAGTGGATATGAGGAAAGGAAAAGGAGATCATCTGGTTGAGAGCTGCAAGAGAAGAAAGACGATGCAAGGAGGGGGTTGCTAAGCCTGAGAAGAGCAAAGCGACGTTTCTGAGACTTGCTATGCAACATTCTAGGTAAGTCTGCCATGTTCCCTTGTTCTTTCTCTATGACAATCTGCAAAAGGCTTTTCCCATTTTGTAAAGGAAAGCACGGAGTCTGGACAGGAAGGCAATTTGGCCAAAATTTCCGTGATGGAGACAGAGTTGGGTCTCAGGGCTGCCTGACTCTAAAGCCCCTTTCCTTTCTTCTCTCTTCCTCGGTGGGTGAGGAGGACAGAAGGAAAGGGGAGCATTATTTCTAAGGAGATGCTGAGGAGGTCATTTGAGGCTCCCTGCAAGGCGTCAGGAGGCAACATCCTTCCAGGGGGTGCAGTTGTCAACCAGAGCAGGGCACTGAGGAGGCTTCAGGCTTGGGGTGGGAAAGAGAAATTCACAGAAAACTATCTGCAACAAATGAGGGCTTGTGAGTCAGGCTTGTGACACGAGCCAGAGCCAGAACAAATGCAAGACACCGCTAACCAGACAAATACAGCCCCTACCCTTAAGAAACTGTTGCCTAAAATCAATGATCCGCAGTGAGATTAAATCCCTAGAGAGACAGTCTCAGAGCAGAGCACAAAACCCCAAAGGAAAGAGGTTAATAAATAAATAAAGCAAAATTAATAACAGAAGTATATTTGCTGAGTAGAAAATGCACCTTGCCCAAAAGATGCTTTCTCCTCAGGTAAACAACCAGGAAGAGAGCTCAGGGAGAAAAGAAACTTTGCAAATTATCATTTTCTCTCATGTTGATCAAGCCAGGGGTTCTCACTCATAAAATTAAAAGAAATAAAATTCAACTGTAACCAGCTCCCCAGGGCTCCTCAGAAGCGCTCACGTGGCAGGGAGGGGACCGGCAGGAGGAAGCACATTAGGCTCCTTCATCACGTTCACTTCTGTATGTTCACATCTGTATGTACCAGTGATGACCAAGTTATAGGATCAGCAAGAATCAGCATCCTCCAGATACAGGGCTCTGATGCCCTGGGGCTCAGGACCACCCACCTGGACCCCGGGCACCTCCTCCGAGCTGAGGGCAGCTCTCCCTTCCTTCCATGGCTGCACACTTCCAGCTCAGCCTAGCAAGTACAGACATGCAGCCACTTGCTCTGTATGATGGCACAAAAGTGCCATTGGGCAGGCAGATGTCCCCAGCAGGGTGCCTGCCCTCGAAGAACCTATGACCCAGTTGCAGAGAAAAGGCTGGTATGGGGGGAACAACCCGAGAACAATTTTTAGACACATTCAGTGCACTTTCTCTGAGCCCTACAACCCACTTCATTCCCTCCCTCACTTCCTCCTGACTTCCTGGAATCCTCACTGAGATGCCCGTATTTGCAAGGCATTGTGGCAACCTCAGAGCTTTGGGTTTCCCAGATGGAAAATTGATTGATGCACAAAGTGAAGATGCCAGTGAAACCTAGCTCTTCATTTTGCAAGTTGACTCTGCAAATAAATCACTCATTTGCTTTAAAAAGTGATTGGAAACATGCAAATATTACCTGTTATCATTGGTGGGTCAAAGGTGACATCAAAAGTGGAGCAGAGGGCTTCCCTGGTGGCGCAGTGGTTGAGAGTCCGCCTGCCGATGCAGGGGACACGGATTCATGCCCCGGTCCGGGAAGATCTCACATGCCGGGGAGCGGCTGGGCCCATGAGCCATGGCCGCTGAGCCTGCGTGTCCGGAGCCTGTGCTCTGCAGCGGGAGAGGCCACAACAATGAGAGGCCCGCGTACTGCAAAACAAACAAACAAACAAAAAAGTGGAGCAGAAATTGGACGACTGGGCCATTCCTGATATTTGTGCTTAATACCAAGTGAAGTGTACTCTTTGAGGGAGAAACCTTTGGCTTAACAACCAGAAAATGACTCTGAGCCCCTAGCAGCTCAGCTTCATTCCTCTCTTAAAGGGCATTGACTCTTCCAAGCCTAGAAAGTAGTGCAGTAACAGGGGCTTTTCTTTGTTCCCCCTCCTCCTCCTCATTCTTCCTTCATCCTTTCTCTGTCTCGGTCTCTCTTTCTTTCTCTCTCTGTCTCTCTCTCTCTGCCTATGTCTCCCTGCTTCTGTGTTTCTCTGTCTCTCTCTGTGTCTCTCTCTGGGTGTCTCTCTCTGTCTCTCTGTGTTTCCTCTCTGTCTCCCTCTCTCTCTGTAAGTGTGTGATTAGCTGGGACATACAGACTGGAAAAAAGAGGAGGAAACCCAGAATTAGAAGAGCAAATAGTGGTTGATTATCAGGCCCACCAACTACCAGACATTGAAGGAAGGATTTTACAACCATGATCTCAGGTCTCATAACCACCCTGCTCCTCTGACATTCTCTCCAATATAGTAAAGAAGAAATGAAGCCTCTGAAATGCCAAGTGCCCCACCCTACATCCCACAGCTGGTAAGTGTCAGAAAACAGATCTGAATTAACTCACTTGCCTGAGAAGCCCAAGCTCTTTTTTTTTTTTTAACATCTTTATTGGAGTATAATTGCTTTACAATGGTGTGTTAGTTTCTGCTTTATTGGGACAAAGTGAGAGAGTGGCATGGTCATATAAACACTACCAAGCTCTTTTTAACATACTTTACCCACGGAGCCCTCACTTTTTCAGAAGTCTGAACTCTCTGAGTAAGAATCTCTGGCTGTTGCACTCTAGTGTCTCTTCTCATCATTTCTGGGAACACTTGTTTTAGTCCCAAGCTCAGAATTTTTCACCAAAATAATATTCAGGAGTGTTAGCCGCTCCACACAGAAAGAAACCAAATTTAGGCTGCAGTGGTCCTGAGGGTGACTGGTAGAGAGGGGTGGCTCTCCTTCCTACCTGACAGCCTACCACCCCTGCCATGGTCTCTCTGTACATCAAAACACACTTGGAAGCCCTTTGAGGCACCCCTTGGATATCCCCCTTTCTTAACCTGTGCCTTCACCCTTCTCCAGGACAGATGCCATGTGAGAATGTTTTCCCCCTGGGGGCTGCCCTGATTCCTAAGTACAAAGAACATTCAAAATGAAATGCCCTGGGAGGTCCTCTAGCCCAGGGGCTTCTACACATGGCCAAGCATGCCCATCACCTGGGGAGCTCTTAAAATACGTCATTTCCTGGGCTCCAACTCTCATAGTTCTTAGAGAGTAGGTTTAGAGCCAGAAGCTTTTATTTTTTGAAGCCTACTGAGTTCTGCTGATTGACCAAATTTGGACACTCTTATGGGCTGAACTGTGTCCCCCCTTAAATTCATATGTTGAAGTCTTAACCCCCAATATCTAAGGACTATATTTAGGGACAGTGTCTTTAAGAAGGTAATTGAGTTAAAATGAGGTCATTTGGTGGGCCCTAATCCAATATAACTGATGCTCTTATAAGAAGAAGAGATTAGGACACAAACACACAAAGTGGGACCGTGTGAAGACAGAGGAAGAAGAAATAGCCGTCCACAAGTCAACAAGAGAGGCCTCAGAAGAAACCAACCTACTGAGCCTTGATATTAGACTTCCAGCCTCCAGAACTGTGAGGAAATAAATTTCTGTTGTTTAAGCCCTCAGTCTGTGGTACTTTGTTATGGTAGCCCTAATGAACTAATACAAGCATTTTAAAGTTAGTTTAGCCTTCTGGTAAACATGCAGAAACTGAGGTCTAGGAAGGTCAATTGACTTACCCAAGGTCACTGAACACATCAACAGTGAGCTAAGGCTCAAACCTATGTGTACTGACATACACTGCAGAGCTAATTCTGTGACGCTATATTGTCTTTAGGGACCAGAGAGCCAGACCAACCTCAACCCTCCATGAAGACTTCCTTCCTTTAGGACTGGTGGAGTCATACTGATACCTCAGTCCTCTGAGAATCTATAGTACTAATTATCTGAAGCCTCTGTTCAGCACTGGACAGTGCAGGCTTTGTATGACAGTCATCTGGCCTTCCCTACTGACTCCTGTCCCTATGTTATTTAGAGGAGTGCTTGTGTAGGTAACCTGGAAATGTGGCAGCGGTTGGGGGGGGGCACATAGAAGAGGAGATGGAGGATTACAAGGCTCACAAGACTTCTAAAAGGAAGAGCTAGAGCCCCTGAATCACTTACGTTGGTTCTGCCTAGGTGTTCACCATAGACCTGGGTCTAAGTATTCAAAAGGGGCCACTCTCCATATACGTCCTTTGAAAATGCAATTCCTCAGTCAAAGGACACAGTCTCAATTCTCTCACTAATTTTCTCTGTGATCTTGAATTCATCACCTAGATTATTCATGCATTCATTTTTTCATATGGAGAATGGGGGAAAAAGAAATACCTACCTTACAGACATACAGTGAATATCAAATAAGATAATGTACAGGAAAGCACTTCAAAAGTATAAAAATGTTATTCAAATATGAAATGTGACAAATCCTTCATCCTCAAGAATATATGTGGGTCAGAATGAATCTCTGTCTGGAGGAGGCAGCAGCAATCATAATAGAAATGTGAGGCCTGATTGATGGGCAGCCTACATGAGTGGCTTTCAAATTTGGGGAGAGAACTGTGGTGTGTAATGAAAAAAAAATTGAGACTAGAAATCCCAGCCCCACCAGGAACAATGTGTGTCATCTCATATGGGCTCCTAATTTCCCTGAGGTTATGTCTCCCATGTTCTAACAGGAGGTTGCCTTCCAAACAAGGTTATTGTAAAAATCAAATAAGATTTTATATATGTATATGATTATATATATATATATATATATATATAAGATTTTATATATATAAGATATATATATATATATATATATATATATATATATATATATATATGGATTTAAAAGAATACTATGTTAAGTAGACTGAGTGGAACAGGAACCAGGGGGTGTTAGGGGAGAAATTGAAGATCAAGAAGGTTCTAGTTGGAGGCACTACAAGTTTAGCCACAAGGTACTCTGATCAGATAGTCAGTTAGAGAGTATTAGAAAGGGCTTGGAAGTAGGGAATTACCTAGATAAGCAGAAGTAGACCAACCAAGAGAGTAAATGTAAATTTAGCAAGACATCAACAGGGAAAGACAGTGTGACTTTCAGAATTACAATATCCGGGGGTTGACTGGAGCAAAGCTAAGCCATTTTTCAGGTATAATACCTGAATAAAACATTCAGGTCAATATTTCCTCATAAACAGGGCAGCAGTGAAAAACAGGTATAATTCACACTGTGGATAGGAGTTAAAAAACTTGGAGTGAGACAGAATCTAAAAGCTTGATTAATTATTTTACCTTCGTCAAACTGAATTGAGCAATGAGACTGTATTTGTAATTTGGTCACCTATCCATATAGTTCATCCCTTGATTGCTCTAAATATTCTTGTCACATGGTTTTTATTCCCAACTACTTGTATATATAACACCTTGAAATTATTAAGGGGGAGAAAGTAGTAAGAACTGTCCTGTGTGCTTTGCATTCACTAGACATCTATGAAATGTTCAATTCTCAGAATACCTTAGAAAATTATAAAACTGGAAACCTGTGAGTCTTATAATTAAGGAAACTGAAGCTCAAAGGTTAACATCTCCATAAAAGATGATGATTAAACCCAGAATTAGGCCCAACTTAGAATAACAAAGACTTGAAAAATGGTGAAGTCTCATGATAGAGGTTTATTTCTCTCTTAAGTAAAAGAAATCCAGAGATCCACAGTCATCAAGGACCAGGCTCTTACTAGCTCTCTGCTCCACTATCTCTAAGGTGTGGTCCTCATCTTTATGGTCCTAAAAGATTGCTAGAGCTCCAGCCATCACCTCCATGATCCAAGGAGCAAAATAGAGAGAAAGAAGAAAGACACTCTCCCCTCTTTTCTAAGTGACTTCTCAAAAACCCCACACTAGATGTCCCCTTGCATCTCATTCGCTAGAACTTAGCCACATAGCCTCACCTAGTCACAAAGGAATTCTGGGAAATGTAGTCTTTTATCTGGGAAGCAATGTGTCCAATTAAATTTGGTTCTGCTACTATATAAAGGGAAGTATGAACATCAGGAGGCAACTAGAAGTCTCTGCCGTACTACAATTTACTAATTCCAAAGCTTGTGCTCTTTGGTAGTAACAGAAACCCCTAAAATGCATCTGTTTGAGGATTTCCCAGACCCATTTGAACACATGCAGTGTCAGCTCAATCTAGTCCTGCTGCTAGTTGGGAAAATAAAAACAATGTATTTTGATTGCTGTTATTATTGCTATTATTTAGGAGACAATTGGCCTCAATGGAACATAGGGTGCAGTGAACATTGACGAGAAACCCAGGAAGTCATCTTCTGCCTGCTCAACCAAGATACAGCTTTTACGTATGGTCATGAAAATTATGGTCAGAAATGCTTCCAATATAAATGTAATTTGGAGGGAAAAATACCAAGACTGGAAAGAGAATGGCTAAAATCTAAGTTAAATTTTGTTCTCTCTGTTGGCTTTCAAGTTTGCTAAGCTGAACATTTCAAAAAGGAAACAGAACAGACAAATTTTATCATTTTGAGAAAACAGGTCTAGATGCATTTTGCACCTATAAATGATCATGAAGAAATACCACGATTGCAACAAAGTACCTTACAATCACATATGGGGCCAGCATTCTGGAAACCAGACTGAAAAAAACAACACCTATTGTGTTCACTCACTACATCATTTTCAGAGCTGTAGCATCCAGTTAGGCCTGGGACAGTGGTGCTATGTCCAGCCCAGACCCCACAGCATCCCTCAGCATGGCTCTAGAAGTTTGTCCTGGCCCCGTTATGCTTCATTCCAAAGCAAGTCTAAATGAGCTCTTTCTGGACATTAGACAAGTACCCTGAAAACTAGGAAAGGTTTCAACCATCCCAAACAGAGTCATCTCACCCTGGACATGTTCCTTCCCCTGTTTGGACCTAAATGCCCTCACGTATAAAATGAGCAAGTAGACCAGTTAATCAGAGGTCCTATCAGCACCAAATTTCATGAGCACTGAAATAGGTCACAGTGTAAGTCTTGGTGAGAGAAACCAAGAAGTGACTCAACCATTCTAGTTCTTTTTAAAACTCCCACGCTCTGTAGGTGAATCTGTTTGAGAACTGTCCTCCAGCACCCCATTCAATCCTACAAGAAAAACCAGGCATTCTCTATTGTTTGAGTCCTCTGCCTTGGAACCCTGGGTAAGGAGCCTTTTGCTGTCTCCAGAGATGCCCGGAGGATAAAGACAG
This sequence comes from Delphinus delphis, assembly GCF_949987515.2. Taxonomy (NCBI): domain Eukaryota; kingdom Metazoa; phylum Chordata; class Mammalia; order Artiodactyla; family Delphinidae; genus Delphinus; species Delphinus delphis. Next base: position 98,230,786 of record NC_082688.1, read on the forward strand.
CACAGTGTTCTGAGCTTGCTAAAAGCCTGGACTCTTGACTCAGCCATAAGTTTAAGTCCCAGATCAGCAGCTTCCTGTCTGTGGTCCCTCAGCAACTTTCTTAAACTTTCTCTTAATTTCCTGATCTCTAAAATGGAGATCATAATGACACCTGTTGCTGTTAGAGTGAATGACATGATGCACTTAGGACTCCTAGCACAGGGTCTGGCACATATTAAGCATTCATCCAATATTAACTATTATTTGTAGCCTTACTTACAACACTTAGAGACAGAAAAATATTCTGCTCCCTGGGAATCTGGAGTTTGTGAGTTGCTTTGAGCCTTCTGTGCCTTAAACCTCAGAACAATCTAGATGAGTTAAAACGTCTTGCCCCCAGTCTGGCAGGAAGTAGTCCACAGTTCCACCAAATAATGTGTGTGTGTGTGTGTGTGTGTGTGTGTGTGTGTGTGTGTGTGTGTGTGTGATGCAATGAAAGAGGTGAAGGAAAGGAATTGTGTTCTCTAAAAATATAGGGTGAATTCCCTGGCGGTCCAGTGGTTAAGACTTAGGCTTTCACTGCTGTGGACCCCGGTTCAATCCCTGGTCAGGGAACTAAGATCCCACAAGCTGTGTGGTGCAGCCAAAAACAAACAAAAATATGGGGGGTGGGGACACTAGCAGCCACTTCCGGGAAGAATCAGCTACCTATAGACATTACCTGAAGCTATAACATAAAGCTCATCTTAATCAATGGTAGCAACATTGCTGAAAATCTGGTGATTTTCATCTGGAGCTGACAACATGGTAATTTATATTCTGCACAGCATAACCAAAGAGCTTGTTATGCAAACACAGGCCACTGATTTGACAAATCTCCTGGAAACAGAATTAATGTCTGTATTCTGTGCAAAGATGTAATTTATTTTAATATTTTAAAGAGATAATATATATCTCTGTATATTCAGGGAGTGAGATAGATGCACACATCGAGATATATATATTTAAATAGAGTCGAGCTTGGGAGCTGGGGCTTGTGTGTTCTGCACTAAGAGGTCCAAGAACTACAATGAAAATGGCATTGCTGATTACTACCAGCATCTTTCATTTGGTGTGTTTCTCTTTCTATTCCTGGTGATAACATAAATATTATTCTTTTGTGAAAATGCTTTATTTATGGTGCCAGAGCAAGGAACGCATTTTATGGTAATTGAGGTTTTTTGATGGAGAGCAAGCTGAGTTCTGCCCAACTGCAGAAAAAGTTTTAATTGGGTGGAAGGCTCCAATGGGTATTTCCTAGTCATCTTATTTTCTTTTTTAAAAGGAAAGGTTTTGTTAAAGGAAAACTTAGCCCTGGCTGGTTATAAAGGATTGATTCTGAAGGTTGGGGATCAGTAGAATCCTGACCTCCCCCCACCCTCTGCAAAATATGAGACCAACAGAGCTTGCGGAGCAATTCCAAAGAGATACATTTTAATGGTTTCCCTCAACAAAAGGTGTATAGCCCCTCTTTTGGGGGGCGGATCACGTAGGTCCTGGGCTTCACCAAAGTTTGACAAGGTATTTGCCTTCAGAAAGAGCCTTTAATCCTTGTTTTTTTTTTCCAATGGGATATAGAGAAAAGAAGTGGCTTCTCACCGAATCCTTACAGCCCTTCATCCCCTCTTGTCACTCACCTCCCATTTCCATTTCAAAACTATGATTTGAGGAATTAAAACCATTCTACCCTGATTCCCCCAATCCCCTTGAGGCTGAGCACTTCTTCCTCCCTTGTCTGACTCCCTTGTGGAGAAAGCTAATCAAACCTGCCACATCTGTTGCTGTTGCATAGCTAAGGGACCTAAACTAGAAATCGATGTTCCATGGCCCAGGGGATCCATTTTGCTGTTTTCTCTGTTAATGCCATGTCAGGAGATGTCACCAGGAAGCCAGGCTGCTGAAGAGAACATCAGTTTCCATTTGGAAAGACCCATGACGGCCCTCAGGTAGGTGAGGCTGGGGAAGTGTGTCCCACCGGGAGGGCACTGTTGGGAGTAGACAATGGGCCTGCTAAGCTCTGTCACTTCTGCTGACAGAAGAAAACAGGCTCAAAGGCAGGGATGCAGGGGGCTGCCCTCTTCCATGTTGGGAGTGGGCAGTGGGCTTCCCCAGTAGGGGCCCCGTCTGTGCCAGGGGTTAGCCAACACAGTATGCCAGCTCCATTTCCATCATGGCCCCGCATTCACCCCACCCTCACTCTGTCCAGGTGTGATTTGAGAAGCAGGTAAATGTTAGAAAAAAAAAAACAGGCTTTTACTGAGTGTGGTTGACCAGATGGCCTCAGAAAGCAGCCTTGGGACAACCATGGTCTGTCCAGTTTCCCCACCTCATGTTCTGTAGACTGACCCAGGTTCATTGCACACTCCCTGACCACCCAGATCTCCCAGTGTTCTCCAAGGTTTTCTTCCCCCTGCCTGTCCCTCATTTTTCGCTGCCAGCTGGGTCCTGGCCCTCAGTGGAGCTCTGGTCACTTGCTAACCACTCTGATGGTCATGATGCAGAATTCAGACTTAGATTTAACTGGCAGTTATGCCGCAGCTGCTGGGATCCAACATTGCTCCATGTGCCATGTACCAATTAATCAGAGTTTCAGGCCTGGTTCTGCTGCTCATTATGACCTTAAGTAGATCAGATATTGGATCAGGGCATACACAAGGAGATATTATGTACTCCTTCATCTCTGCCCCTTCAACACTCATTATTTCTATAAGGCTGCAGTGCCTCCTACCCTTCTATTTCTCTCCATCCCATTTATGAAATTTCTGAGCATGCATGTTGGTCAGTTTAGAGTTGTATACCCAATGCCTAGCATATGGTTGATACTCAGTAAGCACTGGTTGAACACATGAATGAATTCAAGAGAGAAAGGAGATAAAGGTAGACACACCACCTGGCTTTTCAGCTACCTCTCCTATACTTGCTAGAGTAAGGAGGAGGTTGATGCAGAAATTGCTGAAAACTTGGATTTTGAGCTAAGGGTCCATATTTCCAATTTAGAGTTCATAGAAGAGATTTGAGAGCTTAGCAGAAAATAGTAAGTATTCCCTATACTATAGCACACTAGAAAAGGTATTTTAGTCAAAGTCTAGACCCTGATTCTAAAACAACTCAAACCAAATCACTTAAAACCACACAGAAGTTTTCACTACCTGAAGCACATTTCTGCTAAGGTATGTCTGTGCAAAAATAATGTGAAGTTTCCTCTTCGGTGGTCATTCTTTACACATCACAGAGAATAAATCTAATTTACATGTTTTGTTTTTGTTGCTCAAAATATTCAGGCAGTATTGATGGGACTGGGGTGATGCAGGAGGGCAGAGCCATAGCCTGTGATCATTTCATGGGTCTTTCCCAATGAGGCTGGAAGGTAGCTCATCCCCCTCCCTCCAGAGAGAAAGTGCAAGAAAAGCCCTGCAGAGATCAACTCTGTACTGACTTGAGGGGTAGGATTACTTGACTCCTGGCCCTCCAGGGTGTCACTCTGGTTCAGCAGCATTCACAGTTTCCAGGAAAGCAGTCTGGGAGGGCCCTGAATTTCCACACAGACACACAGCTACCCAAGAAGTGGAAGTTTTGCTCTCTACCTCAAGCGGTCCCAGAAAATCAGGAATTTCTCCAAGGCCATTCCATATAAACCTCACATGCAAGAGGTTTGACTCTAGAGACAGTTACCCAGAATAGAAGCAGAGCTCCAAACTGGGCCAGCAAGGTGCATTACCCAGGGGGAGGGCAAAGGATGTGGGTAAGAGCCGGAACTAAATACATCTTAGCTAGAGGGAAGAGCAGAGGAGATTTTTCTCAAAACAACAAGGAAAAAAAATCCCTTCAGGTTGAAAAGATGGAGATGAAGTTTGCCATGCAAGAGGGCTTTCTAATAGACAGTTTTTATCTTGACAGTGGTGTTCTCTTAACATATATTTACTTTCCAATCACCCAGAACTGTGTAATTAACCTGTCACTAGACAGCGCTTGCCACAATAATGAATGGATAAGGATCTGGGTACTAATAATCAGCCCAGTGGAGGGAGGGTGATCCTTATTCTTATGACTCAGTTGACGTGTTTCTCTAGCATAACTTTATCTTCCTCACACTTTTATTTCCTCAAAGGAAACTTCTTTTTAATACGAAGATGTCCTAGGACCCAGCTCATACAGAAGAGAGTTAGATGCTTTGAGCGTGGCAAGCCTCAAGATGAGGGGGTGATGGCATCATAGTTTTAGATGAGCAGGGTTCTCACCCCAGGACTTTGGCCTATGGTAGAATAACAGAGGAAAGGATGGATTTACCAGAAGAGGGCCTGGTGGGAGCTAGAATTGGGGTGTGATTCTCTTAGGGGTGCAGGAGCGCTGAGCAAAGAAAACAGCCCAGTCACAGAGCACGGCCATGGAGCAGGTAAATATTAACCATGTCTTTGATTTTCTGTATTCTGATGTTTTGACTTCTGGGACCTTGCTGACCCTACAGGGGCAGCCTCTCCCAGGCTTAGCTAATTCCTAGAGATAGTAAATAACTAGCCAGGGTGCATACCTTTCAAATGCACACCAACTGATCCAGTCCCATCCTCTCAACCACTCAGTACTGCATTCACTTATCCCGATAACCTGAGACAAGGCACCAGACAGGAAGGGACAGCCTCTGTACCCCAGAGCCTGCTAAACTGACCCTAACTAGCCAATCTTAAAGTTGCTTCTGCTGCCTCACCCAAGTCTTCTTGCAGAAATTGCAATAAAGGCTCTCGCCCACAATTTCCCCCTTGCTCCTTCTGCCTCCTGACCAACCCTCTTTCCCCTCCCTCCACCCCAAGCTGACAGTGACATCGTGTGGCCCTTTCTGTTGGGACCTGTGAGCATGACAAACTATCTTTTTAGTGGTAAATTTCTATTGATCCGTTGGCCTCACCATACCTGAATAATAAAACCTCTGTTTTAAAACAAGGCTTCAGGGGAAGCTGTGACATGGTGGGCACGAAGGCGTTCTGGGCACTCACCAGTCAGTGCTGATGCCAGGAAACCCATTCCCCATAGACTGATGGGCTGAGGCTGTGGACATACTTCCTTTCTGGTCCAGATTGGCTCAGAGACCAAGTGGGGCTGAGCCTAGAAACAGTGAGCACTAGAGACCACCACTGGTGACAGCAGGTCGGGGAGGGGCTGCAGACAAGCCTAACCTGGTCAACGTGAATCAAATACTTTGAAGGTCACTGTCCTGGGTTAAGAGACAGAAGCCCTTGGTTCCAGTTCTGGTACCGCCACTAACTGCTCATTCTGATTTGGGGAGAGGATTTAACTCCTCTGAACATCAGTCTCCTCATCTGTCAGGTGGGGATAGTTGTGCTGATAGGTGTGCTCTGCTCACTGGAAAGGTGAAGTTAGACAAAGGAAAGCACTGTATAAAGAAAGCCACCATCATCCTCAACATGTCATAACTGTAGCTTTGATATTATTATTCCTCCTTGTTTTTATTTTCTCAGTATATCCACCAGGGGAGGAACTACACGCTGTATTTATCTGCATGTTACTCAGAACTTCACATGGGGTAGATGCTGGAGAAGGTCAACTGATTCAACAAATAATTACTAAGTTTGACCCAGAAAATTGCCTTTTTAAATTTTTTGGACTTTTCAGAAATAAGAAGGGAAAAGAGAGGGGTGTGTGTGGAGGACTGTGGAGGTAGGTGACACCTGGGGACACCATGATAAGTTTCTGCTTCCAGGCACCAGTATGTCCACTCTGTAGGGCTTGATGGCCAAGGCTTCTTGACCCAGACAGAGAGGAAGATCTCTCCAAGCAGACATCCTGACAGGCCTTCATCTTGCCTTTCAGGAATAAATTTGATAAAAGCATGGGTCAGAGCTAGGAGGGGTCCAAGGATGGAGCCGGTGCCGTGGTCATCTAAGCAGCAAATCCAGACCCATCTCTGAACCTCTCTGAGGGACCTGGGCCCCATTATCTCCAGCCACCCCTCTCCACACTGCAGGTAGACTTCGAGGCTTCCTACGTGAAGATGCAGTCCAGACCACATGATTTGATTTCTGGTCAATGTCAGTGCAGAGCCACTGAGAGCCCACTGACAGCCCACATCCAGATTCATGATTGCAGGCTGGAGTGGTCCATTCATTCGTCTGGAGGTACCCCTGCCCCCAGGCCATCCTGTCTGCACTGTCCTGTAAACACGGCCAGAGTCGTGACAGGGACTAAACTCTGGAAGAGAAAAACTTTCCCTTTCTCTTCTCTTTCCCCTTTGTTCTCCCATTTATTTCCTTCCCTCCGGAGTCAGACAGATGTGGCTTTGAATCAGGTGCCTGTCATTTCCCAGGTGGACCCATCACGTAACCTCTCTGAAGGTCACCTGCGTTGGTGGGTTAGTTAGTGATAACACTCATGTTGTCTCGTGTATGTGGCAAGAGAGAATGAGATGTGTGTGAAGGGCACAGTGCTTAACACCTCGTGGATGGTCTATAAACCCACTTTCCTCCTTTCCCTCAGCCTCAGCCTTTGGTCTTCCTCCCTCTCCCACATTTCTTTAAAAAAACCAGAGTTCTTCTTTGAACAGCAGATCTGCCTGTTTCCAGTCTCAGATGCTCTGTGTACTGCAACAGTGGCCGATGCTGCAGGTGCCTTGCTAATGCCCCAAGGAGAGGCCAAGACTAGAGACAGGCTCTAGCCTCTTTGTTTCTGTTTTTGAAAAATCTCTCCCCCTGAGGGCACAGCCTGAGGATTGGGAGATGCATTAGGGAGGTGAAAGGGAAGTGATGCCAAGGTTCCTCTAGGGATCAGCCCATAAAAATAAGGGTTCATGAAGAAACTTGCTGCCTCTAGGGACTCCATGCCACTGCCTTCAACATCTGCTGGCACGGTTCCTGAGAGTCCCATAGCTGCCCTGGCTCCTGGGCCCTAAGACAACCAGGAAGGAGGTGTCACGGCTACCCCGACTGGTGGGAGGCCTGCCCTCCCCACAGCTGTGGGTCAGCCCAGCCTCTGGGGCCCTACGCCCCTCCCTCCTTCTTCGCTCCTGACAGGCGTGCATTTCACTCACCTTCCCTCCTAAGCGGTCAGACCCAAGCCCACGGCCACATCCCCATCACCTCGCCAGCTCCCTCTGCAGGCTGGCTTCCCAAGCCAGCCCCACTTTTCCTCTTAGGGCTTTCCTGTCTTTCTTGCCTTCTGTTTCCTGCCGTCAAGCTCCTTCTCTACTAAATCCAAATCCCTCCCAGCTAGGTGTCACATCTGAAAGAGGCCTGATAAATTAAGCCCCACTGAAATGTCCTGGCTAAAACTGACAGTGGCTTAATGTGCTTTTAGCTTAATGCGTTTGAGACCCTCTCCAGGGTGTTAGCCTTTTATCAGGGGATTCCTTCAGACACAGTGGAATGTTCCTCGAAGATGGAGATGATGCAGCCTTGTATGCAGTGGGGACAGCAAAGGAAACGCTTGAGGGAAGGAGGGCTTTTGTGGATCCTACCACCCAGCTGGCTACCTACCCATTTCTGAGCACTCCTCAAACATGTAGGAAGAGATTACTCTCCACTGGGCACTCTGCTAAGCACTGGAAGATTGGAAAGAGGGGTAAAACTGGGAAAGATTAGTATCTTTTTATTTAATATTCAACATTTATTCAGGTTTATGTGGTAGACCAGAGATTGACAGTAGGTAAGGCTGTATATGAGAGATGGAAGCAAGTCAAGCTCCATGACCCTCTCCTGATGTATTGCAAAGCCACACCCTAGTGCAGAGAACCACATATTAAATACCTCCCCATCACTCCCGTGCCCCACACCTTAGCCAGCTGCAATCAGCATGGACTCTGGGCAGCCTGCCCTTGCTAAGTGCCCAGCACTAGTCAGGCACAATCTCATGAGGCACAGTGGGGCAGAAGCAGACACGGAATTCATCTTCAGGTCATAGAAGGAAGGCAGGGGCAGGGAAGGTAAGCGTTCATGCTGCTGCATCACATTTGCAGACTGTTTACAGGGAGGAAAGGAGAAGCTAGTGCGCAGTGAGCAGCTGGCAGGGATGGCAATAGGGCATGCATTCTGCATCGTACTCATCACCAAAGAGCTCTCGCAGGGCATTGCCCTTCCGGCTTCTATCATTCCAGCATTGTCTCCTCTGACTCAGAACGGCAACACTCGATTCTACTGGGTTGGCAAAAAAGTTCGTTCACGTTTTTCCGTGAAATCGTATGAACTTTTTGGCCAACCCGATATAACCAGTTTACATGGGTTCCAAGTACCTCCTGTTTTCCAAGGTGTTCTACCAGTAGGAAGTCTATTATCTCTCTATTACATGATAGAGTATCGGCTGGTCAGATTATATGATAATGTGTCCTACTTGCTGGTTCAGAAAATATGCTTAATGAACCTCTCTAACCATATGGTGGGTTTGTCCTTTGGGCAGGATACAGGATTACTAAGGAATAACCTAGAGGTATTTCTCCAGGCATTTTCCACTAACTTTTCCTCTCCAACCATACTTCTCAGAGGACACAAACCCCAGGACCTGAATATGCGCTCACTGGTGGGGATGAAGTCAGCTAGTTCAAGGACCTGTCTCTTTGTGGTGCTGAATAGATTCTCCCCTCCTCTACTGGGCATCACTCACCCCCTGAACTCCTCCAATGACTCCTGCCAAGGAAGTCCTCCACACGTCCTGCCCCTCTGTTTGCAGACTCCTAGCTTCTTGTCCAAGCTCATTAGATTCAACCCAAGTCTACATTCTCTGCTGCACCCTCCCTCCCTGATTCCCTGGCAGGAGGATCGAGGTGACCTTTAAATGTCGCTTATAAATGCCAGCTGATGCTAACTGGCTCCAAACATCTGCACAGACGTGGTTTTCCCGAAGGCCAGCCGGATGGCAGTGCTCAAGCCCAGGCGAGGGGAAGCTGGCTGCTGGGGACAGGTCTGTGCCTGGAGCAGGCACATGGCCTGCACTCAGTCAGAAACCCTGGGTTCCCTTGGCCAGACCCTCACTGAACTGGGAAGGTGATGTCTGTATTATTAAATGTTAGAGTTGGAAGGGTCCTTAGAAACTGTCAACCTTCACGGTTCCTGGGACAAATTCGAGGTCTCAAGAAAGATGTCAAATATATGATTTTGAGAGCCTAACATCTGCCAGGAAGTCTGCTAGGCACTCATCTCACCTTATACTTTCTTTTTACTGAATTAATGAATGGATGGGTTGTTTCAGTTAATTCTCACAAGGGTTCTGTAAGACAGGAACCATCCTCACATTAAGATAAAGGAACACACACTCTGTGAAGTTGAATGAGTCGTCTAGGGTCACGACGCTAATAAGAAGTGAAGCCAGGGGCTTCCCCGGTGGCGCAGTGGTTGAGAGTCCACCTGCCGATGCAGGGGACACGGGTTCGTGCCCCGGTCCCGGAAGATCCCACGTGCCGCGGAGGGGCTGGGCCCGTGAGCCGTGGCCACTGAGCCTGTGTGTCTGGAGCCTGTGCTCCGCAGCAGGAGAGACCAAAACAGTAAGAGGCCCGCGCACCGCAAAAAAAAAAAAAAAAAAAAAGAAGTGAAGCCAGAATTCAAATCTAGGTTTGCCTGACTCTAGAGCAATTTCCAGTGCGCCCCCCACCCCCCGCCACTGCTCCCCATCCCTCACTGCTTCTCTCTTCCATCATCAGGAACGGGTCTGGAGCTTTTGATTGCTCCATGCCCCCTGATGATTTTCCTGAGTCACTGGTTTCATTCACAGTTATTTATTTATCAATTAGCATTCTCCTGTTCTACTGCCTGAAGCTTTCATTTCCCATCACCCAGCTTCCCTGTGTTTGTCAGAATGAATTGCCTGCAGGAAGAGTGGGAGGGATGAGCGAGGGGGAGACCCTCTCTCAAGGGACATCCCACTACTAGGCTACAGTCACTGAACACTGTGGGGATGGTGCACTTTTCCCCTTGCTCTCTTATAAAGGGGAATCCCAAGACACAGCCTGAGGCCCTGAAGAAGGCCCTGCAGGAATCATAAAGGGGAAAATGCTGACGGGTTTGGGGAAGGCACTGGGCCTGAGAAGTGAGACCCTTGGGCCAGATTCTAGTGTGACTCTAGCTAAAAACAATTCAGTTTCTTGTTAACTCGGTGAGTAACACAATGGGCTCCCACATGGGCCATCCTGCAGAAACATAGCCTCAGTTTTCCACCAGACATCTCATAAATGCATATAAGAGAGTTCCTGAAAAGTAGCCCCTGGCTGACCACACAGTCATGGCCACCTTGCCTCTGAATCACGGCAGAGTCATTATATAAAGAGTCCCAGCACCTAGTCCCACTTTCCTAGCTGGAAGAGTCACATGAACAGGCCCTTAAGAGAAAGAAGTGATTCTTAAGGTACAAAAAAGAAATTGGACTGTATAAGGCATATCTTACTTCGGCAAAATTTGTCACATTAGACTACTTTTAAGTGTCATGAAGCTATTAAGGTTCCTAGTATCCTTAGGTCCCTAACTTACAAGTAATCAATAAAATAAGAGTCAGACTGGACTCAGTGAATTATCACACTGACCAGGTTTTTTTTTTCCAGTGACTTGTTTATTCATTCACTTATTTATTTGTTCTTCCCTGCATTCAGTAAGTCATTCATTCATGAATCAATACCCACTGAGCTCTCAATGTGTATGCGGTCCTTTGGGAGAATAAAAAGATGGAGAAGATGCTGTTGCTGCCATCATGAAATTTACAGTCTATCTGCCAAGGACACTAATGCAAGGGTCAGAGCCCTCCAGTTCCAGCCCATCTGCATTCTGGCCTCAGAGGCACCTATCTCAATCGGATATGGGTTCACCACTGTCTTGCCTTCACTCTCGGCCTTTGCCCACCAACTTTCATTTTTCCTTTAGTAATATCAAGATGCTTTATTAAAAATATTCTTCAGGGACTTCCCTGGTGGTGCAGAGGTTAAGAATCCGCCCGCCAATGCAGGGAACACAGGTTCGAGCCCCAGTCTGGGGAGATTCCACATGCTGCAGAGTAACGAAGCCCGTGCGCCACAACTACTGAGCCCACGCTCTAGAGCCTGCAAATCACAACTACTGAGCCCACGTGCCACAACTACTGAAGCCCATGTGCCTAGATCCCATGCTCTGCAACAAGAGAAGCCACTGCAATGAGAAGCCCGTGCACTGCAATGAAGAGTAGCCCCTGCTCGCCACAACTAGAGAAAGCCTGCATGCAGCAACTGACCCAATGCAGCCAAAAATAAATAAATAAATTTATAAAAAAATAAAATAAAATGGTAATTTAAAAAAAATAATTAAATTAAATTAAAATATTCTCCAAACCCATGCATACTTACACCCTCCCTACTATCAGAGGATCTCCTGAATCAGAGAAAATAATAAAAGTAATGAGAAAGAGCACTTTTGGTGCAAACATTTTAGACATTTGAATTGAATATTTGAGTAAGTAAGTGAGAGGACTTGTCTCCCTACTTAAGAACCTACCGGATGAGCTTCAGAAGACTGTCCTCATTAGAGAATGTCTCTTAGGATGCTGGTGCCCCAGTAATGGAGCCACTGGTGAAACAAACAAAATGGACAGACAAGGAAAGTGGCATCATCTCCCAGGAAGTCTTAAACATGCTTATGATTTTCTGATTCCATAAAAAGAGAAGATTGAGACTCGTACTTATTTTATTTGAAGTAGTTGGCATAGCCCCAATAATAATTGCAGGTACTACTCATATTGGTTGAGTGGGTGACATTCTGTGTTTATTTTCCATTCCAGCAGAGAAAGGCATGTTGAGAAGCTATAACAGACCTGTTGTAATTGCCCCAGGATGTGTCTCTATTTCCAAGACAGCATGCATGCATGGAGCAATGGAGAAAGAAAGGAAAAATTGACTCTGGAAAAAAAAAAAAAGGCCAAAAGATGTTCAGCTAATGTAATAGTCTTTCCAAGAAAGCAAGAGCAAGTTGGGGCAAGTTGGAAGACTCAATGCTACAGCCCATAATGCTTGAAGTAAGGTAAATGGTGAGGGACCAAGAGTCTAAATTGTAGATAAACAAGGTTTTTAGAGGTAGGAGGATTTTTTTTTTTTTAGAAATCTAATCCTAGAGCTAGAGAAAGTAGAAGTTTAGTTTAGGAAAATTCTGTGGCAAGAATCCAAGAAGGACACTAACATTGGAGATCTAAAACCCAGCTGAGGACTGTGGACTCAATTAGAAAAGACTTTTCTCCCTCTGTTATTAAGGGAGATGAGTGTAATCACTCTAGCCACTTTAACTTGAAAGTAAAAATGACAAAATGTACTATTTGGGGGGAGGGGGTCGATTCTGCCCAGCAACGATTCCTCCTCCATTGATCATTTTATTCTGATTTTTTTCTAGGACATCCCTTTTCCATTCTCAGTCCATCCCCAGCACCAGATGTGAAGCACATGACCATGGCCTGACCAATCAGCTCATTACAGACTGGTACAGAATGGACACATGACTTCACCAAGCCAATCAGAGGAATTCTCAGGGCTTCCACAGAAGGGCTCCCACAGGAACCACCAGGAGAAGCCTTTCTTCATTTTCAAAAATTTGAAGTTGATGGGAGCCACTGCAGTCATCTTTCAACCACAGGGGAAGAGCTTGCCTGAGAATAGAGGCAGTGCCAAACAGAGCCAAGAGATGGAGAGAAATTGAATCATGGTGACATCGATCTCTTGCATCAAGACATATCTGATGCCAGACTTAGAACCGCGATTCTTGGTTATGATGAAGCCAGTTTGAGTTGGATTTCCACCACTTTAAACTAAATGATAATTGAACTATTGCAGAAGGTAACTAAAACTGAGACCCTTGCCAAGAATATGGAACTATTTATCTGAAACTTACCTACTGGCATTTATCACACTCCAAGAATCTCTTATACTTTAATAAAATGTCATGTGCCTTCCTGCTGTGCATGGACTGGAGAGGGCAAGGTAAGGGCATGGAGAATTGTGACACAGGTCTAGCACCTTGTCACTTTGAACCTCACAGGCTCAGCGTGGCATCAGTGAATGTTTCCCAAGTAAAAAAGACCCTTCAGCATAATGGTGACCACAGGCCACCTTTCCAACTGGCCCTGCTGGCAACGGGCAGCATATTATCTCACAGGAGTTCTTGCAGAAAGGAAAACGAGTTGTCACGGAAAAACTCCTGATCTACAAGATAGATTTGGTTTGGATCTCACTCCCCCTAAATGTGTGACCAGGCACAAACCAACAAACCCCTCTGGGCCTCGGTTCCTCCCTGTCTACATGGGGGGATGGCCCTTCCCTCCCTGCCTCAAGACGTTGACTTGTGATGCTAACATGAGGGCATGTTAGTGCTGCTTAACTAGGTAGCATTATTAGGAAAACTAGAAATCTCTTCCTGAGGACACACATATCAGCATTAGCTTCTCTTTTAGGTAATAAACAAACAAACAAATGAATCTTTGGTATAATCACAACTAAATTAGAAATGTCGGCATTCCCCAGAACAAGCTATCTATCCAGAGAAGCCGAGAGGCCTCGGATGCACAAAATCATATTTCCCCAGGCATAGGATTAATTAAAACTATCAAGTGTTCTCAGCTTTTTGAAATTAACTTTGAAAGTGTTTGGTGTGAAGGGATAAAGAAAGAGGCTAGGCAGTGGGGGAAGCAGCCCAGGGGCGGGATGCTGGGAGAGAGACATGCCAGGGCTGTGTGTTTACTTTATTCTTCTTAAGAGAAAGGGAGAACAAACAGAGATGTGAAAGTGTCTTTATGAAGGACAGCAAAGATAGGGACAGCTGTGCATTCACCCCTCCCCTCTGTGCGGACCATCTCTTTCTTCCCTGGCGAACAGGGGCTCACCACTCAGAACACCTGGGCCAAGGCAGGTGGTGTGGACAGAGGGGTGGGGAGGAGAGTCCTCAGAAGACAGATCAGCCACCCTTCTCTCTCTCCCCTTCTGGGCTTCCTTTTCTTTTTCTTCCTTGTGAATAAACTCATTTCCGGCACTTTTCTGAGCTCTTGGACAGATGGTCATGTTATGAGCAGAAGCAGCAGAGAAATGCACCAGGAATCCTGAGTCCAGCTCTTGCCCCCCCATTTATCGTGGTGTGACCTCAGCTAAGTCACCTGCTGCTTCTTAAGGCTCAAATTCTCACCTGTAGGAGTGGAAGGAAGGCTGAGGCATTTCCTCCTCAAGAAGCCCAAACGAGACATTGGAAGTGAGTCACATAACACATAAAGGATTGCCATAGAGTTCCAGAAGCCCTAAAGATTCTTCCACATTTCACGTTTACTCAAATCACTTTAGGCTGGTGAAGCCCTGGTGGTGATGGAACCCAAGGACTTGGAAGACTCTGGACTAATAACTAACATCCTTCCTGTTGGGGTTCTGTTTTTAGAATGGTAAGGAAATGCATTTTCCTTGCCTTTTGCTGTCACTGTGATACAAACCCTCAAAGCATACCCAATTTCCTTTTACTCTCACTTTGGCAAACTAGAGCTCTTCTCCTGAGCCCACTCACCACCTGCTTGTCTCTAAGCTCCCTTAGATCCTAGCAAGAAGTGCTGTGGGTCTGTAGAACTACACTTCTCACTTCTCCCATCTCCTTCCCCTGAATTTGTACTTCCAAACCTCAAGCATTGTGAGGCTTTGGACTCCACCTTCTGTAACTAAGGGATCTGCTTCTTTATGTGCTAAAGCCCTACTTACCTTCCCAGCCGTATTAGATGTCTAACCAACATTCAATGTCTTTCCCTCTCCTTCTTAACAGAAGTCAGCATTTGTTCAGCTTTCCTACTCTCCTCCATTCATCCAGGTGATTCAGAGAACACCCCTGTCACCTTCTCCAGGTACAAAGGGTTTGTCTTGATTGGTCTAAGCCAATCATGGTGGTGCTATTCCCCTTTCCAATAGTTGAGCCATGGACATGTCAATTCTGGCCAGCAAGAGATGGAGGGATGTTTGTTGAGGACTTCTGGGAAAAGTTTCCTCATTTTGCAAAAAAAAAAAAGACATAAGGAAAGAAGCCATTTGCTGCTCTTGGAAGTCTTCAGGTATGAATATAGTGCCCAGCCATGAGGGCAGCTAGACAAGGACAAGCTTTTGTGCTGAGGATGGCAGAGCAGAAGGACAAAGTGTGCAGAGACATTGACACCACTGAGCTGCAGGATTAGCCAGCCTGTGAGCCACTCTGCCTGAGTGATTACCTGTGATAATCGTTTCATTGTTTAAGTCCCTTGGAGTTGGGATGTCCTCTTACTTGCAGCCTGAAGTGCTCCACATATCCACCAACTCCCACCATTTTCCCAGGTGGAGTGTCCTCAGTCCCTGGTTGTAGGCTCATCAATCTGGGGGACGAGTTTGCTGACACCACATCAGATGGGCTGACATAGGTGTGCAGATGCTGCTGGGGAGAGGAGGGGACACAACCTTCCATGGGAGGCCCAACATCTAATGGAGTGCCAAAGCCAATGTAGTCTCTTCAATTGTTTTCAATCTCTTCCCATCCTGGTCAAGCTGCTCTTGCTTGGACTAGTTCAACTATGTTTTCTAGCTACTTCTCCTCCTATGAGTCTTGGCCCAGCTCAGCTCTGTTAATTTAATTGCCATGAGAGAAAATCCAGGTCTATGTGTCACCACAGCCCATCTGCTGCTTAATAGCTCCCCACTGTATATGGGATAAAGTTCAAGCTTCTTTGCAGGTTAAAGAACATCACCAGGTCTAGTTCCAGACCTCATTTCTGGTCTCATCTCCCACAAGACTGTGCCTTACCCTCTATGCTCAACTTGACTGTAGTCCTTAGGCTGTCCCAGGCCTCCATACTCTTTCCCACACAACCTCCTGTGCCCAGAATGCTGTTTCTTCCTTCTGCACCTGGCTGATAATACTAATGATTCTTCCAGATTCAGCTCAGGCCTCATTTCCTCCTAGAAGACTTCCCTGAATCTCCAGGATATTCCAAACCCCTTCTGGGCTTCCATCATAGCCTGTGCATATCTACAGCATGGCATTTACCACGTAATATTAAACACTTCTGTTTGAGTCAGTCTCCCCCGCCAGATTTTAAGCTCCTTAAAATAAGACAGGAACAGTTACTTATTCGTTTCTGCACACCTATAACCTGACATAGTACTTGGAACATAGTAGCTTCTCAATAAATAGAGATTGGGTTGAAATTTGAATTTTGCAGTTGTCAAGCATGCACAAATACTTAACATGAGGAAACAAAACAAAACAAAATAAAACAAAACATGCGCCCTGAGGAATGACTAGATAAGAGAACTACATTCTTCACTGCCCCATTTGGGCACACAAAGATTATTGGCAAGCAAGAGAACTGGGCCTAATAATATGACATAGGCCAAGTTAAAAAAAAAGTGTTATCTCAAAGCTTATACTAGTCCTCTGTGATACAAAAATTGGAGGTAGGATAAATCATTCTATGATTTTTTTTTTAAATTAATGTTTTTGTTAATCAATGGTAAGGACCAGGCCAGACTGGGCAGAAAAAAGTTGAAACAAAGATAACTAGTTTATTCTGTTTAATAAAGTGGGAGGAGCTTGTGTTCGGGGCTGGTAACCCTGTCAGGGATGCACACATCCTGAGAAAGAGTGAGGATAGTAGTAAAAGTGGCAGGAAGAGCCAAAGAACTTTGGGGGAAGAATTATAATATTCAATTTGGGAGTGTTTCCTATGCTGGGCTGGTCTGCAATCAGTCTCTTGGAGTCAACTCCAAGGCTTTTGTAAGAGCTCAACCACAAGTGTTCATATCAATGCTGCTCCGTGGGGCCGTGAAGGAAGGAGGTTGGTACCCCAGCTCCCAACTCACTGGGTGACTTAAAGAGCAGCCACACTGGGTAGGACCCAAGTAGAAACTGAGAACACAGCAGGAGCAGAATTCCGGAGTGAAAGCTGACCAGGGAAACTTAATCTCCTTCCCCTTGACATACACTCACCCCCATGCAAAATACTGGGTTGGGTTTGATGCAAAATATCCAACACTGCAAGGGCTGGAAGCCTCAAATCATTTTATTTACATAACAAAAGAATGGGTGACCCAAGACTAGAGGATTTGGGAATACTTGGCCTGCATATTTAAATACACAAATGATATGTATATAACATATGTATATATGCGTATATATGTATACATAGTTACATAGATTGTACCTTTTATTTTAAAACAAATTAGCAGTTAATTTGTTAACTACCATTTAACTACTATTAAACTTTTTAAAAATAGTTTATATACTTTTACATCCCTGAGCGAAATACTAAATCTTCAGCAAAGAAAAGATAATTCAATAAAAACACAAAGAAAAGTGCTCTTTTCTTTCTTGACTTGTAAGTACTGAACTTAGAGCGTCATTTAGAATTTTTTTTTTTTTTTTTTTTTACTATCGTCAGCTTTTTTAAGCAGTTAAATTCAGAGTGATGATTTCTGTATCCCTTGCATTTCACTCCTACAAAGTCACAAGTCTTCACATATACCTTACTTGGCCCATGGAATGAATTATGTGTGTGTGTGTGTGTGCTTTCCTTCCGGAAAATCTAAGAAATATGCTATTCAGCCACCTGTCTTCTTCCTTGCTTTACCTGTCTTAGTCCCTCAGGGACAGCTGATGGCTGTTTCTGCCTGCATCTCTCTTTCTGCCCAGTCATGCCAGGATCAGGAAGCACTTGTAATCCAAGTCAACAGGACCTTACTGAACAGAGGTGAGGTACCCAGGCCTTGGCCCCTGCCTGTTGCCCTGAAACGTGTCCTACAGCCATGAGCCCACATGCCAAGTGCCAGGGGAGAACCCTCTGTTCTTTAAACCCACAGATTCCTCAACGCATATCATTCCCAACCCTTTAGTTGCAAAAGGTTGCATTTCTGCCTCTCTTTCCCTAGTTAGCAATTTTACTTCCCACCACCACCAGTGATGTGCAAGATCCCCAGCTTCTTACTTGGGATCTTGGTGCCCTCAATTCTGGAGAGTACTTGAGTTGTTTGTGGTTTCCTATGTTCCCTGCCGATGGCTGGATTTATGCATTTGCCGGGCATCCCAGACATTAGATAAGCTGGATTCCACCCTGTGTACATCGGATCCGGTTGAATGGAGCCAGAACTCAGCATGTTGGTTATGGCAGCCACTGGGCCTCCCCCTGCCCAGCTGCCCTCCACCCAGGGCTCCAGGCTCAGCAGCCAGCCCGGCTCCTCTGCTGCATCTGACCCTGCGGACCCCACGTAGCATGGATGAGCTCTGCCTGCACTTGCCCTCTGGGGCTGAGTGCTTTCCTCCTCTGCCAATTGCAGCAACATCCTCAGACTGATGCTCGGGAGACAACTGAGCAAACACAGTTTAGCAACTTAGCATTTTTCCAGCCTGACTTTCTTTTACACCCAGACTGTTATTCAAAAGCAGAGTTTTGCCCGTACGCATGGTCTACCTATGCATATATGTGTTAAACAGATTTTTTCTCCACTCATCCCTGTGGCTTCATTTATCCAAATATGACCCAGGCCTTAAAACTCACATCATGAGTTGCTTCCCTTCTAAAGACTTTCCTGAAGATTTCAAACTCTTTGACAGTTTTAAACTCTTCATTTCTTGGGGTTACTATTGGTAACACAGTTTAAACCTTAATTTCACCATAAACTTTCCTGCATTTCCTCAGATCTTTTACATAAATATATTGTGTGTGTGTGTGTGTGTGTGTGTGTGTGTGTGTGTGTG
Source organism: Delphinus delphis (assembly GCF_949987515.2). Taxonomy (NCBI): domain Eukaryota; kingdom Metazoa; phylum Chordata; class Mammalia; order Artiodactyla; family Delphinidae; genus Delphinus; species Delphinus delphis. The sequence goes on from NC_082688.1 coordinate 98,249,481, forward strand.
TGTGTTTCCAACCAAGACTGAAAGCTCTCTGAATGCAGGGCTATGCCTTACTTTCTTGTTTCCTCTTCCCAGTGTAATATTCTTTACACGATTATTGCCAAAGAAGGAGGGGCTTTGACTCAGAAGAATTAGGTGTGAACTTTTTCCACTGGGCATACATCAAAATGTCCAGGTAGATGGGCTATGGGACTAGAAGGGCTGATGAATAGACCTAAGGAAAGCAGAGGAGCATAACAGAAGCTCTAAGAGCATCATCAGAGACTCCAGATGACATTCTGTTAACCATGGCCCTGAATCTCAGATAATATAATCCAAAGCCCAAGAAGTCTTGCCAGCCCACGATGGCTGCACTCTCCCAGTGATGACTCAATGCCAAAAGCCCATCAATTCCAAGCCCCAGTTCAAGCCTGCAACCCACCATTAAGTTATCTTCACTGCAAATCAGGCAAGGATTGGAGCCAATGTGCCTCTTGTTGGGTAGAAAACAGATGGCTGGACCAGAGAAAGCTGACGGAAGGAATCACAAAACAAGTATCAATCAACCCAAGCAACTCGCATTAGGAAACAGGCGCTTCGCAGCTCTGGGGCAGGGCTCTCTGGTGGTGTTTTTAGCGGCTTTCCTAATTAAGGATGAGCTGTGGAGCTCATCAGCCACCATAAGTCCCTGTTAGATGTGGCAGGTGTCTCTGAGAGCCCCGCTTCTACCATGACTTCCCGGTTGTGCTCAAGAGGGGCATACTGTATCAGCCAAGGAGCTGTGAACAGAAATGGAACAGGGGAGGAATTTAAAGAGACATCAACCCTGGAAACAACACCCTCTTGTCTTTTACAGCTTGTGTCTCCAAGTCCAGCACTTCCACTGGTGAGTGCAACTTGGTGTCCACTGTGCGTTTTGTCGCTCTTCCCAGATGCAAATTCTTTTAGGAAAAAGGCCTCCTTTCACAGTTTTGGTGATTCCCATAGCACTTAGCACAGTGCTAGAAACACTGAAGAGTGATTCATTGAAATATGGCCAGCTTGATCCATTGAGTTTTATTTAGATTCCTAAATGTTCCATCTTCTAGAGAATTTTCTATGTCCCACTTATCTGTCCCTTATCCTCTTCTACTTTTAATAATTTATTTGTATTTTATTGTTTCCCCTACATTTATAAAGTCCTTCAGGGAGGCTATGAAGACTTCTGCTTTACTCTGGATCCTTCTGTATCTCCCTAGTAGCTGAAACAGGACCAAGCAAATCACAGGTTCTCCATTCATGCTTGTTGATCTGAATCGATATTTAGGGCTGAATGTGGCCATGGGTTACACTCATGATTCTCCGAGGCCCTGGGTCCTCTCTTACCACTTGTTCTATTTCAGATATATGGCAGGTAATGCGTAAGGCACGCCAACACCGCGACTGACTCCATCCCCACTCCCTTCAGTATGAGTCTTTGTGTTCCGCATTTTGTCAGGAGGAGCCAATGGTCCTCAGTCAAACTCAGAATAGTCATTTAACCCAGGGTACTGACTCCCGACTCTTAAGCTTCTCATTTGTGTAATCCTTATGTGCTGATCAATTTTGTGTTATTAAATGAGATGAAATCTATAACATGTCCAGCATCGTCTGGCACAAGGTAGAAACTTAACGTGTAGTCTCTATTTTAAACTACATTTAAATATTTTATTATAAGCGTTAAAAGACTTTTTATTTATTTTATTATTATAAGATTTCTATTTCCTGGTGGCTTTTAGCATAGTTTTCCAGAGCTGAAAATATACTTTTTGTAAAATAGATGAAACATGGCTATGACCTCACAGATTTCCTGCTAAGTATTTGGATTTTAGAGCGTGTGAGTGATGAGAATGAGTACAGATCACAGACAGAGACAAATATATTGTCCTTAAGGTCATTCTGGCTGATTCACACACTCTGTTGTTGTTATCTCTTGCAAAGCATCATGATACCAACTTTTGGACAGCGAGGAAACTTTGACAAGCAGATATGATAAATCTGAAGAGAGGCAGGTGGGAGCAGGACCCCAGAGCACCAACCTTAAGGTGAAACTTCATGGATGCTCTTGGGAAGTGAAACAGACAAGGGTGTAGAAATCCAAAAGCTAGTGAGAACAGATCAGGGACAAGTCAAATTAACCAGAAAGTCAAGGAAAGCCAAGCTTTAATTCTGCCAACCAGACTTTCTTTCTCCTCAAAGAAAAAGAGATGTGGTTCTAAGATAAGGTTTGTGTATACTGCTGGATATTTCACCTATCATACTGGGAGCAGAGCCCAGGATGCACTCAGGAAAATTATGGGACTGTTGAGAAAGTTAGAAGACCAGTTCTATCCCCTGATTCACCTGCTTTGATTCTGAAGTTTCATGTTCGTTCTCCCTTAGAGCCTGTGGGTAGACAGCCTTTGCTGGAAAGGGAGACTGTATAATATATAAATAACACATCTAAAGTAGATTTTCAAGGGTTTAGAAAAAGCCATGAAAGTCAGAGCCATAGAGGGTTCTTAAAGCAAAGATAGGGAAGATCCAGGTTAGGTATTGCCTAGGCTGAATGGACCAGTGGTCTCAAAGGGTGCTTCCCTTTATGATTCTATAAAGCCACCTCGCTGTTTCACTAAGGAAGCTATACCCAGTGGAAGTTCTCAATAGACCAGGGCTCAGGAATTTAGCGAGGAGAGAATCAAAGCCACCCAAAGGCATTGAGAAAGACAAGGATGTTCTTAAAGTCTAATTGGGCCTGTGTTTTCTGCCTCCACCTGATAGGTTTGACTTCAAATTAATTAAAAAGTCAAATCCAACTGTCATCCCAGTATCTGCTGAAGGAGCAAGCTGTTCGTAAAACACCTTGCGTTTGCATAATAATTTTATGCTTTTCCAAGTGCTTTATCATCCATTGGCTCATTTGAACTTCATGACAACTCGACAAGACAGGCAGGGCAAGAATTGCTGGGGAGGCCATAGGGGATACTGGAGCCAGACTGCCTGAGTTCAGAGCCCAGTCCTGCCTCTTCCCAGCTGGTGACCTCGGGCAAGGGGTTAACTTCTCTCTGACTCTACTTCCTCCTTTGTAAAATGGGCACAATATAGTACCCACACTGTTGGTTTCTTGTTAGGAATAAATGAGTTGACACCTGTGAAACGGTTATAAGCCTGTTTGATAGTAAGAACTGAAAAATTATTAGCTTTCAGTATGATTGGTCCTACTTTTTAGATATATCCTGGATCTAGCAGGACCCGAGATCTTCCAGCAGACACAGAGAGACTAATGCATCAGGAAAGGCTTTGCATGCTGCAAAGCGCTATGCACTGCAGGGAACAGTATTCCTCCTATGCCCTCCCAAGAGAGATGGATCTGATGTGGCCACCCTGGCCAGATTCTGCTCTCAGAGTTTCTGTAGAGGACAAGCATATATTGGGCCACCTCAGAAAGGAAACTGATAGCCGTGCTTTTCCCAAAGTCCTCTGCAACCTCCAGCTCCTGCAAGGACCAGCCCAGCCTCCAGTAAAGGACAGTGAAGCAGAGACTCACAGGTAACAAGAGCCCAGAGTGGGTGGGGTGTCTCTCCAGCCCCCAGAAAGATGCGCCAGAACCCAGCAAACATTCTGAGAAGCAGACCCATCAGCCAGTCCTCCCTGACAGTTAAAAAATTTCTGCAGCCTTGGAGCATGTCACAACCTATCAAGGATCACTCTGACATTTACAGTCCACGATGAGGCACAGGGCTGATGTGAAAAAAGACAGCTGCGATGATGCCCGAAGCTTCCACAGAGGCACGAGCTGGGGCTATGAGAGAGTGAGAGGAGGGAGGGCGGGCCCTCCTTGAGTTGTCATAAATCCCCACCACATTATTTTTTAGGAAAAGATGATGCAAGGGAAACAGAGCACAAACTGGTAATGTCAGATTTTAACCAAACCGTCAGGCACACACAGGGAATCTTCCAGGACAGCAGCGGACTGAATCCCCAAATATGATAAGGTGGAGGGGCACAGGCCTTCTCAGGAGGTGGCTCTAATTCCCCTCTGCAGGACCCCCTTGGGGTCAGGGGACAAGAGGGACAGGCTCTCATGCCTCCTCCATCGTCTTGGGACGAGACGGGAGCAGAGGTTCCTGTGAGTAAAGGGGTGGCGGGAGGACAGGGGAAGCGTCATTTATAGAGTCAATTCAAAGACTCACAGGGCCAAAGGGAACCTGAAAGCAGGGCAGCTGTGACCTGGATGAATGACTGAGGTCGGATGGTACTGTTCCCAATCTCCTCACCAGCGTCAGCCTGGGGTAGAGAGAAGAGAAGGGAGTCAGGGAGATGGAAAAATAAGGACCAGCAAGTGAGGGGTGGCAGCAGGAGGCCCACTGCTATCAGTCTGGTCCATTGCTTTCCATCCTGTCGCCCCCAGCCCATATACACACAGCCTGAGGCAAAAACAGGAGATGGAACTGAGATCAGGGTAGAAGAGATGGAGCGGGGCTGGATGATTCACGTGGAGTGGCCTCCAGGGGACTCAGAAGAGGAAGTGGGGCCCCACAGAGGAGCTTCTCCTGAGTGGGGCGTCTCCTCCCACACACTGCCATGTGCCCTCGGAGGTGGTGGTCCTGACAGCTGGGTGAACTCATGGGGAAAAACAATCCAGTCAAACCTTCAGGAAACTGACAAATCGAGCAGTAAATCTCCTCTGTTCACTTTTGGGGCATCAAGACACATGGTCCCTGGCAAGAGCACAGGAAGAAACCCACAAAGATGGTGCCATGGCCCTTGCCCCACACGACCTACCCAGACATAGAGCCTTCAGGCCTGGGCAGATGTCCGCATTCCCTCTGCTCGTTCCCCACCCTCGTCACACAATCAGACACACGCCCAAACATGCAAAATGTGAGAGGATGCCCCCAGTCCTCACGTGCATACGGAGCGCCCTCTGATCCTGGGCCCCATATCCCATGAGGTCCCACACGGGAAGTGACGAGGGTAGAGTGGCCAGATAAACACAGGAGGAGGACCAGTTAAAGTAGAATTTCAGATACACAGCAAATGAATTTTAGTATAAGTATGCCCTATTGCATGGAATATACTTATACTAAAAAAAGGATTCGTTGTTTACCTGAAATTCCAACTTAACTGGGAATCTTATATTTTTATTTGCTGAATTCGGCAGCCCCTAGGAGGATGACAGGTAGACGTAAGGGCCTTGGGGTTGGACAGGGGAGGGGAGGGCAGGGAGAAATAGGCCATCCACAGCTCCCTTTGTGAAAAAGAACAAAGAACAACTTAAACACTTTAGTTTGTTGCTAAAATGTAAAGGTGGTCAAGCCAGGTGAAGGTTTGGGGAGGTGGCCTCCAAGGGTCAGGGACTGCTAAAACAGGACCGCACTAACCTTTCCTTTATATATTTGTTTTATTTTAATACTCAACATCCCATGGTGACTCAGCAGGACACCCTCTTGGGGCAGGGACTGCTAAAACAGGACCACACCAATCTGTCCTTTATATATTTGTTTTATGTTAATACTCAACATATTGATATTCAAATCATTTAATACTCAAACTACTCTACCACATGGTATCATAATTTCCACTTTACAGAGGTTCAGAAAAGTTAAGCGGTTTGTCCAAAGTCACATAACTTTAAATGACAGTTCCAGGATGATAAGCCAGGCCTCACCAGATGCCCAACCTACCTCCTCTCTACCGTCCCATGCCCAGGCACCCCATGACCCGTCAGCTTCCTCCCAGGACCATCCTGTCCAGTAGAACTTTCTGCAATGACAGAAATGCTCCGTATCAGCACTCTTCCATGCAGGAGCCCCAAGCCCCGCACAGCAACTAAGCACTTGATGTGAGGGTAGCTGGTGAGACTGAAAACCAAGTTCTTCGTTCAATTTTCATTTCATTTCTGTCTCTTAGGCTGCCCTGCAGGCCTGGATCCGGTGTTTCTCAGATGTAGCAGTGATTCCAAAAACACAAAATGCTCAGAGTCACAGGGGCCCTTGGAAATCATTCTCATCCATCTCATTTCCAAGATGGAGAATCTGAGGGCCAGAGAGCACAGGGGAGCCAGAGGCCCTGGTGTTGTTAGTGACAGAGCTAGTACTGGAGAGGAGAACTGAGGACTGGAAAGGCAAAACTCAGCGGTCCCCAGCACATGCTGGACAGCCCTAGATGTCCCCCACACCTGGCCCCAAACCCCACCTCGGGACAGCCACTGTTGTAAGAAGGGATATAGAGGAAGCTGCATCCTTGAAGCCAGCAGTAATGAGTCTATCTGATGAATGCAGGGAATTTGAGAGACAAAGGGAAAGCCGGCAACATCAACACAAAACCTTGCTGAGTGTGCTGCCCCCATTACCTTGGAATTTTAATTACATCGGCCCTTAATATCCACACACCCAAGTAATTATAGCTTCCCACAGCAATCAGATATTAACTTTTTATTGCACCCTCTGAGAGCAGTGTGGAGAGACAACCACAGCATCAGGGAAGTCCAAGGTTGTCCCAAGAAGATCAGCGACCCCAGGGACCTGCCTCCGGGACAACCCAGCCTAATCAACCCGCACCAACTAGGACCACCACTTACTCTTGTTCCCATTGTGTCCTGCACAAGAGCATCCCACCAAGGGCTGAGGGTGCTGAAATGCAGCCCAGGCTCACTCCTTAAGCTCTGCACCACAAAGCAGGTCTGTCTAGTCATTCAGAGGCTCCTGGCACCCAGTGCACACATCCCAGAGGTCTGAGTGCAACCAGACCCTCGGGCTCTCAGCCTGATGGAAAATGGGCCGTTATCTTGAACATGACTGTGGTGTAAAGGAAAGACCTGCAGCTAGTCCTGGTTTTGGCACCTGTGCATAGAGTAACCTTGGACCAGTCACTTCCCCCCCACCCCGCACCAAAGTTCAGTTTCTTTAGCCATAAAACGACAAAGAACACCTGTTCTGCCATCCTCATAAGGACGCTGCACAAATCAAATGAGGTCAAATCTTTGCAAGTGCTTTCTAGTCTCTACATCCCACATGACAGTCAGGCTTTATTAATTACTTGGCTGGTTCTCACCCTTAGGGGACTTTGGGAGGCTGAGGTGCACCTTGCCCAGGTACTCACAGGCTGTCACACACTGGTCCTCAGCACACAGCAGCTCTCCATATCTGATGTGTCCTGGGAACTCGCAGGAACCACTGCTATTGGGGAAAATATACATTTCTATGATAATTCTTTCCACTTTGAAAGCATTTGTACATACATTGTTTCATTTGAACTTCAAAACCATTCAGTGATTCATAGGGAAGGCACTATCCTCACTTTGCAGAAAAGAAAACAAACTCAGGGGAGTGAAATGACTGCTTGAATTGCATAACGCGAGTTTGTACATCTGCAAGCAACACAGCTGGGAGTGGAACTTTGTCCCGCCCAGTCAAGGTATTCATGAGATTTCAGGTCCAGTAGACACTCAGACATCAAATACTTGTTGAATAATGAAAAAAAATGAATAAGTGGATAAATAAACAAGCATCTCAGTGTCAACTCTAAACAGCACCAAATGGGGTTCACATAGCAGGAGGACTGGCATGTGCTGAGACCCATTTAACAAGTCAAGGTCAGCCTGCGCTTCTGAATCCTGCCCAGCCTCTTTTCTGACCCATCACCAAAGATGTAAGTGGTTACATTTGTTTCACAGATTTGGAAAACTCAAGCTCCAAACTCTGAGAGGCAAACTGAAAAGTTCAGTTTGAACAGCAAATCAGTGGGCAAACTCAAATGCAACCCCACCTCCAAGCGGCCAGAACAGGCTTTGAGGCACCAACCACAGAGCCTCAGCTTGGGGTCTCTCCAAAGATTTCTCAACTCTGGATAAATAAGTGACGTTTTCATATCCCTGAGCAGGATGAAAGTTGCCCAGTAAAAACATCTGCAGGGCTTCCCTGGTGGTGCAGTGGTTGAGAGTCCACCTGCCGATGCAGGGGACACGGGTTTGTGCCCCGGTCCGGGAAGATCCCGCATGCCACGGAGCGGCTGTGCCCGTGAGCCATGGCCGCTGAGCCTGCACGTCCGGAGCCTGTTGCTCGGCGACGAGAGAGGCCACAACAGTGAGAGGCCCGCGTACTGCAAAAAAAAAAAAAATCTGCAGACCTCCAAACAAATCATATTAAAATTTACCAATAGTGTCTCAGTTGGGAAGTGGAGGTGAAAAAAACTCCCAAGCCAGAGTGTTTGTAATGTATTTTCCCTAGAGGACTCAGTAAAGAGATAGTTTTAATTAGCAGCGCATTTCATTTAAGCTTAGCAGGCAAGTTATTGTACATTCAATAAATACCAGTTAGTTATTAAGAACGTATTTACCTCTGACTTAACAACTACAGCAGGTTAGAGACACAGATTTCCATGAAACCACAAGCTGGTGCATTTGTTTGGAATAATCAATTATTCTTTACTCAAGATATAATAATTGCTTTTATTGAATCTGGAGAATCTCTTCTCTTGGTAATCTATGGCAAATAAATTTCCCCAGTTAGTTACTCTCTCCTTTTTGCCCAAAGAAGAAAGAAGACTGAGCAGGGAAAATAGAGATTCTAGAACTCAGATCCTTGACTCAGGGAAACAACTTGGCCTGGGACAGATTCACTGCAGCTTTCCCATCTGGGAGATCTGGACGCTAGACCAGGCAGGGAAGACCAGAGAACTGAGTTCTAATAACACATAATTGTCTAGTGTAAGTATGTCCTATGCAATATTTGGGACATACTTATGTTAAACAAGCATTCATGGTTTATCTGAAGTCCAGATTTAACTAGATATTCTGTTTTGCTTTGTTTTGTTTTGTTTTCTCAATGCTCAATCTGTTAACTGTAACCTTGATGGGCCATGATTGTACTAAGCAATATGTAAAAGTCACTGTGGATACCACTCTGACCCTCTCCCTCACTCAGGTTCTCCATCTGTGAGATGCTTGAGGTGAGTAATATAAGCTGGACAAACTGACACCTGTGGGAGGAGTCCCCCAGCTCCCCTAAATAGAGGCCCTGCTCAGCAGTGGCCTCTACCGTCTTCTCTCACTCTCTTTCCTGTTCAGTCTCCACTGTGGGTCACTGACCACATGGTCATGGAGCCATGAGGCCATCTTCCAATGAACTAATGAGGAAACTGAGGCCCAGGGAAGCAAAGTGACTTGAGCAAGGTCACAGAGCCACTTGGTGGCAGAAGGTTGGTTTTATGGTCATCATTCATCATCATCATCACCATGGTCATCACCCTCATTTTCTATGATTCAATAGTATCTATTGAGTGTTAGTCTTGTATTAGGCCTTTTGCTCAGAAAAGCCTCATAATAGCGCTATGAGAAAGATATTCTTTTATGTCTAGTCTTTATAGCTGGGGTCACAGTCTCAGAATCCACGAATTCTCTCCCTGACATCCCTTTACTCTTTCCTCTTTGACTTTTTTCTCTCTTTAACTCTTCTATCCTCATCTAGAAATAAATCTATAGGATCAAACACTTACTAAAGCCCAACAAAGCCCAACACTCTTGTGGACAGGTAGAAAATAAGACAAAATGAGAAAGACTAAGGAGCTGACAGCACAGCCCAGGGAGACCCACTGCCTGGATTTGAATCTTAACATGAATACTCACATGCTGGCGAACATGGGCAAATTTGTAACCTTTCTGTGCTTTCCTTTCCTAATCTGTACAATGGGGATGGTAAGTGCTTATCAGTAGTGCCTGGCACATAGTAAGCACTGTATAAATATTTATTCTTGCTGCTAGTAAAATAAGGTGTATGAAATCTGAGAATTGAGCAAGTCTCAGAGACAACAGAGCCCAGAGAACCAGAAGATAGAGCCACGTTGTGCTCTGTGGATAGTAAGTGCTTACCCTTCCTCTGCTTCTCTTGAGGTCATTGAGAAAATAGGCCAAGTCAGCAAGAGATATTTCCATACATTGCCTATTAAACCTCCAATCCCATGCATGACTTAGGCCAATTAACATGACAGTTAAGTTCTAGGATTTTTAAGAGTTCTACTTTCAAGTATTTTCTTACATGATGAATATAAATCATGTAAAAGTATTCAAAATTTCAACATTGATAAATCCAGATTACTTCTTTCATCCTCTCTTCCCCAATCAGAAAAAGTGCATCAAACTGTTGACAGTGCTCCCCAAGACCCAACTGCCAAAAACATTAGAAAATATGGTGGCCACACATGTATGTAACCATAACATTACCTGCAGAAACACTAGGTCACATTAAGATATAAACTCATTTTAGGTCTGACATTAAATTGTAGGTACGGAAACAAATGGCCTGATCTGTATTTATTTAGTTAGTTAATTATATCAGAGTTTGTTCCCAAATGATTGAAAGGCATTTTCCAAAACTACACAGAGTACATGATGTATATTATTGGCAATCATAAAAGTAATTTGAATTTCCTGAAGTGTAATTAAAAATAAGTAGGAAAACTTAAGACCAATAATCAAAGGGAAAAATTAAAAATAAAAACTATCACAGAAGTAACAAATTATCAAAAAGTTTCAATGACCAGGTGGCTTTAGTGGTGAATACTATTAGTCTTATACAAATTGATCCAGAGCATAGGCAAAGACTAAAAGCTGACTCATTTTATAATGTTGGATTATGCTTTATACCAAAAATGAAAAGGATGGGCCAAAGTAGGAAACTATAAACTAATTTCATTTATGAATACGATGCTGAATCCCTAAGGAGAATGCTAGCATATGGAATTCAATAGTACATTTAAGAATGATCAACTATTACCAAGAATGACTCATCCTAGGAAGACCAGGAGAGCATATTAATAGGAAGCCTATTAATATGTAATATCACATCAGTATGTTCAATCAGAAAAACTTAAAATAATCTCAATGACTGCCCAAAAGTTTTCGAATAACAGTTTTGGCTAGGAGCATTTAGGAAAATAGAAATGAAAGGGAGTTCCTTAACAATAAAAATTATCAAGATTAAACTACCTGCCTTCAACATACTGGTTTCAAGATGGATGTATCAGTTATCTATTGCCATAATAATGCTATGTAACAAGCCAACCCAAATCTCAGTGGTTTAAGACAATCAGAATTTATTTAGCTCATAAGTTTGAAGTCCTGCTGAGTGGTTCTTCTGGTCTTGGCTGGACTCACTTTCATAAAGAGAGCTGGCTGGTTTGTGAGTGATCCTGTGTGGTTTCAACTGGGATAACTGGTGTAACTCATCTGTGCTACAAGGGTCTCATCTTCTACCTCGGTACACCTGGCATATCTTTTTAACAAACATGGAAGATGCAACAGTGACAAACCACACTTTTAAAGCGTCTGTGTGCTCTATGTTTGCTCACATACCATTGGCCAATTTCAGAGTCAGGGTAGAAGTGCACCCTACAGTTACATGCATGGCAAAAGACATAGTTACAGGGAGGAATGAAGAACTGGGGCCATTTGTCATTCCACAGTGTTAGGCTTCTCAGAAGATCAGCTCTACTGAGTAATAAAAGAAGTCACATCAAAAATTTTATTTTTACATAAAAAAATATTTAATGATCAAGTAAGTCTGAGATGCACTGGGTGTAGTAATAAATAATGTTAAACAGAGCTCTTTACAACAGAACTTTTCAAGCTTTCCTGAATGTGTCATGAAAAGTTCCAAGTGAAGTTCATAGCCCTTCCCAAACCAATCTGAATATAGAACCCTTTTCTCACAGAGCATCTGGAGGACCAAGTGCTTATAGGACACACTTTGGGAAAAGAAGAAGATATAACATGAGGTATCACCTCATACCAGTCAGAATGGCCATCAAAAAGTCTAGAAATAATAAATTCTGGAGAGGGTGTGGAGAAAAGGGAACCTTCTTACACTAATGGTGAGAATGTAAATTGGTGCAGCTACTATGGAGAACAGTATGAAAGTTCCTTAAAAACTAAAAATAGAGCTACCACATGATCTAGTGATCCCACTCCTGGACATACATCTAGACAAAACTCTAATCCAAAAAGATACATGCACCCCAATGTTCATAGAAGCACTATTTACAATAGCCAAGACATGGAAGCAACATAAATGTCCATCAACAGATGAATGGATAAAGAAGATGTGGTACATATATACAATGGAATACTACTCAGCCATAAAAAAGAATGAAATAATGCCATTTGCAGCAACATGGATGGACCTAGAGATTATCATACTAAGTGAAGTAAGTCAGAAAGAGAAAGACAAATACCATATGATATCACTGATATGTGGAATCTAAAAAAATAATACAAATGAACTTTATTTTACAAAACAGAAATAGACTCACAGACATAGAAAACAAACTTATGGTTACCAAAGGGGAAGTGAGGAAGAGATAAATTAGGAATTTGGGATTAACAGATACACACTACTATATATAAATTAGATAATCAACAAGGACCTACCATATTCAGTATCTTGTAATAATCTATAATGGAAAAGAATCTGAAAAAGAATATATATATAAAAATATATATATATATATATATATATATATATATAACTGAATCACTTTACTGTACACCTGAAAAATCGTAAATCAACTATACTTCAATAAAAAAGAAGATATAAAATTTTTAAGTGGCATTCACATAGCAAAACAAAAATATGAAAATAATAAAACAGCACAATACACCCAGAAATAATTCCAATAATAAATCTGCAGGATTTATATTAAGAAAACAACAAAACTTTACTGAGACATAAAAAATAAAGATTTGATTACATGGAAGAAAGAAAAGAATCAACATTGTAAAGAAGGCAATTCTTTCTAAATTGATTTATAGATTTAACATAACCCCAAAGAAAATCTCAATGAGATAATAATACCTAATTGTTGGCAAGAATACAGTGGAAGCAGACATTTCATATGCTGGTGGGAATTTAAATTTGTTCAAACTTTAAAGAAAACAATTTAGAGCCTTAAAATTGCTCATAACTATTGACCCAGACCTAGAAAGATACCCTAAGGAAATGATCAATTGTGAACAAAAAATGCATTTGCACAAATTTTCATTGCAATACTACTTAAAGAAAACAAAAAATTGGCAATAACCTAGATATTCAACAATAGGAGAATCACTAAAGAGATTTTCAGGATTTTATATCAGTGAAAATTACGTATGATTAAAACCCATGATTTCAAAATCTAATTGGATATGAAAATGCTTACAAGGTAACTTGTTGGGGGGAAAAGTAGGATACTAAGATGTATTGCAATAAGATCCCTACTGGATTATCTGTATCCACATCGAATGAAACTGTGAGGGAATAAAACAAAATGTTAGTATTTCAGGATTTAATTTCTTTTAATTTTCTAAGTTTTATAAAATAAACATGTAGTATATTTTTAAAAATTATCCCAGGAAATGCTTTAAGAATGAGAAAATGTTTAAAGATCATTAAAAACAGTAAATGAAATCAGCCAAGATAATGTCGCAAAAGGAAAATTATTGGGTGTGTGTGTGTGTGTAGGGAGGTGCTGTGCATAACTGGCAGGATTTATCTTACTTATTTAGATGCAAATTATAAAATACTGTGGTAATAGTTCAAGAGTTGATATACCAATGAGCAAAAGTCCCCAAAACAGTATCTAAATATATAAGTTAAATGATAATAGTACCATAATTTATAAAGATGTACTATTCATTAAATGGATTTAGGAAAATTTACCATTTGGAGGAGGAAACACCCTACATAGGTAAAATATATTTTAAAAGGCTTAAAGAGTTAAATTTAAAAGAATGAGACTATTAAAATATAGAATAACAATTTAGTCAACAAATTGAACTTAGAAAGGATAAAACCTATAAAGCATAATCCATGGAATAAATTATTAAAGAAAAGAGTGAATGATTTTACTATTTAATGATTAAAAGATTCTAAGCTTCAAGATGATCGAATAGAAAATTAGAAAGCATCAAAACCTAAAGGAAATATTTGCAACAAATACAACTGACAAAGGTTTAATGTCCTTTACACATGAAGGACACCTACAGATGGATCATAGATGGGAAACAGTATCCTGCACAGCTGACTATACAAGGAGGCAGATGTGGGTGAGTCCACCATTCCCTGATGTGTAATCTCTCCAACCCTCAGTTTTCTCACTTGCCAAACTGAGCATAACCATACAAGAGAGCCGTTCTGAGGATTAAATGAGATGAAGGATATAAACTGCTTTGAGTGCTCAATAAATGTCAACTAGAAGTATTTTTATTCATTCGATAAATATCTATTTGGTATCTACTATGAGTTGGATGCTGTGTTAGGCACTAGGGATGAAAATGTGCACAAGACAAAGGATTTTACACATATAAACAGACACACAAACAGGCAAGGATCACATCATGTGACATGTTACAATGGGATGGGGATAGAGTGACATGGAATAAGTAAGTTGGTTCATCCAATCTACAGGGGGCATAGAGGCCTCCTAGAGGTGATGGTTTTAAGTAGAGTTCTAAAGAATAAAATGTTAGGCAGGCAAAGGGAACAGAAGGGCAACTGAGGGTGAGGGGAAAACGTGTGTGAGTCCTGGGAGATGAAACAGTGCGGAAATAATACTTCGACCATGGAAGTGGTCACCACTGCAGGAAAGCAAAGCTTAAGGTACAGCTGGAAAAAGAGGAAGCTAGGGGAGTTACTGGGGCTTCAGAGGCTGGGTTAGGGAGTTGGGACTTTCACACTGAGGGTGACAAGAAGCCCTGAAAGGATTTTAAGTAGGGGCATGATGTGCACAGATTTATACCCTGAAATGACTGCACTAGCTGCAGTGTGGAGAATGGGTTGGAAAGAGTCAAGGTCAGAGGTGGAGGGTCCAGTTAGGAGAATGCATTGTCAGAGAAAGACCATGTGGCTGAGCCAGGACAGAGGCAGTGAGGATGAAGTGATGTAGACAGATTGGAGGGACATTTAAGAAATAGCATAAACAGATGTGACTGATTGAATGTAGAAAACGAGTGGCAGCGGTTTGTCAAGGATGACACTCAGAAATCTGAAAACTTTCAGAACACGAGTACAACAATAATCAAAAATGGCAAAGGTCAGAAGGAAATAGTTCAGAAAAAAATACAAATGGAAACAGGAAAATAGACATATGAGAAGTATTCAATATTAGCTATAATTACAGAAATGCAAATTTTAAAAGAATATAATTTATCACCTATCAAATTGTATGTATTAAATTTTTACTCAGCCAAAAGAAGTTAGTTTAAGGCATATGTGTAGTGTGTATGTTACCTGAACATATTGGTAAAGGAGTGGGCATTTATTGCTCTATGTTTCTTCTACTTGATGGGTTCACCTAGCAAGTCTTGATCAATTACCCACTATCGACAAGTACTATGATAATGCCCAGGATGCAAAGTCAGATAAGAACCTCTCCTTCCCCTCAGTACAGTGCAGAACAGATGCTGTAAGTCACTGGTTACAGGGTGGTATCATTGAGCAGTTATTTGCACAAGATGCTTAGAGGACAAAGGCACACTTGGTGGAAGGGAAGAAATATCACAAGAGAAGATGCTGGAGCCAAGGTTCTTTGGGTTCTGGGGTAAACATGACGAAGAAGGATGTTAACCATCCTACTACAGAAACTCATGGAGAGATCTTAAAATACAAGTGATTCTGCTAAAATCTCTAGTCTAGGGACTTCTCCAATGGGGCAAATCAAGATTCTGAAGCGTGATGGAGAGGTGGCTTCTTCTGGGAAGGCATACAGGGGTGTACTACCATCCAATGGCAAGATGGGAAGTGCAGCCCAATTGTTTTTTTCATTTCCTCCTTCTAAGCCTTGGCTGAGAAGATTTGAGGGCCTTTCATAGGAAGGAAGTGACTTAAAGTAAATCAAAGATGGTGGCTAGGAGAGATAGCCTGACGTTTTGTTTAAACGCCTAAGTTAAGATACCACCTTTATTACATATGTATTTTTCTAAGAAGTGCTGATGTTTGTAACTAAATGCCTCTCTCCCTTCTCTGCTCTCCCATCCCCACAATTGATAGACACAAAATCTCGTTTAGGTACCAGGAGAGCTAAGTAGACTGGATCAGTCCATGGCACATTCATCCACCTGAGTGGTAGAGTCTAAAATGTACTTCTTTGTGTCTTAAAAAATTTTCTTCTTAATATATTATTATATTGCATCTATCACTGTGAATTTCTAACTCTAACTATTGGTCATGATTTATACCAAATCTTGAAGTAAGATTCAATCAGAGAGACCAAGGACATATTTATTTGACAAATATTTTTTTCAGGGCAGGTGTTATTTGAAGTCCTAGAGATATGAGCATGAAAAGACCTCTTCTCCTCCTACAACTCAAGAACAAAAAAGCAAACAACTGGATTTTAAAATAGGCAAAGCACTTGAATAGACATTTTTCCAAAGAAGATATACAAGCACATGAAAGCACATGGCCAACAAACACATGCTCAACATCACTAATCATCAGGGAAGTGCAAATCAAAACCACAGTGAGATATCACCTCACACCCATTAGGATGGCAACTATCAAAAAAAGAAAAGAGAAAGAAAGGAAATAAAATTTGGCAAGGATGTGGAGAAGCTGGAACACTTGCACACTGCTGGTAAGAATGTAAGATGATGCAGCCACTAGGGAAAACAGTATGATGATTCCTTTAAAAATAGACTTACCAGCAATTACACTTCTGGGTATATTCCCAAAATAATTGAAAGCAGGGTCTTGAGGACATATGTGCACACCCATGTTTGTAGTAGCATTATTCACAATAGCCCAAAAGTGGAAGCAACCCAAGTGTCCATCGGCACATGAATGGATAAACAAAATGTGGTCTATCCATACAATGAAATATCATTCAGCCTTAAAAAGGAAGGAAATTCTGACACATGCTACAACATGGATGAACCTTTGAAGACATCAGGCTGAGTGAAATAAGCAAGTCACGAAAAGACAAATCCTATATGATTCCACTTATCTGAGGTTCCGGAGGAGTCAAAGTCAGAGACAGAGAGTAGAATGGTGGTTGCCAGTGGCTGGGGGAGGAGGGAATGGGGAATTGTTGCTTAATGGGTACAGAGTTTCAGTTTTGAAGCATGAAAAGAGTTCTACAGATTGGTTGTGCCGCAATGTGAATCTACTTAACATCACTGAACTGTAGACTTTAAAATGGTTAAGATGATAAAGTTTATGTTATACAGACTTTATACAATTTAAAAAATATTTATCTGTTCTCTAACTTCAGGCTGCTTACATTTTTGTACCAGTAAGGTGATTTAACACTCCACAATCTAAAGCCTTTCATTGCTATTCACTTTAGATAATTCATCCCCATATAGATGGATGTTTTCCATGTGGATGCAGCTTTCCTGCTTTTTCTATCAATCAGATGGTATGAAACTTCTTCAATTTACAGGTCAGAAACAAGAAACTCAATGAAGGGGACTTGTTCAGTGTCAGAAAACTACTGCAGAGCTTGATGCATCCCTCTGGTTTCCTTGAAGGCACTGTTCTTTTTTATCTGGAAGGGACCTGTGATTACAAGGTCCCCCGGCATTTCCACAAGGTCATCAGCTGCACCAAACACAATAGCAGTTAGTGCTCCACAAAACGGCATATGGTCTCACTCCAGAGTCAAGCTCGTCAGCGTTCCCCTCCTGGCTCTTCAGTTCAGCCAAAGGCACAGGGTCTCTATAAGAGAATTTTTCATTCCCCGGTTGCTCTTAACCTTTCCTTTCAAATGGAATTGAAGAGTCCTCTGGGCTGTGAGCCACTGTCCCATCCTTAATGGTGGGGAGAGAGGTGGGCAGCAGGCTCGGGAAAGAACTGTCTTCTTTTCATAAGCCTCTACCTGGGCAGGTCACTCAGAAGCAAATGAAGCAAGTGACAAAGGATTAATCTCCAAAATTTACAAGCAGCTCATGCAGCTCAATAACAAAAAAACAAACAACCCAATCCAGAAAGGGGCAGAAGACCTATATAGACATTTCTCCAAAGAAGATATACAGATGGCCAACAAACACATGAAGGGATGCTCAACATCACTAATCATTAGAGAAATGCAAATCAAAACTACAATGAGGTATCACCTCATACCAGTCAGAATGTCCATCATCAAAAAATCTACAAACAATAAATGCTGGACAGGGTGTGCAGAAAAGGGAGCCCTCTTGCACTGTTGGTGGGAATGTAAATTGATACAGCCACTATGGAGAACGGTATGGAGGTTCCTTAAAAAACTACAAACATTTCTACCATGTGACCCAGCAATCCCACTACTGGGCATATACCCTGAGAAAACCAAAATTCAAAAATAGTCATGTACCAAAATGTTCATTGCAGCTCTATTTACAACAGCCAGGACATGGAAGCAACCTAAGTGTCCATCAACACATGAATGGGTAAAGAAGATGTGACACATATATACAATGGAATATTACTCAGCCATAAAAAGAAATGAAATTGGATGGACCTAGAGTCTGTCATACAGAGTGAAGTAAGTCAGAAAGAGGAAAACAAATACCGTATGCTAACACATGTATATGGAATCTAAGAAAAAAAAAAAAGGTCATGAAGTACCTAGCAGTAAGACGGGAATAAAGACACAGACCTACTAGAGAATGGACTTGAGGATATGGGGAGGGTGAAGGGTAAGTTGTGACAAAGTGAGAGAGTGGCATGGACATATATACACTACAAAACGTAAAATAGATAGCTAGTGGGAAGCAGCCACATAGCTCAGGGAGATCAGCTCGGTGGTTTGTGACCACCTAGAGGGGTGGGATAGGGAGGGTGGGAGGGAGGGAGACGCAAGGGGGAAGAGATATGGGAACATATGTATATGTATAACTGATTCACTTTGTTATAAAGCAGAAAGTAACACACCATTGTAAAGCAATTATACTCCAATAAAGATGTAAAAAAAGAAAGACTTGGAAATGCTGTATCTTGGAGTTTCTCACAGAAGAATCTTCCTTCTGCTATGAATAGCGATATCCAGAAGTGGTCCACCCTTAGAATGCTTGAGTATTGGGGTGATACAGGCAGAAAGAGTGGAGGGGGTTGGGAAACAGGGAGACACGGAGAGAGGGAGAGAAGAAGGAGAGAGAGACAGCCCACATCAGCTTTGGAAACGACCTGATAATTTAAAAATTTCTGCGTCATCTCCATTAGCCTCTCTCTGGGAGTTTCCTATGTGGCTGTGACAATGACAGGGTGAAAAGCATTTGGGCTGTTCAGTCTGTAGCCTCTCTAACCAGGCTAACTCCAGACATTTCAGACAGATGCGCAACAGGGCTGCCCTGACAGCAGGAACCCTCTCTGCCTGGTGTGACTGCACCCTGTTTTGTGCGCCGACATTTGGAACTTGGCCAGAATCAGGCTTATTGGTATTTTGTAGGTCACTTAGATTCTGTATTTTTAGATTCAGTAACAAAAATAGCTCATCCTTCCCTTCTCACCTCATTCTCCTTGCACTCATTGTGGATGGCACCATCATATGGCGTGGAAGAGAAAGAACAGAATCAGGATCAGACTAGAGGCCTCAGTCCATTGAAGGATGCATTGGCTATAAGGCCTTATGCAAGTAATTCAGCCTTTGAAGACATAGTGAATGTACTGTAAAATGGACATATTAGTAATTTCTGCCTCAGGGATTGTTGTAGGAATCAAACGAAGCAATCCATAAATATACTGTACGCTGCCACACCGTTGCTATAGGGGTCAGAGGTCAAAATGTGTGGTCTTCATGCCAAGTCCAGTCTGCTCCATCTCTTGCTTTTAACCCTTTTGAATGTCTTTAAATAGTTGCCTCCAGACCCCATTTCTCCATACATGTTATCTCACGCCAAGCTTGTTTCACCCACTTTTGCTACCAGCTTTGTCTGAGATCCCTGATATGGAATTTTATTTATTTATTTATTTATTTATTGCGGTACGCGGGCCTCTCACTGTTGTGGCTTCTCCCGTTGCGGAGCACAGGCTCCGGACGCGCAGGCTCAGCGGCCATGGCTCACGGGCCCAGCTGCTCCGTGGCATGTGGGATCTTCCCGGACCGGGGCACGAACCCGTATCCCCTGCATTGGCAGGCGTACTCTCAACCACTGTGCCACCAGGGAAGCCCTCTGATATGGAATTTTAAAGGTAAGTATCATACAGGAATGCAGAACAAGCAACCATGCTGCCCCACAGCCTGATAGATTCAGAAATGTGACTTTTCAAGCATATCAAGAAAGAGTATTTTAGTCAGGGCAACCTCATATTCATTAGGCTGATAACAGTGATATAGAAAGTCAGAGGATCCAGTTATGAGTTTGCACTGACAAAGAAAATGGTCCTGAAGACTGGAACACTCTTGTCACTATCTCAGTAATGACAATATGCTACATACAAAGAATCACTACAATAAGAAGTTCTTTGGTCTATATGATACTGGCAATAAAATAGACATATCAATGGTACATGCCAGAAAGCCCAGAAATAGAACTTGGCATGCATAGGGATTTTAGTATCCAATAAAGGTGGCATCTCCAACCAGTAAGAAGATGATGGATTTATTCCATAAATGAAGTTAGGATAATTTCTTAACTGTTTGTTAAAATGAGTTGCCTACATTGTACTCTTTACACTATAAACCGACATAAACTCCAAACAGATAAAAGCACTAAAACTTTTTATTAAAAACATAAAAGAACTAGAAGAAAGTGTAAGTGAATATTTACCTGTTCTGATGTAGAAAAGGTACTTTTAAGCATAAAAGTAAAGGAATAAAGTGTAAGGAAGAAAATCATAAGCCTGACTACATAAACATTTAAATATTTCTAAAGATCTAAAGATAAACAAACAAAATCAAGAGGAAATAACAAACTGAAAAGAAAAAGGAAAGCAGTCTAGGGCTAGGGATACAATCATGAACAAAACACATGGGATTGCTACCTTCACAGAGCTTTCAACCCAAGGTGCAAGGCAGGCATTAAAGTCAGAACCACCCTCAAATGAATCATTATAAATAGTGGCAAGTCCCTCTGAAGCCAAAGAATGGGGAGTCAGACTGGAGAGGTCCAAGTCAGATGGGACAGTCAAGGAAGGTCTCTTTGAGAAGCGTTATTTGTGCCAAGAGCTACAAGACAATTAGCAGTGAGCAAGATGATAAGTAGGGAGATGTAGAATTCAGGCAAAGGGAAGACCTCTGAAGCATGTGTCAGAAGCAGCAAGAAGGACAAGGTATCTGGAGGTGGAAAACTGCAAGAGGAATAATTGGACAGGTAAGATATGTAGGCTGACTTAAGAGATTTGTATATTTAATTGAAATTACAGAGCTAGTCTTTGAATGGTTCTTATTAATCAGTCAGACAAGCACTAGAGTCCCATAGGCAAATGGGCAAAGTGGGCAGGTAACCAAAAAGGAAATAGAAATGAATCTATAGAGACAGAAGGTAGGTCAGTGGTTGAGTAGGGCTCAGGAAACAGGAAGTGATTGCAGATGGGCACAAGGAATGCTTTGGGAGTGATGGCAATGTTCTAAAATTGGATTGCTCTGATGGCTGCACAACTCTAAATTCAGTGAAAAACCATTGAATTGTACATTAAAAAATGTGTGCATTTTATGGAATGCAAACTATACCTCAGTAAAGCTATTTTTTTAAGTATTCAACCTCTCTAGTAACCAAACAAATGTAAGTTAAAACACTACTTCATTTTTTTTACCTTTCAATTTTGCAGACAATTTAAATAACAACATTCAGTTCTGGTGAAATGTTGGGAAATGGGCATTTGTACAATTCTGATAAATTTGGCAATAGTGTCAAGACTTGTTACTTTGTCACAAACCTTGGAATTTAATACAGGGAAATAATACCAGTGTATAAAAAGGCTTATGAATGAGAATTGTATCACAGAATTATTTCTAAAGATGAAAAATACAGAAAAAGTTCAAAGTTGGGCATTAGACAATTATTTAAATATGCAAGGATATAATTCTACCTAACTAAGATTATGCTGTGGAAGAATGCATAATTAAATGAAGTGGAGAGGAATTAAGTTAAAAATGATAAAATTGTATAGTGTAATCCAACTTTGGGGAAATAATATATGTTTATATTGAAGAAGACTTGAAGGACAGGCATCTGTATCAATCATCTATTACCATGAAATGCTGTGTAACAAACTACCCCAAAGCATGAAACAATAAGCCCTCATTTTTGTGCATTGCTGGGGTGTCTGTCCCTCTGGATGCAAGGCAATGGAACTGCCAGACTCTGATCCACATTTCTCTCAAGCTCCTGTGCTATCTGGGGCATTTCTTCTCATGGGTGAAGCACAAAAGCGCAGCCCAACAGCATAAGCACATCTCGAGCCTCTGCTTGCATCACTTCAGCTCACATTCCATTGGCGAAAAAGCAAGTCACAGAACCAAAGACAGTCAAGGGGCAGAGAGGTACACCTTGCCTGTGAGGTAGACTCTGCAAGTCATGGCGGGGATGGGAAGAAGTGGGAATGATAAAACATTCCACAAAATATCAAAAGTTTAAACATGATTATCTCAGAGTGGTAGGATTGTGAATTTTGTTTGTTTATGTACTTACATATATTGTATTATTCAACAGTTTCTAGGTTTATTTCCTGCTCGTGTTACATGTATTTGTGGATCAACAACAGTTCTGTTTCACATGTCTTTTATGCTCAGTAAAGAAACCTCTCCTATCTGGGAAAGGCAGTGGAAAAAGGAACAACAGCAGAGATCAGAATGGTTCTTAAAGCTTCTGCTGGGAAGTTGCATGCCACTTTCAGTCATATTTCATTGGTCAGAAAAACTCATATAGCCAAGCCTCGTGTCCTCAGTTGGGGAGGGGATCTTTTTCCTCCCACAGGAAAGGGACTGCAATTCACATGCCAATGGACATGGATGAAAGGCAGTGAATAGTGAAAGCAGGAGTGCAATCTACCATATTTACAAGCTTTCCTTAATGGCCATGTAATGCCTTTATTTTTATTTATTTAATCATTTATGTACCTAGTTTTGGTTGAAAGTTGGATATGGACAGAAAATTTACTTTTATTCCTTTTTATTTTCTTACCTTTCTTTAAATTTTTTTTCTTTTTATCAGACATGCATTCAACCACCATTTCACATACGCTTTAAAAGGACGTGCAGCTACTCTTCCCTTCTTTCCATTCCTCTATTGCTCCACCCTAGAGCCACACACTTTTCAATACTTGTAGCTGATTTGTTCAATATATATCTCCATTTCTCTAAGTTGCATGCATGTTTAGCTACCTCTGGAATTTTACCAATTTTAGGCCTGACTTCTGACATGAAAGACGAGGCATGGGCTTGCTTTCATCCCCTCACCCACCACGTACACATGTTCCTGTCCAGTCCCCACATACTGCCAGTGGGGTTACATTGTGATTGGGGTCGTCATATTCAGCAAGTGTCCATTATTATCACCACTATGTAGACACTATGGGTGGATTGAGCCTCGTATCACACTGTGATTACTTATCCTTCCCAGCAGAGTTCTGTTTTGTCTTGACTTTTGCTTTTGTTTGTTTTGATTTTACTTTTCCTTTGTTCATTTTCATGTGTTTATCTCATTTCATACCCAAAATCTCTGCCCATTGGCTAAATCTCCACTCTCAATATGTTTGGACCCATGAAGTATTCTGTTACTTCCATTTTCTTAGAGCAGTGTGTCTCAGAGCCTTCGGAACTACTCCAATCCTGGGTTATTTGCCCTCTATGTGAGTTCTTACTTCACTGTCATCCTAGGATTCCCTTTGCCGGTCTCCTGTGCACAAACTCATGTTTCCTGTAACACACCTCTTTCTCTCCCATCGTTTACAATCTCATTTTGGTGGAGCATAGCTTCCAACAGCTTTCTAAGAAAGGGTGCCTTGGTGGTAAATATCTTGAGATATTTCATGTCTGAAAATGTCTTTATTCTACCCATACACATAATTTATCATGTGAATAGACATAGCATTACAGCTTGCAAATCATTTTGCATCAAATTTGATCAGTCTTAACTTCTGGCGTCGCTGTTGAGAAGTTAAAGTCATTCTGATTGCTTTATCTTTTGTGTGTAATCTAACTTTTTTCCTCTCTGGAAACTCTTCCTTTAGTCCTAGTGTTCTAAAATTTCTCAAATGTGTGCCATAGAGTGGGTCTGTTATCATTCATTGCTCCTGCATTCACTGGCTCTTTCCATCTAGAAACTCATATCTTTCAAATACAGAACATTTCCTTACATTTTGATTCTTTTTTTTTTTTTTAGCGGTACGCGGACCTCACTGTTGTGGCCTCTCCCATTGTGGAGCACAGGCTCCGGACGCACAGGCTCAGCAGCCATGGCTCACAGGCCCAGCCGCTCCACAGCATGTGGGATCTTCCCAGACCGGGGCACGAACCCGTGTCCCCTGCATCAACAGGCGGACTGTCAACCACTGCGCCACCAGGGAAGCCCTACATTTTGATTTTTATTCCCTCTATTTCCTCTGTTTGCTCTTTTTGAAGCTATTATTCAAATATTGTTGTTCCAGCACAAGTCCTCTAGTTTTCTAATCTTTTCACTCCTGTTTCCCATCTTTTTTACTTCTGTCTCTCCATTCTCTGAGAATTACTTAACTTTATCTCCTAACCCTACTGTTAAGTTTCTAATTGCTGCTGTCATAGTTTTAATTTCTGAACAATCTTTTTCTCTGAATGTTTCTTTTTAAAATATCATGTTCTTTTTTCAGGATTGCAATGTATTCTATTTCTCTAAACATATTACTGATGGTTTCAATTTTATTTTTGTGCTGTCTGTGCCATCTCTGTTCCATCAAGTTTCCTTTTTCTATTTCTTTATTCTGGTGTCTATTTTTTCTTTGGAGATTTTCCTCAGATTTCTAATTCTCCTTGGATGTCTGATCGTCTTTAATACCAGGAGTCTCAGAGCATGGGGGGGTATGGATATGCCTCTTTGACTGGCCCTGTCACACTAGGGCTATGCAGCTGGCCTGATTCATTGGGAAACTCCTAATTCAGTAACTTTACATCATTCTTCTTGGGATGATTGGATCCCCAGAGAAGGCTTACCCAGCGTCTTGCTTGAAAGATAAAGTTACAGCTACCAGTGTACAGGGAGCCAAGTGGGGAAGCAGGCTGGGGGTAGGAATCCCATTTGATCCTCTTTTCAGTGGGGCCCACATTATCAATTGTGCCTGGGATCCCCAAATCCAAAGATCTTCTGTATTATCCTTCTATAAATAAAACTCTGGTCTTGTACAGAGGTGGAGAAGTTCCTCAGCTGAACAGAGTAGGAAAGAGAATTTGGGGATCTAAATTATTATAAAGAGACTTTAAACCAATCCTCCTCATGTTAAGCCCTCTCTTCCCTTCTTTTTCCAGGCATGCCTGCTGTAGCCTATTGGAAACATAAATCTGGTTTCTTCTCCATTTTCCTCAAGACTCCATAGGGTTCTGTTTTTGGGGACCTGCTAACTTACTGCTCAGCCAAATACTTTCCACCTTTAAAGTTTTGTTGCTGTCATCTCTTCACCCTATCTCGTTTTCCTTTTGGGTTTATATCTTTTTGAAAAATCCTTTTACTATGAATTAAATGGAGTTTCAGAAGGAGGCAAAAGTAGATGCATGTGTTTAATTTTCTATTGTTATCCTCTCATTTTTGCTTTCATAATTAAAGGAAAACTGCCTATAAGGAAGTTTTCTTGATGATCCCAAAACAAGAACACAGAGAAGTGAGATCATTGAATGCTTAATGGAATCAGATATCCTCATGCATCTATCTACCCCTTAGGGATAGATGGTCGAGCCAATAGCACACTAATATTTGAAGTCCATGCTTGCCCTGAACAGTCCTTAGGTGGGCAATGCCAGCAGCATCATTTGTGAGTCTTCTATTCCTATACTTCCATTTTCCACCAGTCTTTTTTTTTCCTAATGTCTTTCTTTCAACATGTTAATATTTTCAGTAAAGTAATAGACAATTCTGACTAACCTGGGAGGCTTCTTATATAACATTACTAAAATCCTTCATGAGTTGATGCTATGTGCTACACACAGAGGGAAGACTATTGATAACTTCTAAGGTGTTTCATAAAGACACTTCATTTAGAAATAATTGAATCATCATCTTCTACAAGTCTATATATCTACAGATTCAGGTAAATATAAGTCCAAAATTCCAATTCAGAAGATTTTATAGCTAAGCCATACAGCTGAAGGGGAAATAAATAAACCTAGCCCCTTTAAAAGAAGGAAAAGTGCCCTGAACATGAAATCACAAATATCAAATATAAATTTAAATCGCTCAATATTGATTCATTTAATGAAAAGCTATGGAGCATCCACTACATGAAAAGTCCTGTCTTGACCTGACAGTGATAGATGGTAAAGAGCAGATATGAAGAAGAGTAGAATATATCTCTGACCTCACGACATTATACTATGGTCATTGAAATAAAAACAATACTGAAATAGTAAATGTAAGCCACTGTGAGCAAACCTAGTTCAAATAAACCAAAAGAAGGCCAGAAAGTGGAAATAGAGGAAGGAAAAGTAGAGAGAACAGAAAGAAATTATAATAAAATGGAAGGCCTATGTCTAAATATAACACTAACTACATTGAGTATAAATGGCCTAAACCCATAAATTAAAAGACAGGAATTGTCAGAATAGATTTAAAATACGACTTAATTATGTGCTGTCTATAAGAAACTTGTTTCAAATATAATTATATAAGAAAACCAAAGTAAAATAAAGGGAAAGGATATATGATTAAAATACTAATAAGAAAGCTGAAATGGCTATTGGAACATCAAACAAAGTAGATTTCAGAGCAAAGAAAATTACAAAGGATTAAGAAAGATGTTACATAGTGATAAAATGGCCAATTCACCAAGAAGATCTAATAATCCTAAATGTGCATGCACCTACCAACAGAGCTTCAAAATACTTCAAAAATTGGCAGAACTAAGAGAAAAACTAAAGAAATTCACATAGTAGGAGACTTTAATACTCCTTTCTCATTAATAAATAGAACCAACAGACAGAAAATCAGCAAGGATTAGAAGAACTAAACAGACCACCAACCAACTGAATCTTGATATTCATAGAGCATTCAATCCAACAACAGCAGAATACACATTCTTTTTTAATGCACATGAAAAATTCAACTAGATAGACCATATCCTGAATCATAAAACAAATCTTAACAAACTTAGTTATCTAAACATAAAGAAATGATATATCAAAATGTGTGGGATGCAGCTGAAGCAGTGCTCAGAGGGAAATCTACAGCATTAATTGCTTATATGAGAAAAGAAGAAAGGTGTCAAATTAATAATCTAAGCTTCTATTTCAAGACAAAGAAGAACAAGACACTCCTTAAGCATGCAAGAGGAAAGAACTAGTGGAGATAAGATCAGAAAACAATGAAATTGAAAACAAAAACAACAGAGAAAACTGAATGAAATAAAAGAAAATCTCATGATAAACACCTTGCAAGACTGAAAAAAAAAGACAAAAAATATCTTGCTAGCATTAGACTTCACAGACATTGAAAGGATAGTAAGCAAATACCATGCACAATTCTATGCACATTGAGTTGACAAATTGAACTGGGTGTATTTCTCAAAAAAACTACCAAAATTCACCCAACATGAGATAGACAACCTGAATAGTCTTATAACTATTAAGGAAAGTTAAAAATCTTCCTAAATAGAAAACCCCAGACCTAGATGTTTTCACTGTCAAATTCTACCAAACCTTTAAGGATCCACAATTTCTTGCAGAAAATACAAGTGGAGGAGACATCATCTAAACTTATTTTATGAGGTCACCATTATCCTGATTCCAAAATCAGACAAAGATAGTACAAAAAAGAAAATTACAGATCAGTATCTTTCCTAAATATAGGCACAAATATTACCAAAAAAATTAACAAATAAAATCCATCAATAGATGAGATGAATAATACACTATGACTGAGTGGGATCTATCCCAGGAACACAAAGCTGGTTCAGTACAGGTATCTCTTGCTTTTCAAAAGTTCACTTTATATCACTTTGCTTTTACAAAAAATCTACATTAGTACCTGTTTTGGCTAACCAAAAGAAATTCAAAGGGGTTTTTCACTTTTACAGAAAATGGCAAAAAGTGAAAATAGTGTTCAGTGTTGGTTTTGCAGTGAGCTTTTGGAGAGACAACACACAATCTAAGCAGCAAGAGTGGCACAGACAAGCTCCTTCCCCAAGAACTACACTCAGCATCTCATCAAGCCACCACAGCTTTGAACTGTGTCTGTGAGCATCTATACTTTATTTATTTTGTTCATCTATTAGTAAGATGCATCCTAAGGTAATTGCTTCTTCACTTTACGCCATTTCAGCTTATGAAGGATTTCATAGGAAAGGTATACATTCAGATAGTGGGAGAAACCTGTAATTGAAAAGCCATATGATTATATCAATCAATGCAGTAAAAGAATTTGAAAAATGTAACATGCATTCATGATAAAAATTCTCAACAAACCTACAACAGAAGAAAATTTTATCAATCTGATAAAGGGCCTCTGTAAAAACCCTAAAAATAACATCATGTGTACTAGTAAAAGATTAAATGTTTCTCCTAAGATCAGAAACAAGGCAATGATGCACACTAAAACCAATCCCATTCAGTATTGTACTAGAAGTCATAGCAAGTGTAATAAGGGAAGAAAAGTAAATGTAAGGCATAAAGGCTGAAAATGAAGAAATAAAATTGTCCCTATTTGCAGACAACATGATTGTTTATGTATAAAATTCCAAATAATCTATAATGATAATAATAATAACTCTTCTAGAATGAAAATTAGAATTTAGCAAACTTACAGAATACAAAGTCAACACACAAAACTTATTGTATTTCTATATACTTACAACATATCATTTGAAACCACAGCGGTGTCAGAGTAGTTCCAAAACAATGAAATTCTTTGTTATAAATCTAATATAACATATATATTATAGAATTTATAAGCTGAAAATTACAAAATGCTGATGAATGAAATCAAAGATGACCAAACTAAATGGTTAGACATATTCTATCCATGGTTCAGAAGACTCAGCATAGTAAAGATGCTGATTCTCCCCAAATTGATATTTAGGTTTAATGTAATTCTATTAAAATCCCCACAAGGAGTTTTATAGATACTTTGTAGAATGGACAAGCTTATTCTAAAATTTGTAAGGAACTAGAGCAGCTATAAAAGTTTTGAAAGAGAAGAATAAAGTTAGAGGAATCAAACTACACAACTTTATGACTTCCTAAATAGCCACAGTAATCAAGGCAACCTAATATTGATGAAGGGGTAAATACACAGATCAATGAAACATAATAGAGAGTCCAGAAACATACCCACACAAATACAGACAATTGATCTTTTATAAGGGTGCCAAAACTATTCAATGGAGAAAGGATAGTCTTTTCAACAAATGCTATTGGAGCAATTAGACATCCTTCTGCAAAATAATAATAAACTTCAACCTAGTTAGGTTCAGTTAGAAAAAAAACATAAGAGAAAATTTTCATGACCTGGGAGTTGCCAAAGAGTTCCTAGGTGTTACACCAGGAGCATGATCTATAAAAGAAAAATTTAAGTTGTACAAAATTAAAGCTCTTAAAAGACACTGTTAAAAGAATGAAAAGACAAGCTATAGACTGGGATAAAATATTTGCAAATCACATATTCAGCAAAATACTTGTTCCAAAATATAGAAAGAGCTCTCAAAACACAAGAGTAAGAAAACAAAAACCCCAGTTAAAAAATGGGCAAAAGACTTAACGGATACTTAGCAAAATAGTTAGCAAATAAGCACATAAAAAATTGTTCGACATCATTAGCCATTAGAGAAATGAAAATCAGAGACATGATGAGATACCACTACATACTTACTAGAATGTCTAAAATAAAAAATACTGTCAATACCATGTGCTAGTGAGAATCCAGACTGACTGGAACTCTCATACGTTGCTAATGGGAATGCAAAATGATAGAGTCTCTCTAGAAAGTCATTTGGCAGTATCTTATAAAATTAAATATATATCTCCATAAGACCCAGAATCCCACTCCTTGGCATTTACCCTAGGGAAATGAAAATTTAGGTTCAAACGGAGTCTAAAAATGAATGTTTATAGAAGCTGTATTCATAATCATCTAAAAGTGGAATCAACCAAATGGCCTTCAATGGATGAATGGAAAATAAATTATGGTACTTCTACACAATGACGTAGTACTCAACAATAAAAAAGAGCAAACTATTGATACATGGGACACCTTGGATGAATCTCAAAGACCTGTTGAGTGAAAGAAACTAGTCTCAAAAGATTACATACTCTATGATTCCACTCTTACGACATGATGGAAAAGACAAAATTATAGTGATGGAGAACAAATCAGGGATGGGGGAAAGCCCAAGGAATTTTTGGGGGGTGATGGAGCTGTTCTGCATCCTGACTGTGGTGATGGCTACACAAATACATACCTATGTTAAAATTCATAGAACTGTATGCCCCTAAAACACTCAAAGTTACTTATGATAATTTTTTAAAATAAAATTAAAATTAAAACTAAACAAAAACAAGCACGTAATAACTGGGAAGGAGGGCATTGCTAGACTCTCCTGGGCAGACAGGGCTGTAGCTAAGCCAGCTCCTGATTTTCTGAATCCAAGTTCAATG
The DNA here is from genome assembly GCF_949987515.2 of Delphinus delphis. Lineage (NCBI taxonomy): Eukaryota > Metazoa > Chordata > Mammalia > Artiodactyla > Delphinidae > Delphinus > Delphinus delphis. The sequence continues at coordinate 98,280,174 of NC_082688.1, forward strand.
CAGAATCATGCCTGCCATCTGAGTGGTCTTTAGACTCTGCATCTGCTGTGCCCACAGATCTAGTTTATACTAGCCTACCAAGCAAATCTGACCTCCTTCTCAATACGTCATTCATAAACAGTTCTCTTCCTGACCCTCATGCTATGTGCCCTGAAGCTTCCAAGAAGCAGGCTCTCTAAATCAAGGCAGGGAGAGAGGGCAAGCAGGAACCCATTCAGACATCCCTCTCCTACCCCCACGCAGGCTCTCAGCTGGACCTTCTAAGGAAACAAGGACAGGGTGGGTGGCTTTCAGGGCTGACATCAGAGGAGGAGGAGAGCAAGTGACAGTCCAATCAGCTTCTTCTGTGAGTGTGTCTGTGGCTATTTTTGCCTTGTGAATAGATGGCAGGGAGTGGGCCAAGCTGGGCCCGCAGCTCTGTGTATTTGTGTGTATGTGTGAACATGTGGGTATGAGAGAGAGTGAGAGGCTTTCAGAGAGAAATTGAGTGGGTGGCTGCCACTGGCGAGGTATATGTAGACAAATACAAAACATCAAGCAATTACTGCAATCAGGAGCACAGGGTGTCCGCCTGCGTCAGCAGAGCTGTCTCTGCTCCCCTACGCCTGCTGCAAAGGAGCTAGTGTGCTCTGGGTCTGCAAGGGAGGGGCTCAGGCTGGACCAGGAGGGTGCTTTTTAGGCTCCTTGGAGAGTGAGAGCCCTCCTGACACAGTGGGAATGCAACACCCGGAAACACTTGGTACATGTGCCTGCACTAGTCCCAAAAGCAAATTGAGCCACAAAGAGAAGCTTGATTCAAGCCCCACTTTTCCGATGCAGGTCCTGTCCTTCTACCTATTGACTCTCCCCATCATACCCTCCCATGGTCTCCCTCATTCTCTCAAAGAGTCTGGCCAGTGGAAGGGCCCCTGGATTCCCCCTGCTCCTGTATCAGTAGTGAGAGCTCCCGGAGAAGGGGTTCATTCAGCATAACCCGGGGAACCCGCCAGTCAGGGTGTAACAGAACCAGCAATAGAAACACCGTCTCCCTGTCTCGGATCAGTAAGGGGTGCCAGGGAAACGCACAACGATCCAGCTTCCACCAAAAGGCCCTTTGGCTAATTTCAGGAGTTCTGGATCTGGGTACATCATGACTACTTGAGTATTGTTAAAAAAAAAAAAACACTCAGAGTGTCAGTCTCTGGGGTTGGAGCCCTGGAATCTGCATTTCAAGCACCCCAGGTGATTTTGACGTGCACCTAAGCTTGAAAACCAACAATCTGTGAGGAAGGGATGTGGACCAAGGAGCCAGGAGATGGGAATAGTGGGTCCACTCATGTCACTGGCTGTGTGGGCAGCTCTAAGTTGCTGGGCTCAGTTTTCTCGTCTGGTCAATGCAGATAATAACACCCGTGTAACATAACCTCAGGAGTCTGGGGCTGGTTTTGAAGGCATCCTCTGGCTGTAAATGCAGATTTACAGTTGATCCGTGTAGAGCATTGCTGGAATATCCCACTGGCTCTAGTGGTGGGCACTTTCAGGCAGCCAAGCAGAGGAAACACACCTGGATGGGGTGGTCCCATCAGAACAGCTTCATGAGCCTGTGAGAGGAGGAACAGAGTCTGGCAGTGTAAACTCTCAGGTGAGGATGTGAGGGCAGGAGTTATCCTGGCACAGACCTGGACTCAGACATGTCTAAGGTCCCCTGTCCAGAGCACAGGGCCATGGCAAGGGTCAATTAACTTGTGACAGTTCACTCTCTTCCCCAACCTACAGACAGGGTCTTCATCCTGTTGCTGGGAGCCAAACCCTTCACAGTGGGGATGTTAGGAGCATCACAGGGAGCCCCTGGTGGGAGGGACCTCTGAGATACATAAGTGAGGTTACATTAGCCTCCCTCCCCAAAACCACATGACTTACAGGATGCAGGGCCCTTCCCACACTCAAATCTAAGAAGCTCAGGAGAAGTTAAACCTGGGCATGGCAGAGTTACACCTACAGTTGCGCAACTTACATCATTCGTAACCTTTTTTCACAACGGGCTGGTTTCAAAGGGCTGTAATTTATGGATGTTCTTCTGAGAGGAATTAGTCAGTATATTTGTTTTCCCTTTGATATATAGTCACAGGAGCACGTCAGGCATGAGGTTTATTAAGCCTTGCCAATTTTCTACCACTTCTCAGAGCTATAGATTTTGTTCGTGGAGTAGGCTGTTTCCACCCCAGCATAGAAAAAAGCATTTAGAATACTGAAAAGCCTTCCAGCTCTCAGAACGCAGAGTGCTCTAAGAGGGCAGCGAGAATCTTGGGAACGAGACTCCTGACTCCCACTGTCCTGGTTGCGGGGAAGAGAGGAGCATTATAGGACCAGGGAGGAGGAGGCTGCAGGTCAGGTCACGTTTCCCTGGTGGGCTGCAGACAACCACAGGGCCTAAAGGGGACAATGATGTTCCTTCCACTGGGCATGACTTCCGCTGTGGGCAAGACAAGTTCCCCATCCTAAGCAGTTTAGAGAGCAGTGGTGGTCTATTCACCCCAAGTGGTCCCAGGTCAGGAAATGATGCTGTCAACCCTGCCCCTTCTTGCCCTACCACCCTGAAACAGGGCATAGGTTCCAGAGTTAGCCCAGGGAAACTGCAGGTCCAAGGAGACACCCTAAGGGGAAAAGCAGCCTCAAGCCCTCAGCAAGGTAAAAAGGCGAAGAGGGATTCCTGGTCCTCAGACTTCAGGATGCATGAGAACTACTGGGTGTCCTTGTCAAATGCAGATTCTCAGGTGCCACCCAACACCGTCGTGTGATTCAGTAGGTCTGGATGGGGCCCAGGACTCTGCATTTTATACAAGAGCCCTCCACAAATTGATTCAAACCCACTGATCACCCACCTCAACTTGTCACTGCTTAGATGAATCAGGTTTTCCTGCATCTGAGCAGAATGGTGTTTCTTCGGGCAAGTCACAGTGAAAGACATGAAAACCAGAAAAACATTAAAAGCTGTCCAGTTTTAATGTTACCAGTGTGGAAGATGTGCCCGCTGACCTGATGACACTGGATAGATCTTCCTGGATCCATAAAGGTAACCACAACGGTTACTTATCAAGTGCCTAGGACGTGCCAGATGCTTGTCAGCTGTTACCTCGGTTACCTGAGTTAATGGTCCTGTAGGCAGGTTCCATTCTGGAGAAGGTAGATGGATGGGACAGATCATTCCAGTTGCGAATCCGATGCTCTTTCCAGACACACCCCCCGCCCAAGGGCCTTCCTTGCCATGCCTCTGTGCCAGCAGAAACTGCCCCAACACTCCCTAAAGAGTATTTTCAGAATCACTACTTTCCTTTTCCTTTGCTCTCCTTCACTAGGACCTGATGAGTTTCTTCTCAGGAAACCACTTTATCCTTTGAACAACAAAGAACATGGCTGTCTTGGTCTCAGGAGCCAGACTACTTAAGTTCAAAGTTCAGCTCTGCTACTTTCTAGCTGTGTAATGTTGGGCAAGTTCTTGACCTTTGTCTTCATCTGCAAATCCTTATACCTACCCCCACAGAACGTCAGTTTGATTTACATGAGTTAATGTATGCAAAGCTCATATTTAGTACATTAAAAATGTTCCTCATCCTCTCTGTCCTCCTGAGCATCATTCGGTAGTCATAGGCTGTCTGACTGTGTGCAGGGTGATAATGGTAAAGACTCATCTAAGTTATCTAACTTGGGAGATGAGGCTGGACCCTGGGAACTTGAATAGTTTTAGTTTCCTAATCCCAAGAGGGGAAAGACACTACACACTCGCACGCATCACGTGTGCACACACACATCCCTTTGGGTCAGCAAATTTGAACTGCAAAGATCAGAGCGTGTGGGTGTGGCCAGAGAGGGTCTGGTCCCCAGAAGAAGTGGGCATCATCTGCATCCCGTGAGGAATGAGAAAGAGGAGGGGTACAGGGCCGATGGGTCAGCAGAGAATGAGTGCGTGGAGCAAGACGGAACTGACCAGGGAAAGGCGGGTGGCTGGGAGCAGGTATCAGAGGACATGGCACACAACATGCAAATGAGAGACAGCTGGGGACATGCACAGTCAGGGATGGTGAGGATCAGGGCTCAAGGGAGGACTGAAATATGTGCCCCCAACCACATCCAAACTGCATCCAAACAACTGCATCCAAATGGCCACATCAGAGCAGTCTACGTACAAGCATGCACACACACACACACACACAGATACGCATGCATGCACACAACACACAGACACACACACACATGATTACACAGGAGCACAGAGACACACAGATGTGCTTATACAGACACTCAGGCAAACACGCAGAGAAACACACAAAGGCACACACAAGGTACATACACATCTGTGTATAGCCTGTGTGCTTTCCATGACATGGCTCTCTGAATGTAAGGAAATGGGGTAAGAAATCCAAGTTCTGCTGATAAAATCAGGGATCAAGAAAAATCAACAACTTTAAATTTACACAGGAAACCAGGGGACTCTGAGGCTTCCAAAGAACTATAAAACAAAAATCCGTGTGTGCTTTAACCCTATGCATATTGACTCTGCCATGAAAACCGACTATGCAGAATAACCGGATCTACCTCAGCAGCACCCAGGCACCAGTGAGCCAGGGTGGTGTTGACTTACGTTAATGCCTTGTTGTTGTAAAAGCCCCCCCCAGGAAGGCCCAAGTCACTTGGGGGAGGGAAGAGGACTGAGTGACTGGTGGGGAGCCAACAAGCTGGACACTCATTTCTTCCCAGACCTCCCTCCTCCCCTGGGGTCCCTCTGACACATGCTTGCCTGGCACCCAGTGCCTCTCCCTAGCAGTGACCAAGATCACAACGAAGTAAAAAAGGCTGGCTAGTGCTTTAATATCTCTCTCCCCTGCCAGAATGTAGACTCCAGGAGGACATGGAGTGTGCATGTTTTGCTCACTGCTCTGCTCAAGTGCCTAGCATATAGTAAATGTTCAATAAAGATGGAAAAGTAGAAACGGATGAATAAATTAGCAGGGTTGAAGTCATGAAGGCAGCTAGATGCCGAAGCCAGTGATCAGCATCCTCCTTAGTCAGGCAGGTTCCTGCCGTCATCCACAAACAGCTCAGGTGCCTAATTCGAGTCCTGGACATACTCTCCTCCAGGGAGGTGGACATTCTTGCCACCTCCACACCCCCTCCAGGGCAGGGCTAACCTGAGTCTCCTGCCTCACTCAGGGACTTGTGTTGTCTTGATGCAAAATGAGAAAAACACAAGACTGTACATCACCTATGTCAAGTCTGGGATGAAACTCTCTCAAAGGGGCGCTGTGGGGGTTGGAATAATGCCAAAAGGGGTGGAGATGAAAATCACCGAGATGGACCTTTGACAAAATAAGGACGATTTCCATCCCATATCCTCACTGTGCTCCTCAGCCTGCCCCTTCCCTCCCATGACCTCAACCAACCACAGCTTCACCACAGCTTCCCATGCAATCCCCCAGACCCCCTCCATCTATTTCATCTCTTGCTCACAAAACATCTGTTCTCAGATTCAAGACTTAGCTAACAACTGGAGATCATATTAAAGAATCAAGACTTCTACTTCCAGCCAAGATGAAATAAGAGGAACCAGATTTACCTTCCCTCTTGAAACAAACATGAAACAAATATAAAACACAAAATATATAAAACAATGGTTCTCAGATAATTGGAGCTCTGGTAGCACAGGACAATGATACATGAGAGAAGGGAGACAAACAAGGTGAGTCCTGTGATTGCTCCACCTTATTGCCCAGGGAAAGTTTCTAGGTAGTAGAGCAAGGAGGGGGGACAAAGGAGGAGATAAATATCTAAGTTGAAGAGACAAAGCTGAGAGTCCAGGGAGACCAAGGTGTGGCTGTCAGCCTTTAAAGGCTTAGGATGGCTCTCAGTGATCTTCGCCTCTAGGTATTCATACTCCTGTGTAGTCCCTCCCACATTGTTCCAAGGCTAGTCTGTGTGGCCAATAGCATGTAGAACAAGTGATGGTGTATCAGGATGGCAGGTTATAAAAGGACTGCAGCTTTCGTCTTGGAGGCTGGTGCTATCTGTCTGTCTATCTATCTATCTATCTATCTATCTATCTATCTATCTATCTATCATCTATCATCACTTGCTCTGGGGGAAGTTAGATGCCATTCTATGTGAGCAGCCCTGAGAAAAGGCACACAGAGTAAGGAATGGAGGCTTCTTGGGAGATTTTCCAGCACCTTCAGATGACCATAGCTCAGGTCAACAAATAGACTACAACCTCATGAGAGACCCTGAGTCAGAACCACCCAGCTAAGCTGCTCCCAATTACTAACCCACAGAAACTATATTTGTTGTTTTAATGATGCTATCAGAAATCTACACAGATGAAGGAGTATCAGAAATAGTAAATATGTAGGTAAACATGAAATGCTTTTATCTTTATTTTATAAATCTCTTTTAAAGATAATAGACTTTAAATCAAACATAATAACATATTTTGGGTTTTATGGCACATGTAAAGTAAACACAGAATGATAGTAGAAAGACCAAGTATTGTCATAAAGTTCATGTACTATATGTGAAGTGGAATAATATTACTTGAAATTTCACTGTGAAATATAAAAAATGTACACTGTAACACTAATGTAATAACTAAAAAAGGGAGAATATAGCTAATAAACCAATAAAGGAGATAAAATGGAATATAAAAATTACTCAATCTAAAAGAAGGCAGAAAAAAGAAAGGGAGAAAGAAAGAAAAGATGAGACAATAGAAAACAAATTTCAAAATAGGCTTAAACTTAACCACATCAATAATCACATTAAATGTAAATGAAACAAATACCCCAATTAAAAGGCAGATTACCTGATTGCATAAAAAGCAAGACAAGTATATGCCAATGTTTAAAAGAAATTCATTTTAAATATAGAGACTCAAATAGTTTACAGTAAAAGTGGGTGGGAAGAAACACCATGCTAATATGTATCAAAGAAAGCTGGAGTGGAGTGGCTATAACAATATCAGAGTCAGTTTCAGAGCAAATGATATTATCAGAGATACAGAGTGTTAGTTCATATTGATGGAAGAGTCAATTCATAAGGAAGGTATACAATCATGTTTCTGCACCTAAAACAGAGCTTCAAAATGTATGAAGCAAAAACTAATGAAACTGTAAGAAGAAATAGATAAGTCTACAATAACAGTTGGACTCCAACTCAATGAGCTGGGGAGAGGTGGAAGCACACATAAAGCCCATCATATCCCAGTTATGAGACAGAGGGTCAGGGGCAAATGGAGAAAGGGGCTGAAAATCAACAAGAAAATTCTGTTCCAAGGTGGAGGGGTTAGCTCAGGTTTGCATTGTGGAAGAAGGCAACAGACAGAGGATAAGCCATCTTTATCCTTCTCTTGTGATCATGATAGCTTTGACTTCTAGAAGTCTCTCAGGGCAGGAAGCACCCATAGGATGTTGTCATTCCAGAGACAAGCTCTGCTTTCCTAGGAGATCAGAACTTCCTACCCCAGGCCCTACAGCTTCCATTCTTTAGCTCAGAGAAGAAACTTTCTTTTTTGTTTGTTTAATGGCTTTCTTGAGGTATGATTGCCATATAATAAACTACTTATATTTAAATTCTAAAACTTGATACACTTTTTATATGCCCATCTATCACCACAATCATGATAATGAGTATTTCCAACACATTCAAAAGTTTCCTCATTCTCCTTCACCACCCTTTCTCCCCACCCATCCTGCCTCTTCTCTGAGCTACAGGTGATCACTAATCTGTTTTCAGTCACTGTAGATTAGTTTGCATTTTCTAGAATTTTATATAAACAAAATGAAACAGTATATAATCTTTTTTTGTCTGGCTTCTATAACTCAGTATATTTTTTGAGATTCATTACTGCTATTTTATATATTAATAATTCATTTTTTATTGCTGAATAGTATTCTGTTTGATGGATATGACACAATTTATTTATCAATTCACCTACTGATAGACTTTTTTTTCAATTTGGGGCTATAACATATAAAGCTGCTGTGCACATCTGAGCGCAAGTTTTTTTTGTTTTTTGTTTTTTTAAATTTATTTATTTATTTTGGCTGTGTTGGGTCTTCATTTCTGTGCAAGGGCTCTCTCTAGTTGCGGCGAGCGGGGTTCACTTTTCATCGCGGTGCGTGGGCCTTTCACTGTCGCGGCCTCTCCCATTGCGGAGCACAGGCTCCAGATGCACAGGCTCAGTAGTTGTGGATCACAGGCCCAGTTGCTCCATGGCATGTGGGATCCTCCCAGACCAGGGCTCGAACCCGTGTCCCCTGCACTGGCAGGCAGATTCTCAACCACTGGGCCACCTGGGAAGCCCTGAGTGCAAGTTTTTAAGAACATATGTTTCTATTTCTTTTGGGTATGTACTAAGGGGTAGAAGGGCTGGGTCATATCTTAGGTGTGTCTTTAACTTTTTCCAAAGTGGTTATACCAATTCTATCTCCACCAGCAGTGTATAAGAGTTCTGGTTTAGTCACATTTAGTCACATTACTAACACATGGTAATGGTCAGTTGTTTTTTTTGTTTCTTGCTTTTTTTTTTTTTTTTTTTTAATTTGAGCCATTCTAGTGGGAGTGCAGCAAAATCTCACTGTGCTTTGAATTGGCATTTTGTTAATCACAAATGATGCTGAGCATCTTATCATGTGCTTATTTGCCATCTATATACCTTATTCTGTGAAGTGTTTTTCAATCCTTTTGCCATTTTTTTTAATTCTTTGTGTTATTATTGAGTTGTAAAGCAGGATAAGGGAGAAAAAAGTAATAGAGAGGGTTATTTTGTGATGGGATGACTAGAGAAGGTCTCTCTAGGTGATCTTTAAAGAGAAGACTGAAGGAAGTGAGGAAGTAAGCCATAAGTGTATCAGCAGGAACACAGGAGGTGCAAAGGCCCTGAGGCATCAGGGTTCTTGGTGTGCCTCAGAACTATCAAGGAGGCCAATGAGGCTAGAAAAGAATAAACACAGAGAGAGAGAGAGAGAAGATGAGGAACATTCATATAAGATAATCTATTTCACAGCATTAAAATGAGACACCAAATCTTAAAAGGCCTCTGACATAGTAGACATTCCATTTTTAAAATTATTTATTTGCCCGTGCCAGGTCTTAGTTGCAGACTGCAGGAACTTTGTTGCAGCGTGAGGGATCTAGTTCCCTGACCAGAGATCAAACCCGGGCCCCCTACATTGGGAGCATGGAGTCTTAGCCTCTGGACCACCAGGGAAGTCCCAGTAGACATTCAGTTTTAAAAAATCAGTTTAACCTGAGTATTTACTCATTAGACAATGCCCACTCTATATCCTTTTCAAGCTTAGCTCCTGGATTCTGGATTGAAATGACTCTACCATTTTAGAGACTTTATTCCCTCATTCTGTGCTTCCCTGGGGGCCTGGAGATGCCTCCCACTGCAGGCCTGGCCCATACGAGTGGCAGAGGCTTGGAATGGGCAGCAGGGGAGGATCATGTAATCAAGAATTATTTAAACTGTTTGCTGGACTTCATTTACCATTATGATGGGACATAAAAGTTTAAGGGCTTTTGCCAAAAAAATCTATGAACCAGCTCTATACCAGTTCTAATAAATCCACAAAGAGGGAATTTATCATCTCTCAATAAATGTGTCTCTTCTGCACTATCTTCTGAAAACTTGATGCTCCCAGATATAAATCTTGGTGTTAGGCTTCATGTTTCTTTCCTGAGGGGGATGGTGTTCCAGACTTGGGCACGAATGTCCCCTGGTGCCCCTCTCTGTTCCTTCCTTTCCCACCCTGTCCTCCCCATTCCCACAGCTTCTGCTTCTCTTCACCCTGGGGAGCCCAAGAATGTTCTAGAGAAGCTTCAGACATTCAGGAAAGCCTCTTTGGACCTCAGTTTCCTCAAATGCGAAAAAAGGAAGTTGGACCACATGACCTGGAAGTGGTCTTATTGTTCCAATGACCTCTGGTAATGCCCAGCCTACAGCCACCAATGCTGTCTTTGAAGGCTTGTTAGGTGGAGGCTAAGGGGCGAGGAAGTAAAGGCCGGATAAGACATGTCAGCTTTTCTGAGGACCTCTCGAGGCCAAGCATGCCTTCAGGAGGTAGACAGGGGACACAAAAATGCAGACTTGTTACACGTGACAACATGGATGAACATTGAAACCTTATGCTGAGTGAAAGAAAGCAGAGCCAAAAGGCCACATATTGTGTGATTCCCTTTATATGAAATGCCCAGAAGAGGCAAATCCATAGAGACAGAAAGTAGGTGAATGGTTGCCGAGTCATGGGGGGTGGAGGGAAAATTGGGACTGACCACTAATGAGAACAGGGTTTCTTTTTGGAATGATGGAATGTTTTGAAATTAGACAATGGTAATGGTGACCAAACAGAGTGAATGTGCTGAAAATCACTGAAATGTATGCTTTAAAATGATGAATTTTATGTGACATATATTATACCTTAATTAAAAATATATATAGCTCTTAAAAGAAGTCAGACTTTGGCAAGGTGAAGGAATCAGCTGAGCACAGTGGGCAGGGCCCTGTCTCAGTGGGGCCAAGGGCTCAGCCAGCTTAGGCAAGGGCGAGGGCTCCAATCCACCCACTGCAGGAGAGGGCAGCCTCATGGGCTACCCACCCAGGAGGTTTCTCCTCTCTGAGCAAGGCCCCCTGCCCGGGACAGAGAGACTGGTCAGGGTTATCAGGTCCACAGCCCAGGAGGCCAAAGCCCAAATCCTAGAAGCTGTGCTTCCTCAGGTGTGATCCCAGGACCACCTGCATCAGAACTAACTGGGGGCCTTATTAAAAAAACAGACCCCCAGCCCCACCCCAGACTGACTGAATTAGATTTTTATTCTTAACAAGCTCTCTAGGTAATTCTTTTGCACGCTCAGGTTTGAAAAGCATTTTGAGCTAGAGTACTTTTCAGTCTTTAAAAGACCTACAAATCACCTGGAGATCTTATTAAAATGTAGCCGATTCTGATTCCATCTGCCTGGGGTGGGGCCTGAGATTCTGCATTTCTAATAAGCTCTCAGGCCATGTTCATGGTGCTGGTTCATGGATTCCACTTTGAGTAGCAAGGACTGAAAGAGTTTCTTAAAGTCGGCTGCATCTTACAATCACTAGAGAAGCTTTAAAACTCCTGAGGCCGGGGTCTCACTCTCGGAGATTCTGAATTTGTCTGCGGGGTTGCCTAAGCATGGGTTATTTTTACAACTTTACCCCATATGCAATATACAGCTATGGTTGCAAATCACTGATGCAGAGGGAGACTGGGGTTCTAAGTAGGTATCCAGGTAGATTAAGGAGTGGAAATCCAAGGGGTTTCTATGGATATGAACAATGCAGGGGGAGTAAAAACCGTTTCAGTTTCTGGGCTATACACACAGGAGGTCTTAGATCTCACCCCTGGAGTATGAGAAAGTGAACACGGTACTAGAATGACTATCTCCAAGCCCAGCAGTTGGGGGAAGCAGGGTATTCCTGCTCGTTTCCTGCCTCAGTCCTACATGGCTCAGGGGCTGGGCCTGAAAGTGGGGTCCATCAGTAGATCCAGTTTGAGGAAGCTGTGTGGGCAGAGGCAGGTACCTGGTGCCTCCTACCTTACTCAGAATGTCCCAATTATTGAAGTCACCTTAAATCCAATGAACTATATTTCCCGGGAGGTCTTGGGGCTAGGGAGGGGACATCATCAGGGCATCCTCTTCTTGATCCCTTCACCTCTGTTGTCTTGCACTGCCCATAGCAGCAAGGGCAAACTGCTTTTGATTGGAAAAGTTTGAGGAATTGGGACCTTCACATCTTTCCAGGCTTGCACAGGGGGACTCTTAGCACTTGGGGAAAGACACACATGCCAGGAGGAAGAAAGAGGTGGAGAGCAGGGAACCACAAGGGCTGTTTACAGGGAAAGTCAGAGACAGATGTCAAAAACAGCACAGAGGCACATTGGCAAGATTGTGCCTGAGCTGCGTGGAGCAGAAACACAGGCCATATTTCAGTGGGAAATAAAAATGTGTCTGTAATTAATGATGCTCTAGAAACACACAGCCCTTATTAATGTAGCAATTTGGAGAAACATAATTCACTAGAGTCAGGCTTGAATTGCCAGAATGGTTTTTCAGCTGGAGGAGTGTTCAGGGAGAGCAGAAAGCGGAGGAGGAGCAAGCTGTGAAGACAGGTTCCCTAGGGACAGGGTGCTGGGGGCAGGCAGGGACTGGGCCGGGGATGCCACATTGACCACTGGGACACAGAGGGGAAGGCAACTGCCTTCTTGCCGGGCCTCAGCGCCCTACCTCCACATTATATTCACAGAGGTGTGTGTGCAGGCTGCGGAGCCAGATGGCCTTGTTCATATCCAGGGCCCTCCCATTTGCTGGGTGACCTTGGCCAAGTTGTTTGACGTCTCTCTCTGTACCCCAGATTGCTCGTCTGTCAATCAGAGCGTAATCATCGTACCTACTCATAAAATTAAACAAAGTGCTTTAGCACAGTGCCTGGCACATCATAAGTGCTAAAGAAATCCTTTTTATTATCATTGGCAGATTTCATCTGTGTGTGAACACGAAGGATGGTAGCAGTATGGGGTACAATGAGGATTTCTGTGGAAACCCCTTGCTAAGCTCTCTGCCCAACCAGCTGTGTGAGACAAAGTGTCTTGTGACAAAAGAGGAAAGAGCAAAGCAGAAATGGCCTCTGTCCCACTTAGTACACAAATGGTGTTCGATTACAAAAATAATAATAATTTCAATCAGGAAAACAGAGTTATTGCATGTCCTAGGCCAGCACCCAGCAAGCAGTGTGAGGCTCACCCATAACGCTGAAAGAGCACAGGGCAGGGAACCGGGAAGCCTGGCTTCAGGTCCTAACCCTCCTTTACTAGCAGTATGGCCTTGGGTTAGCTGCTGTTTTAGATCTGCACTTCCTCATCTGAAAAATAACTCATCAGATAGTTTCTAAGGGGCCCAGTAGTCTAACTTTTTTCTTTTTAACTCTGCGGTTAAAAAGGGAGAAGAGCGCACAGCTTGAGTAAATGTGGGGGACTAAATCAGGGCAAGCAGAGTCTGTACATCAACGATTCATAGGTCCTCCCAGGCAGACCCCTGGATCTGGGGCACAGATGCTCTCCTTGGCAATCTAGACACAGCCACACTATCTGGATATGGACTGTGCTTCCACCCTGCTCCTGACCTGCCCTCCCAGAGGGTCCTAGGAGAGAAGCCACATTCTCAAGTCCTGTCTTTCCTGAACTCCATCCAGGAGTCCATGTGGTCCCAAGTGGTACCAATTTGGACCTTTTCTCTGTGTTTACTTTTCACTCTTCTGTATCATCAGATGCTCTCACTGGCTCCTTCCCTTCACCTTATCAGCACACACAAGTCTGTCTTATCCAAAAACAAATAAACAGAGAAACATTCCTTGGTTTTGCTTCTCGACTCCAGATCTCTCTCCTTTCCCTGGCAGGCAAGCATCTTGAAAAATAATTAGCACTAGATGTCTCCATTCCTCATTTCCCAATCACTGTTAGAGTCATCACTCTGACTTCAATCACCTCCATGCCATGGAGACCACTCTGACCACATCTGTCATCAACATTCCTACTGCCAACTCCAAGGAGCCTTTTCCATTACCTATCTTAAAACTGAGGTGGATTTAAAAGGTGGGCCACTCTCACCATTTTTACAACTTACCTTTTTTCGGTTTGTGTGGTGCTTGTCCTTCCTGGCTCTTCTCCTACTTCTCTGCTCCTTTGTGATTGCTGGACTCTCCTCCTGCACCCGCACCTCAATTGCTCTTCTGCCTATAATGCTGCACTCATCCACCTTCTCCTCTTGTTTTATATCCTTTTCTTACAAGATAACATTCATTCCCATGTTTTTAACTAACACCTAACTATTGATGGTTTCCACATCCTTATTTCAAACCAAAACTACTCTCATAGACATAAAACCCAAAAAGGATAAAAGTAAGTTATAAACCTACCTATGCCATGTTTTTCTATGAATTTCCCATAGATATCTCAAACTCAGTATATCCCAGAAAACCATCTCGCCATTAGCACCCCCAGCCTTACACTCAGCTTTTCTCTTCTTGGTATTTGATGGACTGCCGCCAGCATCTCTATCATTCCCCAAGCCCGAGAACCGTGCATCACTCATAACCCCACCACCCACCTTATCCCCAACCGTCTCCAAGCGCTGCCGGTTTTACCTTCAAAATATTTCATTTGTCAGTCTTCTCCCCAATCCATACTCACTGTCACTGCCTTAGTTCAAGTAAATTTCTCACCTGGATGTGTCAATAGTCACCTAACTGACCTTACTGTCTCTCGACACCTCCAATCCATCTGCCTCACCACCGCAAAAGTCATTGATCTGTGTATCTCATCATATCTTTTTCATGCTGAAAGTCCTTCATTGGCTTTGCTCACTGTAAGATAAATGCAAATGCCCTGTCCTGGCATACCATGCTTTTTCATAATTTGGGCCATCCTCACCCTTTTCTCTGGCCCCATCACTTGCTGAATGACTTTAAATTCCCCAAACACAGTAGGTAATATTTCATGTCTCAAGATCTCTTCCTAGAATACTCTTATCCTTTGTTTGCTGGGGGGCTAGGTGTGGGCTCGTTACTTCCCTCCTTTTCTTACACTCTTTTCTGGATTTGACTGCTAACCTTTCTGATTTTTGTAATCTATTAGCCACTCTCTCATCCAGCTAGATGCCTATCCTTGAGCCTCCTCTCCTGCCATGGCTTGTTCCTCATAACATCTTAGTGAGACAAGCTCTCAGAAAACTTCAGAGATTCATAGGTCTCCACATTCAACAAGTAGTATGTGGAGACATTTTTCCTAATTTCTTCTTGTTTTTTAAAATTATATTCATCGTGATGTGTTTGTATTTATTTCTCTTATACAGATAAAATCTAGCTAATCCATAATAAATCCATACATAATATAACATTTTTATAGGTTAAAAAAAAAGGTTGTAGTATCATTTTTTTAATTGTTCATACTTTAGAAAAGACAAGGCACAGATGCTCTGCTACACATTCTGTAGTTCTGGGTAGCAGCTCCCAGAACTACATACAGAGCAAGGATATTTTTTAAACTGAGGTATAGCTGTTTTACAGTATTATTTAGGTTTCAGGTGTACAAGATAATGATTCACAATTTTTAAATTTATAGTTATTATATAATATTGACTATATTCCCTGTGTTGTACATTATATCCTTGTAGCTTATTTATTTTATAAATAGTAGGTTGTACTTCTTTTTTTTTTTTTTTTGCGGTACATGGGCCTCTCACTGTTGTGGCCTCTCCCGTTGCGGAGCACAGGCTCCAGACGCGCAGGCTCAGCGGCCATGGCTCACGGGCCCAGCCACTCCACCACATGTGGGATCTTCCCAGACCAGGGCACAAACCCATGTCCCCTGCATCTCCAGGCGGACTCTCAACCACTGCGCCACCAGGGAAGCCCCAGTTGCACTTCTTAATCCCTTACCCCTATCTTACCTCTCTCCCCTTCCCTCTCCTCACTGGTAACTACTAGTTTGTTCTCTATATCTGTGACTCTGTTTCTCTTTTGTTATATTCATTAGTTTGTTGTTTTTTTAAGATTCCACATATAAGTGATATCATATTTGCCTTTCTCTATCTAACTTATCTCACTAAGCGTAATACCCTTCAGGTTCACCCATGTTGTTGCAAATGGCAAATGTTCATTCTTTTTTATGGCTAAGTAGTATTCCAGTGTGTGTGTGTGTGTGTGTGTGTGTGTGTGTGTGTGTGTATAATGCCTTCTTTATCTATTCATCTGCTGATGGACATAGGTTTCTTCCATATCTTGGCTTTTGTAAATAGTGCTGTTATGAACATTGGGGCGCATGTATCTTTTTAAATTAGAGTTTTCTCTGGATATATGCCCAGGAGTGGGATTGCAGGATCATATGGTAACTCTATTTTTACTTTTTCAGGGAATCCCCATACTGTTCTCCTTAATGGCTGCACCAATTTACATTTTCACCAAAAGTATATGAAGGTTCCCTTTTCTCCACATTCTCACCAACATTTTTTATCTGTGGTCTTTTAGATGATAGGCATTCTGAGAAGTGTGAAGTAATATCTCACTGTGGTTTTAATTTGCATTTCCCTGATAATTAATGATATTGAGCATTCTTTTAACTGTATCATGTAAGTTTCAATATGGCATGTTCTTTTTTCCATCAGTTGAAAATTTTTCTAATTTCTCTGGTTGATTCTTATTAAGAAGATATTTTGTTTAATTTAAAAATATTAGCTGATTTACCAAATTTCTTTTGATTTTTAAAATTTTTAATTTAATTCTGTTGTAGATAGAGAACATACTTTGAATAATTTGAATTTTTTAATATTGATGAAGGCCTATTTTAAGGCCTAGTATAGAGTTTTCTAGAAAATGTTCCATGTGCTCTTGAAAAGAATGCATTTTCTTCTCTTCTGAGGTGGTATTTCTATAAATATCAATTAGGTCACACTGGTTGATGAGGTTGTTCAAGTGTTCTATATCTTGGATGATTTTATGTCTAGCTGTTTTTTCTAAATATTGTAAGTGTGGCATTGAAATCTCCAACTATGAATTGGAGACAATTGTGAATTGTCTACATCTATCAATTCTATCAGTCTTATATTAATATATTTTGAGCTTTTTAATTAGGTGTTCATACATTTTAACTATTATAGCTTCCTGCTACAGTAGCCCTTTTATTATGAAATGTCCATTTTGTTCTCTAAAAATATTAAAAATCTATCTTGTCTGATAACAATATAGCCACTCCAGCTCTCATGTGGATACTGTTTGCCTGCTCTATCTTTTCCATCCTATTAATTTCAAAGTAGTTGTTTTTTCTGTCTGTAATGTATCTCTTGTGGATACCATATAGCTGAATCTTGATTTTTTTATCCATTCTGACAATGTTTGCCTTTTTAGTGACCTGTATAGTCCATCCTATCTAATCTAATTATTTCTTTTCTGAGATTCTTTGTTGAATCGTTATCATTTTTTCTTTAATTTTTAAAACGTTTATAAAAGCTGCTTTGAAGTCTTTGTTAACTGTCTGGGCCTACTTAGAGTATGTTTTACTCTCTGTATTGTTTTGTTCTTGTTCTCCTGAGTGTGGGTCACAGCTTCTGTAAAATACTGGATATATTTAGTGAATATATTGTAGCAACTCCAATTAGCCTTTGACATCTGCCACTGGGCCACTGCAGCTCCCTCACAAGCCCGGTCCATACCATTGTCTTATCATTGCTTTTTTCCTTCTGTAGTCAGATAATTAACCTCAAATGTGATGTATGGGAAGAGAGTCAGGGATAAGGAAAAAAATCAGGAGCAAACACCTATAAGAACTATGTCTTTGGTAGGAGACCTTCAAGATGGTGGAGGAGTAAGGCGTGGAGATCACCTTCCTCCACACAAATACATCAAAAATACATCTACATGTGGAACAACTCCTACAGAACACCTACTGAATGCTAGCAGAAGACCTCAGACTTCCCAAAAGCAAGAAACTCCCCATGTACCTGGGTAGGGCAAAAGAAAAAGCAGAGACAGTAGAGACAGGACTTGCACCTCTGGGAGAGAGCTGTGAAGGAGAAAAAGTTTCCACACACTAGGAAGCCCCTTCACTGGTGGGGGTGGGGGGAACTTCGGCGCCACAGAGGAGAGCGCAGCAACAGGGGAGCGGAGGGCAAAGCGGAGAGATTCCTGCACAGATGATCTGTACCAACCAGCACTCACCAGACCGAGAGACTTGTCTGAGGCTCGGGCTTCAGAGTTCAGATCCTTGTCTAAGGGAGCTGAGGCTCGGGCTTCAGAGTTCGGATCCCAGGGAGAGGACTGGGGTTGGCTGTGTGAAGACAACCTGAAGGGGGCTAGTCCGCCGCAGCTAGCCGGGAGGGAGTCGGGAAAAAGTCTGGAGCTGCCTAAGGGTCAAGAGACCATTGTTTCGTGTTTAGGAGGTGTTAGAGCACCTCCTAAATGAGCTTCAGAGATAGGTGCAAGCTGCAGCTATCAGCAAGGACACAAGAGATAGGCACGAAACACTAATGCTGCTGCAGCCACCAAGAATCCTGTGTGCAAGCATGGGGCACTATCCACAGCTCCCACTCCCCCACCCTGTAGCCTGTGCAGCCCACCACTGCCAGGGTCCCGTGATCCAGGGACAATTTCCCTGGGAGAACACACAGAGTGCTTCAGGCTGTTGCAACATCACACCAGCATCTGCTGCAGCAGGCTCGCCCCACATTCTAATTACAACTACCATACCCCTCCCTCCCCCTGGCATGAGTGAGCCAGAGAGGCCTAATCAGCTGCTACTTTAACCCCCTCTTGTCTGGGCAGGGAACAGACACCCTCAGGTGACCTACACGCAGAGGCAGGGCCAAAACCAAAGCTGAACCCCAGGAGCTGTGTGAACAAAGAAGAGAAAGGGACGCTTCTCCATGAAGCCTCAGTAGCAGCAGATTAAATCCCCACAATCAACTTGATGTACCCTGCATCTATGGAATACCTGAAGAGACAACAAATCATCCCAAAATTGAGGCAGTGGACTTTGGGAGCAACTGTAGACTTGGGGTTTGCTGTATGTGACTGACTTGTCTCTGATTTTTATGTTTATCTTAGTATAGTTTTTAGGGTTTGATATCATTTGTGGATTTGTTTATTGGTTTGGTTGCTCTCTTCTTATTTTTATTACTTTAAATTTTTTTTATTTTAATAATTTAATTTTTTTATTTTAATCATTTTATTTTTTTTTCTTTCATTTATTTGCTCACTTTTCTTCTGAGCCATGTGGCTAACATAGGTTTGGTGCTCTGGCCTAGTGTCAGCCATGAGCCTCTGAGTTGGGAGAGCCAAGATCAGGACATTGGAACACAAGAGATCTCCCGGCCCCATGTAATATGAATCGGTGAGAGCTCTCCCAGAGGTCTCCATCTGAACGCTAATACAAGGCTGCACTCAACGGCCAGCAAGTTCCAGTGCTGGAAGCCCCATGCCAAACAACTAGCAAGATAAGAACACAACCCCACCTATTAACAGAGAGGCTGCCTAAAATCATAATAGGTTCACAGACACCCCAAAACACACCACCAGATGTGGCCCTGTCTAGCAGAAAGACAAGATCCAGCTGCACCCACCAGAATACAGACACCACTCTCCCCACACCTGGAAGCCTACACAACCCACTGAACCAATCTTACTCACTGGGGGCAGACATCAAAAACAACAGTAACTAAAAACTCCTTTGTGAAAAGGAGACCCCAAAAACAGTAGGTAGAGCCAAATGAGAAGACACAGAAATAAGCAGCATGAAGGAGCAAGGTAAAAACCCACCAGACCAAACAAATGAAGAGGAAATAGGCAGCCTACCTGAAAAAGAATTCAGAGTAATGATAGTAAAGATGATTCAAAGTCTTGGAAATAGAATGGAGAAAATACAAGAAACGTTTAACAAGAACCTGGAGGAGCTAAAGAGCAAACAAATGATGATGAACAACACAAAAATGAAATTTAAAATTCTCTAGAAGGAATCAATAGCAAAATAACTGAGGCAGAAGAACGGATAAGTGACCTGGACAATAAAATAAGTGGAAATAACTACCACAGAGTGGAATAAAGAAAAGTGAATGAAAAGCATTGAGGACACTCTCAGAGACCTCTGGGACAACATTAAACACACCAACATTCGAATTATATGGGTCCCAGAAGAAGAAGAGAAAAAGAAAGGGTCTGAGAAGATGTTTGAAGAGATTATACTTCAAAACTTCCCTTACATAGGAAAGGAAATAATCAGGCCCAGGAAGCGCAGAGAGTCCCATACAGGATAAATCCAAGGAGAAAAATACCAAGACACGTATTAATCAAACTATCAAAAATTAAATACAAAGAAAAACTATTAAAAGCAGCAAGGAAAAACAACAAATAACATACAAAGAAATCTTTCAGCAGAAACTCTGCAAGCCAGAAGGGTGAGGCAAGACATATTTAAAATGATGAAAGGGAAACACCTACAACCAAGATTACTCTACACAGCAAAGATCTCATTCAGATTCGATGGAGAAATTAAAACCTTTACAGGCAAGCAAAAGCTAAGAAAATTCAGCACCACCAAATCAGCTTTACAACAAATGCTAAAGGAACTTCTCTAGGCAGGAAACACAAGAGAAGGAAAAGACCTACAATAACAAACCCAAAACAATTAAGAAAATGGTAGTAGGAACATACATATCAATAACTACCTTAAATGTAAATGGATTAAATGCTCCAACCAAAAGACATAGACTGGCTGAATGGATACAAAAACAAGACCCATATATATGCTGCCTACAAGAGACCCACTTCAGACCTAGGGACACATACAGATTGAAAGTGAGGGGATGGAAAAAGATAATCCATGAAAATGGAAATCAAAAGAAAGCTGGAGTAGCAATTCTCATAACAGATAAAATAGATTTTAAAATAAAGACTATTACAAGAGACAAAGAAGGACACTACATAGTGATCAAGGGATCAATCCAAGAAGATATAAGAATTGTAAATATTTATGCACCCAACATAGGAGTACATCAATACATAAGGCAAATGCTAACAGCCATAAAAGGGGAAATTGACAGTAACACAATCATGGAAGGGGACTTTAACACCCCACTTTCACCAATGAAGAGGTCATCCAAAATGAAAATAAATAAGGAAACACAAGCTTTAAATGACTCATTAAACAAGATAGACTTAATTGATATTTAAAGGACATTCCATCCAAAAACAACAGAATACAATTTCTTCTCAAGTGCTCATGGAACATTCCCAAGGATAGATCATATATTGGGTCACAAATCAAGCCTTGGTAAATTTAAGAAAATTGAAATCCTATTAAGTATCTCTTCCAACCACAATGCTATGAGAGTAGATATCAATTACCAGAAGAAAACTGTAAAAAATACAAACACAGGGAGGCTAAACAATACACTACTAAATAACCAAGATATTACTGAAGAAATCAAAGAGGAAATCAAAAAATACCTAGAAACAAATGACAATGAAAACACGAAGACCTAAAAACCTATGGTATGCAACAAAAACGGTTCTAAGAGGGAAGTTTATAGCAATAAAATCCTACCTCAAGACACAAGAAAAATCTCAAATAACCTAAACTTATGCCTAAAGCAATTAGAGAAAGAAGAACAACAAAAAAAAAAAAAACCCAAAGTTAGCAGAAGGAAAGGAATCATAAAGATCAGATCAGAAATAAATGAAAAAGAAATGAAGGAAACAACAGCAAAGATCAATGACACTAAAAGCTGGTTCTTTGAGCACATAAATAAAATTCATAAACCTCTAGCAAGACTCATCAAGAAAAGAAGGGAGAAGACTCAAATCAACAGAATTAGAAATGAAAAAGGAGAAGTAATAACTGACACTGCAGAACTACAAAGGATCATGAGAGATTACTACAGACAACAATAAGCCAATAAAATGGACAACCTTGAAGAAAAGGACAAATTCTTAGAAAATCACCACCTCCCTAGACTAAACCAGGAAGAAGTAGAAAACATAAAGAGACCAATCATAAGCACTGAAATTGAAACTGTGATTAAAAATCTTCCAACAAACAAAAGCCCAGGACCAGATGGCTTCACAGGCGAATTCTATCAAACATTTAGGGAAGAGCTAACACCTATCCTTCTCAAACTCTTCCAAAATATAGCAGAGAGAGGAATACTCCCAAACTCATTCTATGAGGCCAATATCACCCTGATACCAAAACCAGACAAAGATGTAACAAAGAAAGAAAACTACAGACCAATATCACTGATAAACTTAGACGCAAATATCCTCAACAAAATACTAGCAAACAGAATCCAACAATACATGTAAAGGATCAACAACCATGATCAAGTGGGATTTATCCCAGGAATGCAAGGATTCTTCAATATATGCAAATCAATCAATGTGATACACCATATTAACAAATTGAAGGGTAAGAAGCATATGATAATATCAATAGATGCAGAAAAAGTTTTGACAAAATTCAACACCCATTTATGATAAAAACTCTCCAGAAAGTAGACATACAGGAAACTTACCTCAACATAATAAAGGTCATATATGACAAACTCACAGCCAACATCATTCTCAATGGTGAAAAACTGAAACCATTTCCTCTAAAATCAGGAAAAAGACAAGGGGTCCCACTTTCACCACTATTATTAAACACAGTTTTGGAAATTTTAACCACAGCAATCAGAGAAGAAAAAGAAATAAAAGGAATCCAAATTGGAAAAGAAGAAGTAAAACTTTCACTGATTGCAGATGACATGATACTATACATAGAGAATCCCAAAGATGTTACCTGAAAACTACTAGAGCTAATCAATGAATTTGGTAAAATAACAGGATACAAAATTAATGCACAGAAATCTCTTGCATTCCTATACACTAATGATGGAAAATCTGAAAGAGAAATTAAGGAAACACTCCCATTTACCACTGCAAAAAAAAGAATAAAATACCTAGCAATAAACCTAGCTAAGGAGACAAAAGGCCTGTATACAGAAAACTATAAGACACTGATGAAATAAATTAAAGATGATACAAACAGATGGAGAGATATACCATGTTCTCAGATGGGAAGAATCAACATTGTGAAAATGACTCTACTACCCAAAGCAATCTACAGATTCAATGCAATCCCTATCAAAATACCAATGACATTTTTCACAGAACTAGAACAAAAAATTTCACAATTTGTATAGAAACACAAAAGACCCCGAATAGCCAAAGCAATCTTGAGAAATAAAAATAGAGCTGGAGGAATCAGGCTCCCTGACTTCAGACTATACTACAAAGCTACAGTAATCGAGACAATATGGTACTGGTGCGAAAACAGAAATATAGATCAATGGAACAGGATAGAGAGCCCGGAGATAAAACCATACACATATGGTCACCTTATCTTTGATAAAGGAGGCAAGAATATACAATGGAGAAAAGACAGCCTCTTCAATAAGTGGTGCTGTGAAAACTGAACAGCTATATGTAAAAGAATGAAATTAGAACACTCCCTAACACCATACACAAAAATATACTCAAAATGGTTTAAAGACCTAAATGTAAGGCCAGACACTAGAAAACTCTTAGAGGACAACATAGACAGAACACTCTATGACATAAATCACAGGAAGATCATTTTTGACCCACCCCAAAAATTTCTCTTCACCTAGAGAAACGGAAATAAAAACAAAAATTAATAAATGGGACCTAATGAAACTTAAAAGCTTTTGCACAGCAAAAGAAACCATAAACAAGACCAAAAGACAACCCTCAGAATGGGACAAAATATTTTCAAATGAAGCAACTGACAAAGGATTAATCTCCAAAATTTACAAGCAGCTCACACAGCTCAATATCAGCTTAATATCACACACACAAAAAAAAATCCAATCCCATAATGGTTAGAAGGCCTAAATAGACATTTCTCCAAAGAAGATATACAGATTGCCAGCAAACACATGAAAGGATGCTTAACATCACTAATCATTAGAGAAATGCAAATCAAAACTGCAATGAAGTATCACCTCACACCGGTCGTAGTGACCATCGTCCAAAAATCTACAATTTATGCTGGAGAGGGTGTGGAGAAAACGGAACCCTCTTACACTGTTGCTGGGAATGTAAATTGATACAGACACTTTGGAGAACAGTATGGGGGTTCCTTAAAAAACTGAAAATAGAACCACCATATGACCCAGTAATTCCACTACTGAGCTTATACCCTGAGAAAATCATAATTCAAAAAGAGTCATGTACCGCAATGTTCACTGCAGCACTATTTACAATAGCCAGGACATGGAAGCAACCTAAGTGTCCATCGACAGATGAATGGATAAAGAAGATGTGGCACATATATACAATCGAATATTACTCAGCCATAAAAAGAAACTAAATTGAGCTATTTGTAGTGATGTGGATGGACCTAGAGTCTGTCATACAGAGTGAAGTAAGTGAGAAAGAGAAAAACGTATATCGTATGCTAACACATATATATGGAATCTAAAAAAAAAAATGTTTCTGATGAAGCTAGGGGCAGGACAGGAATAAAGACACAGACGTAGAGCTGGGACAAAATGAGAGAGTGGCATAAACTTGTATACATTACCAAATATAAAATAGATAGCTAATGAGAAACAGCCGTGTAGCACAGGGAGATCAGCTCGGTGCTTTGTGACCACCTAGAGGGACGGGATAGGGAGGTTGGGAGGGAGACACAAGAGGGAGGGGATATGGGGATATATGTATACATATAGCTGATTCACTTTGTTATACAGCAGAAACTAACACACCACTGTAAAGCAATTATACTCCAATAAAGATGTTAAAAAAAAAACTTTGTGAGTATCCTTATATACTGCAAACATAGCATTGTGTACTCTAAAAGAAACATTGAGAGATATTTTAAAGAACAAAAAATCTCACCCATATTCCCACCTGTAACTTTAATATAATCTCGCCACCCTAATGAAACTGTTAGCACGTTTTAGATCCCCTCCCAGTCTCTATCCATATGCACTGATTTCACGACATTGTGATCATTTCTAAAAATAATTTCATGAAGAGCTTCTATCCCTACCAGTAACCCAAGTTAAGGCATCTAAAATAAATTTAATGTAACAAGACAGCGCTGTGTGACATGGATTCTGAGATTGTTTGTTTTTTTCAGACCTTGAATCATACAAGAAAACAGTGGCCTGGACAGAACTGGAATTCCCAGCCTTTGGGAAATGTAATGTTGAAGAATGTGATGATTGATGGCATTGGAGCTCAGAGCCTGTAGATGGAAGTGGCTTCTTCATGGAGAGAGAAATGTTAATTCTGGAGCTGGGAAGAAGGATGTAAGCAGCCAGCTTTAGGCAACTGAGAGGGAAAGAACTTCCTCTTCTCTCTAGTGGGGGAGTGGGATGCTAATTGGGCCAGTCCTAACATTCTTGAACAGCTTGACAACTTCAAAATGCTGCTCCTGGCCACAAGAAGGCAGGAAGGGTTCCTGGTGTGGACCCAGTCTGCAGTTTCCTGGGGTGCCTCTGGACCTACCCTCCGAATTACTACGGAGAGTAGTCGTAATTACTCTCTGCATTTATCTCCCCTTCTATGATCCCCAAACTGTTAGTAAAGATATTTAAAGGTTACAGCCTGATATCAGGTATCTGAGTTAGTTTCCCAGGGCTGTTAGAACAAACTACTGCAGACTTGGTAGCTTAAAACCACAGAAATCTATTCTTTTACTCTTCAGGGGGTCAGAAGTCTGAGATCAAGGTGTTGACAGGACTGTGCTTTTTACAAAGGCTCAGGGAGAATCCTTCCTCCCATCTTCCTGCTTGGCTCCAGGCATTACTTGGATTGTGGCTGTATCCCTCCAATCTCTGTTTCTATCTTCAATAATCTTTTCTGTGTCTGTATCGTCTCCTATTCTACTTATACGATCATTTGCCATTGGATAATCTAGGATGAGCTCATCTTCAGATCTTTAACTTAATTACATTTTCAAAGACCTCTTTTCCAAATAAAGTCACATTCACATGTTCCATTGATTCTTTTTGGTAGGGGTTGGGGGATGACCATTCAACCTGCTACAGCTGTGGTGTAGGGAATTAAAGTCAGAGATTATACCACTTTGGGACAAAGATGAGTGAAGGGCAGTATCCCCACCCCCACAGCCAGAGTTATGGGACAGCAGCCCCAGCAGGGGACACCTGGGCACAGTGGAGGTCTCACAAGTGCACCAAAGGTAAAAGGATCAGCAGAAACAGCACAGAACCATGACAAAGAAACCAATTCCCAGGACATGGGGGACTGGTGATTTCTCCAGAATTTCTGCCTATTAAGGCAATGGGGCAGCAAGAAACCACTTTGATATTCTAGTGCTAATTCTGGTTCCTTCCAAGCTGGTAAATTAGTAAGAAGGGTGGATCTCTACCAAGAGATCACAACGGTATTCTGGTCTAGCCTCCGCCCATACTCATAATTGATTACAAAATAATCAATATCTTGGGGCAGGGGGAGGCGCACATGCCAAAATAAGAAGACATTTGAGAGGCACCACCACTTCACATAAAAAGCAATATGTTGGGTTACTGTGTGCACTAAAAGTGGAATAATTAAGAGAAAAGTATCAATTATTCAAAATTACTTCTAAAAACATTCAAAGAGTTTGCAAAGAATAATTTTCAAAAAAATGAAACTATGGTTCTCACACAAATTACAATGAAGACATATTTTAACTCTGATTCTTTTAGCTCAGTAAAACCATCAGAGTAGTAAAGTTGGTTCAAATGAGAAGTTGAGAGATTGACTATGTGTAGTTGATGGAAGAAAGATGACTGGAATATGACTGCTAAATCAGACACAAAACTGATTAATGTCTTATAGAGCAAAAGAAAAAATAATAATAATAACCTTTCAGGTTACCTTTTTCAACCAGAGAGAAATTAGCTTGTATTTATCAATTATCTTAGTTTAACCTGAAGCTTCACACAGCATGAGCCCTAGTTAGTTATAAATAGTAAGTCAAAAGTGCATTCTCCTACAGAGTTAGATAATCCTCGAATGGGACTAGACTGTACTCCAGTATGACATTGAAAGGCCTTGCAATTAGCCCTTGCCTTAGTTCCAAGTTTCATACAACTTTTCTGAAGAGAAATAAGAGAAGATGTTAGTCACATGAAATAGAAATAAGATAGAAAAATAAAAAAAACAGAAATATTTGGCATAAAATATGTAAATGTTGTTAAATAAACACAAAAGACAATAGCAGAAGGAATTCAACTAAGACAGGAACTTGTGATTTGGAAGACCAGATTGAGGAAATCTCTCAAAATAAAGAATGACTGATAGAAAATATAAGAGAAAAGCTATGAGAAATGGGGATAGAATTTAAACTACTGACATTTAGATTAAAAAGAAATCCCAGAAAGAGTGATAAACATAAATAGAAAGAAGAAAATATTTGAATAGTGGAGATATATTTTCTGGATTGAAAAGGGACGAATCTATCAGATAGAAAAAAACCTGGTAAAGTGACAAAGAAAGGAGATCAAGAAAAACCACATCTAAACACACCACAGAGAAATTTAAGAATACATATTAAAAAGATAAGTCATAAAAACTTAAAGAGAAAGAGCAGGTAACATCCAAGAAATAGGAATCTGATTAATATGAGATTTTTTTAAATAACACTACATGCAAGATAATAATGGAGTAGTGATTTCAAAGTATTAAGCAAATAGACATAAAATTTAGAATAATATATTGAGTCAAACTGTTTTTCAAATATGAGGACATAACAAAAAATATCCTAGGTATACAAAGTCTCAGATAAATTGCCAAAGAAATACCCACACTGAAAACAGTTTAAAATAAAGTATCTAAATAAATGAGAAGTAAATCCAGGAGATCTTGGAAGAAATTCATGAGGTAAGGTGATCAAAATTTTCATAAGAAGAATACTGGAAAAATTGAAATAATGTATTAAAATATTATAAATTGGCCCAAATATATGAGTAATTAAAATATATTTTAGACAATTATTAGACAAAAATTGACATTTTGATTTTTTTTAATTCTGGTATATGGTGTCCTAAAAGAGAAAAACTAAATCTTACAGAAAAAGAAGTTGAAAATAAAAGGATGGAAAATAGTGTATCAGGCAAATTTTAGCCAAAGAAAGATGATATAGATATTTTAAAATGACTTAAGCTAGACTAACAGAAAAAAATTGTTATTAGAGATAAAGAGAGCCACTTTGTAATGATAACAGTTTTGATTCACCAAAAATATATAGTAATTTTAAAAGAATATATTCATCTAATAAAATAACCTTAACATGCATAGAGTAAAAATGATAGAACAGCTGAGAAAATTTGATAAATCACCATTATAGTAGGAAATTTCAACACTCCTCTCTATATTATTGATAGGTCAAGTAGAGAAAACTATCAAGGATAACGATAATATGAACAACACAATTAGTCAACTTGACTTCATGAACATATATAAATTTCAGTATCCAACAACTATATAATATGCATTTTTCAAGCTAATATGAAATATTTACAGAATTTAATCATGTACTAGGCACACAAGAAAACTCTCAACAAATTTCAAACTGTGTATCATATAGACCATAATTTCTGGCCATAGTTCTTTTAAATTAAGTATTTTTAATAAAAAAATATAAATTCCCACAATTTGAAAATCTAAAACTGCACTGTGCTTAGCTTGTGAGTTAAAGAAGAAATCATAAAATTTTAAAGTTTTCAGAACTGAGTGATAGTGAAAACATTTGATAATGAATAAAAGCAATGCTACAAGAGAAATTTATTGCTGTAAACACCTATTTTGCAAAAAAAATGAAGCCTCAAATTACTGAGTTAATTTTCTTTCATCTTAGTGAACAAAAGAATAAACCAAAAGTAATAAATAAAAGAAAAACAATAAAAATAGGAGAGGAAATTAACAAAATAGGAAACAAACATATAATAGAGTTTATCAACAAATCAAAGCTGATTCTTTGAAAAACAGAAACATAAAACTTGAGAAACCTCTGAACACTAAAAAAAAGAGAAGAAGGAACATAAATGAAAACTACTGTGAATGAAAGAGGGGGTAATCTACAAAAAAACCCTTCAGACAAAAAAAATGTGATAATAAAATAATACTATCAGAAACTATTTGTCAATAATTTTGAATAGTTCCATAAACTGGATAAAGAAACTGAAGCTGTGCTTTAAAATCTTCCCACAAATAAAATACCAGATCTGGTTTTACAGGTGATATTTTTCCTGTAAAACTTTTAAGTAATATACTATCCCAATTTTATGCAACCCCTTCTAGAAAATAGAAAAGGAGGGCACATTCTCCAGCTTATTGATGTGGCCCCAATAGTAAAACCGCAACCCTAATACTAAAACCACACGAAGATGTTCCAGGAAAGGAAAAAATATATATTTTGAATATACATGCAGATATTCTTTAAAATATTAGCAAATCTGACCTAAAAACATTAAAAATTACACCTTGACCAAATTAGCTTTATCCCAGTTATGGAAGAATGATTCACTACTATGAAAATCAAGAAATATAATTCACCATATTAAGAAATAAACAGGAAAAACCAGACAAATTTGTCAATAAATGTAGGGAAAATTTTTGATAAAATTCAACAACCATTCTTTTTTATTGAAGTATAGTTGATTTGCAGTATTATGTTACTTTCAGGTATACAGCAGTGTGATTCAATAATTTTCCAGATTATACTCCATTAAAAGTCATTACAAGATAATGGCTATAATTTCCTCTGCTATACAATGTATCCTTGTTGTTCATCCATTTTATACATAATAATTTGTATCTGTTAATCCCATATCCCTAATTTTCCCCTTCCCCCTTCCCTCTCTCCTTTGGTAACCACTAGTTTGTTTTCTGTATCTGTGAGTCTGTTTCTGTTTTGCATATACATTCGTTTGTATTGTCTTTTAGATTCCACATATACATATTTGTATTTGTCTCTGTCTGACTTTTTGCTAACCATAATATTCTCTAGTTACATCCATGTTGGTGCAAATGGCAGAATTTTGTTCTTTTCTATGGCTGAGTAATATACATATATATCACATCTTCTTTATCCATTCATCTGTTGATAGACACTTAGGTTGCTTCCATATCTTGGCTACTGTAAATAATGTTGCTATGAACATTAGCATGCATGTATCTTTTCAAATTATTGTTTTCATTTTCTTCAGATTTATACCCAGGAGTGGAATTGCCAGATCGTATGATAATTCTATTTTTAGTTTTTGAGAAACTTCCTTTCCACAGTAGTTGCACAAATTTACATTCCCATCAAGAGTGTACAATGATTCCTTTTTTCCACACCCTCGCCAACATTTGTTATTTGTAGACTTTTTGATGATGGCCATTCTGACTGGTGTGAGGTGATATCATTGTTTTGATTTGCATTTTTCTAATAATTAGTGATGTTGAGCATCTTTTCATGTGCCTAGTAGCCATCTGTATGTCTTCTTTAGAAAAATGTCTATGCAGGTCTTCTGCCCACTTTTTGTTTGGGTTTTTGGTTTTAGATATTAAGTAGGATTAGCTGTTTATATATTTTGGATATTAATCCCTTATAAGTCATATCATTTGCAAATATTTTCTCCCATTCAGTAGGTTGTCTTTTTGTGTTTTTCATTGTTTCCTTTGCTGTGCAAAACTTTTAATTTTAATTAGGTCACATTTGTTTATTTTTTACTTCTTTTCCTTAGGAGACAGATCCAAAAAATTATTGCTATAATTTATGTCAAAGAATGTTCCATTTACATTCTCTTCTAGAAGTTTTATTGTTTCAGGTCTTTAAATAATTTTGAGTTTATTTTTGTATGTATTGTGAGATAATGTTCTAATCTCATTGTTTTACATGTAGCTGTCCAGTTTTCCCAGAACCACATGTTGAAGAGACTATCTTTTCTCCATTGTATATTCTTGTCTCCTTTGTCACAGATTAATTGACCATAGGTGCATGGGTTTATTTCTGGGCTCTTTATTCTGTTCCATTGACCTATGTGTCTGTTCATGTGCGAGTACAATGCTGTTTTGATTGCTGTAGCTTTTTAGTATAGATTGAAGTCTGGAAGGTAATATTTTCAGCTTTGTTCTTTTTTCTCAAGAATTCTTTCAGTTTGAGGTCTTTGTGGTTTCATATAAATTTTAGGATTATTTGTTCTAGTTTTGTGAAAAATGTCTGTATTTTGATAGGGATTTCATTAAATCTGTAGATTGCTTTAGGTAGTATGGACATTTTAATAATAATTCCTCCAGTCCAAAAGCACAGGTTATCTTTCCATTTCTTTGTATCATCTTCAATTTCCTTCATCAATGTTTTATAGTTTTCAGAGTATAGGTCTTTCACCTCCTTGGTTAAGTTTATTCCTAGGTATTTTATTCTTTTTGCTGCAATTTTAAAGAGGATTTTTTGATTTTTACTTTCTCTTTCTGATAGTTCATTATTAGTGTATAGAAATGCAACAGATTTCTGTATATTAATTTTTTATCCTGCAAGTTTGCTGAATTCATTTATTTGTTCTAATAGTTTTGGGGCAGATACTTTAGGGTATTCTAAATAAAGTATCATGTCACCTACAAATAGGGACAGTTTTACCTCTTTCTTCCAATTTGGATGCTTTTTATTTCTTTTTCTTGTCTGATTGCTGTGACTAGGAATCTCAATACTATGTTAAATAGAAGTGGTAAGAGTGAGCAGCCTTGTCTTGTTCCTGAATTTATAGAAAAGGCTTTCAGCTTTTCAGCATTGTGTATGATGTTGGCTGTGGTTTTGTCACAAAGGCCTTTATTATGTTGAGATTTGGTTCCCCTTTACCCATTTTGATGAGACTTTTTATCATCAATGGATGCTGAATTTGTCAAATACTTTTTTGCACATATTGAAACAATCATGTGATTTTTATCCTTCCTTTCATTAATGTGGTGTATCACATTGATAGATTTGTGAATGTTGAACCATCCTTGAGACCCTAGAATAAATACAACTTCATCACAGTGTATGATCTTTTTTATACATTGTTGGAATTTTTTGCTAATATTTTTTGAGGATTTTTGCATCTATATTCATCCAAGATATTGGCCTGCAATTTTCTTTTTTGTTTTCTATATCTGTGTTTTGTAGTTCTTCTCTGTTCATTTCTTTTTCTTTTTGTTAATTCCCTTATGGTTTGATGATTTTTTTTAGTAGTGTGCTTGTATTTCTTTCCATTTGTTTTTTGTGTATTTATTATAGGCTTTTGATTTGTGGTTACCATGGGGTTTGTATATGCTAACCCATAATTATATCTACTTGTTTTAAACTAGTTGTCATTTAAATTCAAACACATTCTAAAAGATCTATATTTTTACTCCTTTCTCTCACATTTTGTGTTTTTTAATGTTATAGTTTACATCTTCATGCTTACACCTTAACTGTTCATTGTAGTCATAGTTGCTTTTACACTTTTTTCTTTTAATCTATATATTGGCTTATTTGAGTCATCTTCAATCCTTACTATACATTTGCCTTTCCTAATGTGTTATGGTTAGGGTTAAGGTTAGGGTTAGGGTTAGGGTTAAGGTTAGTATTGATGAATTCTTTTGGTTTTTACTTGTCTGAGAAGTTCTTTATCCCTCCTTCTATTCCAAATGATAATCTTGCTAGGTAGAGTACCCTAGGTTGCAGGGTTTTTCCTTTCAGAGTGTGGAATATATCATTCCACTCTCTTCTGGCCTGCAAAGTTTCTACAGAGAAATCAACTGATAGCCTAATGGGAATTCCCTTGTATATGACTCTTTCTTTTTCTCTTGTTGCCTTTAGAATTCTCTCTTTATTTTAAATTTTTGTCATTTAAATGATGATATGTCTTGGTGTGTCTATTTGGATTCATCTTGTTTGGGACCCTCTGTGCTTCCTGTAACTGGATATCTGTTTCTTTATTTAGGTTTGGGAAGTTTTCAGTCATAATTTCTTCAAATACATTTTCAAAAACTCTTTCTCTCTCTCTTCTCCTTTTGTATCACTTAGTCTGCAATTCATTCCTTTAAGTGTGTTTTCTATTTCAGCTATTGAATTACTAATTTTTGATTGGGTCTTTTTTAATATTTTCTTGTTCTTTATTAAAATGTTCAGTGTTTAGATCAATTCTTTTTCCTAATTCAGTTAATATTTGTATTACCATGTTAGAATTCTTTACCTGCTAAATTGTTTATTTCTGTTTCATTATTTATGTTTTCACAACTTTTCTCTTGCTCTTTCAGTGGAGAGTAGTTCTTCTGCCTTCTCATTTTACTTAACTTTCTCTGTCTTTATGAATTTAGGTGAAACAGTTAACTGTTGCCATCTTGAAGGGGTGTTCTTATGTGGGAACATCCCTATACAGAGTACATGTGCCCAATGCCTTTGATGAGAGGGCTGGATTTAATTTGGATTCTAGTCACTTCTTTCCTCAGGGTGTTCTGGCAGCTATCATCTTGGTAAGGGGTAGACCTGGAGATGGAGGGGCTGGAGCCTGCACCAGGTGAGAGGTGAGACTTCCTCTTGGGTCAGTGGCTATCACATCCTGTTAAGGATGGGGTCTGATCCCAAGTTGCTGGGGCAGAAGCCCTGAGAGCTGGGCTTGAGCTGGCTCTGTTTCTTTTAACTGTGTGTTTTTCTTTCTCCCTGCATTGAGACTTTTGCCCCAGAGGAGAGGAGGGCTGAAGCAATTAGGGTCTGTGCGCATACAGAGGTCCGATGCACTGCCTGTTTAGGCATCTGTGGCTTTGCTAAGATGCAGCCCACAGTTGAATCTTTTCCTCGGTCATGGCTGCCCCATATCCAATGCTGTTCTGTGGCATAGTCTGAGCAGGGCCAGAGTTTTCACTTAGCTTGGACTGGGGTTCACTGTGCTGTGACCCACAGTGAGGCTGTTGCAAGACACCTGGCAACTGGTAGTGCAGAATTCTCTCTGCCCTGCCTTGGGGACAAGACTCATTTGTCTCTCACAGCTGATCACTGCCCCCCATCTCTGCCACTCTTACCCTGTGGTGGCACTGTTCCATGGGGGATGTGGGGCCTGTGTTGTTGCTCTGTATGAGTGGGGGTGGCAAGTTACGCTGTGGCCAAGCAGCTGCTGTCAGAAATCTGGGCTCCTTCTGAGGTGCTGTTTGAGTAAGTGTCAACAAGGGCCACTGCAGCTCCCCCTAGGCTATGCCCTAGGGCCAGGCCACCTCGGCATCCCAAGGTTGAGTTTCTTCCCTGGACCTGGCCTCCCCAGATCCAGTGCTGAGGCATGGAGTGAATGGGGCTGGAGCGTTCACTTGGCTCAGGCTGAGGCACGTGGCAAGGTGGTCAAAGGAAACCCAGAATCTGCTAAGGCAGACCTCTGTCCACCCTGCTTCAGGGACAAGCCAACATGTGCTCCTCATGAGCAGAGTCCAGGCTTTTTCAGCCTTTTAGGCTGTCCCTGTGGTCCTCCAACCTGCCAAGAGGGCTTGTCTTCTCTGTGTAGGACCCCAGGACTGGGACACCTAGTCTGTGGCTCAACCTGCTCACTCCCCAGAGTGGGCATCCACTGGTGTGATCTCTCTTTTCCTCTGAGTCCCTTCCCAGGGTCACAGGTCCCCACCCAATCACTTTTCTTCCCTTTCCATCTGATTACATGTGTATCTTTCTTACAGCCTTGGTTGTACAGGAGTCCTTCTGTCAGTTCCCAGGTAGTTTTCAATGAGAATTGTTCCACATTTGTTTTTCTTTCCATTCAGGATTTTATTTTTTTAAAAAAACATCTTTATTGGAGTATAATTACTTTACAATGCTGTGTTAGTTTCTGCTCTATAACAAAGTGAATCAGCTATACATATACATATATCCCCATATCTCCTCTTGCATCTCCCTCCCACCCTCCCTATCCCACCCTTCTAGGTGGTCACAAAGTACTGAGCTGATCTCTCTGTGCTATGTGGCTGCTTCCCACTAGCTATCTATTTTACATTTGGTAGTGTATATATGTCCATGCCGCTCTCCCACTTCGTCCCAGCTTACACTTACCCCTCCCCATGTCCTCAGGTCCATTCTCTATGTCTGCATCTTTATTCCTGTCCTGCCTCTAGGTTCTTCAGAACCTTTTTTTTTTTAGATTCTATATATATATATATATATATATATATATGTATTAGCATACCATATTTGTTTTTCTCTTTCTGACTTACTTCACTCTGTATGACAGACTCTAGGTCCATCCACCTCACTACAAATAACTCAATTTTGTTTCCTTTTATGGCTGAGTAATATTCCATTGTATATATTTGCCACATCTTTATCCATTCATCTGCTGATGAATATTTAGGTTGCTTCCATGTCCTGGCTATTGTAAACAGAGCTGCAATGAACATTGTGGTACATGACTCTTGTTGAATTATGGTTTTCTCAGGGTATAGGACCAGTAGTGGGATTGCTGGGTCATATGGTAGTTTTATTTTTAGTTTTTTAAGGAACCTCCATACTGTTCTCCATAGTGGTTGTATCAATTTATATTCCCACCAACAGTGCAAGAGGGTTCCCTTTTCTCCACACCCTCTCCAGCATTTATTGTCTGTAGAGTTTTTGATGATGGCCAGTCTGACGGGTGTGAGGTGATACCCCATTGTAGTTTTGATTTGCATTTCTCTAATGATTGCTCCACAGGTATTGATAGATATATTTTTTGATGTGTTTGTGGGGGGAGATGAGCTCCATGTCCACTTACTCCACCACCTTAATCTCAACAATCATTCTTAATTCTCACTAAGTTAGTAATAAACAGGAACTTCCTTATCTCATGAAGAGTATCTATTTTAAAATCTAAGGAAAATATGATCTTATGCCATTCTTATAACTGTAGAATAATTACAATTACCACTTACATTCCAGATTTTAATGGAAGAATTAGGCAGCAAAATAAACCAAGAAAAAGAAATTAGACTCATAAGGATTTATAGATGATATGGTCTTTTAGATAGACAATCTAAAAGAATCTACAGATAAATTACTAGAATATGAGAATTTACCAAAGTAGCTGGATATAAGATCTAGCTTTACTGCATTAAGAAATATAAAAAGAAGACATCATTTACAGCAATATCAAAGAATATCTAAGAATGTATCTAACAAAAGACATGAAAGACTCTATGAGGAAAATTTTAAAACTTTATTAAGAGATATTTTTAAAGAATTAAATAAGTTGTGAGATTGATAAATTTAAACATGTTAAAATAAAGAACTTTGGTTTTTTTTGTGGTACGCGGGCCACTCACTGTTGTGGCCTCTCCCATTGCGGAGCACAGGCTCAGGCTCCGGACGTGCAGGCTCAGCGGCCATGGCTCACGGGCCTGGCCGCTCCGCGGTATGTGGGATCTTCCCGGACCGGGGCACGAACCCGTGTCTCCTGCATCTGCAGGCGGACTCTCAACCACTG
Source organism: Delphinus delphis (assembly GCF_949987515.2). Classification (NCBI taxonomy): domain Eukaryota; kingdom Metazoa; phylum Chordata; class Mammalia; order Artiodactyla; family Delphinidae; genus Delphinus; species Delphinus delphis. Next base: position 98,316,228 of record NC_082688.1, read on the forward strand.
CGCCACCAGGGAAGCCCTAAAATAAAGAACTTTTATTCATTAAAATATTCTTTAAGGAAAGTAAAAATAAAATTAATATTGACGGAATATATTTGTATTGCATGGCTCCAACAAATAATTAACATATAAAATTTATAAAGACTTTCAAATCAATAGGAAATATACAGACAACCTATTAGAAAAATAGACAAACACAAATAGACATTTCACAGAAGAAATACGTGACCAAGAAACATAAGAAGGTACCTTTAATCATTGAAATGAAAACTAAGGCCATGTTTTAAAGTTATTTAACTGTCAAGAACATTTAAAAATCTGACAAAACGAAGAATTGGAGAAGACATGTTGGGATTGATGCAGTAAATTGATGCAATCATTTTGGATAAAACTTTGGTGATATTTCCTAAATTTGACCATTTATACATCGTATGACCCAGCAATTTCTCTCTTAATGCATACTTAAAAGAAATTTTTGAGCATGTGCAAAAGGAGATGTATACAAGAACATTCAAATGATCATAGTTCTTCATAGCAAAAAATCTTGAAAATACGCAAATGCTCATCAATGGGAGAATAAATGAACCAAGTGTGAAACGGTCACAAGATAGATAAGCGGTAGAAGTGAATAAACTTGCAAAGATATGCATAAATCTTAGCATTTTTATATTAAGTGGAAAAGTAACCACCACCATCCCAAATTACATAGATCTTGATATTTTTGTGGAGTCTAAAATAACTAAAATCAAAATATGCTTTTAAAGACTACATGCAGGTGAAATAAAACGATTTAAAAAGCAAAGCAAGAAAATGATGGATACAGGTTTCAGGATAAAGTTTGTTTCAGATGGGAGGAGCCAGAGATGTGATGGGATGAAATGCAACCATGTGGTTAGATATAGGTTACTGTCCATGTCCTAGCTTTCATTTGCATTGGTGGTTTTGTAAATGCTCATTACATTATTAAAAATACTAAATAAAGTTGTATGTTCCAGTGATGAGAGTGATGTACTAAAGACATGATTAATCCAATTCTGTGCACCTAAGGTCCATAGAGAGTTTAAAAATAGGAAAAAGGAAAAAAAGGGCTATTTGGTGGGATACTATCAGATGTGAAGTCACTTGTGGAGAGTCAGGGAAAAGTTGAGAAAGAAAAAGTAAAATGGAATAAAATAAATAAATGAAGATGAAAGTAAAGAAATAAATGATAGCTGTGAGGGGGCTTTCCCCATCATATCTGAGTTACACGATGTTTTGTAAAAGGCGTTTGTTTGATCCACGATACCAGTGAGCCATTCTTGCCTTTCCTGATAAAGCCAGTTGACATGAAAACATTCTGCTCTATTATAAAGAGATATTGCTAAGTTGAACTCCGTTTCTAGGACAGCTTCTACTAGAAAGCAGTTGCTAAATGTTTCTAGAGGGAACCAGCTGTGGGAAAACTGTTAATTAGTCCCAGTCATTATATGCAGATTAAATTGGTTAACTCACTATAGAAAGCAGATAAGAAGAGTTGGAATGATGTTCTCTTGATGTGGTAAGAAAAGCATACAAGGTTTTTATTGTTCCCAGTCCACTAGAAAGAGGTTTTTAGCTAAGAGAAAGCCCAAAGTAGCTCCTGACTAGAGAAGTAAGACAGGATATTTCTTGGATTGGGGAAGAAACAGTGAGATTACCCTTGAAGAGAAAGGCAAATTATCATTAGAGAGATACGCTTAAAAGACTATGGTGGCTCAAACTCATAAAGGTGGGCTCCAGAAATTTGTAGAACATTGATAACCAAAATAAAATTTGAGGCAAGTTCCAAGACATAATACAGATTATTTTTAAAAGTTACAGTAAGGGTTAGTAGGAAATTACATTTAAATATGCCACATAGGGGCTTCCCTGGTGGTGCAGTGGTTGAGAGTCCGCCTGCCGATGCAGGGGACACGGGTTCGTGCCCCAGTCCAGGAAGATCCCACATGCCGTGGAGCGGCTGGGCCCATGAGCCATGGCCACTGAGCCTACGCGTCCGGAGCCTGTGCTCTGCAACGGGAGAGGCCACAGCAGTGAAAGGCCCGCGTACCGCAAAAAAAAAAAAAAAAAAAAAGTGCCACATAATTTTTTCATTAAGAAAATTCTAAACCATTTCAAACTTTTCCACCATTAAAACTAAAAAGAGAGACCTTGAACCCCTAGGTGTCCAAGGACACAGCAGTGGCCCACCACAAGACAGTTTTTTATTTGAAGTTCCATTTTTAATCTTAAAAATTCATATAAATTTTACATTCTACTATGTATATATCCAGATTTGCTTCAATGGAAAAATGTTAATACCTTACTATTTTTTCTTCAAATTGCTGGAAAACTTTAATCTTATTTTAAAATTGATCTGGCTATTTAGGTTTATATTAATATTAAAGGCCAGAAGTGCCTAGATATTTTAGTGTACAGGAAGTCCTATAGACAACTAAATGTTAGGGAACCTTCCCAAAAAAAAAAGAAAAAATTTAAACAGGTATTAGCTGTGGGTACAAAGAGTTCCCCCATTGAAAGGGAGAATTTTTCTTTCCTATATCCATTTTCTAACATTTGTTATGGCACTAAATTATAGAGATGAATGAAAACAAGAGCATTAACAATTCAAGAATGAAAAAGTCCCTCCCAAAATATCAGAAAGTAACAAAAATTAATGGAAACCTTGAAAAGAATGCTGACTCGCTCTTTAAATGATGGTACTAGATATTACATATAACATAATTTGCAAAGGGCGATGTCACTCTTTCATATCCTTACATCCATCCAGATTTTGCCCCACCATTTTGCTGTTGAGCAGTGTATAGCAGTTCAATTTCATAGGTGTCATTTATGAGTGGAGATCTCTCTGAAGATTATAAAGCTAAAAGAACTTGGTAGCACTATATAGCCCTTTTAGTGGTCATTTATATATTATAACCAAAAGGCTAAAATCAATTCAATTGAACAAATCTTCATTAAGTCACTACTATTAAGAACAAAATTGCTAGATGCAATGTTCAAGGAACTCACAGCCTAATGAGAGTAGACAAACAAACATACACACATACATGTACAAACAAATAATAGATGTCTCACTATTAACCAAAAATTAATCATTCAGGTGTGCCAAGCTTATCCTAAGGTTTTGCATCTCCTGCTCTTTAACACATACTCAGTTTTGAGAAGAATTGCTGTAATTATCCCTTTGGGGTTCAAGTTTTGTCCAAGTTTGATTTTTATTTAGTAAAAATATGTATTTCTGGTATATACTTGGAAATTCAAAAACATAATTCCAAGCAGGTTGAAGAGAAATGAAACTATGGCCCAAATTGAGAAATTAGCTCCCCTGTTTACTTTGTGTGCCCACTCATTTCCCATTTGCAAAATGGGGACTTTCATACCTACCTGTGGCAGAGATGTTCCCCTTCTTTCTGAGAACATAGTTAGACTCTGTCTCCCAGCTCCCCTGGCAGGTAGGTGTGGCCACATGACTGAGTTCTGACCAAAGAAACAGGAATGTGGGGAATGATGCCTGTGTCTGGCGAAAAAAAAGAGCAAAAAATCCTGTCAAGGGCAGTGATCCCTCTTTCTCTCCCTTCCCTTTTCTACAGTCTCTTTCCCCAGCCAGGGCCACCTGGGAAGCCTGGTGCGAAAACTCAAAATCCTCATCAGCCCAAGTCCCTGTGGGCAGAGAGAGTAACCTCCCAATCCTGGGCTCCACACAGTGGGATTTTCCTTTGCAAGAAATTAAGTCATGGACATATCAGAGTTTATCTATTATAGAAGATTAAGCATTTCTTAAACTAATACATACCTCTGAAAACGTGGAAACGAGTGAGATAATTCATATAAGGTAATTAACACCTCAAGTGTTATGGAATGTGCTCTCCTGTCAATTTGAGGCTGTGGGACCCTGGAACTAGGCTATCACCTCCTATCAATCTATTTCTTAAATTGCGTGGTAAAGTTAACCACAAATGGCAAAGTCATGGAATCAAGCTGTCACAAATTGGCCTCCACGTTCCTGAGGCATCTGAAGTGTGTGTATTGACAGGAAAAAATCAGGAAGAACTCAAGAGAAGAGAGGTGGAGAATGTAACTGGAGTTGGAAAATAATGTTCAAATGTATTTGCAAACCTAGCTGTGGCCCAAAAGAGTAGGAGAAAGAGAAGGGGCTTTTGCTGAGATCCATTAGATGTCAGTTGGAGGAATGAGCAATTCACATTGATTGTCTCATTTTCTCTTTGGAATAGTCCTAAAGGTACATAATCTTTTCTCCATTTCCAATTAAGAACTGATGCTGTGAGAAGCAAGATCTAACAGTTTATAGGCAGCAGAGCTGTATTCAAACCTGAGTTGGTCTGGTTCTAAAGTCCTTGCTGTTTCTGATGTAAGCACTTAACCTTTCAACACCTCTGATTCTATGCTGAGGACCGGCCAACCATTCTGCTTGGGGGACAGGGTGCCTGTGATGACACAATTCATTACTGACAGTGTTCAGTGCTATGCCATCACAGAGGCCATTGAAAATGGGCTCTCTGAAATGAAAGCTGGGCTCAAACTGTGCCCACATTCAAGGTAGCCTGGTTTAAATGGCCGACTGCTAGAGAAGAAAGGCATTAGCAGTTCATGCAGCTCAATAACAAAAAAACAAACAACCCAATCCAAAAATGGGCAGAAGACCTAAATAGACATTTCCCCAAAGAAGATATACAGATTGCCAACAAACACATGAAAGAATGCTCAACATCATTAATCATTAGAGAAATGCAAATCAAAACTACAATGAGATATCATCTCACACCAGTCAGAATGGCCATCATCAAAAAATCTACAAACAATAAATGCTGGAGAGGGTGTGGAGAAAAGGGAACACTCTTGTACTGTTGGTGGGATTGTAAATTGATACAGCCACTATGGAGAACAGTATGGAGGTTCCTTAAAAAACTAAACATAAAACTACCATATGACCCAGCAATCCCACTACGGGGCATATACCCTGAGAAAACCATAATTCAAAGAGAGTCATGTACCACAATGTTCATTGTAGCTCTATTTACAAGAGCCAGGACATGGATCAACCTAAGTGTTCATCAATGGATGAATGGATAAAGAAGATGTGGCACATATATACAATGGAATATTACTCAGCCATAAAAAGAAACAAAATTGAGTTATTTGTAGTGAGGTGGATGGACCTAGGGTCTGTCATACAGAGTGAAGTAAGTCAGAAAGAGAAAAACAAATACTATATGCTAACACATATATACGGAATCTTAGGGAAAAAATGGTCATGAAGAACCTAGGTGTAAGACGGGAATAAAGACACAGACCTACTAGAGAATGGACTTGAGGAGGGGGAAGGGGAAACTGGGACAAAGTGAGAGAGTGGCATGGACATATATACACTACCAAACGTAAAATAGATAGCTAGTGGGAAGCAGCCACATAGCACAGGGAGATCAGCTCGGTGGTTTGTGACCACCTAGAGGGGTGGGATAGGGAGGGTGGGAGGGAGGGAGACGCAAGAGGGAAGAGATATGGGAACATATGTATATGTATAACTGATTCACTTTGTTATACAGCAGAAACTAACACAGCATTGTAAAGCAATTATACTCCAATAAAGATGTTTTTTTAAAAATAAAAGAACAGCTATCATCCAAAAAAAAAGAATCAATGAGTGAAGAATATGTTTCTAAGGACAAAAAGAAATATGGTATTTTCATCCAGTTAGTTATTCAACAGGAAGAACTGTGTCACACAATATTATGCATGAACCTTAATCATCCCATTTTGCTAAAAAGACATGTGACTTTATTCTTTCATCTCTTATAATGTTTATGCACTAAAATGTACTTGATATATTTGCCATAACAATGCTGAAGACAGGTATGTGTAGCAAGGCAACTGGAAAGAAACAGATGATATAGAAATAAAAACATTCATTGGGTTATTTGGTATTTGTAAATCTAAAAATGAAAATGTTTTGCAATTATGGAATAAAGATGGTACACATACATATGAAAAAAAAAAAAGAGGATGCCCCTTTCTGCGGGGCTTGCAAAACTTCAGGTTCATGAATTCAAGAGCAGATTAAGGAGGAGAAAACAGGATTTCAACTGCAGCTTCAGGAGCTTCCTCCATCTCTCAGGCCAGGAGGTTGCCTTTTCCAATGGTGCAATTAAACTGTGCTATCCAGCCTCACTCTCAGTTTTCAATTAACCTGCAGTAATGAATTCAACAACTAAAACGCATTTGCTAATTGAGGTGCATGCTGGCCAGGTCATCTCCCCTTCCCCATCCAACAGCAAACTCCCCTAGCTAAGCCAAGGTCAAATGGGGTGGTGGGGCCCACTGTTACCCCTGGCTAAGGGGAATGCCCAGTGGACAGGAAAAGGAGATGCCTGGGAGAGAGTGCCTCAAAATATTAAGTCAGAGATGGAAATTGCTTCTTGGGGCACAACATTTGATTTTTGCTTCTAAGTGAAAGCTCATGACATGTCCCAGCTGTATCATCTCCCTGGTCTGTGGCAGCTGTTATATAACAGTAAGGGCATTCAACTTGTTGATAAAGAGCGTGGACTGTTGTTTCAAAGCAGACTGACTTTGAAAAGTTAGTACCTCTCTCTCAGTTTGCTCATCTAGACAATGGAAAGAATAGAACTGACCTCGGGGGTCAGAGCGAAGAATAAATGAAGGTGATAGGAACTCATCACACTGTCTTATTAGATACCAAGGGATATGGTCAGCCTGGGCCTGCAGGGAATGGTGCAAGGGGAGCACAGTGGCAAATGTATAATGTATGATGAATGGGGCGGGGTGTGAGCTGGGGAGGAAGGAGTCAAGTGGCAGGAGATCACTGGAAAGTGAAGATCAAGGGGGTGCTCGACTGGAGAGTTGAGATCCTCCTTGAAGGAAATGCACAGGCAGGGTTGGAGAATGAGATGTAAGGAAGGTAGAACAGTGGGAAGACAGAAGCAACATCAGAGTGTCCCCGTGTCCTTCTGCTCCAGCCTCCCGGCCATCTGCAGATTACAAATTCACAAAGTACAGTGACCGCAGGTGCTGGATGTGAAGATGGCCCACAGAATGCTCCAAAGCCAATTTAGAGCCTCAAGAGCTTTTTCTTTTCTTTTCTCTCCTTTTTTCTTTTCTGACATAAAGTACTTGAGAGGCTCGGCCCCCTGGCCAACCTTCCTTTGTCTCTATCTGTCTGGGGAAATGTCTTCAGCCAGCTTTAGTCAGTAGCTGGGAGCCTCAGCCAGGCAGCCAGCTCTGGAGATCTGCAGCCCAGACCATCCACTTACCACAGCGCTGCCCTTGGGGCTGTGATTTATAAAAGAAAGAGAAAAAGGGACTCGAATGCATTTCCCCAGGGGAGGACAGGGGCCTGGAACACCTGCCAAAGTAGAGAGAGAACGTCAGGTCCCTGAGCTCAGACTCATTTCCCTCAGTCAGAAACGTGGGCCATGGAAGGGGAGGTCCTGGGAATTTGATCTGACTTCAGTTCTAAGAAGGGTGAGGGTACAGGACAACAGAGGAATCTGGTCCAGGGGCTGGGAATCAAGGAGTATGTCCCGTGTAGGATGACACCTTGGAGAATGCAGTGGGTCAGGCCAGAAAAGTGCACAGTGACTATGGGATGCTGTTGCCTTTGCTGCCAGAGACAATATGCCCGATGCTGGAATAAGGGACAGTATCCAGCATATTCCAGCTGTACTCGCTGCCACTGGAAGAGCATGTAAGTCACATAGGCTATCATACTGACGTCAGATTGCCCTCTGCAGACATCTAACTCAGACTTAGGTATCTGCCTCTGGATTTACCATACTTGAAATGGGGAATCAATTTCTTTAAAAATCATCTTCCCCAAGAAACATAGCTCAGGAACCATGAGCATCAGAGGAAGAAATGTTACAGTGAGAGAGGGGAGGGAGCTGACTCTTCCTCATGATGGCCCCATGTGTCAAACCTATGGGTAGGTGTCAAAGAATATCGGCCGCTCTTCATACATTCATTCAATAAATATGTATTGAGTGCCTCCTTCATGACATATATACACTATGAAAAATAGAGACAAATTCCCTGCTTTCAGAGATCTGGGAAAGCAGATATTAAACCAGGAATTACAGGAGACTATGAGTAATGTGTTCAAGCACATCGATGACAGGCAAGGGTGGCATGTCACAAGAGGTAGAACTGGGGAGGAATCCTACAAATTATTTAGTTCAAACTCAGGTGTTTCTAAGAAGGAAAGAAAATCCTCAAAAGGGGAACTTAGTATAATTTAATGCTGATGGGAAATAATGAAGGTGCCTCTAGATGTTATCATCTGGCTGGTCCTGATCCTGGAGAATTAGAGGAGATGGAAACTTTTGAGTCTGAGTCTTAGTGCTTCCACAAAACTGTCACCAATGACCTCAACCTTAAAGAATCCCTCTCTTCTCTGCAGTCAGTTCTCTGCTTTCTGATTGTCTGGGCTACTCAGCCCTAATGCACCTTATTCCAACTAGAGTGTACGGACTAGATGCCTCCATAATGAGCTGTTAGGCTCCCTGCATTCTGCTCACTTTAGAGCTATAGTTACTCAACCCTGAAATATAGTCTCACTTCCCTACAGAAGAGGGAATTAATATCCTCAGGGAGATGAGCTGTGAGAACCACTAGATCATTTCCCCAGAGATCTTTGGGTCCCCTCTCTAACCTTGGACGTCTACTCCTAAGAAACTAGATTTTACTCTTGAAGCTCAATACTTTGTTCCCTATAACCCAGGACTGAGTTTTCCTTGATTCCTTGGACTATGCCTGACCTGGAACCTATGGCTAGACTTCCCTTCCCAGAACTCCCACCTCCTCAAGTATGGCTAATTGTTGCCTCCTGCCTGCTCTCACCTGAGCTGACCATCACCAGTCTGGACGCTGCACAAAGGGTCAGTTCTCTGAGTCTTGTCTGGATAGATGCTCCAAATTCAATGTCTACTGGATTTCTGGTTAAGTAACTCACTTGTTACCTCTCCTTTGCCCCTCAACCTCTGATTTGTCAGTTTCAAGTTTCCCATCATTTCCACATATGCAGTTCCCTCTGGTTACAGGTTTGTAGCTAACACCAACCCTTCCTCAGAGTCCCACTTCTGGATTCTCAACAGCCTGCCCTTCCAGGATAAGGCTGCATCATGGGATTCTTTGTATTCCACTGCTGGTCTCACATACAGATGATTCTCAGGGGCTCTTTGAGTGGTGGGCTGGTCCTTCTCATGTAAGTGCACTTCCCAAGGGGTCACTGAAGCAAGGGTGCATTGAATGACCCAGTCAACCTCCAACTGCTATGATGACTGCACAGCGGCCAGAGAGTCCATGTCTCCTCTGCCAGCCCAGCCTGGTCTACTGTCCTCAATTCCAATTCCCAGCCAAGTGTCATGCTGTCAGCCCCCAGCTTCCCTCATCACAGTTGCTTGGGAGTCACCAGGATGCTGCCCATGCTCAAGAGGCATAGAAAATAAAAACACTGCTCAGGTTCTGCCATTTTTCCCCATGTTTCCACCGCACCCTGCTCTCCCCTCCTATTTTCCCTTTCTTCTCCTCCCCCTTCCACCCCACTACTTACAAGGAAAAGAATAATAACAAACAGGAAGGCTAATTCTAAGTCTGTGCAGTCCCAGCGTGTATCTTGGTCCACCTTTAGTCATTATTTTCTCCTGTGTCTGGCTTTGACAAGACCGATGACATTTACATTTTCCAAAAGCTTCAGTAAGAGGCGCTTTAGCTGCAATCACCTCCATCTAATTTCCCTAGTCAAATTTTCTTTTTGGCTTAAATCACAAAAGAAAACTATGGCCAGAGCTGTTCTGACAACTTGTCATCAAATAAGGCTCAGCCCAAGTGGGCAGTCTTGAGAACCAAGGACGTAAGGGAAAAAAATGGACTAAGTGGCCTGAAATGAAGTGGGAATGGCTGGAGGAAGAGAGGAGATTGGCATAAGTCAATTTGTCAAAGTTCTAGAACAAATGGCTCGGTACTCTTTGGGGCCCAGAACAAATGGAAAATGTGTTTTATCTCTCTAGAGAGGAAGTAACAGGGTGCTGGGGCTGGAGGGGTCTATCACCCAATTGTGTATGGGAGCCTTCATCCTAGAGAGGGAAGGCAGCTAGCTCTGGTGGCTCTCCAGCCTATGGGATAGAACCCCTAGGGGAAGGTAAGAGTACCTTGCTTTCCACATAACTCTGGATAGAAGGATTAGTGCCCTGGGGAAACTAAGGCCCAGATGTATTGCCCATAGCTGCACAATGACTCAGAACAGGGAGGAAACATTGCATCCTTTTTTTTTTTTTTTTTTTTTTTTGCGGCACGCAGGCCTCTCACTGTTGTGGCCTCTCCCATTGCAGAGCACAGGCTCCGGACGCGCAGGCTCAGCGGCCATGGCTCACGGGCCCAGCCGCTCCACAGCATGTGGGATCTTCCCGGACCGGGGCACTAACCTGCGTCCCCTGCATCAGCAGGCGGACTCTCAACCACTGCGCCACCAGGGAAGCCCTACATCCATTTTTTAAATAAATGTATTTATTGAGGAATTATATACATACAGAAATGTATTCAAATTATATGGACTCATCTCAATAAATTTTTGCAAGATAAACTCACTCATGCAACAACCCAGATCTAGGGAACGACAGCACTTCAAGAAGCTCCGCTCATACTCCCTCTCAGTCACTAAAAAGGACTAAAAGTCTCCAAAAGATATCATCATCCTGATCTCTAAAACCATGGATTAATTTTGCCTATTTTTGTACTTTATATAAATGGAATCATATAGGTAATATGTACTTTTCTTTGTCTGATCCATGTTGTTAGATATGGGAATAAGTCATTTTCATTTTTATATAGCATTCCGTTGTATAACGATGTCACAATTTATTTATTCATCAAACTTTTGATAGACATTTGAGTTATTTCCTCTTTGGGGCTCCTGTAAATAATGTTGCTAAGAACATTCCTTACGTCTTGACACATGAGTATGCATTTTTGTTTTGGTGCACACCTGGGAGTAGAACTGATAGCTCACAGGGTATTTGTATAGTCAACTTTAGTGAATGACGCTAATCAGTTTTCCAAAGTGTCTGTAGCACTTTATCCTCCTACCATCAGAGTATGAGAGTTTCAGTTGCTTAGCAGTCTCACCAGCACTTGGTGTTTCATTTTAGCCACTTTGATGAATGTACGTGGTTTTAATTTGCATTTCTCTAATTCCTAAAGGTTTGCATCTTTTCCTATGTTACTGACTGGATATATATATATATATATATATTTTAACATCTTTATTGGAGTATAATTGCTTTACAATGGTGTGTTAGTTTCTGCTTTATAACAAACTGAATCAGTTATACATATACATATGTTCCCATATCTCTTCCCTCTTGCATCTCCCTCCCTCCCACCCTCCCTGTCCCACCCCTCCAGATGTTAAGGCTTCTGCCTATTTTGTTCTAATGGATTATCTGTCCCTTTCTCATTGACTTATAGGAATTCTTTATACAATCTGGAGGCAAGTTCCTTATTGGTTATATGTATCCAAACAGAAAGTGTGACATGTCACTTACAAAGAGAACTTCATGCCAACAATCTCAACTCCCCATTCTTTTCTGCATCCATCTCCCAACTTTGTTTTAGGCTCAATGTCACTGCTGACTGGAAAAAAAAATGCACAACATGAGGGTTGTGAGTTAAGTTTTATTGGGGGCAAAATGAGGACTATAGCCCAGGAGACAGCATTTCAGATAGCTCTGAGGAACTGCTCCAAAGAGTCAGGGGGGAAGATCAGTGTATATGTGATTTTGGTGAAGGGAGATCCATGCAGTCAAGCACACATTTTGGCAGGAAGTTGCTGCTAGTCACAAGAAAATTGCTGCTAGTCACGAAGAGCAGATGTCTCCGTTAATGAGTTTAGTGCTTTTTAGATATGAGAAGATGCAAGAATGCGTGTTCATAAAATCTCCTGAAAATATCTAACTATCTGAAGACTTGTTCTGCCAGTTTTTCCCAGAGCACAGAGTGCCTCATTCCTAATCTCTGTCCTGAACTCCTTTCAGGGTGTGTTGAAGGTCAGTGACTACAGTGGCTAGTGACTTCATCCCAGAAGAGGCAGGTGACGAGTAACAAGTTTTAGCTTGCTTCCCATTCTCCCTACCGTCAGCCCAAGCTCCCACAAACATTTCTTATTCTATCTCCCTTCCCTGTGGCCTGGATGCAGGTACCCCTAGCATCACATGCCAGAGGCACTATGGCTCTCAGCAGACGGATGCACACTCACCCAGTCCTTGTGCTCCAGTCTTGGGTGACATGCTGGCCCTACCATGCCAAGGCTCACCTGTGACTATGAGCTCAGAAGGATCGGGGTAAACGCGGAGGGAAGCCCCGTGGAGAAAGTAGTAGTGTGCTCACATATCCTCTGAAGCATAAGAACAGCATAGGGGACCAGACGTATCAGTGGGAGGACATTTTCAGAACAGTAAGCACTAGAGAACAGATCCACTTGTATGGAACATTTGCTTCATAAGTGAAAAGGCTACTGGTCTGGCTGGAAAACAGGTTTCCAAGACCTTGTCTCATCACTGCTTTGGGTGACCAGCTTAGTTTGGTTTGCCCAGGATGGTCCCAGGTTTAGCTCTAAAAGTCCTGCCTCCTGGGAAACCCCTCAGTGAGAGAGAGGGAGTGTTCACCCTCTTGTTGCCTCTAAATAGCTGTGTGCCATGGGGAAAACTACTTTCCTACTCTGGGCTATAAAACTACCATCTATAAACTGAGCTGGGAATAGGATAGCAGAGCTTTACTTCTCCCTCCATATCTGACTGTGTTGTTGTTCTGGGATCTTTTAGCAACTTACAGTCAAGAGGCAGATGCAAAAATTCTATAATGGAGGTGGGTGTATGCCTATCTCTGGGTTAACCTTTCCCTAATAATAATGTACCAAGTACTGAGAGTCACAGTGTGCCAGGCACTGTGTTATGTGTTCTGTGTTCACAATTCCCTTTAATCCTCAAGGCATCCCTGGGATCTAAGCATTACTGTCATCATTTCATTCCTATATAGGGAAACAGAGGCTCAGAGAGTTTGAGCACCAGGACAAATATAACACATCCAGTCAAAAAGAGACGAGCATTCAGCCCCCAGTCTGCCCATTTCTAAAGCCCCTGGCATGTTCTACCAACTCACATCTAATTGCTCTGTGCTTTCATGCCATTGCTTGTAAAATGATGCTCTTTCACTTCCCACCTTACACCTGTCCCAGAACAAGGTGCTTTCATATGCATCATCTCATCTGATAACTACCCAACAGGGCTGTCATGTGATCAAGTAAAAACCTTGAAAAATTAAAAACTTTCTCTAAATAAAAAGGATTATTATAAATAATGCCTGAAGAAAACCAAAGTACATCCACAAGGTTTGGACAAGTAGGATACGGCAGGTCTGAACAAATGTTTCCTCTCTGAAATAAGCTTTCCAGATTTGATGTTCCATGTGCCTAAAGAGACAGGAAGCTCATCTAGAAGATGGAAAAAAGATATGAGGACAAAAGAGAAGGCAAGAGTCAGGGAACCCAGCAACTGATTTCTGTGACTCTACTCCCAGAAGCAAGAGAATTTACTGGAAACGTAAAGGTTTGGACATTTAAACCGCGTTGTCCAGGCTGTGTGCACATCTTGAATGGTATGAAAATTTATGTCAGATCGGAGTTGACTATGGAGATTGTACTCTAACCATTGAAAGGCTAGATAAGCCTTGGTCCAGATGGCAAGAAAGAGAAAACAACAAAAACCAAAACCAACAAAAATCAAGGTAATAATAGGACTAGAAGAAGTGGGTGAAAAGCCCAGCAGAGATGGTCTGGGATGGTCACATGCCTGAGCTGTGGACTCTGAGAAGATTTTTAGCTGTCAAGGGCAACAGAGAAATGCCTACTCCAAGGACCTCCACTTGAGGTCCTGAGGAAAGTTATAGACCTTTGCCCCAGAAAAAAATATACAAACGTAAAATCACATACACAGAATGTTCCATACAGTGCAGGGGATTTACAAACCCAAAGCCTATGCCCAGGACCTCTAATCACCACAAAACCCCATTTTTAAAAGAAGGAAACTTAAGACTCATAAAGATATGCTGGTTTCTCCAAGATAAGCAAGATCGTGGATGGTAGATTCTAGACGGCTGCCTAGGTTTCCTGTCTCTAGACCAGAACTAGTCCCAGGGAGGAAGCTGGAAGAAATTCCTATCTTCAAGGCTAGAGTCTGCACCTATTACACTCCTTATAGACAGCCCACAACTGTTCTCAACCTTGCTGTCTATATTGGAAGGTCCACTTCTGCCCCGATGTACCCACCAACCTTGGTATGTATTTCTGGTGTGATTCTTCACCATGAAGGTATATTAAGAATCAGGGGAAACTGAGCTGCCTCCCTGAAGCTAATAGAGATTTCCTGAGCCCTTGGATGAAGACAGAAAAGGTAGGAACAAATGGCCAAACAAACTCCAGATGTGACACTGGTCTTGATTTAAAACCTACTTTTCCATCCTTTGTCCTGGCTCCATCCGTGGATGTTTTCCATATTCCTGGAGCCCATCAGGGAGGGAAGGGGCAGCTGGCCCTTTACCCAGAGGATGCCTAAAAGCCCCGTCCCCTTCAGCTTCTTGAGGCCATGACAGGGAGGGTGGGAGTGTGAGTTGCTGTGCAGCACTCCTGGGGGCAGGGGGGCATTGGTGGGGAATGCCAGGTGGTATCACCCTGAGGGAGGCTACAGCCACAGCAGGGCCCAGTGTGGTGAGGTCCAGAGGGAAATTCGCCATCTTCAAGCCCGGTGCCCTGGCTTAGCAGGAGTTTCTACAAACCCCTCAACAGCTGGCTGATGGTCCACACGGCAGTGCACCCAGATGGAGCCCAGGCCTTGGGGGGCATTGTTAATTTTATTATCACCGTTAATTGTGATCATAACTATTGGAAAGTTTCACATGCTTCTCGCCGTCCCAGCCCAACCCCTGCCGTGGCTTCTTCCCTCTCTCACTTCCCCTCTCTCTCCTCTTCACCCTTTCGCACAGCTGCTCATTTAATGTACTTCCAGAAAACAAAATCCACTGTTGGGAGTTTTGCTTTTGAAGGCCGATTTCCTGCAGCCTCACGACTACTCCTAACAGCAGCATGGCAAGAGAAAGTCATTAGGAAGGAGAGGCAGTCTCCCCAGCTCCCTGGTAGCCATGAGCTTCTGTTCTCTGCTGGGGCTGCAGAGCAGCTTAGAGCAGACGGAGGCACAGGTGGAGAAGCTGGAGAAAGGAAGAGGAAGGGAGAGGCTTTGGCCTGGGAAATGGTGTTGCCTGGGGGCAGCAGGAGCTCCAAGTCCTGGATCCAAATTCCAGAGAAACAGCTGTGGCTACTGGGTAAGCCTGCACGTCCATGTTAAGACCCCTCTCTCTTAATCCAAGCTCACATCTCCAGTGGCCTGCAGTTAAAATCGGTACCTCATTGGTTGTTTGACTAGTTGGTTGGTTGGTTGGTTGGCTGGTTGACTGACTGGCTGGTAGGTTAGTTGGTTGGTGACTGCGTGGGTTGGTTGGTTTTAGGCCAAGACTCATCTGTAAACCTATAAGGCCATAGAGAGGTCAACACATCTCTCGCCTTCATGGCCTCTGCTCTTCCATCCTCTGCTTTCTGTTCAAAATTTGGCACAAAGGAAAGAAAACACTTCACAACGTTACAGCTCACTCACTGCATCACGGACTTTATTGTGACATCTGGAGGTTTTCCACGGCCCTGCATGGGAAGCCCCTGGCTTGTGTGACAGCTCTTTGGGGAGAGGCCCTGCCTCCTCCAATCTATCATGCCCCACACCCCATGCCTCACCGTCTCCATTTCCTCTGCACCATCTAACAGGGGATGAGCCCTTGCATCTTCTTTTTTCTTTTCCAATTTTATTATATCCTTTACTTAACACATAGGCAAGGTTTACCATGTACCAGGCAGTATCCTGAACATTTTGTAAAGACTGACTGATTTAAATCTCATCCCAAACCTCATGATACAGAGAGGGAAACTGAGGCAAGAGTAATTTAAATAACTTTCCCAAGGTCACAGAGCCACAAGTAGCAGAGTCGGGATTCTCAGGTAAAGCTGTCTCCCAAGCCCGTGTCCTCAACCATGATGATATGATGCTTCTCTCCTGCTGTGTCCAGAGGCCTCCCCATCCAAGACTCAACTGTCTGTTCACCAGCCTCCCTGACTTCTCTCCCCCCACTCCCAATCCACATCATATTTGCTGCCATAATGTTGTGTCTCAAGATCTATTTCCTTCTGCTGCTTTTGCCTGGATTTCCTGGCTCTGAAATGAACAGTGTAAACCACCAGCTTGCACACGTCCCAGCCTCACCTTGGCATTGCTCTCCAGTTGTTTTACTTGCACAAAAGCTCATCTCCCAGTGTGGAAAACTGTGACAGTTATACCTGGATGTGCTCAAGGCCAAGGCCTTCAGACCTGCAGGGACGTTGTTGCCCAGGCCTCGAGTTTAGCCTCGAGGCCTTCTAAAAATCCACCTGTCAGATCCAGTCGTCAGCAGAGTCTGCCCCTGAGAATCTGCCCAAACCCAACAAACGCACACTTCCGAATTCACTCAGCTTGCCTTCTCAGGATGTCCTCCAGCTCTCCATTGTCAGTCCCCACCCGTCTCTGCTTCTGGCGGCTCCTCAGACTTGGCAGCTACAGGCCGACCATATCAGTACCTGACCTTGGCTCTCTCCCTACACATGAGGCTGATGTCTGGCTTAGCCAGACCCTGCTGGTGTCTGACTTTGGCCCGTTCACATTTGCAGCCTTGTTACTCTCACTCAGATGCCAAGATCTTGAATGGTCCCTCTGTTGACCCTTCTGCTCAGCCTGGGCGAGGCCTCTCCAATTTCAGCCTCATTAAAAAACACCCCATCTTGTAGCTTTCACTAGGAATAAGGAACTGCCTGCTTCTCTTCCAAAATCTGCATCTCATTTGTTACCAGTACTTTCTCCCTTTGGGTCCCTTCAGTTTTCCAGAGCCTATTAAACCAACCACGTCTGCCTTATTCATATAAGATTAGGTTACGATATATGCAATTCCCTTCCTTTCATGTCTCAGGTAATTTATTCTTCATCTTCCTCAGCGTGTCACATGTGTTTTGTCCTTCTCCAGCATTCTGTTTTATTTTTCCCAGGCTGGGATTTGAGTTTGATATGAATATTGCCACCAGCCAGGCTCTCTATTACTTAGTTTGGGTGGAATAGGAGGAAGAGGGGTCCCCATATGTTTCTGATGTGGAAACTGGGTACTTTATTGAATTTGGCCCTCCACAGAGGAAAAGAAATGCAAGCCATGGGCACCAGATTACCGATAACTGGGGATGAGGGTAAGGGATGGAAAATAATCCTGAGATGGTTTTAGCTGCAATGCACTGGTTTTTTCATCCTTCTCCACAATGCCCGTCTTAGAAACGGGTACCTCCAGATTCATAAGTGCTGCTGAATATATGAAGGAAGGGGGTAGGAAGGGAAAGGAAGCGAGGGAGGGATAAAAGTAAGCTTTATGAGATGTTGAGAATAAGCCTCTAGCACTTCCTAGGTTGCCCAGGGAATCAGCCAGAAAAAGTCTAGCCTGAGTTAAAGAGCTGCATCTCTAATCTTCAAACCATGAGTCTTAGCAATTGTAATTATTATCATTAGCATCTATATATTTTCAGTTTCCAAACCACTTTCTCCAGTATTTAAATTAGCACTAGTTAACACGCATCTGATCCTTCCAAGACTAAATAGCTATGGTTGCGCAGAGCTAGAACATGGCTCTTTGGGACTCAGATGCCTGTCCCCCTGTACCACACAGCCCCAGACAGAGAGTGGCACACCTATGTTCTATTCTGTACTTTCAGGGTGGTCCAAAGAGCCCACCAGCCAGAAGACAGACATGTGCAGGACTTCACGGTACACTGGAATGCCGAGTCAGCCTTGGTCTTGGCAGCATTGTTTCAGGAGCAGAGAGAAGCCACCCACATCTTCCACCTTGCTCAGGAATGCACCAAGTGCCCTTGCAGGAGAAAGCCCTCCTAATACACTCCTATGGCTCAGGGTTATAAAGTAAGCCCTTCCAAATGTGTCATAGATGCTACCATAGAGTCATACTAAGTGACAGGATTGAGCTTGCATTCTTTTTTGATCCTTGATAAGAGAAAGAGAGAAGAGCACTAAAGTCACCGTTAATGGCAGATAAGAATATGGGCTCTGGAGCTACACTGCCTAGGTTTGAACCTTACAGCACCACTTCTTATCTGTGCGAATTCAGGTAAATTACTTACCCTCTCTGGACCTTAGCTTCCTCATCTGTAAGATGGGCTTGATAATAATGCCTTACTCATAGGGTTTGTGGTAAGGATTAAATGGAATAATGCATGTAAGTTACCTGTAACAGAAGTTGGTACACTGCAAGTGTTTCATAAGTGAAGTTGATGTTAACCTAATTTTTATTAATATTACAGAAAAGATATGTTCTTACCTAAGGAGAGAAGGAAATTTGGATACACTTTACCCATTTCAAAATCTTCCAAAATCTTCCACTTGGGCGTTTTATCAGCTAGTTACTGCTGCATAAAAAACCACCTGAAAACTTAGTACAGAAATCAGTTTTTTCTCAGAATCTGTGGATTGGCTGATGTAAACCAGGCATCTCTGCTTTAAACTGTGGATCTGGCTGGACTTGGCTCCCTGCTGTGGTTCAGACTCAGATCTGCTCCACTTGGGTGTGTCCTAGGACTCCAGCTGAGCCAGTGCAGCCACTGGGAGGAAGCAGAAACATACGGCTCTCTTAGGGGCTAGGCTCAGAACTGTCACACTGGCACTTCTAGCCACATTCCTCTGCCCAAAGCAAATCACTAAGCTTCACCCAATGTCAAGAGGTGGGAAATTCACTGAACATTTAATGGGAGCGGGAAGACTTCAGTTACATGGCAAAGAGTATGATGGGATGGAGTGAGAGAAGAAGTAAGACCAATAATTCAGTCCACTACAAATGGGTCTACTTGTGTCATACCCTCTGTGCTCCTCCCAATATCTGTTCTTTATCTATCAACCTCTTAGTTTCCATTCTCTCCAGGCACAGCAGCCACCTATAGACACAGCTGATTTGCATGCCATCGGGGGTGGAAATTGGATCTTTTTCTTTGAAATGTGGGCACCTCCAATGATAGAACTATACTTTAGCACTTGACAAAAGTCCAGACCATGAGGAGCTCAGCCAACTGCAGAGGGTTCCCTAATGAGCCAGTGCCAACACCCACCCCTAGGAGGCCAAGGCTTGGGTGGACCAGCAGAGGGGCTGGGAGGATGTGCCTATTGCACTTCAAGCTCAGGTAGGAGCGGAAGGGACCTACTGCCCTCCCAGAGCTGGACCTACCCCCAAGAAGCATTTGACCCCCAAGTAAGGGCTCAGCTCCATTTTGAGGACAAGGTACAGTTAATAGCTTTGAAAACACACAACTGGAATAAAAACTGTTACCAAAGTGGGGTCTTCAAATTTTAGATAAAAGTAATTGCCTTTGAAAGCTTCAGTCAATCAAGTTGAGCTGAATGCAGTGAGGTGACTTAATGTAGCTGGGCTAGAGAGTCAGGAAGAGGCCAAGGGAAAGGTCAAGGGGACAGTGCATGTCTGAAGCACAATACCCATCTGTGTTTGCCATCAGAAGACAAGAGAAGGCTAGAGGGTGGAGAGAATGGTTCCTCTCCTTAACATTGGTCCCCGGGCATGTCTGCCTTAAAGAGGCTTGTTTGGTGAGCTCTGGGCATGCCGGGCAGTGGTGCCCCTGCACTTCCTCCGATGACCTCATAGCCCTGCTCAAACCTGTCACGTTCCTCAGTGTCAACAAGAATAGAAGCCTGCCTGGCACCTGGCACAGTGCCTTCATTCATTCTAACATTCTTTCTGGGGCTTCGAGAATAAGACAGATTCTTTTCCTTCAAGAAGCTCAGTGGCTCTTCAAGCAGACAGATGAGAAGATCAACATTTCAACTGAGGTTGATAAGTGTTGTGATAAAGACCTGCTCCCGGTGCTGTGGGAGCCTGGAGAAGAAGCCCCTGGCCAGAGCAGGATGGGAAGGCCAGGCAGGAGATGCTGACATGAGTTGTCTGGTTGAGGGAGGGGCTACTGTGCAGTCTGGAAAAGAGAACAATGCAAACAAAGTTGAGATATTTGCACACTATAGGTGAATCTCCATGCTAGGACGAAAGCTGTGTCGCCCAGGACAGGACCAGTGACCAGTCCACAAAAGGGAAGGCAGTGACTAGTCCACAAAAATTCAATTTCAACCACCAGAAAAGCATCAAATAAGGGCTGTGTCCAGGATTCAGGGTACATCTGTGTACTCCATCCACCTTTGTCCCCTCTCTAGTTCCCACAGAAAGATCCCACATTTCCAATTGCCTTTTTTTCAAACATCTTTAATGGAGTATAATTGCTTTACAATGGTGTGTCAGTTTCTGATTTACAACAAAGTGAATCAGCTATACATATATCCCCATATCTCCTCCCTCTTGCGTCTCCCTCCCACCCTCCCTATCCCACCCCTGTGGGTGGTCACAAAGCACCAAGCTGATCTCCCTGTGCTATGCAGCTGCTTCCCACTAGCTATCTAATTTACATTTGGTAGTATATATATGTCCATGCCACTCTCTCACTTCGTCACAGCTTACCCTTCTCCCTCCCCATGTCCTCAAGTCCATTCTCTACGCCTGCATCTTTATTCCTGTCCTGCCCCTAGGTTCTTCAGAACCTTTTTTTTTTTTTTTTAGATTCCATATATATGTGTTAGCATACTGTATTTGTTTTTCTCTTTCTGACTTACTTCACTCTGTATGACAGTCTCTAGGTCCACCCATCTCACTACAAATAACTCAGTTTCATTTCTTTTTATGGCTGAGTAATATTCCATTGTATATGTGCCACATCTTCTTTATCCATTCATCTGTCAATGGACACTTAGGTTGCTTCCATGTCCTGGCTATTGTAAGTAGAACTGCAATGAACATTGTGGTACATGACTATTTTTGAATTATGGTTTTCTCAGGGTGTATGCCAAGTAGTGGGATTGCTGGGTCATATGGTAGTTCTATTTTTAGTTTTTTAAGGAACCTCCATACTGTTCTCCATAGTGACTAATCTCCAAAATTTACAAGTAGCACATGCAGCTCAATATCAAGAAAACAAACAACCCAATACAAAAACGGGCAGAAGACCTAAATAGACATTTCTCCAAAGAAGATGTACAGATGGCCAACAAACACATGAAAGGATGCTCAGCATCACTAATCATTAGAGAAATGCAAATCAAACCTACAATGAGGTATCACCTCACACCAGTCAGAATGGCCATCATCAAAATATCTACAAACAATAAATGCTGGAGAGGGTGTGGAGCAAAGGGAATCCTCTTGCACAGTTGGTGGGAATGTAAATTGACAGCCAATTGCCTTTTGATTTCCCAACCAGCCAGCAGGTTCCCCAGGTTTTCCTGGCAGAAAGACTATTTCAGGTTCGGTGTGAGCAACAGCCCAGGGGCAGGGTCACTGTCAACATCTAGTAACTGTGAGTCCCCAGGACGTCCTCTGCCCTGTCCCTTGAACTGGAATTAGTTTGAACAAGTCCACTTGTCCCATGAGACTATGAGCTCCTTGACAGCCTCTGCCAGACACAATATCTGGCCTGTAGTATGGGTCAGATGAATAACAGAAGGAAAAAAATGATTAATGAAAGAACAAATCAAAGAAGGAAAACTTTCTCCAGCAGTGTGAGAGAATAGTAATGTAAATTTTACCCTAAATGTCATTGGATGAGAAACTATGTTCTTGCTTATAAAGGTATAAAAATACTCTGTTATGGAGACAGACTATAAGAGAGGTGGGGTGTGGAGGCTTATGGGAAAGAGGCCCTTGAAAGGCAGACTTTGAAGAAAAAGATTGACTCTTTACATCATGTATTCTGGGGGTGGCTGGACACGTACCCATTTAGTGAGTAGTTATTTTCTGTCAAGCATGATGGTAAGTAATTTGCACGTACAACGATTCCTGTAGTAGATTTGGTATTTTCACCATTTTGGCTATGAGGAAATCAAGGCACAAAGAAGTTAAATAAATTAAACAAGAAAATATAGGTAGAAAGAAGAAAAACAGTGTTAGCAGTCCAGCTGTTAGACTCCAGATCCTGCCATCCTAACCCCATGGCTACACAGCTGTGCTGTACACACATGTGCACACACACACAATTGAGAAACAGCCTGACTTGCCCCAAATGCAAGTCATTCCAATAGGGTGACAGACATAGGCAGAGGACCAAGGAGAGGCATAGGTGTATATGGAGATATGGTGATCATCTTACACAGACAGATGTCAAGATCCCAGGACCTGAACTACGCTTCATGCTCTATCAAGGGCACCCGTCACTGTGAAGTTCACAAGGGAAATCTATACGCAGAAGACAAGATCAGCCAAGCTCTACTTTATAACTTTGAGGACCGAGGTCCAGTGCATCTTCTAGTGACTTGGGCTGGACCACGTGATGAACTCCTTCTGTGTAGACCACAAGCATTCCTTCCAGCCTCTCTTCTGTATTTTGTCTCTCCAAGACAAAAATATCTAGGAAGAGTAAGCCACCCAGGGAGAAGCAAGAGCCAGAGAAAGCTTACCCCAATGGCAGGGTCTGTTCTACAGACCTTGGGCACAGAGGCTGGATACTGAGGCCTCTGCTCCAGAGCAGACCTCCATCTGCAACTGTGTCTGGACAGTTCAGAGGCATCTCACACTAACCAAGCCTCAACTCAAATGTAGGACCTCCTCTGCAAACGGAATCTCCTATGCTCCCTCTTTCAGGAAGTGGTGCCACTGCCCCGTGAATTGTACAAACCAGAAACGTGGGAATCACCCTTAACACCCACCTTTCCCCCACACCCCAGATCCTACCCATCAGCTAGTGATGTCAGTGTTACCCCCAAACAGCACTTGGGTTTATTCACTTTGCCCCTTTCCATTGCTATCACCTAAGCTACTGTCCCATCTCACCACTTTTAGGGATCTCTAAAACCAGCACTATGTGTCACTTTAGAATCCAAAGTGTCCCACAGGAAGACAGGGGGCACGACTCTGCAGAAATGGCAATGCCCTCTCTCTCACCCTCCTGACATGCTCTGGTCTTGTTTGGTTTATGATGGTATTTTCTTATTTGCTACTAGAATCCTCCTAATTCTTCTTAACAAGATGGGACGTGACTATGAAAATCTTTTGTACTTTTTTTTTTACCACCCAAAGGTTAACACCTGCCCATGTGCATAGGGTCATCTAACTTAGTAATTACTAATTCTTCCTTTACAAAAACACAGGTGCTCCCAATTGCCTGATCTTTTATGAAGGCATGTAGCTATTAATAATACGCCTCCTGGCAGATAGTTTTAAAACACAAACACAAAACACTGAATCAACTTCCTTCAATGTTTAATGTTTTAGGAATGAGTGAGAGGATTCTTTTCAAAGAAACCTGTGCTAAGGCAAGAGCATCTTGAAATGAGTATTTGAAATGTTAATATTATTACATGATTTTATGGCCAAAAATGATATAAATGATTCACTTCTAAAATTTATCATGTAGACACACTTTACAAAGTTGAAAATGGACTATTCTACTATGTCTAAAGTCTTTAAAATTAAGTATTTAATTTTTTTAATCCATTTGTTAAAAATATAAAAAGGAAACACCTTCAGATTTGTTTTCAAGAACAACTGACTTGACATCAAGGAAAATAGAAATTTATTAACCAAATCTCAAAAAAAACCTTCATATATTTCGTGGATGTAAAAGCAGCCAATGACATACACTTGACCTTCTTGTACTCTGACCTACATATATTTACAAAATGTTTTTTTCCAGCAATAGACAGACGATAAAACTAAATATTGAAATGAACTATTTAAAAATTGAATTTCTATATTGCAAAATGATACACTAAGATTCAATAAATACTATGAAGCATATTCAAGCATATTTTTGAACCATTAACAAAATAAACAAAAATATTTTAAGCATTATTTCATTGTTATGTCAATATTATTAATTTCTATATATTATATATGTGCACATATTTTTTATAAGGCACATTATATGTCAGTATACTTTTTAGAAATAAAGAAACAAATACATATTGTGGGGACACCTGCTCAATGTTCTCTCACTTCTAGAGCACATAATCTAACAATGTGGGCACAATACTGTAATCTGAGCTGCTGCATAGCCCCCTAGGGTCTCCCCACACCCACCCTTTTACCACTTCAATCCACTCTCCATCCCACAGCCTGACTCATCTGTTCAAACTCAGCTCTTATTATGTCCCTCAAGACAAAGACCCACATCTAATGCCTTGTCTTCACTCATTGTCTATGGTCGCCTCCCTCCTATAAGGCAGGGCCTTTGCACAAGCTGTTCTCTCTGCCTGGAATGCTTCTCCCTTTCCTCTCTGATGAAAGGGATCTGGAAAGGATCCTTGGTCCACTACCATCCACTCCCAGTGGCCGCATGGTGCCGCTGTTATAGAGTAATGCAGCACAGTGCAAAAGGTGTGAATCCATGGTGCGCTGAGGATCCAGACCCCACCGAAATGATGGGAGAGCCCTAGATGGGATCCCAGCCTCGGACTCATGCTTAGCAATGGTTCTCTGAACACACCCACATTATAAACACTCCACGGATAGAGACCATATAGGTTTTATCCATCAACATACTCTCAAAGCCCAGCACAGTGCCTAGAATATTCAATACATATTCATTCAATATTTGTTGAATAAATCAATCACTTTGTGGAGAAGTTGGGGTCATCAACCACAAGCTGTGTCAAAACATCCTTCCTCCTGCAATGGGTCCGGGCCCCCAGGCTTGGCACACTTTTCCTTAACTCTGTTTCATTGCACAACATGTGTGGCCCTTCCTACACCCTCCAGCATGCCATAGTATTTTCTGGATCCAACTCCCAGGGAGAAGGTATTAGGAGCTTCCATCTCTTCCTTCCCCCTGGACCCTGGAGCTTCTTATGCAAATCAAACTACCTTCTTCTTTGACAGTCAAAGAACAGATCACAATACCAAAGGTTATAATTCCAGAGTAATGGAGGTGTACTAGGCTTTGCAAAACCAATAGAGCCACATAAGAAACGCTCAGCTGTCTAAATGTCAGTTTTCCTTGGAAGAAACTCTACCCTGATACATTTAGAGCTGATCTCAGCTCCAGGGCGTTGGGGGTGAGGGTGTTGTCAGATGTGTGTGACTGGCCAGCCATGTGCAGACAGTGTCATGCAGGGTGTTCAGCTCAGCAGGTCCACAGGCATGCTTTTCCTCACTGGGGGTGACACAAGGACTTCTTAGCTATGAGGCTCCCTAGAGGATCCAAAGGTGGCTTTTGAGAGCAACAGAAAGGTATAGAGAAACAGAGGAACGAAACAGCCACCACCAGGAAAACAAGTTACATACTCTTCTCCCAACATGAAGTAAGTGCAGTGATGTACCAAGTTCAAGCACAGAGCAGACTGGACTGCACACCCATGGGCTTCACAATCTAAGGATGTACCAAGGTGAAAGGTAAAGACCACAGGGGATGCCAGGCTGACTCTGCAGAGAGAAGAGATGGCAGTTCTGAGAGGATTTTCCTGCTACCTCAGAGATTAGGGTCAGGGCAGGTCTGGTGAGGATGTGCCCAGAATGGGTCTAGAGGTAGGAGGGATGAGAATCAGTGGATGCATG
The DNA here is from genome assembly GCF_949987515.2 of Delphinus delphis. NCBI lineage: Eukaryota > Metazoa > Chordata > Mammalia > Artiodactyla > Delphinidae > Delphinus > Delphinus delphis. Next base: position 98,342,046 of record NC_082688.1, read on the forward strand.
AAACTCTAGAAAAGCTGGAAAGATGAATGACTTACCTAGAGAAGCAAGCCTCTCTCCAGGTCTCATGTGCCATCCTGGGGGAGGGAGATTAAAGAAAATACCATTGGCTGTGGACGAGATGAATGCATTTCTAAGCTTGAGGCTGGCCGGGAATTGGTTTCTCTGTGCAGACTCTACATGTAATGCTTGATATTTCCACTATGGAGTGTTTTTCTGTGAATTTAACTTCTAAATAAAGCTATGTGGTGAGATTTCTTTTTCGGGAGTTCAGATATTCCCAGAAGTGCTTGGAATGGAGAGAAAATGTGCCAAATGGCAAAACTCCATAAAACTAATTACCTGGGAAATTTTATGGAGAAAATGCATTGTGATACTGGTGTTCCATGTAGTTTATAAGTCAGGACAAGCCCTGCACTGATGAGCCATAAATGAAAATACTGAATATGCAATGTCTATTAAGCTGCAGCCGCGGAGTCTGAATCACTTGTTAAATGTGCCCTCAACACATGAGTAACACCAGCCACAGTGATGAGACCACCAGCCCCCTCTCTGCTCAGTGCTGAAGCGCTAGCCTCCTTTCAGTTTGCATTTTGGTTTGGGTTCTGATTTTCCCTGTGAGCTGAATGGGTCATCTTAGCCTCACCTGAAATGTTCCAATCTGGCCTCTGGCCACTCTATGCTAGAGCTCTAGGTTACCCATTCTGCCCCCATGTCCTCTGACACTGACTCTATAGATTCTCTTTTCCATCTCCATAAAGATGGGAGTACAGAACAAATTAAAGTGATGATATAAATGCATTATACTAAACATATAAATATATATTAGCCGTATGATAAGACATATGAACATATATTGAACTAAACCTCCACCACCTCCTCCTGCATCCTCATACTCACCCAAAATGCCCTTGCTCCTATCTCACTGAGAAAGTTGAAACAGAAAGAGAGGCCTTCACCAAGCTCCACCATCGCACATATCCAGCTACGGGCATCCAATCACTTGGCCTTCCTTCCTGCAGCTCTGTCCATGGATGTTTGTATTCTGAGCTCAGCCTAATGCCTCTTCTTGTGCACTGAAGCCCGTCCCTTCTCACCAACTTGGCCTTGGTCCAGCATTCTTCCCCTTTCTCTCTTACATCATCAAATTTTTTCCTCTCTATCGCATTATTCCCATAGATCTATGTTAGACACACCCTAGAGTGACTCATCCAGGGAGTCACTTTCTTGGGTAATCCCAACCCTGTGAGTGCAGGCAGAACCTATGACTTGATTCTAACCCATAGAATAGGACAAAGTTGGGAAAGGGGGCAATGTAACTCCCTGGATTATACTATGTTATCTGAAAAAGGTGAAAGGATCTTGAAGATGTAATTAAGCTCCCTGCTCCTGTTCACTTTGAGTCAATCAAAAGGGAGGTTATCATAAGTGGGCCTGACCTAATCAGAGTGAAGCCCTTTAAAAAGGACTTAGGTGCTATACAGTAGGTCCTTATTAGTTTTCCATTTTATATATAGTAGTGTGTATATGTCAATCCCAATCTCCTGATTTATCCCTCCCTCTCCCTTTCCCCCCTGGTAGTCATAAGGTTTTTTTCTACATCTGTGACTCTATTTCTGTTTTGTAAATAAGTTCATTTGTACCATTTTTTTTAAGATCCCACATATAAGTGGTATCATATGATATTTGTCTTTCTCTGTCTTGGCATTATTTCATTCATTTTTATGGCTGAGTAAATGACCTATATGGGAAAAAAATCTAAAAAAGAGTGGGTATGAAACAGAACAGGATGCTGTGGTCCTTCCCCACCATGTCCTCAGCCTGCCTTTTGTCCGTAGAAAACCTTTAGCCAAAGAATAAGTTTAATCAGAGAAGTGAGAAAATGCAGAAACAAGGGAAAATAGTCAAAGGAGACCAAATAATAATATTTTAGTCTTTATCAAGGACCCTTAGTTCCTTCTCAAGGGCTATAGATAACATTATGAGCCATATCCTGTGAGCTATCCTATAGATACTGAAACCTCTACCAGGTGGAAGAAGTTAACTACATGATGACCAGACTGTAGCCATGACATAAGCTGCCACAATTCTGAGAACTGGCTTCAAGGAAATGGGGAAAAACCCACCCTGGAACTGAAGATTAATTGTACTTAAAACAACCAAGATGACACTGGTTAGACCATCGATGACCAATTTCAAGATGACGGTCAGAGCTGACTGTGCTGTTTCTGCATGTAGCCCCCTCCCTCTCTCTATAAAAGCTCTTGCCCCTTGATTGTCAGGAGAAGGGAGTCAGCCTTTGGACAGGTGTCAGCCCTCCCCCTTCCCCAGTTGCAAGCATCCAAACTAAAGCAAAATTTCCTTTCTACCAACCTTGCTTCTTTATTGGCTTTTGAGCAGCGAGCAGCCGGACCCCACTTTCGGTTACAGATATATGTATATATATAACTGATTCACTTTGCTGTATACCTGAAACTAACACAACATTGTAAATCAACTATACTCCAATTTAAAATTTGTTTTAATTAAAAAAAAAAGGATTTAGGTGATCACCAAGCTGAAAGGTCCTCCTGCTGGCCTTGAAGTGACTTGTTGTGTTGGGAGAGGGAACTGTCAGGGTCCACAGGTCAAACAGCCACAGGTGGCACCTGATTCCTGAGAGGGGCCCCAGCTGACATACAGCAAGGAAACAGGGACCTCAGTCCTACAACTGCAAGGAACTGAATTCAGCCCACAACCACATGAGCTTGGAAGGGGACCTCTAGCTCCAGAAAGGAAGGAGCCCAGTGATGCCTTGATGGCAGCCCCATGAGAAACCCTGAGCCAGAGGCACCAGCTGAGCCATGCCCGCACTGCTGACCCTCAGAAACCATATTACACGTGTTGCTAAGTGTGTGTAATTTGCCACACAGTGACAGAAGACTAATGCAGCATACAACACATTATATCTTCCATTGAGAAAACCCTCCTCTGACCTTACCTCTACTGGAGGTACCACCTCTTTTCTCTTTTTCCTCTGACAGAAAAAGCCCTTAAGACAGTGGGCTAACTTCTCAAATTTCCTCCCATTCTCTCTGGAACCCACTTTAATCAGGCTTTTACTCCCATCCCTCCTCAGAAACTGTTCTTACCTGGAGACACCAATGACCTCTCAGTTTCCAAACCTGGTGATAAATTCTCAGTTCTCTATCATTGACCCATCAGCGGCCTTTGGTACAGCTGACTGCTCTCTTCTTGTGTCAGTTCTTTTTTCCTTGATGTCTGTAACCCTGCAATTGCCTGGTTTTCCTCCCGTCCTTCTGCCTCTCTCCTCAGTCTCGTTTACTTGTTATCTGTCCTATAAACACTGAAATGCCCCATCCTCAGTCACTATCTTGCACTATCTAGACTGATTTCATTCAGTCTTGTGGCTTCCAATACCATCAATGAGTTGATTCCCAAGTGTCCATCTCAGCCTAAGCCTTTCACTTGAACTCGAGACTCACATGTCTGACTGCTTTCTCATCACCCCACTGTGGGGGTAGACGGGTCTAAGAAGCATCGCAAACTCATATGTAGAAAATGGAACTCCAGAATCTTGCTCCCCATACCTGCTACATCTCACCTCCATTTTAGTTCATAGCAACACCATCCCTTCAGCTGCTCAGTCCCAAAACCCTGGAGTCAGTCTTAACCCCTCTTTATCTCACACACCACATCCAATCTGTCAGAAAACCCTTTCTGCTTTCAAAATATGTGTAAAAGCTGATGGTTCTTCACTTTCTACTGTTACCCCTTCTGCCTAAGCCATTGTAATATTTCCCAGATTATTGCAATATATGCCTGTGTGGTAACTTGACTTCTGCCCTTCCCCACTGTAGTCTATTCTCAACACACTATCCAGAATGCAGTATCAACATATGATGTCATATCTCTGCTCAACTCTTCCAATAGTGATCCATCATGCTCAGACTTGGAGCAGACAGACGACATCATATTATGATGTCCTTCCATGGAATTCAAGCCACTGCAATGATCTGTCCCTGCTGCATCACTACCCTCAGTTCCTACCACTCTCCCCTTAGCTATTTCTGCTCCAGCCTCATTGGCATCCTTGATGTTCTCAGTACTTGCCAGGCGAGTTTCTGCCTCAGGGTCTTTGCACTAGGTATTTTTGCCTGTCTTTCAGACCTTGTTCTCTAGATAGTCAATGATTCCCTCCTTCAATTCCTTCACATCTTTATTCAAATATCACCAGCTTCTCTGGCCATTTTGTCTAAAATTTCAACATCCTCCAACATTTCCCATTGCTCTTCTCTGCTTTATTTTTCTCCTTAACATTCATCACTATTCAACATACTTCATACTTCATTTAATTTTGTTTGATGTCCGTCTCTGATACTGGAACATAAACTCCATGAGGGCAAAGAATTTTGTCTGTTTTGTGAACTGATGTGTTTCTAGTGCCTAGAACAGTGTCTGGCAAGTAACACTCAATACATACTAGTTAAGTGAATCATTGAGTGAATATGAAACCTTCAAAAACATTCTGCAACACAGGAGAGCAAAGTGCTCAGTTGTCAGAGAAGAATCCTTTATGAAGTAGATTAACTATAAGAAACAGAAGAAAATTAAAGAAAATACCTTTTTCACGTTTGAAATAAAAATTCAGGGGTGCTTTGCCAACTTTAGACAAAAAATGAGACATTGATGAAGAAACATAATAACTAAATTACATTCCACATTAGATTCATTACCATAGAAAATCAATCAGTCTCTAAAGGATAGAATTGATAAGAATCTCTAACCAGAAAGAACAAAATCTGTAGAGTAAAAAGGATGTGACTTAATTATTTTATACACAAAGACATCCGTCTTTAAATAATGTAGGTTGAGAAAATATACTTGAGTTCTCCTTCTTAAAAATGTTCATGGGGCCTTCCCTGGTGGTCCAGGGGTTGGGAATCTGCCTTCCGGTGCGGGGGACATGGGTTCGAGCCCTGGTCAGGGAACTTAGGATCCCACATGCCGCAGAGCAACTAAGCCTTCATGATGCAACTGAGACCTGACGCAGTCAAATAAATTTAAGAAAAATAATAATAAATATCCATTTAAAACATTCTCCAGATCAGTGGAATCAATAATAGGGAAGCTGTAGGGGGTGGGGTATACTGAAAAAGCCTGATGATGAACGGCAAAACTAAGTAGAAATAGGTGTAAATAATTTGCTTTAAATGTGGTTATAAAGTTGATGAAAAAAGATAAGTCAAGATTACCGTAACAAAGAGTAGAAAGTGAGGAGAGTTAAGGGAAGCAAAATCCTCACATTGCTTAGGGAAGTCAGAGTTTTTATTTTTGGCTTTGACTAAACAGTTAGAAATGTGAAGGTTTGTAAGCTTTAAAGTATCCAATACTTTAATTAAAAACTGCATGTTAACTCTATCAAATCATCATAGATGCTAAAAGCAAATAATACATAACCTATTTAATAAAGGCATGATTTAAAATACCTTCTGAGTACAAAGTTTATAATGCTTATTAAAACAAAGTTATTAATATATCATTCAAGTCATCTAAATTATTTGATCTACTTGATCAAAGACTGAACATCGTTTATTAAACTGTCCCACTATGGTTATGGTCCTATCACGTGTAAGCATATCTGAAATCTCTTGTAGATATTTCTTATGAAGTACTTTTCAATAAAGAAGAGAGGGCATTTGACCTACAACTTACTTCTCAAGAAGGGTGATCAATGGCCAAAGTAAGGAATGGGGCTCTCTCTGGCTAATAGAACAGAAAGATCTCATCTAAGATAGCAGAACACCTGGAGGTCAGAGGAGGCTGGAAAGGGGGGAAAAGTCCAGGTGGCCAAGGCCTGAGATGCTAAAAGCACGTGAGAAGGATCAAACCTGGTGGGAGGTCAGAGACAGGTGTCAAAGTCAAGAGGCTGAAGCAAGTGCTTGGAGCAAGAGGCAAGAATAAGAAGTGGGTCGGGAGCAAATTTTGGCAAGAGGTATATAAGAAGGGATGGCCTAAAAGTGGCCTCAAGCAATGAAATCCAAACAGTTTTAGCAGTGAAGACTTTCCTCAAGTGAAAGTTGAAAGTAACACAGATAAAAGAGCAACAACCCTATCAAGAGTGGGGGGCCTGGAACTCACCCACCCAGGGGCAGCCTCAAAGTTACTGCCATTGAACCCCTACTACTCCTGAAGCCAACTTTGTAAACTGTAAACAGGATTACCCTGTGCTTTTGTGTGGAGTTTTGTCTATATAAAAAATTTTGATTTTTAAAGGTACTATAAATCCATGGATCCAATGTCAATTTCCTGACTTGATATTTTACTACAGCTATGTAATTGGTTACCATGGGAGTTATGAAGGTTAATTTTATGTGTCCATTTGGAGAGTGCTTTTGAATCAGATTAACATTTAAATGAGTGAACTTTGAGTAAGCAGATTGCCCTCCACGATGTGGGTGGGTCTCATCCAATCAGTTGAAGACCTGAATAGAATACAAATGTCAGCCTCCTTGGAGCAAGAGGGAATTCTCCAGCAGACTGCCTTTGGATTTTATTCATACCATCAGCTCTCCTGGGCCTCGAGCCTGCCAGCCCATAGGGAAGACTGTGGATTCACCAGCCTCCAAAATCACATAAGCCAATTCCTTTTAATAAATCTCTTTATATACATATACATACACACACACCATTGGTTCTGGTTCTCTGGAGGACCCTGACTGATAGAGGGAGAAACTGGGCAAAGGGCACATGGGCCATTTCTGTACTATTTTTGAAACTCCCTAGGACCATAATCATTTCAAAATAAAAGCCAAAAAAGGAGGAAAAAAAAAAAGCTCAGAGTCATGAAAGTGCACTGAGGAACTGTTCCAGATGGAAGGAAACAGGCAAGACATGGCAGCTGGGTACAATGTGAGACCCTGGACTGAATCCTTTTGCTGTAAAGGACGTTGTTGGGATGAGTGGAGAAACTTGAAAGGGGTTTCTGTGTGACGAATATATGAGAGTTGTCACTACTATGCATGTGCTTTTTCCTTGTAAGTCTGAGACTATTCCAAACTAGAGAGTTAAAAAATAATCCATGGATGCATGTGAGTTAGTGTGATTTATCAATGAAGATTTAGGACATGGGCCAGATAATAAACATTTTTTTTCAGCCTTGTGGACCATATGGTTTCTGCTGTTACCACTCAGCTCTGTTGTTATAGCACAAGAAGCAGCCAGAGAAAATATGCAAACAAGCAGGGGTAGCCAGGTTTGCCCTGTGGTAGGCTCAGGCTAGCAGATCTTGATAATGAGGGAGCTATGAGTGTGGGGTGAGGGCAGGGGGTATATAGGGAATCTCTGTGCCTCCTTCTTTATTTTATTATAAATCTAAAAGTGCTCTAGAAAAATAAAGTTAAAACAGAAAAGATTCTTTATAAAGTCCAGACAGCATCTTTTTCTTTTCAGGTCAAGAAACCAGTTCCTCATGTTCTTTATGCTAAAATGTGCTATTCCTGGCTGATTTTATATCTCCCACCTTAAGAAAAATATAGAAATGTTGTTATTTACTCACCATGCTCTGGTTCTTTGAAACCTGTTTGCATTGAAAGAATTAAGATTTTCTTGCCTCTGCAGGTCTCTAAAATCGTGTCTTTAATGCTGGTTACATCATACGCACGGTGCCCTGAACACTGGCTTCTGGCAACTCTCAAAGCTGCTGCAGTGCTTCACTGGTAATGATCACAAAGGCAAGTCTACCCAGAGCATACAGGAAAATGTAAATATTAGCCCATCTTGTGCTATCATGTGAGATGTACCATTTTGAGTTTTAGAGCATCAATGCAGAACAACGCATCTCCCAAGTCTATCCTCTCTTGAACTTTTGAAGCCATAATTACTGAATTCCTCTTATGCGATTTCTTGATCTCTTTGAGTGTTTATGGCACCCTGCCCTCCTATATTACCACCTGGGGTAAGGATAGGCAAGGGGCCACAGGAGCAGTGAGAAAAGAGACCTCTTTCACACAAGGAATGTCCGTTGCTCATCGGACACACGACACAGAGGGCATGGAAGGCCACTTTGGGTGCCAGCAGCAGCAGTGCTCAGTGGGAGAGACACCTGCCACCACCCCCATCATCCTTGGGTGCTGTAGGCCAGAGGTAGTCCTGCAGGCAGGATATATTCAGGCAAGAATCAGTGCACAGGCCCACACACATAGCTTATGCTTACGGTTTGCTGGTGGACCACAAGTAGCCCAGAGCCCAAAACTCATCCTCTGACATGAGAGAGAGTTTCCCAAAGTCTGTGGCCCAAATCATGCCATTTCAAAACAGAAACACCCTGCTGGCCAGTGGGAGAGATCCACTCACCAGGTGTTCCTCCTGGAGCCCAGCCCACAGGGCCTTGGGACAGCCCCATAAGTACATGAGTTCTGGAGCGCTCAGGATATTGCTTCAAGCCCATGCTTGAAGGGGATAGAGGGTCAAAGAGTGTCTCCAAAGGACTGGGACCCACGTGAGTCTTGGTTCAGGCTTGAGGCACCCCGTCTAAACACACTACCAGCTCCAGCTGGCCCCCAGTATGGAAAGGGACTTAGGGTACTAGAAGCAGGAATGAAAGGGGAAGTTTCCCCAGTCTATATCACCCCATCCCAAGGTAATCATCACAAAATAGAAGACAATTTGATCACAACAGACAAACCAACAGCACCACGGGGGTGCAGGGAATGGAGCTATTTATTTCTGCTTAGGGTATTAGGATAAGCTGTGGGAACGTAAACAGGGTATCTAAGTCAGGACAGCATTTGAACCGCTGAATACAGTCAGCAGAAGACTTTTTAGGGGGCAGGCTTGCCAATAAGTGCTGTCTGAGGAAAGGGGGTCTGGAAGATGAGCCTGGATGGGCAGTGGGGGTCAGAGTGCAGAGGATCCCAAATACCAGGAACTTCCAGGAAGGCCTTGGCGCTGGATTCTGAAGATGGTTGAGGAACACTGAAAGTGGAACATGATCTGAGGGCAGAAGGGCTGGACGGAAAAAGGAGCGGTAACACCTTAAAGAGCCTTTAAGGTGTGGGGTAAATGTGTGGGGTAATTGCAACCCAAGCCTTCTCCACCTGGCCAGATCTCTTTCAGACACACACCATTCACTCTGCAGAGAAGGAGGTGAGCTCTAAAAGGGCTGTCAACAGCTGATACTGTGAGAGCAGAGGGTAATAACTGACCAGACATTGAGTGTGAGCAATAAGGGGAAAGGAAGAACCTTTTATTAATCATAGATTAATATTGAATTCATCACGGATTTCTTTTCTGTATTTTATGAGGTTTTGACATCTTAAAGTGCTTGCTGGCAAAGGAGAGACTGCCTCTCCCAGGGCTAGCCAATTCTTAGAGATTATAAAGAACTCTCGCTGGGAGCACGTCTTTCCCATGAGTCTAAACCCTCCAACTCTTCCTTATCTGACACACCAAACCAATATTTCCCCTGCCTTAAATCGCCCCAGGGCCAAGTACCAGGCAACCGGAGACCACCCCTGTGACCTACAGCCAACTGGAATTATTCAAACCAGATAATCCCCAACGCTTTACTCTGCCCTCCCTTGCCTTTCCCATGGAATCCCCCGTAAAGTATCTGGCTCAGGCTTTCCCTTCCCTCCTGCCTTCTGCCCCCTTACCAAAACCTGGAACTTCCCCTGTAGCCCTGTGTGGTGTGTGGTGAACCCTCTAGGACTTATGAGAATAATAAACTCTTCCTTCCAAGCCTAGTTCTCATTTCCTCCTGTGGCCGAACCATTGTTACCATATTATATCCAATGTGTACATCCATAAAACAACCATCTATTCCTTTTTATTATTTTATTTTTTATTGAAGTATAGTTGATGTACAATATTATATGAGTTACAAATGTACAATATAGTGATTCACAATTTTTAAAAGTTATACTCCATTTATATCTATTATAAAATATTGGCTACATTCCCTGTGTTGTACAATATATCCTTGTAGCTTATTTTATACATAATAATTTGTACCTCTTAATCCCTTACACCTATATTGCCCCTTCCCCCTTCCCTCTTCCCACTGATAACCAATCATTTGTTCTCTATATTTGTGAGTCTGCCTCTTTTTTGTTATATTTACTAGTTTGTTGTATTTTTTAGATTCCATGTATAAGTGATATCATATAGTATTTGTCTTTCTCTGTCTGACTTATTTCACTTAGCTTAATACCCTCCAAGTTCATCCATGTTGTTGCAAATGGCAAATTTTCATTCTTTTTGTGGCTGAGTAATATTTCATTCTGTGTGTGTGTGTGTGTGTGTATATATATATATATATATATATATATATATATATATATATATATATATATATATCACATCTTCTTTATCCATCCGTAAATGAGTATCTGGTGTCATGTTCTAAGTGCCATCTCTTGAGGTTGTAGACTGAGGAACTGGAGAAATGGTGGCTCCTTTCATAGAAATAGAAAATGATGAAGCTGACTAAGTTTGACGGTCAGGATGAGTCTGATTTGGGGATGCTGAGTTTTGAGGTGCTGGCAGGACATACAAGTATAGAAGACCCCCAAAATGGGAAATATAAGCCTGGAGCATAACCAAAAACAGTATCCCTCGGGCCTAGGACCTACTCCAATCATTCAGAAATTCCTGCCTCTAGGTTAGTCCATACTCAGATGTGCAGGGGTCATGTCGGTGTTCAGGAAGTGTTTAATGAATGCATGAATGAGTGAATGAACGTATGAATTAGAAAAGACAGTGGATGGACCACCAAAAAACATGTGCGAAGGTTCATCATTGTCCCTAGGTCTCAGTTAAATCATTCTCCCTTCTAGACTTCAACATCCTTCTCTGTAAAGTTTGAGAGTTAAACTATTTGATGTCTAATGCTCCTTCCAACCATAATCCCCACCCTCCTTTTTAATTGTCTCTTGACTTCAAATTGAGCTCAAGTTCAAGTAGAAGAGTCATTTGGAACTTTCTCCTCCCCAAACTTCAAAAGGTGCCCCTTTACTGACCCACCCTGTCCTCAACACCACCCTGTGTGATAAAGCTCGCTTAGCTCCTTACCTGGAGAACTGACCCTTTACAAGTTCATCCCAACCTGGCTTTACAGCCTGTCACCTCCATGTGTCCCGTGCTCCATTCAGACCCACTGGGACCTGTCCTCATCCTTAAACACCTGCTCATCCACACCGCAGAGCCCTGGATAGCTGGCTCTCTCCACCCAGCAAACTCACCTCATTCTTGGGACCAGATCAAAGGTGTCCTCCTCTTTGAAGCCTTACTTGAGCCCATCAGGAATTTAGTCACTCACGCCACTCAGTGGTAAATCCACATCAATTTGCATGATTCTTTCATTAATATCTGCCTTCCATGCCTGCATTAGAATCTCTGTGTCATTGGGACTGACAGAGAGTTTAAATTCTTCAGGCTCACTCCCATAACCTTCACACCCACAGCATGCAGCCCATTACTCTCCAGAAGTGTTTGTTGGATGAATTGATGAAAAACCCCACGGACCTTGGAGCAACCCCTACGATAGCACCTACTGAGTGTGCTATAAGAATTTCCAGTCTTCTCCCCCAATCTCCCGGAAACTAAATACTGCAGGTGGTGCTAGGTGTCTTTGCCAGAGGCAGTAGAGAGGCACGGTTGCATCACTGGCTCTGGACTCAGGTTCCCTGAGTTTGAGACACTCACTCTCCTACTTTCACTGGTAACCTTCTTCAGCACGGTAACCTCTCTAAGCCTCAGTTTCTTTATATGTAACAGATACAACTACTGTGTATAAAAGAGATAAGCAACAAGGATCTATTGTAAAGCACAGGGAATTATAGCCATTATCTTGTAATAACTTTTAATGAAGCATAATCTGTAAAAATACTCAATCACTATGTTTTACACCTGAAACTAATATAATATTGTAAGTCAACTATACTTCAATAATATATATATATATATATATATATATATATATATATATATAGGGAGAGAGAGAGAGAGAGAGAGAGAGAGAGAGACTAATGGGAGCACCTACATCATAGAGTTGTTCTGAGCATTCATTGTAACAATCTGTGTAAAGCACTTAGCATAGCACCTAGTAAACACTAAATATTAGCCAGCATCAGTAGTCTCAGATATAGTACTCGTGCTAGTGGGAGCAATGTTTTCCCCAACACTTCACAAGGCCCAGGTGCAGTGAGCAATCAATAATTTCCATGTATGGAAATGCCATCTGTGTTTCTACCAGCACTGAGCTCTGGGAGGGTCTTGTTCCAGCTTCCAGGTCAAGTCTTTACAGAATATTCCTCCACCCAGGCAACAGCAGTTCACAACTGCAACTCAACCCTGCATCCTCTCTGCTGAATTTGATCCCATAGATTGGTTGCCCTAAAAGATAGAATTGGCAGCATGCATATTGCAATAAAAGTCCTTGCCTCAGTGCTCCGAGTAATGTAATCGCATTTCTAAGAACGTTGCATTAGAGGACGGAGGCAACACACCTGGGCCCCTGGCTGCCAGCTTTAATTGAAGCTTCTCTGAGCTCAGGGAAGGAGCTTGGACAGGCCTGCATATGGGCCTATGGGGGAGGGGTGAGAAGCACATCAAGGCTGAACTGGGTTCCCCAAGGTTCTGTTCCTGACTTCAGGGTCTTAGAAGTGAGGGGTGGAAAGCGGGGGGCTGAAGGAGGGGGAATGAAGTTGAATACTGAGTTATGCAAGCAGACAGGGCCCTCCAAGCCTCAGCACAGTTGGGATGTTGGCCCTAGTTGCAGGAATAGGGGTCTTGCCCTGAACTTCACGTGGGCCCGCCTGCCCCACCAGCACTCCAGACTTTCCCATTTCCCAGCTCCTTCAGAATGTATCTACCAGATTTGTGATGTCCTCAGCCAGCTGCCTCTCTGGAAAGTTGTCTGCTAAACTAAACTCCTGAAATAACTAGCGCCAAAATTCGTTTTAATTAGAAACTCCTGAATTCAGTAATATTCCACTCAAAGGAATGACTTTCTATGATGAAATTTCCAGCTAGAAGCACAGAAGTCCAGGAGAGATTAGCTGTTAAGAATAGCTCAGATTATACAGGGAGAAGACCACTCATCCCTGCTGTCTATTCACCCATCCCTGCTTCCTGCAGGGATGGCACAGCAAGGAAATAGTAGTGCTATTGGGAAAAGGAAGGATGTTTCTATTTTGAGAGTTTCTTGCAAGATGCCTTTCCACTCCCAACCCACATCAAAATCTCAGAGCCATCAAGGAACCATAGGGCTGTAAGGAACCTTTTCAGACAGAGCACCACAAGTAATTTTGTGACTTATCCAAGATCACACTGCTCGTGAAATGCTTCCCTCACTGCTCGGGAGGTGTTCCTTCCACTCTGTGTAAAAGATAGGTAACACCTCCACCACCTCCACCAGGGACCACAGAAGAAGGTAAAGATGTCATGCAGAACTTTGTCTGTTCTGCCCATCCCCTTCTAAAACTTCATTTAGTAGAAAATCAAATAGTAAACATTTCCTCTGCCACACTTTCCCTGCTAACTACCATGACTTAACCACTTAAGGTAGCAAGGATGTTAAAAAAGAAAATTCCAAGAGTTCTGGGTACCAGCGCTGCTTAAAAAGATTGTGCTCGAAGCTCATCTTTTTTAGTAATGGGAAGAGTCACCCTGACCCACGTAAAGCAGAGAACCTGAGTGTTACAGCCCTGCTTTGAAGAAGAGCTGTCTTAGTTGAGTTCAAAGGGAATGAAAAACTAGGTCAGTTGCCCAGGGTTTTTAAAGGAGAAAAAAGAAAGAGGGGGAAAGTTATATTTTTAATGAAATTGGTATATTCCATCCTCCATTGTCATGGTTCCTAACCAAGCGTAATAAATAAACTAGTAAGTTTTGACTTTATATCAAAGGTGTAAGCCTGTGTACCCAAGAATCAGCACTTAATTCACTTTTCGGTCACTTCTGCTTTGGTCCACTCCCTTTCCTCTAGTCCTTGCCTGGGAGCCATCTGTATAGAGAGCACCATGGTGGGAGGGGGAATTGATCCCTCTCTTGTTGGAGTTAGAGGCTGCTCACCATGGAGCCCACTCCCACACATGGGGGCAGCTGCTTCTCTCTTCTCTCTCTTCATTCACTCCTTCATTCCTTCACTCATTCATTCATCAAATGTTTATACATCAACTCCATTGTGCCAGGTCCTTCTCCCCGGATCACCCTGGGACTTACTAGGACCCCCAGCCCTAGTACTTTGCACACGGCATCTCATTTAGGTCTTCCAACCCTGCCAGCAAGGTATTACTTTTCTCAGTTTACCAACAAGGCTGAGGGTTATTAAGGACCCCAAAGACCCAAGCACATCTTCCTCCTCTAAAACCAGAGTTCTTTCCCCATCAGGGTCCATTCCAGTCTGGAGGCATGTGGCTGGTGACTTCCACATCCAGCCACACCTGGCATATCCATCTTGTCCCCTTCATATACCTTCCAGTGTAATTCATTCATGTGTCTCTCATTCCCTTTATACTGTGAGCTCCTTGGAGAGTAGTGATATCTTACTCATTTTTTGAATGAATGCCTCTTTAATGAAATAAAAGACCCCCAAAAGACCAGTGGCCAGCTAAGAAAGGGGAGGATGGGGAAGTATTCTTCTGGCCCACACTGTCACCCATGTCCAAACTCAGGGGCAGGTTCAGTGAGATCCCCAGGTGTTCCTCAACATCTGGCATCGTTGCCAAAAATACTTGGTCCCACACTATCTTCCTCCCCACCAGCCTGGTCTTGTGAATTTCCTTAAGACTTTACATCACGCCAAATCCCAGCAGAACAGATGTCTTGCTCAAAGAGGAAGTTGATCCAAGGCCTATTAGAGGGTGTGGGGAATCAACAAGGGATGGAAGCCACCTGTGACCACAATAGCAGGAAGACAGCATGGCTATGGTGCCTAAGGGAGCACCAGAGACAGACCAGTGTAACCTGAGCCAGGTAAGAGCTAGAGCCTGAGGAAGCAGCCACCACAGGAAGTGGAGGCAGGCACGGAGGGCTGGAGTCAGCGGGATAAATACCTTGACCTTCCACTCCTTTCTCCACTGGCTGAGTCCACCAGAAGCCAGCCAGCAGGGGTGTCCAGGTGATGCCCTCCAGGTGAAGTCAGATTCCAGGACACAGAGCGGGCAGAGGAAGACAGAGAATGGATCAGGGAGAAGGAAGTGGGGTGGCACAGACCCCCTCCTTCTAGGGACCCTCAGACATTCCCAAAGGATGGTCCAGACCTGCCTTCTGGGAGACCTGAAGGCACACCCTCAACAGCCAGCCCCCTGCTCTGGCTCTCACCTCATGCATCTAAATCAGTGATCTTGTCCCCCAGCCATCACTGCCCTAATGGACAGAGCAGACGGAGATGGAGAGCAAAGAACTACTTCCCATCTGAAATGTCTCGCATCAATGATTCTTTATTGAATAACTACTATGGGTCAGACATTTATACTCAGATAAATGAGATGTTCTATGATTCAGGTTTCCCAGGAGCTTGTGATTTTATTGGAGGAACTGGTCATGTGCTGAAAAGTTAAGTAGTACAAGAGACCCCATGTCCAAGGGCCTGGGTAGGCAAATGCCGTGAAGGGAAGAGCAATGGGCTTGCCAGGTCATAGGGAGTGTGGTCTGGTCTTGCTGTCCCCCACCTGTATGACCCCAACAATTCATTCCTCCTCAGTTTCCCCTCCTATTAAAAGAGGGGTGGGCCCACGTGACCTCCATGGCCTGGCTCTATGTTCCATAAGTATTTAAAAGGCAGAGAACATGAGCGTTTTGTGAGTCCCACAGAGCAAGATGGCCTGCAGTGGTCAGGGCGACTCCACAGATGCAGTGGGTCTTAGACTGGGCCAAGAAGGACAGGCAATATTGGAAAAGGCAGGGGTGGTGGGGAGGGCTCTGGGGCAGAGGAAACAGTGCATGCAATGGCATGGAGGCAGGACAGTGCACAGCAGCCCACGAGGTGGAACAGCAGGGGCACAAGGCCAATTGTGCCTTAAAATCAAACTTGGTAATGGGGAACCTTTTAGGTAGAGTGGGGGCAGAGGGAGGTGACAAACAGAAGACGATGTGACCCACTGAGTTATGAACGTGGCCACCTCTGAAACCCAAAACTTGTTTTCCTTCACTTTGCTTAACTGGGAGGGTGAGAACTTGGGAAATCAAACAAGAGCAAACTTTGGATAGTTAACGTGGGAATCAATTGCCCTAGAGTTTTATTTCTAAAGCACAAATCAGATTAAGTCACTCTTTTGCTCATAAGCCTTGCACGGTTCCTTTTGCCTATGGGGCAAAGTCCAAACTCCTTAGCTTGACATGCAATCTCACCCAGTCCCACATGGCAAGGCTGCTCATCCCTGCACTAGGCAAGCTACTTGCTACTGGCCACATTCACCACGCCCCTGAAACAACCTCTTGAAGCATGATTTATGCAAAGATTTATGCAGCATTTATTAAACATCTGCTCTGGGCCAGGCCCTGACATTAACAAAGTGGTCAGGAGAGATACAGTCTTTCTTTTCATGGCACTTCAAGTCTGGAGATGGGGAGATGGGTTTTAAACAATAATTACAATGGTGATCATTCCAGGGGGAGAAGCACAGGCTGTTGTGGGCTCTGAGATGTGACTGGAGGGCCTAACCCATTCTGGGAGGCCAGGGAAATTTTCCCTGTAGATACCTGAAGGATGAGTAGGACTCAGCCAGGAAATGGCAGGGGCAGGCATGGGGGTGAGGTGGGCACGAACAGTCAGAGGGAACAGCAGGTGTGAAGCCTCAAGGCTGGACCAGGCTCAGTGAAGCCACACCAGCCTACCCTGGGGTGAAAATCAGGGAGCACATCCTGGATGTGGCTATAGAGGTCTGAGGGCAATGAAATGCCCCTGGGGTGGTAAGCATGGGAATGGCATGACCATATTTTTATCTAATTGTTCTATGGAGAATGGAACATGAGGGAGAACAAAATTCTCTCTTTTAGCATCTGCTTCCAATCCCTCTCTCCCTATAGTAAATGCTTGGTTTGTCTTTCCAGAACCTACCTCCTTTCCTTGCTCCATCAAGCCAAGTAATCACTCCCTCGTTTGCTCCCCATTCTCACCCCATGGACTGCAACATTCTATTTTAATACGTATTACACTGTACTGTGAATTCTTATTCTACCAGTCTCCCCACAGTAGATGATCAGAGCAGGGACTGCACTGTGGGGTTTTTTGGTTGTTTTTCATTATTGTTCTTTTTTTTAATCCTTGTGCCCTTGAGGTGTAACAGATCCTGGAACCCTGCAGACAGCCAATAAATATCTATTAGTTAACTGATTAAATGAATGAAATACCCAAATCTCTAGGAAACACCTCTTGTGGTTGACTTCTCTCTGGAGCTGCATCTCCATACACATATAGTAATGCCTGAATTTTCCTCTCAAAGATTGAGAGAGATCCTTTCATACTTGCACTGAGAGATTCTCAGTACATGCCAGAGCCTACTGACCCAGAAAAAGAGCTTTATCTTAGCAGGGATGAAGGAGGCAGCTGGGGGCTGCAGCAGGGCATGGGCCGGTTGTTTTTTTGTGTAACTCAAGTCTAAAGAAAAAATATTACAGTGAGAATATATTCAGTGGTGAACGTGTTTAGGTTAAAGGAGGAATGAGAGTAGGAAGTCTTTCCAGTGGCTGTGAGCAAGCAAAACATAATGGCAGATTGCTTCGGTGGCGCAAGTTCAAGGCCACCCAACCAAGGCCAGCCCCCTCTGACTCTCAGGCCTTTGCGCTCCATGCACTGGACCAAAGACCAGGAGCCCCGTGCGTTCACCTACGCAGAAGGAAGGCAGACACCTCGCTGCATTTACATTCCTGTGTGCGCACCGTGTTTTTAAGTCCTGGGATGTGATGTTGATGAAAGACAGTTAATTCAATTTCTATGGAGAGATTGATTAATGGACTGGGTTAAAAGAAGTCCCTTGTGTCCGTGGCCTCGGCCCAGCATACCAATTCTGCATTATCTCCCCTGGTTTTCTCCTTCCCTCCTCACTTGACATTTTGACAATACATTCTGGGGCCCAGCGGGGAGAAGGAGGGAGGCGAGGAAAGATGAGAAGTCAGAGATTAGGGCTGGAGCACACCTCTATATTTAATTAGTTCTATTAATATTTTAAAAAATAATAAAAGAGTTCTGTGGGGAATATCCTGATCTTGGGGTTGTTCTAGCAACTGACAGCTGGTCTGGAGAAGGGACTCTGTCAGAGAGTCCTTCAGAGTGAATGAACATTTTATTTGGTGGGAAGGAGAGAAGTCACAGCCTCCTTGAAGTTCCCGCTGGTGTGAGAGCAAGACCCAGAGTCACAGGAGCCCTTCCCCAAGCCGCCCTCTCAGAGATCCTGCCTCTGGGAGAAGGTCACTCCCCACCATGACCCATCAGAGAACATCAGTCCTGGAAATGCCAGGCCAGCCAGAGGCAGGCAGCTCACTCCCCAGGCTAGGGGGTTCTTTTGTCTCATACTTACCTGCTGACGTTGATGAGAGGACTAGAGGGAATGGAGGGACAGCATGGCCCCAGTGAGCCCTTCCTGACCTCAGCCTTGGGGTGTGGGGGAGGGGTAGTATTTACAGCAACTTTCACTCTCAGACTAATATGCATCAGACCTTTGCACTTTTCACAGGCCACCCAAATCTGGGATCAGCTTTGAAACTATATTCTGCATCATAAAATTAGGGTCCAGTGCTATGGTCCAAATGTCTGTGTCCCTCCCCACAAAGTCCATATGCTGAAGCCCTGACCCCCAGTGTGCCGTTGTTAAGAGGTGGGGCCTTTGGGAGGTGACTAGGTCATGAGGGTGATGACCTCATGAATGAGATTAGTGTCCTTATGAAAGAGAGACCACAGAGGGCTCTCTCTCTCTCTCTCTCTCTCTCTCTCTCTCTCTCTCTCTCTGCCATGTGAGGACACAGCAAGAAGACAGCCATCTATGAACCAGGAAGCAAGGCCTCACCAGCTACTGAATATGCCAGAGCTTGATCTTGGACTTTCAGCCTCCAGAACTGCGAGCAATAAATTTCTGCCATTTAAGCCACCCAGTCTATGGTATCTTGTTATAGCAGCCCAAGAAATTACTTCATCCACCTGAAGAAATCAATAAATATGCTGTCCTTTGGGTATGTACTGGCTGGGCCTGCTTTCACAGTGCAGCTGGTTACCTTAGGATAATAACATGGGATAGGTGTGTAAGTGGGCACCACCTCCTGACTCCACCCTTCCCACGCCCTCATTAGAAATGGAATCCATCAAGTGTCCTTATAAATAACCCAGTCCTTCATAGCTTTAGTTAAGAGCAACTTGCTCCGGCCTTTGATTCATGTTGTTTGCCATGGCTGTGTACGTCTCCTGCACCTCAGTGGCAAGAAGGGACCAATGGAGCTCCAGCAGGCAGGAACTGGAGCATCACTAAAAGAAATGCTGATGAATAATTTATTCAAATGAGGCTGTGTATGTTAGACAATATTGTATTACAAAATAAATCAATTATGATTTTTAAAAAAGAGAAAGAAATCTCAGTTCGTTGAAAAACATTGCAAATGCGGGCAACTTTCTCTTCATTAAAAAAAAAAAAGTGAAATCTCATTTAAATAAGAATCTGTTACAACAGCTACAGAGCCATTTCAGTGACTCCTTAATAGAATGACCCCCTAAACACAGCACATCTGCCAGATGCCTGCCTTACCTTTTTCAATTAAAATTCTGCTCCTATTGTTGGAAGGTTAACTTTGAACTCACAAGACTATGTAGCTCACTAGGGTATGGAGTTAGTTGCCTGTAAATATGCATAAGTTATCATCGTTTATCCCATATGGGGTTTCCAAGAAGAACTGTGAGTACCTCTGTAAGTATCTGGACGGATCACCTTTTTCCCAATACCAGGAGAAGGAAAGTGTCATTCAAGAATGCCAAGAATCTCAGAGGTTTACATTTTTGAGAGAAAAAAAGATAAGAACCAATTTTAGCTGCAGTTAAAACACAGGAGGAGTAGAGGACTCATTTGTTCATTTAAAAAATGGAATCTCCATTCATTCATTCAAAAACCTTCATGACCCACCTTGCCCCATCCATCCTTTGCTTATCTCTGAGGCAGGCACTGGGATGCGGAGGCAGTGTGGCCATCAGAGAGCTCATAGGCTGTGTCCACTGTCTGCCCTGACCAGCCTGCTCCCCAGCAGAGAAGGTGCTATAAGGTGACCTCATAAATCCTGAAGATCCATGATTCGGAATTCACCCCGTCGCCCATGTGAGTGTTTATAAATTACAATGTCTGGTAGGATAACTTGACAGGTGGAGATCAGACCTAAAAGCCATCCATGGAAGCAGGGATGAATGAAGGAATGGTAAAGCCCACCGAAATAGGGGGTTTGGGGCCATCACTGAAGACAAATTATGTACCATACAATCTTGCTTCAGATGGATTCTGTTCTCTTTGTCCCTTCACAAAGGAAGAGACTCAAGGCAGCTGCTAAATCCTCAACCCTCAGAAGATGAACCACTTTCCCATCACTTCCTTCCAACCATCACAAAGCACTCACTTTGCTTGGGGCACTAGAGAGGAACCACGAATGAGAAGTGTGTGTGTGCTCTGAAGGTAACTCAGACATGGAGCAGGCAAGTCCTGGGAGGCTGGGGAAGACAGAAGGAAGCCCCTAGCCCAAGCCCTTGACCCCACTTGGGAGGCACTGCCAGAGTGGTAGGTTGGAAACCAGGGCAGGAGCGAGCCAGGCAAAGCACTAGAGACAGAGGTGTGGCAGGAGCAGAGTGGGTTCTGGGAGCAGCAGAAAGAATGCACACACGGAAGTCTTGGCTGAATGTTTCAGGGAACTGACTGGGCTCCTTATTTAGCCAACACTCTTCCCCATCTCTAAGTTCCTCCACTTAATGGTTTGTGATAATACTTATACCTTTGTTTTCTCTCATTCAGCTTTGTGCAGAGGTTCCCTGGAATGCTGGAAAGCACCTAGCCCCGTCCATGACAAATTATTTGCTGGTGAAGAATGGATGGTTCAAGCAGGAAGTATGCCAAGTTCTAGAAAGCTCTACAAAGGGAAGGAGGCCAGGATTGATCCTGGAGCATCGGGGGGACAGTGGGGACTAACTGGGGCCTCTGAGATGCCCTGCATACCTGGCTTGAGGTAGGTCAGGTAACCATTGTTTCCTGTTACCTGACAGTGGACACAGCAGAAGCTCTGGGGAAGCACAGGACAAATCCAGCAGTACATCATGGCCTCTGGCCCAAGGTTCACAGCCTGGGGAAAGCTGGCTAGGACACTCAGATTGCAAATATGTAGAAAAACCCAGAGGAGAAAGTAGAAGGGCACTGAGTGTACGTGTCATTTCAATCAAACCTTAAAGGCCACAAAAGCAAGAAATATCCCTATTCTACCTCTTTAAATACCTATATTACTGGACACAAAATATAATCAATAGTGACATGTGACCTCATCATTTCCCTGCTTAAAATCCTCCGGAAGTTCCTCGTTACCCACAGAACAAAGTTGAACTACCCTGTGATCATCTGGACTCTACCCCTCCAACCTCAAATTCCACCATCTTGGGCATTCTGCTACCAACTGCCACCTCAGGCCCCCTGTGCCCACCCAAACCTGCACACATCCTAACCCCCACCCTACCTCCCCGCATGCACAAGCCCCTTTTCCATCCCTACCTTTCAGCCAGTCTGACCTAGCTCCAACCTCTTGAACTTGCCACAGTTTCTCATGCCTCCAAGCTTTGCATGAGATCATCCCACTGTTTCAGGAATCCCCTCCCTACACCCATGCAATCCTTATCGTGTTGGGAAATTCCTGCTGTCCTTAAAGACCCAGGTTACAGTTCACCTCTGGGAATCCTCCTCTGTGCCCCGCCCTGTTTAACATATGCCTCTGTCACACTATTTATCACACAGCTCAACAAGAAGTGATGCTCTGATCTATTCTTCCTCCACATCCTAGACTGAAGACTAGAGCTGGAGCCGCAGTAGTCACCTCTGAATAAGCACCATGATAGATGAATGAATGAATGAACGAATGAAAGATAAGCACAAACTCTAGTTGAATTGAATAGCCAAGGAGTTTCCACAATCACGTGTGCTCTGAGGGAAGACAAAACTTTCCCCACAAGGTCTGGATCTGAATCCTTCTCCTCTCCTCTTGCACCATTGTCTGGCCTCTCTCTCTAGGGCCCTTACATCCGTGGACAGAAGAAGGAGAAGGATTTAGAGAATCCGAGTCCTATCTCAGCAGCAGTCTGGTCCTGGACGTCCAAGTAGGTACTTAACTGTACCCTTAAAACGAGTTTGAATGCTCAGTGTATTCCCACTTGGCTTTCACTAGTCCCAGGCTCAGCAGAGGACCCCCAGGCCTGCAACACTGCAGCCATTAGCTCAGATTCCGTTGTGGTGAAGGAAGCAAAAACATTTTTGGAATAAACAAAAGAGAGAAAATGAAAGAATTCTTAAAGAGGGTCCTTAGGGAAGGATGCATCACTTTATCTGGACAATTTGTCTCCATATTTGGAAGGAGAGGGAAAAATAAATGTGAGCTGATGGAGCAAGTCCCACCTGGCAAAGGCATTCACATACATATCTCATTAAATGGTCCTCACCACGAGCCTGTGAGGTTGGCGCAATTCTGTTTCACAGACACAGAAGATGAGGCTCAGAGACCTACAGCAGAAGCACCCAGGCACACAGCCATGCAGCAGCAGTGCCAACATTACAACCTAGGGCTAACTCCACAGTCTAAGGGAAATTCATGTTTCTTCTGGCCAAGAGTATGGCTTTGCCAAGTGACAGATTGCAAAGGGACCCCCTTATTAAGAGAAAACAGCACTTCCCAAGGTATTAACTCAGCTATGACAGCCTCTGGTGGGTATGGGGTGATAAAAGTAGCTGGAGCAGACAGCTCTGGCATCATTCTCCAGTCACCCAGCCTTGGGATTCTTGAATTCCCTCACTGGCTCCAAAGAACCGTTTCCCACCTTTAAAGCACTAGTTCAAATATATATATACAAGTTATGCCTTTGGTTCCTCTTCAAACAGCTGAGGCAGTTGGAATAGCGAGGAAGGTTTTACCAAATGTTATAGAAAAAAAGCTGAGAACAGAGGAAGCATAAGAACATTGAAGTCCAAGGAATAGGCTTCTAATATGGCTAGACTAAGTCCATCTCCTGGCTTCCAAGTTCCATCCCTTTAAGGGGTCTCCAGGGTCCACTTGCACCAATCTCTGCAGCTGAGCAGAGGCCAGGATGCCCCAGGAAGACAGGAATGGCCTGCCACTGATGACAAAGATGAAGAAGCACAAGCTGCATCATGCTCTCTGCAATTCAACATCCTCTGTGCTTCCCCATCACCTGAGCAAGCCCACAAGACTTCCAGGATCTCCCCTTTTGTATTAGTTAGGGTTCTTCAGAGAAACAGAACAAATAAGATGTGTGGTATGCGTGTGTGCGTGCGTGTGTGTGTGTGTGTGTGTGTGTGTGGAGAGAGAGAGAGGGAGAGTGATTCATTATAAAGAATTGGCTTATGCAGTTATAGAAGCTGAGAAGTCACTAGATCTTCAGTCATCAAGATGGAGACCTGGGAGAGCTAAGGGTATCCTCCAGTCCAAGTTCAAAGGCCTGAGAACTAGGAGAACTGAAGTATAAGTTTCAGTCTAAAAGCCAGGAAGCTTCAAGATGAGCCAATGTTTCAGTTCAAGTACAAAGGCAGAAAAAGACAGTTGTCTCAGCTCACAGCAGTCAAGCATACTCATAGGAGGCCAGCCTTTTTGTTCTATTCAGACTTTCAACTGATTGGATGAGACCCACCCACATTAAGGAGGGCAATCTGTTTTGCTCAGTGTCCTGATTCAAATGTTAATCGCATTCTGAAACACCCTCACAGACACACTCAGAATAATGTTTGACATCTGGGCACCCTGTGGCCCAGTCAAGTTGACACATGAAATTAACCATCACACTCTTCAACTTTGCAGCTGCCCCTCTTCCAGCTCCTACAACTCACATCCCCTGACCAAGCCACCTGGTCTCAGACCCCTGACCTCAACATTCATGTTTCCCTCCTTCTCTCACCCTTGAACTCTTATTCATACATCAAGACCCAGGTCATGGGTGACTTCCCTGACTCTTCAGTCTGTCTTTCCCCTGTGATGTCAGAGAAGCTCAGTTCAGCTCCATAAGCTTTCATTAAACACTTCCTATACTGTGTCTTGTCCACCAAGAAACAAACATGAGCTAAGATGGGGCCCCTGCTTCTTCTGCACCTATAGCAGCAGGAGAAAATTCATGAAAAAAGACAATTTCTGAACAAGATGAGAGGCATCTAATCTAGCCTGGGGAGGGAAGTGGGGAAGGGGTACAGGGGGTCTCTCTGGAGGACCAGGAGCAGATTAATGAGTGGAGTCATGAAGTGAGAGTTAGGACCATGAGTCAGAAGAAGCTGACATTTCGAGCTTGGAAAGCAACATAACCAAGGTGCAGAGGTGTGAGCCCACCTGTCTATGGAGAATCCCATACAGTTTGGTATAGTCTAAATATGAGGCCAGGGCTTCCTTGGTGGCGCAGTGGTTGAGAGTCCGCCTGCCGATGCAGGGGACGTGGGTTCGTGCCCCGGTGCAGGAGGATCCCGCGTGCCGCGGAGCGGCTGGGCCCGTGAGCCATGGCCGCTGAGCCTGCGCGTCCCGAGCCTGTGCTTCGCGGCGGGAGAGGCCACAGCAGTGAGAGGTCCGCGTACCGCAAAAAAAAAATAAAAATAAAAAAATAAATATGAGGCCAAGCGAAAGAGGTTCTTGGGGAAGATGTGGATGCCAGATCCAGGTCACAGAGACACTTATAAGCCATGCAGAGGAGGCTGGCCTTTATCCCAGCACAGACAAGGGCAAGGCTTTATGCGTGTTGCTGTTTGAACATTTATCCCACTGAACTTTAAGATCTGTCCATATATGTGACTCTCCCATGAGACTGAGCTTCTTGAGAATAAGGACCCTGTAGCCTTACCACTCAGTTCAGTGCCTGGTTTAAATGGTTTAAATGAGTCTTTGATAACGTTTTTTGCAATGGATGGATGGGCGGAAAAAGAAAACGGTCTCATTTGGTCTTTGCCAAAATGTAAGGAGAGGAGTAAGAGAATCATTGTAGTTCCCATTTTACTGGTAGGGAACCTGAGGCAGGGGGAGCTCAGTGATTTGCCTGGTCTCCTGCATATGCTTCTGTCCTGACTCCTTGCCCAGGATTCCTCCTCTGACGGTGTGCTTCGTCTCTGCAAGAAAGACTTGGAGGGCCTGCCGGCCATCCCAAAGCTGGTCCCCAGCCAGGTTCTGCCACTAGAGTTGCAGGATCCATGGTGACCAAACTGTTTTAGGAAAGAGAGGGCCTCTGGGTTTTCCTCTTCTTTAAGGGTCAAATGGCAGAGCCATGAACATTCCAAAAGCATTAACTGCTTTTCCAGGATTTTTCACAATCACATATTTGGGTTCCCTTTCCAAAACAGGTAGATTTGGGCCAAATTTATCTCGAGTCTTCTTCCTTCTTCCTAGGTTACTTCTTCCTTCTCCATTGGCTGCACCTGCTGGTGTCTCCTGATCTTTCTCCTTCTCTTTCTCCTTCCTTTTTGTCCTCTTTTCCATCCTGCTTTCTCTCTCTTTCCCCCTATAGCAGATACCTCATCCTGCTAACCCCACCTTCCCAAATCTCTTGGTTCTGTCATAGCATTTGCCTGCCCCTCAAGGAGCTGTCTGCTAGACCTTGGCTTCTCCAGAGCCCTGGCTATGACCTTGCTGTTCCCATGACCACCCTCGCCAGCCCAGAATTGAGCAGGGCCAGAGAAGGGAGTGATGGTTAGCAGACAGTCGTGCAGGTAGCGGGTCATGTGGCATGATCTCTTAGTTTCATACTGGAACTGACCAGGTGATTAACTCCTCTCAATGGAGCCTGCTGGTCCCCCGAGTTCCCTTTATGTTCACCATTGTACATTTCAAGGGCATTCCAGAGCCCACATCTGCTCCAGCAGCATGTTCAGGTTACATTCCTGCCACCTCTCAGCAGAACCAGGGTTTGGAATTATCATCTGCTTCTTTTCAGCCCAGAGTTTCCTGCCTCAGGGGTTAGTCTGCCTGAACAGGGCAACTTCTCCCCAGCCTACATCTAGAGCCTCTGCCCAGCTCTGATCCTGAGTCAAGACCCAGAGGAGATAGCTAGAGGCAGCACAGGTTGGGGGTGGGCATGCGGACAAAGGGTTTCCGCTCATGGATCACAGAAATGGAGATCTTTGGAGTTCAACATTTTTCTCTCTTGCAGCACTCCCAAGAAACCTAAATCCCTCCTTTCAGTCTCACTTTCTAGATCAGGAATATTTCTTGGTTCTGTCTAGCCTTAAGGACTTAATATGCACTTGTGGGTAATAATGGGGGTAAATATCCAAGCAAAAGGGTTAGGGGGAAAGGAAGAGCCACAGAGGGCTATAATTGTTCCAGGTTAAAATCATGTGGCTTTGTTCTCTGCACTGCTTTTTATTAGGATTGGACTTTGGCATCATGCCCTTAGAAGGGCAAAACAGGAGGGCACGGCGTGTCCTATGCAGGATAGCAATGACTTGAAGGATGTCACAATTAACCCTCCAGAGGAACCCAGTTCATAGCAGAGAAAGCAGTGTTCTCCTAGCAAGTAGGATGGGAGTAGGATTTTGACCTTTCATGTGGACCTGATAAGTCCTATTACTTTGTTGTCGTGTTTTCCTCTGCTTTGATTGCTGACATGCTCTTAGCCAAGCCTACCACTCACCTCCAGCAACATCCAGGATGCTGTGTGCTAACTTTTCCCTGTCTTCATTTCCCCACCAGATCCTTGTTTCCCTCTGGCTCCCACTTGCTTCTCTATGACCACAGTGATGGAGAGCATGGCAGTCAAGGCAGCCGTGCCTGCAGGAAAGCCTGGGATAGCAGCTCACAAGACCATTCCTGATACTCACTGGCTTTCTGGAAGGATCACTTTCTTTCCCACTCTGCCACATCCCCTGGGCAGAGAAGGGCAACAAGAAAAGAGGTCACCAAGAGCCTACTCAGCCCATCTGCCTGCATGGACTTTTTAGACCTCCTTCGTCCATTGATTTTTCTGTTTCCTTCTCCAATGACACAGTAAATCCTTCAAAGGCCAAGCAGTGCCTAAAACATCCAGTGGCTGGATAACCGGGCCAATCCAGCCTTAGAGCCCTGCAGACCACCTTTATTTCACATCTGTCAAGCTTCTGAGCCCCAAGAAAATCTATGTCAGGGAGGTTTCCAGGACCAGCCGGAGAAAACATTTCCCCATCTTAGTACAGTGTATCACCCTGTCATTCCAAGCCCATCAGTGGAAATGACCGGGAGTAATGCCTCGGGACAAAGAAGGGCTTCTGATTTCTGAGCTGCAACACAAGCAGCTCAGGAAAGAGCACTGAGGGAAGAGGAAGAAGGTGTAGGTCAAGGATCTTCCTATTCCTTTCCATTCAACACATGCTTTGGAAACCAGTTGCAGTGGGGGAGGATACACTTTTATTCGTTGTTTGTTTGTTATATATACATCTAAAAATAACACCTTGCAACTGTATGTTACATATATATACACATATATACATACACATACATGTTAAATAGACATGGTCTTTAATATCCTGTTGTACATTCTGAATCTCTAAGATGAGGATAGTGTATATCTCTATAATTTTACAGAAGAAGAAATCAAGGTGAAGATAATAAACACAAGTTACTAGTGTCACAGATTTACCTGTGGCCAAACTGAACCTATCACCCAGGTTCTCCGGCCTCTAATTCAAACACCACACCTCCACCAACTCCTCACCCAATGAGAACAACACAGCACCTCCCAGTCTTTAGCTCCCTAGATCCAGACCCTGGACAGCCCAGCAGAGAGTTTATGAGATGGTGTGATAATAGATTCAGGGCCTGGGAAGCCAGGGGCAAGAGAGAGTAGGTAGGGAAAAGTCAGAGAGAAAGTATAGATATACAGAAAGAAAAATAGGAAGCCAGGACTTGAAGACCAGAGACAATTGTTTACTGAGTTATTAATAATGAGTTGTGCTACCCCATCCTAGAGATACTGGCCTCAAATCAGCAAGCAGATTTGCTATATCTTTGTTCACTGAATATCTACAGTGTATCAGGCACAGAGTTGGTCATTGTGGGAAAAACATGGATGAATTGAATAGGTTTTCTGGTCTCAAGAAGTTCATTCTAATGAGGAGGACAAATAACACTTGGACAAATACCAATAACTGACCCCCTTATATGAATCATCTCCCTCTTTCTTAGAAATATAATTCTCAGTTTTAGCTGGGATTAAAGACCATATTTCTCAGCTTCATCTGAAGCTCAGATTGAAGGCATAAACAGAGGAGATATGTGCAATTTCTAAAGATTGTGCTTAAAGGGAAAGAATGTGCCCTTTTCTTCCTTCCAGATGGCTGGAATGTGGATGTGAAGGCTGGACCTCCAGCAGTCACCTTTGACCTTAAGGTGACCTTCAGAATGGAACCTATGCACAGTAGAACACAGAATAGAAGGAGTCTGAGTCCTGACACTGTGGGGTACCTACCAGCCCAGGACTTACTGCCTGCCCACACCAAGCTTTCTTATATAGGAGGGGGAGTGTTCTACCTTGTTTAAGATGTTATTATTTTAGAGTTTTATGGTGCACTGATTTAAATATAATCCTAACTAGTAAAGCACCCAACAGACAAGTCAGCCTGTACTAAGAGCTAATAGCATTCTAAGGAGTGCACGGTGAGAACAGAACAGGATCAGCTGACTCTGCCCAGGCAGGTTAAAAAAAAACATCACAGAGAAGATGCGTGGATGAGTCTTTAAAATGAAGTAGGATTTCCTCTGCTGAACAAGAGGGATGGAGCATTCCAGGTAGGGGAACGGCACCAGGCAAGAGAAGGACATCAGGCAAGTCAAGGCATGGTTTATTCGAGGAATGGACAGTCCCCAGTATCGAGGAATGCTGGTGAATTCCCTGAGGGGGTGGGGCCTTCCCAGGGCCATTCAATCCCTCCCAGCCCCTGCCTAAGGGTTCAGCCTCATCCCCAGCACCCCAGCTACTCACTTCTTTTTTTTTTTTTTTGACATCTTTATTGGAGTATAATTGCTTTACAATGGTGTGTTAGTTTCTGCTTTATAACAAAGTGAATCAGTTATACATATACATATGTTCCCATATCTCTTCCCTCTTGCATCTCCCTCCCTCCCACCCTCCCTATCCCACCTCTCTGGGTGGTCACAAACCACCTAGCTGATCTCCCTGTGCTATGCGGCTGCTTCCCACTAGCTATCTAATTTGACGTTTGGTAGTGTATATATGTCCATGCCACTCTCTCACTTTGTCACTCACTTCTAAGTAATTACACTCTCATTGCCTTTCTGTCTTGCAGCTGTTCCACCAGCTGTTATGACTGTTCTCACTGCATCCTCTCAAGTCCGTGGGGAACAGGTTGTTAGGTAGGGAGGTGTGGCAGACTCTAGGGAGGGCTATTAAACACCTGCTGGGCCCCAATAGAAAGGTTTAGGAAGATAATGTCTGGGCTTCCAGGTAATTTGGGCCTTGCAAAGAAAACTGCTACTTTCACAAGCACTCAAAGGACCAGGAGTCTGAGATACAGAAAACAAGGCCATCATCCTGTATCAGTGATCTAATGCTGCATAACAAACTAATTCCAAAACCCAATGGATTAAAATAACAACTTGTTATCTCTCATGATGCTGTGGGCTGGCTGGGCTCAGCGGGGCATCCTGCTCCCTGTGTTGTTGGCTGGAGTTATTCATGTAACTACAGTCATAGGGAAGCTCGACAAGGTCTGGATGATCCAAGGTGGTCTCACACACCTGTCTGGTTGGCACTGCTGCCAGGTAGGGCTTTCTCTCTACAGCATTTCTCTAGAAGGATAACCATACTTCTTTGCAAGGTGGTTTAAAGCTCCAAGACAGGGGGAGAAAAATTCCCTTCTACCTGACTCTGTTGGTCAAACAAGACACAGGGCCAGCTTAGATTCAAGGGGAGGGGAGATAAAACTCTACCTCTTCATGGAAGAAATGGCACTGTCACATTGGAAGAAGGCAAAAAAGCATGCACAGTGGAAGGGTTTCTGCAGCCATCCTTGCAAACTATCTACCACTATCTACCCTTTGACCACATGCTTCATATCCCTTGAGCATGCAAAACACCTCTCAGAGTAAAGATCAAATCAAGAGCATGGCCATAAGACCCTTGATTAAGAACTCAGGAAGATTTTAGCCAAGGTATCATAGACCCTTTCCCACAGTCCATGACTCATAGCCCAAGATAGAGATAGATAGTCCTGCCTCAGAAGAAATGTTGGATGTGGCATGGATCAAATGGAGTGGACAGTAATCTCATACATAGAAAACTCACAATGTTTTTAAAAGTGCTGTATCAGTTCTTACTAAAAAGAACATTTCATTGTGACAGTTCACAATGAAAAAAGGCCTCTGCCCCAACCCAACTTTCTATAGGCAGGAAGCAAATTGAAAAATCTTCTCAGCTAAAAACATAGACCACTTCTTGTAGAAAAGGAAAGACACTTCAGAGCGTAAAGCCGAGAGTCCAAAGGACAGAGCCGAAAGTGCAGAGGACACAGACAAGAACTAAGGAGGTCAAGGGATGAGGGTCCCCCTCAAGGGATCAGAACTGGGCTCTAGTTAAGAGAAACCCTGTGCCCCTGGAGTTGAGGGAACTGTCAACATGTGTTTGGCTGGATTTCAGAGTTTCTCTGGACCAGTGTGTACCTCTTGTTCCCCCGCCTTTTATCTGGAAATGTCTATCTACTACGACTGTCCTTGCTCTGCCCCTCCACTGTATATTGCTACATTGTATATTGGGTATGTAGATGGAATGTACACTTAAAATGATATGTCTTTTTAATTCACGGTTCTCTTAATCACTAGTAGCCCCATGGGAGCAGCAAGACACAAGGGACCTCATCTACACCTGGACCTGACATAGAACATAAGATCAAGGACATCAACCCTGACACTATGATTAGGTGAGGCTTTAGGGTCTTGTGATGACACGTAATAGAAATGATATTTTAGAACTTCTGGGTCAAGGCCTTAAAATATCTTGCAGTTTCTATTTTACTCTCTTGGAAACCAGAGTCATCTCATAAATAAGTCTGAGTTATCCTGATGGATGGAGAAGACAAGCAGAGAGAATTGAGACATCCCACCCAACAACCAGCACCGATACACCTGCATTCCTCAAGACCTCCTCTTGGAGGTTGAATGCAGCCACATGAGTGAGTGTAGGCAAGACCAGAAGACCTGCCAGCCAATCCAGAGAATCATAAGAATTAATAAATAGGTTTTGTTTCAATTTAAACCACTAGTTTTTAGGGAGTGGATTATCACACAGCATTATATGACTGACATAATCTCCTCCCATTTTGTATTCTAACTCTCTACCAGATTAGACAGAGAAATGGTAGGTAGAGAATGCCATTGATAGAAAGGGCTTCAGTGGTACTAAAAGAAAGGATTTCACAACTTATCCCCTCCCAGTGGACTGGGAAATCTTCATGTAATCCTAGAGAATTCAGAAGTGGTCCAACACTCTCACTTTACAGATGAGGGCAAAGGTACGGAAAATGATTTGTCCAAGAAAGGCCTGCAGGATGCATAGTTCTAATAGCCCTATGGGTCCAAGTTTATGGCAAATCCAGAACTAGAACCTCAGATTCTTACTTCTAATCTAGGGCTTTTATTGGTAACCACATGGCTTCTGAGCCAAGAAATTCCCTTGCGGAAAAGGTGGGATATTGAAAAAATTTACCATATATCTTACACCCATGTATTTGACTATCATCTAAAACTGAACAAGCAATGGTTTAAAAAGGTAGAGTTTGTTTCTTTAGGTAATAAGAGGTTCAGATGTAGCAGTTCAGCTGCTCAAAACAGTCGTCAGGGAACCAGGCTTCTCCTATATTTTCGTTCTGCTATCTTTACCGTGGAGCTTCCGTTGTCAGCCTCATGGTTGCAAAAAGACTACTTCACCTTCTGGCCTGTTTCTATATCACAATCAGGAAGATGAAAGATAGGTTAAAATATGAGACAAAATCTTTCTTCTTACAAGGCTCGATGTTTTTATCTGGGAATGGAAGCTCTACCTGGGACCTCTGCCAATATCCAATTGTCCAAAAGGATGTCACATGGCCACCCTAGATTTGTTGGGGGTGACAAGCAAGGCTAGAAATTTAGGTATTTTGCTTTCTAGAGTCTATCAGACAGAAGGAAAAGGGGAACGGTAGTGAAATGGGTCTTAGTGAACCAACCAGGAGTTGGTCATACATCTTTCAAAAGAGGGGAAAAAAAAAACCAAACAAACAAGAGAGAAGAGAAAGTTTGACACTGCCACCCTAGTCCTCTAAATCATGATTTTTAATTCTTGACCCACCTGTGGTTGGAGGTAGCTTGGTCTACCTCCAAAACGGAGTGTGTGTGTGTATGTGGTGTGTGTGTGTGTGTGTGTGTGTGTGTGTGTGTGTGTGTAGAAGGTAGGGGGCAGGTAGAAACATCCAGAGGCACAGAGGTCTTCTGAGAAAGGCCTCCAGGATGTAAAATATTAATGCCCTTGTGGATTCATGGAATCCCATGCATTATGCATATGCCAATAAATCATCATTGTGTTGGGAGTAAGCAAAGAGACTGCTCAATTTAGACTAAATTTCAAATTAACCTAAATTATACATGTCTGGTAAATGGGACCCTTTTGTGAAGCAAGAAGCTCTGTCTATCTGGAATATTTAAGAGGAACGCTCCATTGTGGGAGCTTTTTTTCTCACATCAGTCTCTAATAATCCCCATTCAGAATCCAGTGGCCTAACTGAATCCGTTTAGGAGAAGCTCAGAAACTTCTGTTCCTTGGCATATGGTTAACATGTGTGAATATAGAGATGAAGTGTTACCAGAGGGACAGATAGAAGCTCAAGAAAGATCTACTATAAAAACAAAAACGGAAGAAGACAGCCAGCTGTGGAGTCAGCAATCATCATTGTATAGTTAATGAGGCCAACAATGGAAAAGCACAGAGCTCTGGATATAGGATAGAAATGAGTTGCGTTCCAGTCCAGGGAGCTCAGGACTGACTCGGAGGACAGTTCTGGGACAGAGGCTCAAGGCCAGTGGAAGAAAAAAACATGCATACCTTCTGAAGACGCTCTCCCAGTCCTTGAAAAGTTGGCAAGTCACATTCACCTGGAAAGCCTTGTTGTGTGGAAAGCATCACCTCCAAACTATAAACTTGGAGGTCTTGAGGGATGCCTGTGTTCTGCCTCAAATTTCCCCCAGCACCTCAGTTCCCAGGAAGCTACCACAACTTGCAATCAACTAGATGGTGCTAATTCCCCAGCAGGGAGCCAGGCAACAGACCAACAGTGGTACCAGAAATGTATCGACCCCATCCTCCCCTCCAGGAGCCACAGTCCAGCTGGGGTGGCCACCCACACAGCGCTTGATGATAATTAACAGTGAGCCAGTGGAAGGAGAGCTACCTAGGTCAGGAGACAAGACTTCTCATCTCAGCTCTCTTGCTAATTGGTCATGTGAACTAGGAAAGGTCAGACCCTACACCTCCCTGGACCTCAGTTTCATCATTTATAAAGTGAGATGGATGAACTAGAATCAGTGGTTTGGAAACTTTGTTTAAAGTGGGACCAATTTTCTTTCCAGAGGGATGTTTGCAAGGAAACCAATATAGAAAGCAGAAAAAAGTGAAGCTGATCTTTTAGAAGCAGCAGAAGGATCCCAGAGCCTGAATGCCACAGCTTTTCCAGAATACGGTTTAGAAAACACTGAAATAGGGATCCTACCATCTCGGAAGGGTCTGGAGGTCCACCAACTTTGCTCTGTCGCAAAACGCATGTGCTAAAGAATGGACTAGATGGATGATGACAGGCTGAGCAGAACAGTATTCTTCTCCAGGTCCAAAGGTTTAAAATGACACTAATTACCAATGGATGCAGCTTCCAGCTTCACCCAGCTTCAATCTGTATGTGAAAGATTCCTCATTCTGGAAAACAGCCTGGTTCCCAGGTCCTAACCTGAGTCAAGTTCTCTCTTTGAGTACCCCCAAAACAGTGACATGCAATAAGACTTCCTGCGATGAAGGAAATGTTCTGATTCTGTGCTGAGTTATACAATAAATTTGCCATCATTCGTCTTATGTGGCTATTGAGCACTTGAAACGTTGTTATTTTGACTAAGGAACTGAATCTTTTATTTCCTTTTACTTAAGTGTAAATAGCCAAATGGAGCTAGTGGCTACCATGTTGGACAGCACAGCCTTAAAGGATCTGAATTTTCTTTCTAATCCCACCTTCTCTCCGCCCATAATCTAAGTTAAATTACCATGGGAAGCCTCACTCAGAAAGCAGTAGTTTGAGTGTGTCCCCCATTCTTTACTCCCAAGGCAGACAGAGTCCCTAGCCCTTGGCCACTCCAAGTATGGACCTGGGACCAGCCACATCAGCATCCCCCAGAAGCTTGTTAGAAATGCAGAATCTCAGACCCCATCCCAGACCTACTAGATTATCATCTGTATTTTAACAGGAACCCCAAGTGACCTGTATGCATATGAAAGTTTGAGAAGCACCATTATAACCCCTGTGAGTTAGGCAGGACACAGGAGGAAACCGAGGTCCAGAAAATGTTCACACAGCCAAGAATGGGTTGAAATGGTGGTTTCACCTACACCATCTGATTTAGAGTCACAGGACAGCTTACAGCCTCCCTTTATTTATCTGTCCTTTGTGTCTGCCTAGGAGGAACCGTTATCAATTTTTTAACAGGAGTCATTTAGTCTCCCAGACGGCCTGCTTGCTCACTTGTTACCACTAAACAGTTAACACTTCAGTTCGGCCATTGAAGAAGCTATTTAGCATAAACAGAAGACAGCATCCTGGCCTCCAACACAGAGTTAGTATAGCTAGACCACTGGGTTCCAACCTCAGAGGCTTTCCAAGCATTTGATTCTTATTATAAATATACATATTAGTGCTTTAAAAGCATAATGCAAAATAGCAAGAGCATGAAAATGTGCAACAAAATACGTTTTAGCACACAGATGACCTCCACCATGTGAATTTGTCATGTCAGTTTCAATCATCTTTGTTTAGAACTCAGAATCATTTCTGCCATCTGTAACAAATATTTAAACTTCTGGTAATAAACGTGTCATTGATCAGGAAAGTGGTTTTGCTTTTCGGTTGTTTTCCATTTGTTTTTTGTTTTTTAATTTAGATCTTCACATGTCTCCTTGTGTGAGGTCGTTTGAGACAACATGCATTGCTACACGTGTTGTGACCAGTCCAATATGGGGCGAGGCTCAGGATCCACTGCTGGGAGTGTCCTCTTCTTTGAAGGCATCATCTTCGTGCAGTCACAGGTGAGGAGTGACTCACAGCATCACAGGCACATCATACGGTGACAGTAAGTGCTTATGGTAATTTATGGATAATTCTTAATTGGTATTTTGGATCGTTTTTATTGTGGTGAAATTTGCATACAATGAAATGCACAGATCGTAACAGTTTTAATTGATAGTTTTGACAAATGTATACACACTTGTGGAAACAACACCCAGTGTAAGTATAGAACATTTCTGTCACCCCAGCAAGTTCCCTCACGTCCTCCTCCCATCAGAACCCACCTCCATATGCCAATTTTTATTACCATAGATTAGTTTTTCTCTGTTCTTGAACTTCACAGAGATGGAATCACCCAATATGTATTCATTTGTATCTGCCTTCTTTCACTCAACATAACGTGTTTGAGATCCATCTATGTTCTTACATAGATCCATATTCATTCTTTTTCATTGCTGAGTAGTATTCCATTACATGAATATGTCACATTCTGCTTATCCATTTACTTGTTGATAGACATGGGTTGCCCTTGGTTTGGGGCTATTATAAATAAAACTACTAATTATATACAAGTCTTTCTTAAGACACATGTTTTCATTTATTTTGGGTAAATACCTAGGAATGGAGTTTCTGGGTCATAGGTGAGGTGAATTTTAACTTTATAAGAAACTCCTCAACAGTTTTCCAATGCAGTTGGGACACTTGCATCAACAAAGTATACAAATTCAAGTCAGTCCACATCCTTGCCAAAATTTGGTGCTGTTTCTTTTATCTGTTCTACTAGATACAAAGAGGTTACTAGGTACATGTGGGTTTTGTTAAGCATCTTTTCCTATGCTTATGGGCCATTTCATACCTTCTTTTGTGAAGTGTCTGTTAAAGTCTTTTCCCCATTTCTTGGAGGCTTGTTTTTTTTTACTCTTGATGAATTGGAGTTCTTTTTTATATTCTGGATACAAGTCCTTTGTCCAATACATGTGCCATGAATGTTATCTCCCAGTCTGTGGCTTGCCTTTTTAATTTCTTAATTGAATTTTTAGTTTTTTGACTTTTTTAACTGCAAATGATATTATATATTGTTAGTATTTTGCTGTGATATAACAACTTCCTACTCCCCACCTTCTAAATCTGTGGAGATATTTTTTTTTTTTAAATAAAAGCAGGGGCTGATGGGGAGGAAGGTTGAATGGGCTGATGGGGAAGAAGGCTGAATAGGCTGAATACAGAGTATTTTTAAGACAGTGAAACTACTCTGTTTATGATATGATAATAGTGGATACATGTCATTATACATTTGTCAAAACCCATAGGACACAGAACTCCAGTAGTGAACCTTACTGTAAACTATGGGCTCTGGATAATAATGAGGTGTCAGTGTAGGTTCATGGATTGTAACAAATGTACCACTCTGGTGGGGGATGTTGGTAATGGGAGAGGTAGCAGGAGGGGGCCAAGGGGCATATGGGAAATCTCTGTACTTTCAGCTCAGTTTTGCTGTGAACCTAAGACTTCTCTAAAAAGTAAAGTCTACGTAAAAAAATAAATAAAGGAAAGGAAACTATTACCATTTACAACCACATATTCATGTAAATATAGATTTTTATAACTATTCTCATTTACTGACATAAGTAAACGTTAAACATTTTTCCAATAAAATAGCACCTTTAATTTTGTATATCATAACTTCCTATTATACTTCATTTATATGAAAGCCTCTGCTATTAAAACAAAGAAAACTTTTAAGAAATGCAAAAATATATAGATATGCACAGGCTACTGTGTCATTTAGTCCACTCTGGTTAACTATGAGAAATATATTCATTCTCTTCATGCTTGTAATTCTCTGATCAACCATCAACCAAATAAAAACACTTCTACACATATGCACACTACCTCACCATGTAATTCAACTATAGAACACGAAATAGCAAGTGCTCTAAGGGGTACCTGGAATCCCAATCAGTTTGTATGGTTCTTGTGGCCTTGGATCCTTTATTAAGTCATCAATACCAGTCATTCAAAACCTCAGGAGTCCCTTCATGTCTCAGTGAGGGCAACTACTGAGTCTCAAGTTTCCAGAACTTCTCATCAGGACAGACTGAGCTCTCCTGGCTAGAAGAAAGTCCCTGTCAGCATTATTAATTCAGCACATTTGGGATGCATTGATCATGGGTCAAAAGAGGGTAGAAGCATACCTCAACTAAACTCTTGGGGTCTCCTCTCTCAGAAATTCTCCTGTGAACCACAAAAAATTTAATTTTCCAAACAGAGGAGCTGCTTTTTTTATGTCAGAGGTGTGTTCTAAAATCAAGGAGAGAGAGAAAATTGAATATGGACGATATTACTGCAAATTCCTTAGATTTTCCATAAAGTACATTATGTTTAGAGAATGCATCTCTGTATACTATTATATAAGTAAAAATAGATACTATTACACATATACACAAAATGTGTGTGTATATTTATACACATATATACCCTTAATATATACACATTATGTATAAATATATATTATATGTAATATACATATATAAAATTGTTTATATATATTACTTACATACATATGTGTATATATATATTCAATATAAAATGATGGTGAGGACAATGTAGAGCAATGAAACGTCTCATAGCTTGTTGATGAGGCTATAAACTAATACAGCCACTCTGATAGTTTGGCATCACCTAGTAAAGTTGAACAGGCACATGCCCCAGAAATACCACTCTTAAGTACAAACCCTAGATAAACCCTTGTATTTGGACACCAAGAACCAGGGAAGAAAATTCACACCAGCATTGTTCATGGGGGTAAAAAATTGCAAACCACACGAATGTCTGTCAACAGTAGAGGCTAAGTAAAGAAGGGGCATAGTGTGTGGCAACGAAATGAACTGACTGAAGCTCACAAGCCAACTGGAAGTTAAAGAAGAAAGTCGCAAAAAGTATGCACAGTATGATTTCATTTCTGTAAAGTTCAAGCACAGGAAAACCTGCAATATAGTATTTAGAGATATGTGAATGGGTGGGAAAACTACAAAGAAAAGCGAGGGAATAATATCACAAAATTAGGTAGTGTTTGCCTGTGGAAAGACAGAGGCTGTGATGGGAGGGGATACAGGAGGCTTTCAGTCACAGGCTCTGTTGTTTCTTAACTTGGGTGGAGGTCTTCAGGGGTCAATTTTCTTCTTTTTTTTAAATTGTGTGTGTGTGTGTGTGTGTGTGTGTGTGTGTGTGTGTGTGTGTGTGTGTGTAGCCTCCATACTCTGACGTATTTTACAACATATATAGCAATATACAGTGATGTACAGTATGTAATAAAATGTTTCCATGCAAACTACAATTTACAGGACTGTATCTCTATACACTACGATCACCTATAACCAGGGAAAGGCTCCCACCCTGGGATGTACAAGGAAGGAAACTTGAGAACAACCAGAAAACAGCACTTCATGTTTCCATCTCAGGTTTTCTCAGGGACATGGGCTCCTTGTATGGGATGGATGCTGATAGAATTATTTAAATAGTTTTGCACTGAAAGCTTTAAGCAAAATTCCTATAAGTTCAATGTGCATATGAGAAAACCTCATAATGGCAGGAATCCTGGCCCTCATAGCTGCTCAGACAAGCCTCTTACTTGCCCCAGTGCCCAAGCTTCACATGTGTTGCTGGCTGGACACAGACTCAAGACCCCCCAGTGACACCTCTTCCCTCCAACGGCAGGTACTGTTACTTAAACCACTCATCCCTATATGCATAATAAACTCAAATTTTCTTTACTCCCCTTTCTCCTGTTTCTATACTCTCTCTTTGCAATAAGATACCCTCAGGTAGCCAGAAAACTGTCCCTTGGAGAGTAACCTCTTTGAGAGCAGGCACTGTCTTCTTTCTGTTTATACCCAAAGCTCCAAACGTCATGCCTGCACCCAGAAGACATTAGTTCTGCACTGTGTTGCTCATCACTGCCTATCTCTACGTTCAGCTGTCCCTCAGGTCCTATTTCTGGACACCATCACTTGTCCTCAGTTCCCTTTGAATGCCTTCCTCTAGCCCTGCCTGTCTTTTCCCACCCTTGCAGTCCCCTAGTTCCAGTTTTCCCACTTTTAGGAATCTCCTACCCTGAGTGGCAGTCTCCTTCCCTTTGCCCTGTGACCTTCTCATTTCCTGAGTCCTTTCTCTATGCCACTCCTGTATTAAGTGCTTTACATGCCTTAAAATTAAATCCTCATCAACCTACAGAGCAGGTGTTATTATCCACATTTTACAGAGGAGTATATTGACATGCAAATGGGTTATGCAATTTACCAATACAGGGCATAGCCCACCCAAGGCTAACTTGACCCTAAAATCCACCCCACTATTTTGCTTCTCACCATTTGTACAGAAAACTTGCTGTGCCTCCAATGCTCCTGCCCTCTGACCCTGGCTGGCCCTACACCACTATCCCCTCTGCTAGTAAGATCTTCCTGACTCACCATGAAAACTCCAGGTTAGTTGCTAGCAAAACGCACTCCTGCCACAGCTCCATCTCACACTAACATTCACCAGTCCAAACCCCAAGTGATCTACATCTTTTCTCAGATCAGTCAACACTGTACCACGTCTTTCTAATGCAGACACGGTGTCTCCTATGGCCAGTGTTTCATTTCTTGAAGAGACTGAACTCAGCCTTTAGCTTTGGTCTGATCTATTCAATCACCTCAATTTCTCCCAGTGGCTCTGATCCTTTTCCTCTTGATACAGTGTCCAAAATAAATCCAATTTCTCTGCTGATCTGAAGCTCACATCAAACTCCTTTCTTCCAGCATGAAAATTACTGCAGATATGTCCCTTGAGTTCATACCAGTTGAGCTAGCTGACTCACAGTGCTGACAATTTCATCTCTTGGAAAGAAAAGGATGTGAGAACTGAGCTGCTCCTATGGACTTAATTCTGATCAACAAGGAAGAACAAATTGTTGAAGTACAAGTGATGGGAACCTGGGGAGAAAGGGACCGTGTCATGTTGGAGGTTGTTATTGTGAAGGAAAGAAACATTGGATATAGTCAAATAAGTCACTTTAGAAAAGCAGGTTTCAAAACATTCAGATCTGGATAAAGAAGATGTGGCACATTTATACAATGGAATATTACTCAGCCATAAAAGGAAACGAAATTGAGCTATTTGTAATGAAGTGGATAGACCTAGAGTCTGTCATACAGAGTGAAGTAAGTCAGAAAGAAAAAGACAAATACCGTATGCTAACACATATATATGGAATTTAAGAAAAAAAATGTCATGAAGAACCTATGGGTAAGGCAGGAATAAAGACGCAGACCTCCTACAGAACGGACTTGAGGTTATGGGGAGGGGGAAGGGTGAGCTGTGACAGGGCGAGAGAGAGTCATGGACATATACACACTAACAAACGTAGTAAGGTAGATAGCTAGTTGGAAGCAGCCGCATGGCACAGGGATATTGGCTTGGTGCTTTGTGACAGCCTGGAGGGGTGGGATAGGGAGGGTGGGAGGGAGGGAGATGCAAGAGGGAAGAGATATGGGAACATATGTATATGTATAACTGATTCACTTTGTTATAAAGCAGAAACTAACACACCATTGTAAAGCAATTATACCCCAATAAAGATGTTAAAAAAAAAAAAAAAAGAAACGAAATTGAGTTATTTGCAGTGAGGTGGATGGACTTGGAGACTGTCATACAGAGTGAAGTAAGTCAGAAAGAGAAAAACAAATAGTGTATGCTAACACATATATATGTAATCTAAAAACTACATATATATATAGTTGTATAGAACCTAGAGGCAGGACAGGAATAAAGACGCAGATGTAGAGAATGGATTTGAGGACATGGGGAG
The DNA here is from genome assembly GCF_949987515.2 of Delphinus delphis. NCBI lineage: Eukaryota > Metazoa > Chordata > Mammalia > Artiodactyla > Delphinidae > Delphinus > Delphinus delphis. Next base: position 98,383,374 of record NC_082688.1, read on the forward strand.
GGGGAAGGGTAAGCTGGGGCGAAGTGAGAGTGGCATAGACATATATACACTACCAAATGTAAAATAGATAGCTAGTGGGAAGCAGCCGCATAGCACAGGGAGATCAGATAGGTGCTTTGTGTCCACTTAAACGGGTGGGATAGGGAGGGTGGGAGAGAGACACAAAAGGGAGGAGAAACGGGGATATATGTATATGTATAGCTGATTCACTTTGTTTTACAGCAGAAACTAACACACCATTGTAAAGCAATTATACTCCAATAAAGATATTAAAAAAAAATTCAGATCGGTCTGGTACCATAGACAGACTCTAAAAGAACAGTGACCATATTTCCGAACCAAAAATCAGAGCATGTCATAAGCCAATAGATTTTATATTGCAGCTGGTGCAAGGGGAACTCTGAGGAAAGGAAGTTCAGATGCCAAAACAATGATTTTAGCGCGTTTCAATAGTCAGTCTATGGGAAAAACAGGACCAATTACCTAAAATATTGGATGTCTCAAATTGTATAACATTGGAATACTGAAAGAGATGTTGGGTGGCCCTAAAACAAGAAATTCTCAGGATGCAATTATAGTTATCCCAATTAAAAAGACATCCAAAGAAATCAATATATATGCACAGGGAGCTCTTTGATGAATATAGAGTTCAAAAGGATGTAGGGGGGTGGCAAGTAGAAGGAAGGTATAAAGGAAAGGATGCCTTTGACTGAAAAACAGAGAAAACACCCACTCAGATTCAGCTAAAGGAAGAAAGCATACCACAGAAGTTCATTAGGTGGATGGTCCCCAGGAATGGTATAAGAGGGCATTCCTTTGACTTCCCTTGATCTTACCCTCCCCTGTGGGTTGTCTTCCCCCTCAGGCTTGATGAAATTGGATAATATGGTCATCGCTAAAGCAATCCCTGACAAGAATTCTTTCATCAAATCATAGGAGCATATGATATTTGTTTTTCTCTTTCTGACCTACTTGAGAGACTCTAGGTCCAACCACCTCCCTACAAATAACTCAGTCTCATTTCTTTGTATATATGTGCTACATCTTCTTTATCCGTTCATCTGTCGATGGACATTTAGGTTGGTTCCATGTATGGAATCTAAAAAAAAAAAAAATTGGTACTGATGAACCTAGTTGCAGGGCAGATATAAATATGTAGACATAGAGAATGGACTTCAGGACAAGGGGTGGGAGGGGGAAGCTAGGGCGAAGTGAGAGTAGCATCGACATATATACACTACAGAATGTAAAATAGTTAGCTAGTGGGAAGAAGCAGCATGGCACAGGGAGATCAACTCAGGGCTTTGCAATGACCTAGAGGAGTGGAATAGGGAGGATGGGAGGGAGGCTCAAGAGGGAGGGGATATGGGGACATATGTATGCATATGGCTGATTCACTTTGGTGTACAACAGAAACTAACACAGTGTTCTCAAACAATTATACTCTAATAAAGGTCTTTTTTAAAAACTCATAGGAGTATAATTATCTAGGATATAATGGATGTTGTGGAATCAGCCAGAATAATCACTCCAGATGGGCACATGGCCAGGGAGAAATGCCAGAGTGGTATATATCAATAAGAGCAGCATCTAGACGTCCCAGCTAATAACGAGCTGGGTGACACTGGAAAGGACAACACAAATGCTCTCCCAGATACATTTGTATTAATAGGACAAGAAAGCAACCTACTTGGGGCAAACAGTGCAACGTGAGACAAAGGCACAGGACAGGCATTGCCTCACAGTCACTGCTGAGCTTCTATCTTCATCAGAAAGATGGAACAGCCTTCAGTCAGAAGACATTGGTCAGGAGATAGCATGACATGATAAGAGCATCCCCAGACACTCTCATTGTAGTCTGGGTTGAAGACTCAGGCCAATTTCATCACAGAGCACTGAAAGAATTTGCAGTTGGGAGTATAGGTCCATTAATTGTATATTTAAATATTCAAAGAGTAGAGAGACAATGACCTAATTTTCTGAAAAAATTCAGTAAAGATAAGACCTTTGAATATGGACCACCAACTTCACTCTTCCAGTTAATTCTCTCCTTCACCATTAAACACTCCCTCTCACCTGCATCTTTCCCAAGAGCTTACAAAAATGCCCTGGTGTCTCCCATTCTTTAAAAACCTTCATTCAGCCTCTCTTCCCTCTCCAGCTAACCCTCCATTGCTATGCTCCTCTCAGAGCCACACTCCTCACAAGAATGTTCTACACATGCCATTCCTGTTCTTCCTCCTCCATTTACCTCTCGACGACCCACCTCAAGTTGGTTCTGCCTCCCAACAGTCCAACTGTAGCCGTGTTAACAAAGGAATATCAAGGTCACTACCATCTGAATTCCCAATGCCTCTGTCTCATTTTCTCTGTGCCTCCCTGGTGTTACACGTGGTTGACCAGGACTTCCTTCCTTAACACTGCCCGCTCTTGACTTCCACAAATCTCCGCTTTGGGTATTTCCTCTTACTCCACAGGGTCAGTGTTCTCTATTCTCTGTCTTCTCTCTCTTTGCCTCTCTCCCTGTCTCCCTCTCTTTCTCCCTCCATCCTTCTCTCCCTTTCTTGTATATGACATCCCATATTGACATTCTCTAGGATTCTAGACTAATCTCTACTTTTATCTCTCTATATCCTACTCAATCCCATGGCTCAGTCCATGTATACAATAAATATTACAAAATTAATACCTCCAGACCAAAACCCCTCTTTTTGACTCCAGATTAATACATCCAGCAGCCCAGTTGACCCCTCCATGTGAATGCCTCACAGGTATCTCAAACTTCACATTTCTGAAGGGGAATCCATTCTTTTCTCTCTTAAAATTATTTCTTATTCCTTCTCTGCCATCTGTGTGAATGGAGCCCCCATATACCCAGTGGCTCAAGCAAGAAATCTGAGCATTGTGTTTGAGTTCTTCTGACACATAATACCTAACATCTAATCTATTAGTAAGTCTTATTACTCTACTTCCTAAATATATTTTGAGTCCAGCTACTTCTCTCCATTCCCAACATGAATTCTCTTGACAAGCCACTTTCTTTCATCTGGGTTAATTCAATAGTCTTCCAACCGGTTCCCCAGCTTCCAGTCTTGTCCTTACATAATCCATTCCCCTACACAGCAAGCAGAGTGAGGTTTTTACAGCATAAATCAGATCACTTTATTTCCTTGCTCAAAAGCTTTCAGTGGTTTCCTATTGCACCTTGAATAAAATCCAAACTCCTTGTTGTGGCTTAGCAAGCTCCACATACTTTGACTTCAGCCAAGCTCTTGGTCAAGGGAAGGGCTCAGGCTAACTACACAGTGCAAGCCAGAGCTCACAGGCAGAGCTTCTGCAGCTGTGCCATGGAGTGGTTGGTCCCATCTATCTACATCCTAAATTGTGCATCTATCTACATTCTAATCTGTGTTCCCTTTTTTCAGTCTCTTGTGAATGTAGCCTTGAGAATGCTTGGACGCTAGATGCTCAGAAGAGTTGCATGCAATGGCTAAGAAAGCCAGCAGCCCAGTGTTGATTACACCTAGAGGTCCTATGGGAAGCTGAAGCTGTGCACAGTCTTCCCACTGAGGGCAACAGGGTGACCAGTCCCCACTAGATGGTTGCAGTCAACACAGGGAGTGTCCTGGCAGTCATTCTGAGTTAATCCTGCTTGCCTCTCCACCCTTTCCAACCTTTAGCATCAGCTGCTCCTCCTCAGTCTTGGGTGTCCAGCTCAACTAGCTTAATCTCAGCTTTTCCAAAAACACCACACTCCCAGATCAGGAGTTTCACACGTGCTGTTCTCCCTCGGACTTTCCTGATGGACGGCTCCTTCAGGTTCCTTCATCTATAAGCTAAAATGCCACTTCTTTGAAAGGCTTTTCCCAGCTACTTCCATTATTCTCTATCCTTGTCCCCAATTAATTTCCTTCATACCAATATTCACAACTTGTACCTTATTCCTTTCTTTCTTTGTTTAAAGTCAAGCTCTCTCTCTAGATTATAAACTCCATGAGGGCAGGGACTGTGCCCTTTATATTTTGAAATGACAGTGTTATTAGAGAGAATTTTCTAAATAGTATCCTTATTTTGAAAAATTACCATTTGAAAAAAAATGCTGTTTGTATCACCTCCTTATTTTTATTACTTGTATTAAGATTTTTACTGATCCATTAAATTAAAATTTCTGAGAACCACAAGGCTAGACAATAGTATGTTTTGGTGTATTTATAACCTAGCTGAATACTCTAGCCCCAAACAGTAAATAAATGGATTGATGTAAACCTGTATGAAGAGGCCTAAGAAGCTTGTAGTCAGGAGATGTTTCTTGTTCATCATTACAGCCTCAATGTAAGGCAGGTTGCCAGCAAATATTAGGTATTCAATAAATATTTGTTGAATTAGAGAGACTAATGTGGCATGCCTCCTCATGGCCTGCCTCAAGAACCTGTCTTTACACTTGTCCTGTTCAACAATTTTATCAACATCGACCCAGTCCTGTTAAATATTTTTATCAATAAATTGAATAAAGATGCTATAAATCTGGGGGGATAATGCAGTGAATAAGAAGTCAAGATTCAAGATCTTGTCAAGCTGGAAGAATGGGCCAAAACCAAGAGGATAAAATGAATAAAAGTTCAGAAGATAAGTTCCACAGCACACGTCAAGGACATGATTTAATGAGTTACATGGGGAAACAATACTGGTAGGAGAAGCTTGAGTGTATGGGGTAAGTGGTAACTGTAAGGACGATGGAATGGGGTAGCTGTTGTGAGGGCCATTGATGTGTTGAAGAGCAGTGATTGGCTCAGTGTGACTCACCACCAATTCAAGAAAAAATGTGAAAGCCAGAAGTTTTCCTTGACAACATTTAAGAAAACCCCAATCTACTGCAGCTGCTGAGCAAACAGACCAGAGAACCAGGCTCTGGAGCTCAGTAGAGATTCAGAGAAAGTTGGATTCCCAGTTCCAGCAGATCTTCCATGCAAAAGTCAGGGCCCTAATAAGGAAGGCATTGGACCCTGAGACTTGAGGTGGAGGTATCTGAATATTTACATTAGTGAATCTTGAACTCCCAGTTTCCCCAGAACTTGCTAGGTGTGCACAAGTGGCCCACTCTGTTAGAAGACAGTGAATCCACCTTGTTTGAAGACCATGGAGGAGCCTCCCTGAGACTGGTGCCTTACAAGATAATGCTTATCCTTCTCAGGATCTACCCCCACCTTCCCTCTTACCAACCAGACCAATAACAGAGATCAGATCAGATAACTGGCAGGATACCGAGGACATTCATTCTATCGACTGGAGTGGATGAGCAGGAAGTGACAAATACATTGGAGGCCTTAGTAAGATGCATGCCTTCTACAGAAAGGTAAACCCACCTGAGACTCAGTGATGTTTTTAGGGTCCAGGAATTTGGGGCATGATTGACTCTCTCAAAAACACAGGACAAATGACATTACAAAATGTCCCTAAGGTAAGAAAGAAGTGTAACATTTATATAGACATATTTAATTTAGGAAACTGTGTGTTCAACCCATTTACTAGGTGACACAGAGTCTGCCAGCTCTGAGTGGTGTCCAGAGCAGGAAGGGACCCTGCAGCAGGTCAAGGCTGGTCATATGACCCAGTAGATGCAAGACCTATGGAAGCAAGACCAATGGAAGCAAGACCAACGAAGATCCTGAAGAAACTATTCCCACAAGGGGCAAACTTACCATAAGAAGCAAGTGGATCTGAGCAGTGCAAGAGGTGGATTGCAGCAGATACTGTGGTGCTCCACCAGCTTCCTTCTTTAGGTCCAGGCACCTATTTCCCTGCTGCTGGATAGATCAGTTGCTGAGGGCTCACAGCTGCATCCTTCACTGAGACAAACCCTCAACCAGAGAAAATGACTCACCCAGCTTATGGCCAATGATGTATTGGAATGATGAGGGAAAACAAAGCTTAGCCTTCTTTTCTCAATACAGGACGACTTTGAAGCCCATCCCGTTTCAGAGCTCCATGCACAATCTTCTTAAGACCTCAGTTGCAATCTCATCACAAGTCAGCTTTCTCTTTGCCCAGTTCTGCCTTACTCATTTCGTTAGAGATGTTGCCCTGTGAACACGTTCCAATAGATCTTCTGCATGTAACTGTCTACCTCAGAGTTTATTTATAAAGAACTCTATCAAAGACAATAGTAACTATCAGCTCTATAATCATGATTATATCATTGCAATTTTCCATTTTGCTTAATGCGATTTCTTCAAGCCATCAGGCCATTGTTTTCTGTTAGTTTCATTGTATTTTTATTGCTTTTAACGTGGCTTTTATTTCTGTAATTGTTTTGTTTAATCTTCCATTTGTCTTCAGGAGCTCTGCTAACATATATGCCATTTCTTTTTGTTATTTTATTTTTTCCTTCACACCGTCATTTCTTTTTGAGCTCTAAGAGATATTACATTGTCTGTAACTTCTGCAAGAAATTGGAAAAATGTTCAAATTGAACCATATGAAATTGTATTTTTGTGACTCAAAATGCTTAAACATTGACAATATCATATGGTTCAACCTAATATTTACCTGAAGTTTTCCTGTTATTTTAGGTTCATTCTTCCTGACTTGTATGTTTTTCATCTACCTTTAGCTTTTAGCTTTTTCATCCCTCTCTACCCTACCCCCCTTCATTTACCATTTCTATGCAAAGATCTTCTATTTGTTTCCTTTTAGAAAATAATAAAATGTATGAGAATGAGGTTAACTACCTACTAAAGAATAATGTCAGGGGAGGTGGGGAAAAGAGGTTGGACTCTCTCTACATACCTTTGAGCATATGTGAATGATATCTTCTCACACATCTGGCATCTCTTCTTCCCTCAAAGCAGGTTTATTCTTGCTTTTAGGTGCTTAGTAGTTCAATGTATCTCACAGGCATCAGGTTCCCTCAGAGCAGAGCCTGGGAAGGAAATTCTTATACAAGGAACCTGTAAGGGGGTGAGAGAAGTTGGGTAGAGCAGAGGAAGAAGCTCAGCAAAGAGGTTTCAGCTGAAGTCAGGTCTCAACCTGAACCTGTGGGGAGCTCTGGAGCATGAATGGTATCACAGAATGGTCGAGCATGAGGTTTTCCTCTTATTATTCAGTCAGGAGCTGGAGCCCCACCCCACCCCAAGGATAGGGTATAACCTACCACACATCTCAGGATGAGGCAGCACCTCTTATGTAGTGAGAAATTCTCTGGAGAAGGGTAGCTGTGGACCATAGCATCCAACACTTTCAGCAACTACAGAATGGAAGCACTGGCCAAGGAACAGGAATCTGTGCTTTCTGCATTGCCTCTTTTTCCTTCTTTCATCCCACTGTGTCTCAAATAGTCACCTGGGACAGGCAGCCAGGTCAACAATAACTTGGTCAGAGAATTGACCTGCCATCTCCTTCTTCTTCTGCTCCCCTTGCCTTCCCTTTCTGCAGAGTTGTACAGTCTGCCCCACAAGGACATTCCCTCCTCTCCTGGGGCTGGGTCATACCCCTGGGTCTCCTTGTTTTAACAAAGGATTGTTGTTTTTCAAGATGGAGACACTTGACTTTGGGGAAGGCTGCACCCAGCTCATAGCCCAAGGTGGCAAGTAACAGCTTTCAGCATACTTCTGTAACCAAGGAAGACCCTATGGGGCCCTCCTAGAACAAACTCCTCCACCTCCATGTCCTCTGCCTGCCTCTTGTCTGTAGAGAAACTTTAGCCTCCTAGAGCTTCCCCAAGTTCCAAAGAACAAATTTAATCAGAGAAGTGAGAAAATGCAGAATAAAGGAAAACAGTCAAGCAAGACAACATAATAATAGTTTAGCCATTAAACAATGTCAAGAACATTTAGTTCCTCCTCAAGGGCTATAGATAATATTCTGAGCCATACCCTTTGAGATGTTTTGCCGATACTGAAACCCCCACTATGTGGAAGAAGTTAACTGTATGCTTCCAACAGGCACATAGACCCCAGACTAGTTGGAACCAGAAAGTTGATGTGTTGACTCCCGATTACCTCACCACCAGCCAGTCTGAAGAATGTCCACGAGTTGATCATGCACTCCACAACCCCCTGCACCACGTCCCCCACCCTGCCTTTAAAAACTTTTCCCTGGAAGGCATTGGTGACTCTAGGCCTTTTGAGCACAAGCTTCCTGGACTCCTTGCTTGATGCCCTGCAGTAAATGCTTCACTTTCCTTCACCACAACCCAGTGTCAGTAGATTGGCTTTACTGCACTCAGGCAAGTGGATCCAAGTTTGGTTTGGTAACACTTCCTCTGTTTGGTCCAGTCTCCACTATTGTGTGTGTGTGTGTGTGTGTGTGTGGTACACGGGCCTCTCACTGTTGTGGCCTCTCCCGTTGCAGAGCACAGGCTCCAGATGTGCAGGCTCAGCAGCCATGGCTCACGGGCCTAGCTGCTCCACGACATGTAGGATCTTCCCAGACTGGGGCATGAACCCGTGTCCCCTGCATCGGCAGGCGGACTCTCAACCACTGTGCCACCAGGGAAACCCCAGTGTCCACTTTTTTACAGCAACACTTCATACTTTGTTGTGAGGTGTTGGACAGTTTCCTTGCTTCATTAAACATGGTGAATTTTTATTTTCTCCTTTTTGTGATGTGACAACACTCCACAAGCTGAAATAGAAAGTCTCTCCATACACCTTTTTCTCTATTTTTTTTCATTGGGAAGTATATCATATACACAAAGCATTATATATAAAGTATACATAAAGTTTAAAGTATAAAAATAATAAGATAACAAAATACAACAAACAATCTGTACCCATTACCCAGATTAAGAAACAGAATGTAACCAGCATCATCAAAACCCCATGTGTGCCCCTACTCATTTCATATTTTTCTACCCCTCCCCAAAAGAAGCTACTATTTTGAATTATGTTTATCATTACCTTGCTTTGCTTTACAGTTTTTAACTAGATGTATCTATACTTCCTAAACAAAATAATGTTTAGGTTTTCCAGATTTCTACTCTCTATGTGTAGAATTACCTGTTTGTTCTGCAAATGCTCCTTAGGCTCAATATTATTGTTTTGAGATTCTTGCAGAGGAAGCACTGCACCACAATTCACTCATTTCCATCACTGTATAGTATTCCTTTGTATGACTATACCACAAGTTTACTTATTCATCCTCTCAAATGTGTTGAGAGACACATTTGGGTTGTTTTCAGTTTTCTAGTATTAAGAGTAGTGCTGCTGCTGATATCTTATATCTTTGTCCTAATGCACATTTGCAGGAATTTCTTTAGGACATATATGTGTGAGTGGGATTGTCAGATCATAGGAAATTCACATTTTCAACTTTACAAGGTAATGCCAAGTTGTTTCCCAAAGTGGCTGTATCAATTATATTCCTACCAGCAGTGTAGGAAAGTTTCGTTGGCTCCATATACTTGCTAACTTCACTTGGTTTTTTCAGACTTCCTGATGATTGTTCAGCTAGACAGTAAGAAAGTATGTCACAATATGATTTTAATGGGCATTCCATGATTCCCATAGAGGTTGAGCATCCTTTCATATGCTATTGGCCATTCACACTCTCTATTGTGAAATTTCTGCTCATACATTTCGTTTCCCTTTCTTTTGAGTAGTTAGCCTTTTCCTTATTTATTCACAGAAATTCTTTATTATATTCTGGACGCTGAACCAGTGTCAGTGATATGTGTGGCAAATCTCTTCTCTTAGTATGTACCATGTCTTTCTAGTCTCTGTCATCATCAAAAAACTAGAAGCTTTTAATTTTAATGTACCATGTTTTGGCAGTCTTTTTATTTATCATTAGGGTTTTTTTGTATTGTGTTTAAGAAATAACATCCCTGAGGTCAAAAAGCACTGAGCTGATATCGCTTATAAAGATATTTTTCCACATTTGCTTTTAAAAGTCTTAAACTTTTGCCTTTCACATTTAAGCCCTTAATCCATCTGGAATTAATTTTTGTATGTGGTGTGAAGTAGGAATACTTTTCATTGTTTTCTCTCTGGATAACCAGTATCACATATTGGAAAGCCCATCTTTTCCCCACTGATCCACTCTGTCACCTAACAGTTTCCACATATGCATGGATCAGTTTATAAGTTCTTTTTTATGTTACATTCGTTTATTTATCTATCCCTGTGCCAAAACCACATTCTTTATTTTTATAGTATTAATATTTTATGTTGTTATCTGTTATCTCTCTCCTCTCTTGTTCTTATTTTTCAGGAATACACTGACTCCTCTTGACAGTTTGTTCATCCATATAAATTTTGTAACTAACTGGACAAGTTCCATGAAAATCCTTTTGGGATTTTGACTGGAATTACATTGAATATATGGAGCAACTTGGAGAGAATTGTATCTTTATTATATTAAGTCATCCTATCCATAAGCATGGTATGCTCTTCTATTTATTTAGATTTTTTTTATGTCTTTTAATAAAGTTTTGCAATTTTCTCCAAAAAGGAAATTGCAGAATAGTAGTTAAAAGTGCATACTCTGGAAACAGATGTTGCATTTGAATAACTTTGCAATATGAACAACTCATATAATCTCTTTGGCTATCAATTTCCACAGCTGTAAAATAAGACTAATTTGTTTATAGCACCTACCTCATAGAGTTTTTTTTAGAATTATATGAGTTAATATAAAAGAGTGCTTAAAATAGTGCATGGCCCATGATAAGTTTTATATATATATATATATATCTTTGTTTTATTATCCCTAAGTACATTATATTTTGTTTTTCTACCACAAATAGCATTTTAATTGAATTTTTGATTCTTTCCCATCTATACAGATACAATTGACATTTGTATTATCAAAACTCATCAACTTGCTAAATTCTCTTATGCATTATAATCATTTTTTGCGCTTTTTACCCTATTATCTGCTAATAATACTAATTATTCCTTTCTGGTCCTTATGCATTTTTTTTCTTGACTTATTGCATTGTCTAGGACTTCCAGTATATTGTTTGAAGTGGTAGTGGCAAGAATTCTTTCCTGTTCCAAACTTTAAAGAGGATGCTTTTAATATTTTTCCACAGAATAAAATGTTGGCTATAGATTTCAGGTAGATATAGTTTATCAGGCTAAGGAAAGTTTCTTCTATTCTGAATTTGCTAATACTTTTCACGTGAATAATTGACGGTAACTGATGATAATTGAATATCAGATGCTCTAATTTGCTGATGTGGTAAATTACATTTATATATTTTTCTACAGTTGAACTACCTTTGTATTCCTGGAATAATATAAATTTGTTCATAAAGTATTATTTTTGGTTTTAGTTTCAATTTTCTAATATATTGATTAAATGTTTATGGCAATAGCCATAAATTGGTCTATAACTTTCCTTTCTTGTACTGGTTTTGTCAAGATTTTATATTCAGTATATGCTGGCCTCTTTTTGACTCTCTGAAATTTTATGTAAGTTTAGAATTATTTGTTCTGTGAAAGTTTTGTAGAGCTCACCTAATTCACAGAACTGTCTGTGACTGATGTCTTCTTGAAGAGATATTTTTAAATATTGAATCCATGCCCTTTGTGGCTATAGAATCATTTACTTTTGAGTCAATTTTAGTGATTTTTATTTTCCAAGGAAGTTATGTATTTTGTATGAGTTTTAAAATTATTAGCATGAATTTTTTAAATGATATTCTCTTATTACTTTGCAATCTCTGCTTCTTTAGTACATAGGTATGCCCCTTTTCATTCCCAATGTTGTTTGCTTGTTTCTTCTCACATTTTATGTCTTGCAAAGGTGTGTTAATTTTGTTAGGATTTTCAAAGAAGCAAAGTATACCCTGTTGCTCCTTTCTGTTGGGTCTTTGTTTTCCATTTCCTCACTATCTGACCTTTCCTTTACTCTTTCCTTACTGCTTTCTTTGGGTTTTTTTTCTATTATTATGTTCTACCTTTTAAAGTTCAATGTTTAGCTGCTAGTTTCTTTCCATCCTCTCTTCCTTTATAATAAAAGCCTTTGAGGCCATTAACTTTATCTGTAGGCACAAATGTAACTGAAGCCCATAAGGTTTGATTTAGAGTAGTTTCACCATTTTTCTTCACCATATATTTATTATAGAGTTTCTTTAATTTCTATTATGGTCTTTTCTTTTTTATTCATTTCTAGTGTAATTTCATTGTTGCCTAAGAATGTGGCATGTTAGGTTAGATTCTTTGAAATGCCTAGTACTTAATCAATTTTTATAAAGTTTCTATGTGTCCTTGAAAATAACATGTGTTCTCCAATTATTGGTACAGTGTTCTATATACATCTCTTAAATCATGCTTTTCAAATATGTAGTTCAGATCTTCTCTGTCATTATTGATTTTGATCTGCTGGATCTATCACCCTCTGAGAGCAGGATGTTAAAATCTCCCACTTAGATGGTAAATTTGTCAATTCTTCCTTATAGTTGGATCAATTTTTGTTTTATATTTTGAAGCCACACTATTAGATACATTCAGATTTAGAATTGTTACATAGTTATAGTGAATTGAACATTTTATCAATGTGTAATGAGCTCTTTTTTTTTAATCTCTAAAAACGTTTTTGGCCTTAAAGACTATTATATCTGAAATATATATACTATACCAAATGTCCTTCAGCATTTGCTTGGTGTATGATTTTTTTCCATCCTTATTTGCAGCCTTTCTATATCCTTGAATTTTGATGTTTATCTTGTAACTGGCATATACCTGAACTTTGTTTTGTTATACTTTTTAATCCAATTTGCTAGTCTTTATCTTTTAACTGGAGCATTTAGCCCATTTACATTGATTGTGATTTCTCATTTATTTGGGTTTATTTCTACCATCTTATTTTAAACATTTTAAAAAACTTATTTCTTCCTTTTTTTAGATTAACTGAGTTTTCCCTCCATTCCAATTTTTCTTATACTGGTTTTAGATGTTATTCACTCTATTTTTATTGTTTTAACTGTTAAGCTTAACAGTAGTTAAATTACATTAAAAGTAAAATTAAAACTTATTTAACTTAGTTTGGGCTCCCCAAATAACAAAGTCTAAGACAAAGGCTTGGGGGCAGATGGCATATTTGGCAGGGAACCCAAGGGAGCAGGAGTAAGAGGATATGGAGATAAGGAAGATAGGGAAGAGAAAAGGCCCTTCTAAGGGTCACTGCCATGACCAGTGGGGGACTGATTCTGCCAGGTTTTCTGAGAAGCATGAACAACAATTTCTAGAATTATCCATCTGGATGATGGGAAGTGCGGGCTGTTATCTATGGCTTCCTATTCCTCATCGATTGGGAGTTGCCCCCAGGGGCAATAACTCACCCAAACCTCTGTACAGCACTGGTACTTGGGCCTGTGGGTGTCCCATGGCTTTGGAGAAGTCCTTGCAGCATAGAGAGGCAAGGAGCACAGTGCATCAGAGGTGGGATGCTGTCAGCATGATTGTGAGGTCACTGATTACTGTGCACTGCAGCTGCAGTGTCTACCACACAAATTATCATCTTTACTAGTCTCTCAAAAAACAAGGATCTTAGGATGCTTGAAATCCAACCCCCTCCCCAACTTATATATAATTGTCCAGAATTTTCGTTCGCTACTGAATTTTTAGCCCCACAAATTAGGCATAGTTAATTGTTTTATGTGTAAATGTTGGTTTAGATTTACCCATCTATTATTTCCTTTGCTCACCAATCCTTCTAGTACTTATACTCTTCTTTTGAAATCATTTTCCATCTTCTTAAGTTAAGAACCTTCGGAAATTCCCTTAGTGAAACCCATTGTTAGTAAGTGCTCCCAGTTTCTGGTTGTCTGAAAAATTTTTTTGTTTTCCTTAAAGTCTCATGAGATATAGAATCTTATGTCGATAGCTATGTTCTCTCCAAAATTTGAAGATCTCATTCCCCTAGATTCTGAGTTTGATTGTTAGTGTTGAGAAGTTATCTGTCAGTGTAATTTTCATTCCCTTGCAGCACTTTGTCTTGTTCCTGGCTGCTTTTAAGATCCCTTTTTCTTGGGTGTCCTGCGGTTTCACTATGGTGTACCTGGGTGTGTATGTAATGAACTCAAGCTTTGGTGTCTTTCATCAAATTTGCAAAATTCTCAGTCATTATTTATCCCAGTGTGTCCTCTTCCTGCTTCTTTCTTTTGTCTCCTTTTTAAATTCCAATAATAGAGATGCTAGATCTTCTTCCTATACATCCATGACTCTAAAATTCTCTTTCAGGTCACATTCAGATTTATGTTTCAGTCCACTAATCCTCTCGTCAACTATCCACTAAGTTTTAATTTCATTTATAAAGGTTTTTTATTTCTAGAATATCTATTTGACTCCTTTTTAAAATCACTCTGGTCAGTTTTTATGATCTCTTGGTTTGTTTTTTAAACACCCTTTTATTTAATCCCAAGGATATATTAAACATCCTTGCTTTAAATTCTCTATCTGTCAGTTCCAATATCTGCAGTCTTTGTGGTCTTAATTGTGTAGTTGGTTGTTTCTTCTGACTCTTGCTAATGGTGTTTTGTGAGCTCAAGTGTGTATTGATTTCTCATTGAGAGCCCATGTTTAAATTCCCTCTTTATCTGAAGGAATTCTCCAGACCTGCATTTAGAGTTTGTCTCCAGAGAGTGTTTATATTTATTTCTTCCAAATGCCTAGGGGCACTACTAACCTGAGACTACTTAACAAGTTAAATTTTCAGAATACAGGTTTTCAGGTTACATGTAATGTAAATCGAGACAGCAGGCTTGCATGAGAGGAGGTTTTGAGTAAGAGTTCTCAGGGGAGATACGTTCTTTCATTCTATTCTGCCGAGAAGGGACATGTTTTCTCATCGTCTCCCTCTGTGGGGTAGGTAACTTTTTAGGTAGCCCACTGAGGGACCCCAGCTTAACACGTGGGTGTTCCCACTTTGTTTAGATGCCAACCCTTTTCTTCTGCTTCTTATATGTGTAGGCTGCAAGGACACATGCCAGCTCCAGAGCTCACTAACTCAGATGGATTCAGACATCCTTGTACCTGGTCTCCGAGGAATTCCCTTACTTTCCCACCAGCTCAGCAATGCATTTGGAAGACTTATTTCTTAAACCCAGCATGTTTAAGAAATACCAAGCTTGGTAAGCTATACCAAGGGGAAATCTTCTGAACATCTTTTCTTCATTCTTGCCCTCCACAGACTCCATTTGTCAGGTCTCTTAACATACCAACAAGACCCCTGCACATAGACAAAGAAGGTGATATCCTTTCTAGTGTGCTATGGAGGATTGTCAGACGATGTGTGCAAGAGCAACCCCACAGTCATGAAGTCCTTAATCACAGACATTCTTCTTTGGAAACAAGCACTAATCTCCAAAAGGATCTACTAAATTTGGGGTTTCCTGTGAGGAACAATATAAGCCTTTTGTGCCTACTCACCCAGCAGACGTTAGCTAGCTCTCAAGTTGCCAGACCTCCACAGAATATTTAGGTTGGGGGAGGCAAGGAGAAGACAGGAGAGCTCTGAAGCCCAAGGCATTGCCTAGAGAGGGCAAGTGGGGAGTGAAGATTAAGGACAGAAATACATGTTAATGTTGAGGGTGGGAGGCTAGGTGCAAGGGCATAGCATGAGTTTTCCTAGGGAAACTGAGAGGGGGTTGGAGTAAGCAGCAGGAAGAGCTCAATTGGATACTAAATGGAAGCCATGGTATCTTTACTGACTTGCTAAAAACACAGCCTTACTCCAGGGAGAAACATAAATAAAAGGAATGAATAAAATGTGCATGTTGCAGATTCAAGTCATAGAATCTACTAGTCTGATTCCCTCGGATGAGGAAACAGACCCAGATAGGTAATAATATTTGTCCAAGATCACACTGTGAGAGCTCAAACCTAGGTCTTCAGATGCCTAATTCCATCATTATTGTTGTCTCCCAACATATCTTACGGTGTGTTTTATACAACACTAGTTCCAGAAGACACTGTCATTGTAAGGATCATATGAAGAAAGAGGTCAGTAGCCAGATATGATTGGGAGACTTTGAGGTGAACAGTTAGATACATTTTGGAGAATTTTTTAAATCCCTTTTAATATGCAACTGTGCTTTGTGTTGCTCAAAGGGAAGGGTGCAGAATAAAGAGCTTCCCAAACTTATATGACTATGGGATCTGTTTTTTAATTGAATATCTCAAGGGATTAATGTTCAGCAGAAAACAATTTGGAAGATGCTAAGCTATGTTGTAAGGCTCTTCTAATTCTATAACTTTTCTAAAATGTTTGTTGAATTCACAACAACAAGCATTTCTTGAGCACAGGCCATCTGCCCTGCACATTGCTGAAGCAGAGGAGGATACCAGGATGGATACGTTTCCCAGCACTGTGGTGCTTATATTGTCCTAACAACATTCAGACACATGCACAGATCATTGTAACCCTGCACAGAATATGATCATGTGGCACAGATCATTGTAACCCTGCACAGAATATGATCAAATTACAACAGTGTTTTAGTCATTGAAAGGTTGAAAATTTCACAGCTGGACAGAATCTTCACATCACTTCATCACTCAGACAGCTGACAGACACCTAAAGTTAACTTTTCCAAAACTGAGTCTCTGATATCCACCCACCCCTGCACCATGAAAACCTGTTTCTTCCAGTCTTCCTCATGTTAGTTAATGACATCATTCTGTTTACTCAGGCTAAAAATTGCATAATCTTCCTTGACTATTCTTTGACTGTCACATCTCACAACTAATCCTTCAGCAAATTTTGTTGGCTCTACCCTCAAAACACATCCAAAATGCAAACACTTGTCTCCATCCTCACTACCACATGGGTGCGAGGCATCATCATCTCTACCCTAGATGACTGCCATAATGTAGTCTCCCTGTGTACAAATCTCCCTACCTTGGTGCCCCTATATCTTTCCTCATCACTGTGGTAGGTATAATCCCTTCAAACTCCAAGCCAGCTCATGGGGTCCCTTGGCTCAAACCCATACAGTGCCCCCTGCATTAAACCAAGAGCAAACACAAGTCCCTACAATGCCCTGGAAGGTCCTAACTGATTTGACCCCATTACCCCCTTTAGCTTCCTTTATTCTACCTACCCTGACCTCTACAGTCTTCCTTCAACTCTCTAGGTACATTCCTACCTCCACTCCATCACATTTCCTATTTCATCTTCCTGGACCATTCTTCACCAGATGCTCATATGTTCTCTCCTTGCACCTCCTTCATATCAGTGTTTCAATGTCATCTTCCAGCCAGAGAACACCTGTTGTATGTAATTCCCACCCCAACGCTGGCATTCCTTCCCCTGCTTTATTTTTCTCTGAACACTTATCTAATTATTCATTTGTTTATTATTTCTCTCTCTCCACTAGAATATAAGCTCTGTGGGAACAAAGGTTTTCATATCTGTTGTCTCCTGCTGCTTCCCCAGAACTTAAAGCGGCGCCTCACACATAGGAAGAGCTCAACAAATATTTGTTGAGTGGAAAATGAACAAGCATATTGTAAATGTTGAGAGAGCCTTAATGAAGAAGGTGGCATTTGGGAAGAGCTTTGGAAGAAGGAGCTGAGTGAATAGAATATTGACAGAAGCCCTCAGAGCAACTGCAACCAGATCCATCTCTGCCAGTAACTGAGATCCGACCTTGATCCAGCCATAGCTTCTCTTGTTTGGAGGTTTTTGTTTTTTTAAAAATTTTCTCTGAATTTAATGACTCCACTTTTTAAAACCTGAAAAAAGTTGACATCCAAATAGGCGTTTTCAGTGTAATTGGGCTATTTTTCTGACTTAACAGAAACAACTTAAACAAATTTTGATTGGAAACTTGCAAAAAAAATATGATCAGTTGCAAGTGTTAGTAATAATGAAGTTGTTAGTTTTCTCTTAAGCATTCTTTTTTTAATTGAACTATAGTTGATGTACAATATTATATGTTACAGGTGTACAACATAGTGATTCACAATTTTTAAAGGTTGTACACCATTTACAGTTATTATAAAATATTGGTGATATTTCCCATGTTGTATAATATATCCTTGTAGCTTATTTTATACATAATAGTTTGTACCTCTACCCCCACATTTATCCTTCCCTCTCCCCACTTGTATCTCTTGTTTGGGCTTTGATTGATCATAGACTTTAGGCTGGGATGGGTTTCTGGGTCTGGGGAGAAGAAAGAGCGTGTGACTCCACCTCTGTTTCCTCCAGGATAGTTTTGCTCTTCTCTCACGGACATTTAGCATTCTGCACAAGATTTCCTTTGAAAAGCGTTACACTGCTAAAAATGAAAGCTTGAAAACCATTGCCCTGGATGGCCTCTAAGACACTTGGCCCTCCTTACACATTAGGAGATCACATGGACCACCCAGGTGGATGAAAGTCACCCAGCTGGAAGAAGAGCCCTTTGGCTCAATCTAATCTGATGTGGAAGGGGTGAAACCACACCTTTGTCTGGAATCCTGAATTCTGGTTGGGTCAACTGATCTCCCCAAGGCTGGTGTGGGAGAGGTGCAAAGCCAACCTCCCACAATCTAGTTTAGTGGGTGAAGAATGGAGCAGACAGCCCAGCTTGGGGAATTCAGCAGGTGTCAAAACACAGTTTGTTCAACTTCCTGGGTAAAGTAAGAGCCCAGGATTCCAGCCTCACACTAGTTAAATCATAAAAGAAAATGATAGAGTGAAGAAAGAAGACACTGAATAGTTGAAAGCTTCTGAAAGTCTGTGCTAATGATAGCTGATTCTACATTAACATGAATGCCTTCGGTTAACAGGAGAAATGTGCTGAAGAGAAGGCTTTTGTCAGACCAAACACATCTGTGAATAATTGAACAATATTCATGTCGAAGGAGTCAGCAATTTATCACTGACTTGGCCTCCACTTTTAGAAGGACTGAATAACTTTTTGAGTGAGATTAAAAACGTGTACACACACACAACTACTCTTGTTGCAGAAGAAAGTTCAGAACCCAACAGCTCTTATACGTGACCATTTGAAATCATCTGAGTTTTAATTATGCAGGATTCAGAATCAGATGCAATTAGTTTGAACATTCTCTGCTCCCCTCCAGTCACTCCAGGGGGAAGGTCACTGCTCAGTCCATCAAAGGCTCTTCCTGTGGCAAGTGTGCTGTCTCTAGGCCACCAGCCCCTGTGCACCTGAGACATCAGAGGGGAGATGTTCTCTCACATCATCACAGAACTCACAGATGTCTCTCACAGAACTGAGGCAGTTGTGAGGAGCCAGGCTGTGAGAATCAAATCTTCGTGATGAAAGAAGAGACTAGAAAAAACTTTAAGACAGACATGACTACATGTCTGTCTTAAAGGTCAAACAGGAGTTGACCTTTGTTGGTAGGAAACCCAAGAGGAAGAAGGACAGTGACTTGACCGAGATACAGCAGTGACAGCACCACACTGCCCCTCAGTTTCCTCATATCTTCAGACGAATGGACCCACACACCCCCTCTGCAAGCCAGAGGGTGGTCTGCAAAACAGAGGGAGCTCTGCCAGACCCCCAGGCTGGAGAGGCTTGGAAACATGGAGAGGAGTGGAATTGCTGGCCTCTTGAATGCATTGCGGAGCCCTGGAGATGGGCCTTTGGCTCTGTCAGTAACCCCTTCCTGTGGGAGGCCTTGCACCTAGAGTTGGGCTCCAGAAGGAGAAGGGAAAGGAAAGGCAGCCCTTGAGTGGAAATCTCCCACCTTCCACATACATGTATGTGTGTATGTATGTGTGTAAGTGTGTATATACATGCACATGTATATACGAGTGTGTATGCATATTTACATCTTGCGAGTGTATGTGTGTGCATGTATGTAACTCTGTGTGCATATATACATGTGTTCGTCTACATGTGTGCATGTATTATATGTATGCGAGTGTGTATGCGTATATTCTATGTGTATGAATGTACATGCATGTGTGTATGGATGTATATTTGGGTGTGCATATGTGTGTAAATGTATGTGTGTGTGCCTGTGTGTATATATTACATGCATGTGTATGTATGTGTGTATATGTTTGCATGGATGTGTTGTGCATGTGTGTATGTAAGTGTGCGTGCATGTGTATTGTGTGTGTATGCGTGTATGTGTGTATGTATGTGTGTGTGTTCATGTAAGTGTGTTTATGTGTTTGTATCTTTGGTCATTTCTTCCAGAAGTTTGGAGACAACTAACTTAGGTCACAGGTGGAGGAAACTGCCTTCCCCTGGAGAATAATTCTGAGATAGGGACAATGGCATTGATCAAAGTGAATGCCTGGTATTACCATTTGGGAGATGGAAGCTGCTCTGAGTGGAGCCCTCTCCAATGACCCTCCCCTGCTTGGCCATGCCCTCCCAGGCCACCAGCCCACAGCCAAATCCACCCCCCCCCCCCGCCGCCCAGATCCACACCTGAGATGTCCTCACACTGCTAATGAAGCTCCACTCCACTCTCAGGGAGGGAGGAGGGGATGAGCTCCAGATGGGGCTGGCAGGAATGTGATGGGATAAAAATAGAGCCAGCAGCAGCTTGTTTTAAAAGTGAATCTTAGGTGGATGTGCAGTTTTCTTTGGGTAGGACCCTGAAGACCCTGAGTCCTATAAATGCTTCGCCCTCACCCCCAGCACCCCTCTTAGCACCATCTCCTTGCAGGGTCCCTCTCCATAGGAAATGCATCCACATTAGTGGGTTTCCCAGCCTAGGGTCACCTTCAGGCATGAACATGAGTACACAACTATCCATTCCTGCTCTCCCTCAACACCCCAACCACTCTCTACCCTGGCAAAAAATCAAGTTAAAATAATTTGTCACTACCACACTGTGTGGTCTTGGACAGTCATGCTTTTTTCCTGTTCTCTAGCTTCACAGCCATAAAATGAGGTGTTGGGACAAACAGTCTCCAAACTTCCTGCCAATTTTTGCACCCTCTCTTCCTCTAGATAATAAATAGTAAATTGAAGAATGCACACGGAGGGGACAAGCCCTTGCTCCATCCCCACCTGCCCTCTCCATCTGAGCAGATGGGCAGTTTTCTGAATAATTAGCCACAAGAAGCCTCAGGTGGCAGGTTTGGACCTTCCTTCCAGCCCTCCTTTTATGCCACTTTCTCCGCCCTATTCCCATCAGCTGTCAATTCACCAAACTGTCGTCAGTGCCATATCATTTAGGACTGTTTCACAGATGCAAGTGACATAAACTATGATAGAACGGAGAAAAATAGAATCTATGACTTTCACCAACTGGGAAATCCTAGGATTAACCAGCTTCATGTCCAGATTTATCCAAGGGCTTAAATGATGTCACCAGCACCCTGTTCATCACCTGTTAACTCCATTTGTTCAGGGCATCTCAGACAGGATCTTCTTTCAGGGTGGGCTATGGCTGCCCCAGTCCCTCAATTCTTACTGGCTCCGCCCCAGGAAGACATAAGGCATTTCTCTTCCAGTAGCTCACATAACAGTCCTAGATTTGCACTGAGTAGATGAGCCAAGGTCAAGAGTCCACCCCTGTGAGGGAGGAGGACTGGGGGGAGGGGGCAGAGTTTGGGTAGAGGCGGATGTTTCGGTTCATGGTACCTTAGGAGAACTTGGAACCCAGGATGAATAAGCAATGGCTAAAGGGGGCAATGGATTCCATTGCTCTGGGATTTTAGTCATACAATTTTGTATCAATGTAACGTGAAATGTCCTGCCTCTTCTTCCTCTCCCCTCTTGGTCTCCCCATTGGGGGAAGGTATTATAGTCACCAAATGAGAAATGGGAGTGCTGCTTGATTTGTGCCAAAGGCAGTGGGTCAGAATCTCTCAGGAAGAAAAAGTGGGCGGAGACACGCAGAGCATCACCAAAGAACACACACACACACACACACACACACACACTGTGGGGTGCAGGCTGCATTCCAGCTCAGGCCCACCAACAGGAGGATTGCCATTGCTCATGCCTGTTCATTAATTGCAGACAGACGGTATGCTCTTGACCCAGACAAGCCAGATCCTGGGAACACCACCCTCCAGGCTCACTGCCCACCCTTGCCTTCTGGGTCCCCTGTCTGCCATCCCCTGTCCCTCAGAGCCTTCCCTCCCACCACCAGGCAGGCAGCTCCGTCTCCTCCAAAGGCATCTGCAACCACAGACTGAGTGACTCAGAACAACGAGAAATCTCACTCCAACATCAGACGCTGCCTCTTTGCCCAGAAACCTCAATTTGTTTTCAGGCTGAACGTTACAGTTTGTAAATAACATAAAATAAATGTATGCTGTTGTTTTTCTTACACTTAATACCATGATTGCTGAAGAAAGCTGGGGAGGGCAGTCTGCACCAGGCAGGCGGTTTACATTTAGAGAGGCAAGGAAAAGGAGCAGAAATCACATGCAGCAAGTCTATGATGGGGTTAGAGAGGGGTCACCATCACCTAGCTTATTTGTCCCCTCCTGCCCAGGGCCCCTCTTCACTTCAGCGCTGGTCCCCTAAATAAGAGTCTAGACATCCCAGACCTCCTCCCAGCAAAGCAGCAGGGGATATATTGGATAGGCTGCATCCTTGTCCTTTCCTCATACGCGCTGCAGGACAACACACACATGCACACACACAAACATCCTCTCTCTCTCTAAAACCATGTCTTTGATATTTTCTTTCTTCCTGCCTACAATATTCCCTCTCCTTCACCTCTTTGAGTCACACCCCTTCGTGAGACCCAAATCCAGTGCCTCCTTCCCCAGGAAACCTCCTCTCCCTTCCAAGCCCAGGAAAGCTCTTTTCTTTGGAACTCCGGCTGTAACTCATGTGTGTACCCCTCACATGGACCTCACAGTGTTGGCTTTTCCAGGTCCATTTCATGACAAGTAAGAAGCAGGAGAGCCTAGGCAGGCAGCATATAGTAGTGTCACACCAGCTCAGTTGGAATCCTGGCTCTGACATGTCATAACTTTGCACCCTTGGGTGATGTACTTAACCTCACTGTGCCTCAATTTCCTCTTCTGTAAAATGCTGAGGATGATACTACTATCACCAGCTGCTCAGGGTGGTTTAAGGATTCAGAGAGTGACTGCCTGTCAGGCACTCAGAACAGCACGTAGCACATAAAAGCTGTTAGCATGTCCTCCATTCTCTCCCAGCTGGACCCTGGACGCCTTAAGAGGTAGGACTCTGTCTTCTGTCTGCTCCGCAGAGCCTGTACACAATGCATGCTCAATAGGGTGTGTTGCACAAGCATTGGCTGTATACCTGGGAAAACAGCTTTAGGAAGCAGGGGATGTGAGGGTTGCCATGCTGCGGGGGCCCCTGCAGACCCAGCTCCAGGTGGACCAGCCTGGCTCCCTTCCCCCTTGAGGGTGTGTGCACCTTCCTGTCTGCCTGCTGGTCCCACCGTCTCTGAGAAGAAGGCTGATCCTCATGATGTTTATTTTATAAACTGTTTTCTTTATGTGTACCTGGGTTGTCCCATGCCAAGCCCACAGAATAGCAAATACACTTTTAAAAATGAGCAGGCTATCAACAGAAACAATATCCATAACATTCAGAAAGGAAGGCAGAAGGTAAGTGATGAAATCAAAGATATTCATGGCAGGAGCTGAAGAGCAGAGAAAGGGTGGAACAGCACAGGCTTGCCGCAGCAGGGCTGGTGGGGCTGGTGTGTCTGGCGGGGCACGGGGGCAGGTGCACGATGTAGGGAATCAGGAGCTGAGGCAAACCAGGGAGACTGGCGGATGCCTGGGAAATATGAGGCTAGGGAAGAGGGAACTGAAGGAGAGACAGAAAAAGAAGGGAATAAGCAATCATTCTCAGCAGAGATCTTTGTTTCAGATTAAAGGGCAGAAAAGGAAGAAACTTCTTCCTCCTTTACTTCCCCTGTAATTGGATCTTGATAAGACAGTCACACTCTCACCCGAGTGTGGGAAAGGAGGTGGTGGAAAGATGACAAACTGGTAAGCTAAGAGTGATTATGAACTAAGACTGGTTACGAACTAAATTAGTTGCGATATTTACAACACCCAGAGTGCATAGTCAGTGTCAGCTATGCATTCTCACGGTCATCATTATTATTGCACTTATAGTGCTGACATGCATTCACCCTGGAGATCAGGTATAGGGGATACACAGGTGAATAGAGAAAGTCCCCACCCTGATGAGGGAGGAGGATGGCTACAGAGACAGGTTAATTCCCAGGTAGGTGAGGAGGGATGTAGGAGCCACCGGGGAGTCCCTAACTATGAGGCCAGAACATGTGAGTTGGTCTTCTGGGGATCAGCCTGTTTCCTCTCTGTGCCACCCGGGGCTGGGTTTACCCGGGGTGAGTCCTGAGGTTCCAGGCTGTGGCTTTCTGTGCCACTCAGAGCTGCGGAGAAGGGGCAAGGGCAAGACACTCCAGCCCCCGCCCTTGTTCTGCACTCAAAGCCAGCCTGAGCTGCCCTAGACCTTGGGAGAGGCTTCCTCTTATCAGGGCCGTTTTGGAAACTCTGCCTTTAAATTGTTTCCCTGGTTCAATCAACTTTCACATTCATAATACAACAGAGATCTACAGGGCCGCTGAGTGGAAAGCGTCTGCGGCTTTTCATTTCCTGGCATGATTAGGGGGATAATCACTGTGCTTGGAAAAATAATAACGCCGGGATCTGATGTGGGATCAAAGTGAAGAGTCCAGCCACATACACAGTCCCAAAGATGCCGTGACACGTGGGCTCAAGCCTTGCTGAGGGGCAGGAGAGGGGAGAGGTCCTCTCACCCGGCCTGTAGAGAAGCCACAAATCAAGCCCGCAGCTGTCCCATCAACATCAGCACCAATTCTACCAATAGGGAAATGTCTTCGTGCTGGCCCTCAGGCCCTCACATCGGGAACGCAGAGAACTGAGCACACTGGCTGGAGGGAGACTTGACACATCTCCCGAGAAGGGCAAAGTGGAGATGGGCGTTGTTGATTGCCAGCTGTTCACAACTGCCCCTGGCCACCCAGGAGTGGCTGCCCAGCCGTGCAGCTGGGGGACACATAAGGCTACCAGGTGCTGAGAAGCAGAGCTTGGTCTGGCCACATCAAGAGGTTCTTAGAAAAGAGACCTGGGTTGTGAGGGAGACAGCTCAGGAAGGGAGCCAGAATAAAAGGTAGTGCCAGCTCTGACCCTGCTGGCCAAGACCCCATGTTGGATCTGTTTCCCCATCAGCCTGATAGAGGGAGAAATTCCAGCCCTGACTTCCGAACATATGAGGAGTAGGAAGGCAGAGACAAAGCTGAAGTATTCATCCTAAGAAGCACTCCAACTGGGCTGGCCAGGCAGGGCTGCGCCCAGAGGGGTGAGAGGAGGAGCCAGGAGGGTAGAGCTTCTGGGTAAATGAGAACAGCTCGTTCAGTCCCTGAAGCACTGCACTCGACCTTGGAGGTGCAAGAGACAGATGGAGACCCGGCAGGGGGGGAGCCCCACTGAAGGACGCAGTGGCGCTCTGAGCCCTTCAGAGAGCTTGGTGGCTGCATGATAGCTCTCTGCTTTGCCCTTGACACGAGCCACCCCCCACAAGTCATTGTGCCCAGACAGTGCCAGCCACACTAGCTATCAGATGTGCATTTCCTTCTTTCCTCCCCTCTCTGGGTCTCTGATCCTACATCTGTAAAATGAAGGGATAGTACCTGCCAATGTCTGAGCCCCTCAGATTTTCCATCCTGAGGTTCACTGAGGAAGGTGTTTTTGTTTATTTTCCACTATCATCACTGCATTTTATTTTATTTTTTTAACCTCTTTATTAGAGTACAATTACTTTACAATGGTGTGTTAGTTTCTGCTGTATAACAAAGTGAATCAGCTATATGTATATATATATCCCCATATCCCCTCCCTCTTGAGCCTCCCTTCCACCTTCCCTATCCCACCACTCTAGGTGGTCACAAAGCACAGAGCTGATCTCCCTGTGCTATGCGGCTGCTTCCCATTAGCTATCTATTTTACATTTGGTAATGTATATATGTCAATCCTACTCTCTCACTTCATCCCAGCATCCCCTTCCCCCCACTGTGTCCTCAAGTTCATTCTCTACATCTGCTTCTTTGTCCCCATCCTGCCCCTAGGTTCATCAGAACCACTTTTTTATTTAGATTCCACATATATGTGTTAGCATATGGTATTTGTTTTTCTCTTTCTGACTTACTTCACTCTGTATGACAGACTCTAGGTCCATGCACCTCACTACAAATAACTAAATTTCATTTCTTTTTATGGCTGAATAATATTCCATTGCATATATGTGCCACATCTTCTTTATCCATTCATCTGTCGATGGACACTTAGGTTGCTTCCATGTCCTGGCTCTTGTAAATAGTGCTGCAGTGAACATTGTGGTACATGTCTCCTTTTGAATTATGGTTTTCTCAGGGTATATGCCCAGTAGTGGGATTTCTGGGTCGTATGATAGTTCTATTTTTAGGTTTTTAAGGAACCTCCATACTGTTCTCCATAGTGGCTGTATCAACTTACATTCCCACCAACAGTGCAAGGTGGTTCCCTTTTCTCCACACCCTCTCCAGCATTTATTGTTTGTAGTTTTTTTGATGATGGCCGTTCTGACTGGTGTGAGGTGATACCTCATTGTGGTTTTGATTTGCATTCTTCTCATGATTAGTGATGGTGAGCATTCTTTCAGGAAGATGGTTTCTTGAAGGGCAGAACTTAGAGCAGGACTTTCAGGGAATTGTTGCGACTTTTTATTACAATTATTAATTGACATGTTTCCCAGCCCCAGTTTAACTTCTCTGAAGGCAGAAATCTTGTTTCACTTGTCTCTATACTGCCAACACTTAGATCATCGTCTAGCATATATAACACAAAAGTGCCACAGTCTGATTTTATGAACAAGTGCCCCATGGATACCAGGCTTTAGAACGCTAGCCAGCAAATCCAAACTCACCCAGATTCACAGTGCATGGCTAGACATCCCTTCAAAATAAATGGGCAAGAAAGTGTGGGATTTGAACCCCAAAACCAGGTTTCAAGCCCCATTGTAGTAACAGTTTTATTTTAGAAAAGGCATATATGTGGTGGTGCACTGAAATCCCCTGCTATCATGAGAGAAATCTGGGAGTCAGAGAAAAACTCTATACATGGTACCAGTCACCCTAGATGGTCCAGGGTTAATGCAAAATTTCTTGTGATGAAAACCAGGCCAGGATAAAAAGAGAATGAGCCTTTAGCAAAACAAGGTCAAGGTTATTATTTCTCAAGGAGTAGGGAGGCATTAGCTGGTTTTCCTCAGACTGGTGGGAGAATTCCATATGTAGCCTAGACTGGGGATTCTATCAAGAAAATTTATTTTCAAGGAGGCCAGTTACATTTGCCTTCAAGAATCTCGGGAGGTATATCAGCCAGTCTCTGCGGTGGGGACGGCGGGGACGCAGCTCCAAAGCTGCAGCTGCCCGAGCTTTTCTCTGGCTTCTGCCACCCGCCACCTTCTAAAACAGCAAAGGCCAAGCCTCAGAAGGCCCCACTGGCTCTTGCCTAGAGCCCGGCATAGCAGCACCTATAAAACTTCTGGTTTGGGGCTGGGACCTGCTTTGGTGGCAGTTGGTGAAGGTGGGGTGGTCCAGGGACAGAAGGCCAAGGCCTGAATGGGAGGGCTTAAAAAGACTCACAGACATAGGAACAAACCTGTGGTTACCAAAAGGGAAAGGAGGGGGATAAATTAGGAGTATGGGATTAAGAGATACACACTACTATGTATAAAACAGAAAAGCAACAAGAATTTACTGTATAGCACAGGGAACAATATTCAATATCTTATAATACCTATAATGGAAAATAATCTGAAAAAAATTATATATACATATATGTATATCTGTGCGTGTGTGTGTATACTTATATATATATATATATATATATATATATAAAACCAACTCACTTTGCTGTACACCTGAAACTAACACAATATTGTAAAGCAACTCTACATAAATTTTTTAAAAGAGAGGGCATTTGAGGAACATAAGAACTTAAAATAGGGGTGGCTGGGGAAAACTGGAGCCTCCTGGAACAATGATGTGTGTGTAAGAAGATCCCACCCATGTGTGAAATAGGGGATCAGGTTCACTTTTAAACTCTGCTAAAGTCAAATAACTACTCCAGTTTCCATGGGATGCCAAGGTGCATGCTGCCCCGGGGAGGTCAGGTGGGGCAGAATTGGGACAGGAGGAGCCTGTTCCGTGGTCTTCCGACAGACACCGGCCCGCCCCATTGCTGATCACCAGCAGAAGGTGTTCCTACAGACAGTCCCCCCAGATCAGAGGCCGCAGGTCCTCATACAGCCTTCTCTGAACTTAAGCTTCCTTGTTCATCAACTGTGGGTGATCAATACCACATCTCCACACACACCGAGTATGAGGCACACGTGATAAGGTGAGAGGAAGAACTTTAGGAACAGAAAGCCACTAACCAGTAACTGGAAAGACCACAGCACACCTCCATCCCCTGTTCTCTGGCTCTCCTCACTGTGACCTTAGCCACCACTTAGCACAGATGATCAAGAACCTCTTCTCCAGGCAGCCTTAGATGTCACCCCTTCACCCTTCGCGAGGTTTTAAAGAGAAAGAAGTCTGAGAAGACTCCTCCTCGTGTGGTATCGGTGTCCCTCAATCATTCTCTGTTAACACCCTCTCCCTGAGGCATCTCACCCACCACTCTGGCTCCGGACGCCCTCCACGTGTTCTGACTCCCAAAGCATGCCAAGATTGGCACTGTCTAGCAGACATCTCCACCTCAAGGCCCGTATAAGTCAGCTTGGGCTTCCATAACAGAGCGCCACAGGTGGGCGGCTTCAACAACACAGATACCTTTTCTTTTCTTTAGTTTTTACTAATTTTTATTGGGGCCCAGTTGATTTACAATGTTGTGTTAGTTTCAGGTGTACAGCAAAGTGAATCTGTGGTAATATACATGTATCCACTCTTTTTTAGATTCTTTTCCCATATAGGCCATGATGGAGTATTGAACAGAGATTTATTTTCTTATGGTCCTAGAGTCTGGAAGTCCAAGATCAAGGTTTGGAGGGTTGTTTTCTGAGGCCTCTCTTCTTGGCTTGTAGACGGCTGCCTTCTCTCTGTGTCTTCACATGGTCTTCCCTTTGTGCATGTCTGTGTGCAAATCTCCTCTTCTACACCAGTTATTTGGATTAGAGCCCAACCTAGTGACTCATTGTACCTTAATCACCTCCCTGAAGACTCTCTCCAAATACAGTCACATTCTGAGGTACTGGGGGTTTGAAGAGGGGGGTGCACAATTCAGCCCATAGCAAAGCTGTTCTTTGCTGTTAGCAACTCCAGGAAGTCTTTTCTGAGCACAGCCTCTGCATCAAGCCAGAAGAAGGGGGGGGGGTGACTCCTCTGTGCTGCTTTATATCTCATCATAGCACACTCCTCATCCCTGAGTTCCACCCAGCCTTGACCATCAGAAAGACAGCACCCTAACTCTTCATCTCTGGGTCCCCAGCACCTTGCACAGTACCTGGGAGACAGCGGTGCTTAATAACTGTCCAGGGGATAAATGAGTGATTGAAGATGTGCCATGCTCTGTCTTGGTCAAAGAGGAAATCTATCCTCTATCTGATTTTAGAGAAGGATTATTCCAACACATACCATATAACACATGAGTAAAGACCAGGTTTGATTTCTTGCTCCCTTTTATTGTATAATCGGTAACTTCTGAAAATCCTTAAAAATAAGCTGCAGGGCTTGCCTAAGGATCAGAAGAGGGAAGAAGGGGATGATGTCTAAGGTCCCTGCAAGAAGCACTATTAATATGATGCTGGCCTTACAAGGGATATCAATATTAATAGCAATATTTGTGCCAAAAAGCATCAGCCTCAATATTTTGCAGTTCCTTATAAACACCTTTAATGGGTGATGACAGACGGGAGATTTCAGGGTGGAATTGAAATGGGCTGTTATGCGGGCTGAGGAATGGGAAGCAGCATGGGTGCTTCTCCTGAACAACATGGGCCTTCCACTGCCACCCCCCACACCTTGCAGGCTGTGCCCTGGATGCCCCCCACCCACCAGGGTTGCAGGCCCTGGGGTTCTCGTCAGAGGCTAAAGGGCAGAAGGAAAAATCTCTTCAATCTATGAACTATGTGTCCTGAAGTCTGTTCCTGCATGTGAGCGAGGTGTTGATTGCAGCTCGAGATGGGTATGTTGCTTCCTCCCATTTTAAGCCGGAAATGTGCTCCTGCAAAAAGTGATGTGGGGGTATGGCTTATTTGAAATTACATCTTGCTGCAAATATCCCAGGGGCCTTACCCTTTGAAGAGCTCCTTTGGCAAAATAATTTATATAGCCAAGAATTCTTTTGTGAAATGAATACAGGTGTGTTCTCCCTTAAGCAAATATACTTTACAAATTCAATTTAATTCAACAAATGTTTTTCTATTACAGGGCATCGTGCCAGTGCAGGTGATAACAAAGATAGTTAAGATGTGATCCCTGCCCTTATGAAACTCATATTCTAATAGAGGGAGATAGACACATAAACAAATAATCCTACCAATGTGGTAAGTGCTACAACGAAGATATACTGAAAATTCTCTGGGACACAAGGCAAATCAAACATTTCACTAATAGTGGAATAACCAAGAAAAGTTGCAGAAAGGAGGGGACAAATGGTGTGGGCTTTGAAGTTTGAGTAGCAGTTCACCAGGCTGAAATGTGGCCGTGCCCAACATGATGAGGAATCAATGTGCCTACATCTTGAGCACACAGAGTGGTAAGAGAAGGATCATGAAGGAGAAATGAAGAGAAGTATTCTGGACAGACAGCATGCTCTACACTGAAGGATCTGATTCAGCCAGACCCAGATTTTTATTCCTCTCCCACTCCGCTATTGTACCTAAGAGGTTGCCGCAGGATTCCTGTAGCTAGCAAGCTCTCCTACCAGGCTGACAAATGACTCAATTTGCAAAGATTTGATTTATGTACTTAGAGAAACTCATTGATTTTGTGGAGAAAGGTACATTTGTAAGGAAGGAATTGTCACATCCAGGTGTACACAGAGAATAAAGAAAAGGAAGGTGCTTGCTGGAGTCCAGTGTTCTGGGGCACCAGGTCATACAGGCACCTCCAGGAAAGGGAGGATCGGAATTGAGTGCCTCCAGCCACTTGGACTGGATGTGGATTAGGAGAAAAAAAGTCCACTTGAACTGAAACTCGCCTGAATGTGTCAGAGTGAAATATATGAAGGAGGACCTTGATCCATCCTGGGGAGGCTCACAGTGTTACATTGAGGAGAGGGCTACTACATTGCTCTGAATGCTCCTCTCAGCTGTGTTGACTGTCCCCTTGTAGGTTTCAGATCTCACAGTTCATATTTCTCACCTTTTCTGTGACCCTCTTCTGTCCACCTGCCACACTCTCCAAGTTTTGTTATGTTTAGAATTCAACTGATGGCCAGAAGGAGCAAACTCATCTTTATCATCATCATCTTCTTCTTCTTCATCATCATCATCATCTTCATCATCATCATCATCATCTCTCTTAGTCTGTTTGGGCAGTTATAAAATAAATACTATGGATTGGAGGACTTATCAACAACAGAAATTTATTTCTCACGGTTCTGGAGACAGGGAAGTCCAAGATCAATGTTTCTTGGCTCATAGATCGCCATCTCTTCTCTATGCCTCCACATTGTGGAAGGGATAAAGAACTCTTTCGGGTCTTTTTTATAAAAGCACTAATCCCATTCATGAGGGTTTTACCCTTATGACCTAACCATCTCCCAAAATCTCCACCTTCTAATACCACCACATTGAGGGTTAGGGCTTCCAGATATGAATTTGGTCAGGACACAAATATTCAGTCTATAGCAATCACCATCACTTTCTTTGCATATAGTTTGAAAACTATGCCCTCTCTCATTTGATGCCGACCAGCACCCTAAGAGGAACTCAGGCTATTATCCCCAAGTTCCAGAAGAGGCATCAGTGGCTAACAGGCGTTATTTAATTTGTCCAGGATCACATAGCTAACTATTTGCATAGATAAACCTAGTCTCCCGGCAACCAATGCAAGGCACACTGGCCTACAGCACACTGCCAACTGGGAAGGTGGACTCAGCCTCCATACATGAGCAAAGCAGTGGGCAAGTATAGGGTGTGAATTGAGAGACCTTAGGAAGACCTCCCACCTCCCAATTTTTCCCTGGCTAACCATTCACAAGGCATGAAATTACGCCATGTGATACTTCATGTGTGTGTACGGTAACGATAAATGGCTTCAATTTACAGAGTTTGTAACTTCTTAAAAGTCCTACATGTCTTACCACAAAACTCATCTTGCAAGAGGGAAAGGGCTATCTGCGTTTGAGATACTTTTCACTGCCAAGTGCAGCTGACACAGGTAGAGATAATCAACACTCCCATACAAAGAAGTCTTGAGACAGAGATAGAGCAGCTCCAGGCCTGACCATGATAAAGTCACACAAAGATACCACCAAGCCCCCCGTGTTTTTGCCACCTTTCTGCTCTGCATCCTCAGCCAAGCTTGTAGCTCTCCTCTTGGTCACAAAATGGCTGCAGCTGGCAGCTCCAAGTGTCTCCTCACATAGCTGCAATCGGAAGAGGGAAAAAAGTGTCTCTCCATTTTATGAAATTGAAGAAAGTGGTTTCAGACACCTCCCAGTAAACATCCCCTTATATCTCATTAACCTCAGTAGAGTCACAAGCCCACACCTAATCAGACCTGGCTGAAAAAATGGAATTTCCTTGATTGGCTTTACCTGTTCAGCATTCTACCCTTAGAGAAGAAGGGTCCATGAAGCATCTCCTACCCCAGCACTTGAATAAAATCTGGGTTCTATTAACAGGAAGAAGATGAAATGATGCTTAAATGGAAAACTAACAATGTCTGCCATATATCCCCAATTTTCAGAAGGGAAAACAAAGATTTAGAACCTTTCAGAGGCTCCCCTGGAAGAACGGACATCTCTCCCAGTAGCACCACAGTAAGCTATTATCCACTTATAAAAGTATAATAGTTAAGCTTTATAATACTATCAGCTATTAACACCTTCGCTCCTGTACCACCCATTATTAATCCTATCAGGTGTCTGGTTGTGCAAAGGATTGTCGCAATTAATCCCAATAAATTCTGAATTGTGCTTCTAAATGATCACAACACAAATAAAGCATAAACTGAGACTGGGCTTCCACAGAACAGGAACTCAGATCTAAAAGGGGCCTGATGAGGTCCCAGTGGTGAGAGTGATACAGAAATGGAGGGAAGCAGGGGCTGCAGACAATGTCCCTTCACCCATCACCCAGCATTGATCCTGGTACCCCAGGTGGGGTTGAGAGGTTGGGAAAGAAAGTGAAATGGGTCACAATGACTACAAACAGTAAGCAACTCTCAGACCAGCTGAGGTCAGACATCAGGGGCTTACCCAGCCCTAAATTCTTCAGCAGAGTAGTTCTTTTTAATGGTAAACATTTCCACTAGTGGCACCAAATTCCAAGTCTTGCTTTTATCCACTCCTTCCCCTGTCTGCTTTTCTGCTGTTGCATTTGTGATCACTGGTTTGAGTCAGGACCAGCAGCAAAAGGGAGGAACACACAGGTGTACATGCTCCCATCCTCATGGGGTAGTGTTTCCAAATTCCTAACAGATAGTAATCTCCAGGATTTGAGAACAAGATATCAGAATTCCTGGTAATTCTTGGAAACCCCCCAAATCATATTATTCTGCATTTTTCATAACACTTTATTTGTGTGTCTTAAAATAATAGTAAGTGATTATAATAATAAAGAGTGAGTTTTTTGGGAGTTGTAGGATTATCACAGAGGTTTTCTGTTAAAATATATAATAAATGCATGGTTAGTTTTTATTATGAGACAAAATATTATGACAAGATTATATATTTCAGTCATACGTAAAGTGATCTCTCCCAGATATAGACATTTGATAATCACAAACATTAAGAGAAGGGACAGTAACAGAAATAAATGCCAAATAAAAATCATTTAAAACTAAAAGATAATACCACAATGTATCATTTTTAATATTTAAAAGCTATCATCCTTAAAATGAAATTTTAAAACACTCTAAGCGTGCATTGCCCTATCCAAAGGTCTCGATCTCTTTTTTTGTGACAAGTATTCCAGACATAGACAATTTCTCCTATCTTGCATTGACCTCAGACAAATTGGTAAGAGTATGTCCAGTAGCAACTTCAAGTTGAGTGTTAGGTTTGCTTTATATAATCTCCTTTCCTTTTTTAACAACAAAATCATTTTGTCTGCTCAATCTGATTTTGGATGGGTCTTCCAATTCTTTATTGCTTCCTCTAATTCAGGTTTTTAAAAATGTTTCTGATTTAATGTTGCGGTATTTCCCCAACAACACCTCTTTGCATTTCTCCATTCAAGCATTTGCAAAGAATGGTAAGCTACAGTGAATATTCGAGCCATAAACATTTTGTGGTAGTCATGAAACAAAATAACATCCGGATCTCCTAGCAAGGACTCCTAACAGCACCGCACAGAATCATGTACCGAAATTGCCAACTTTAGGGACGTATTTCACTTCCAAAACTTATTATTTCTTGGAACATCATCCATAAAGTAGTCCATGGGTATAAGCTGACTAATATTTATTTTATTTGCAATAATGACTTACCATTAGCATCAGACAGCAGCAGACGAATAACTCTTCTCTCGTGGCAAAAACTGGAAGCAAGGCTTACTGATGGGACTTTCATGCTTCTCCTCTACCTGTTCCTGTCCTGACTCTGAAACTCTGACCTTCACCTTCAGCTTCTTGGGTCAGCTTCTCCTGCTCTTGTTTTCCACTTTATGTCAGCAGATTCTTTCAAAGCAATAATATCTCTATGTTGATTGTTAAGCTTTAATTCTTATAAGAGACATAATAATTTTGACTATTTTCCTAGTTTCTCAACTGATTTTTCTCAACATTTGGAAAAACATGCACATTTCCTGTGATATGCTGAAAAAATAATTTCTGCCTAGAATATGCTCATCAGGCACAGGCTGATGGGTCCAAGTCAGACCCTGAACAGAGGATGACCCTCTCCCACAGCCTGGGCACGAGGGTCAGAAGACCCAGTGCGCCCCCTTCTCACTCACGCTCCCTTCTCCTCCCACCATGATTCCCGTTCCCTGTCTGCTTAGCCTGTTCACCTCCAAAGCTCACCCAGACCTACCTGCCTTTTCCCCTATCTCTTCTGCTCAAATGTACCCTCTTGCTTCTCTCTGCAATCCCAGCCCACACACAAGCACCTCCTTTCTCACGTTCTAATGTTCTGAGCAAAATTTAAAAAAAAGAATTGTTGCCTGCTGTATCAGTAAACAAAGGATATCGCAGCCATCAAGCCATCACATTACAGCCGCCCCAAAGGGAGAGCCCTGAGGGAACTCAGAATAGTAACAGGATGCCTGCCATCTAGCAGTCAACCACGGCAGCAACTCCGGACAGTGCACCCTGAGGAGACTTAGGATGAGAAAGCACAGGATACTGGCCCCAGATAGCTGAGGTGCTTATCAAAGGAATGATTTCAGTGAGCCCAGACTCTTGCACCTTCCCATACAGAGAAAAGCGTTAAATTCCTTAACTTGAGATGTCTAGTTTTCTTTAATTTTCAGTAATCTTTTGATGTTCCAACTATCTGGTTTTTGTTGCAAAAACTCCTATATATCCTGGTTCCTCCCTTATCTCTTCCAAGCAATCTCTCAGAGCTATCTGAGATGCTGTGTCCCAGACTTAAGTTCTCAGTTTTGTCCACCAAATAAAATATAACTCTCAACTTTTAGGTTGTGCATTTTTTTCAGTCAACAAAAGTAGCAACCACGAGCTTGGTCTAATTGCCACAATGGCAATTTAACGGAATGCAGACTAAGGTGTGAATCATACATCAATGTCCACTTACTTTTAGCATGATGCTGACTAGGTCCCTTCATTGTACAGAACCTCAATTTTTTTCATCTATAAAATGGCGCTAAAACATTCCAGCTCATAACTTTTTAATTTATTTTTTAAAAATTTTTATTGGAGTATAGTTGAGTTACAATGTTGTGTTCATTTCTGCTATACAGCAAAGTGAATCAGTTATACATATACATATATCAACTCTTTTTATAGCTTCTTTCCCCATATAGGTCATAATATACAAACAGTCCATGCAGCTCAATATCAAAAAAACAAACAACTCAATCAAAAAATGGGCAGGAGACCTAAATAGACATTTCTCCAAAGAAGACGTAGACAGCCAAAAAGCACATGAAAAGATGCTCAACATCACCAGTTATTAGAGAAATGCAAATCAAAACTGGCTCATACTATTTTTGAGAAGTGAAACAATATAGGTAAAGCATAGAGCTGTTAAATGCTAGGAAACTGTGAGTTTTCCTCCTGTCTCTCCAAAAAAGAATTTTATTTGGATTTTAAATGAAGAGGTTTTGAGAGCAAATGGATCTTGTAGCAGCTACTGGGATTGCAGGCCTAACTCCCAGAAGCAGAATCCACTGTATTTGCAAATACAAACGTGAGGAAGTGTCAGCAAACACCTCTCTTATGACTCCCTAAAAGGTCTATACTATCCACTAAGCCTGTGTCAATTCCAGTAACTTCTCTGCGTGTTTCCAAAGTAGGACCTGAACGGAGAGGGTGAGCCCACCAACGCAGTGCCTTACCCACTGGCGCTGCCCTCAGCCTGACCTGAAGTAAATGCTCAATAGATATTTGCCAAATTGAATTTCCTTCTCCCTGGATCAATCCCTGGCAGAAGCAAGGAGCGGGACCCCGGGGTGGCTCTAGAGCCCACAAGCTTCATGAGTCAAGTCTTTAAAGGCTTTGTAGCAGCCACCCCCCTCCCCTTGCCTCCGACCTCTCCTGCTTCTTCAGCATGTTTATGGACATAATTACAGCATGTTACTGATTTCCTGACAGTCACCTTGATGTAACTATTTTACAGAATCAAGCTAATTTCATACATTGAGGTTTTTATGGGCTCTGGCTGACTCAACCCAAGAAGTCATTTTGTCTCCTCCTTGGGCTCTCCCTCCCCTTCTTAGAACACTGCTTCTCTTGGTCCCTCCCTGAAGCCCAGCTGGGCTGCCTGCAATCCAGAGCCCCTGTCTTTTCCTTGCAGCCCCACTCTGATGGTCTCATGAGTTGACCTGCCATATCTTGGGGAAACAGCGAGGTCTTCGAGGCCCCAAGAAGTCAGGGCGGTGCATCTGAGGCAGGGGGGAGGGAGAAGGAAACCAATTATTCTTCTAATTTTTAAAGTCTGGGTCTGCTACTCTGAATACATTCCTGGACCCACTGAAATTTTCCTTCCCTACGTGCATCTACTAATTTACAGTATGCAGAGTCTTTCAAGAGACATAATCGTATCTAACCTGCATACAAATCCTATGGTTGTGCTATTACGTCCATTTTACAGATGTGGAAAATGAGGCTGGAAAGGTAAAGCAGCTTGGTAATACAAAATATTAACAGCAATCATATAAACACCCTTCATACAAAGGCTTCCCATGGGCACATGTCCTTCATTTGGAGATGCAGAGTTGCAGAGCCAAGACTTAAACAATTCTCATGCCAAGCCCTTTTCTCTACACTGCTGCTCTTTCTTGGGTCCATACACACAGTTCCCCTTCACACATCCTGGTCTTGGCCACCACGCTCTTCTTACACACCCAAGTATGGCCCTCCCCTTTCTGCCTATCCAGCTCTCACCCGTCCTTGAAGGTATGAAGGAGCACTCCTCTACTCCTGCTTCTACCAGGAAACCTTCCCTTATAAATCCATCTTTCTGTGACACGCTCTACTCTGAATGTAACGGCCATGTTGTCTATTAGATAATAACTCTACATAAGTAGACATTTAATAAAGTTGTTCTAATCTTGGAAGTCCCTGAATGTAGTGTGTCTGGGTTGGCTGAATCCCCACCATACAGTTCCCAATAGATATCAATGTTCCAATTTCCCAGTGGCCCCCATCCTCTGTTTAAAGAGACACAGGACACTAGGGAAGTTGAGTTCAGCCCTGGTTCTAAAAGCAGCACCCAAGACCAAGGCCAGGCCAATCAATACATCCATGTGACCTGAGTGGTCCAATGAGAAGGAACATCTAGACTGGAGAGAGATTGACTCTTCCTGATGGATGTGAAAGAGAGGAGAGAGTGTGCAAACAGTAGATGCTATACAGAGGAAGCAGTCAAGAACTGGAGAGAGGGAGGGAGAGAGAGAGAGGAGTCTAGGTCAAACATTTTGAGAACAAGCCTCGCCTGAAGTTAACAAAACCCTTTCTCCATAAGCTGGGATGAAGTGAGGGAGTAGCACTGACATGTATACACTACCAAATGTAAAATAGATAGCTAGTGGGAAGCAGCTGCATAGCACAGGGAGATCAGCTCGGTGCTTTGTGACCACCTAGAGGGGTGGGATAGGGAGGGTGGGAGGAGGCTCAGGAGGGAGGGGATATGGGGATATATATATACATATAGCTGATTCACTTTGTTATACAGCAGAAACTAACACAACATTGTAAAGCAATTATACTCCAATAAAGATGTTAAAAATAAATAAATAAAATAATCATTCGGCCTAAAAAAAAAAAAAAGCCCTTTCTCCAGACTTTTCAGTGACAGGAGTCAACTCATTTCTGTTTGTTTAAAGCAGTTTCAGTCAGGATTTATAGCCCCCAAAGGACTCTAGTGTAAATACTTGAATAGTGAAGTTGGTTCTATAATAGTGCCTATCAACCTAGAGGCAACACTACCCTCTATTCAGACATTTCTGTTCTTAAAAAAAAGATATTAAAACCAAATTTTTTAGCTCCATTGATTCTTTTTATGACTTATTGGATTTTTGTTTTTTCTGAATACAAAATAATCCATTAGAGACACTAGAGAAATCCCACCACTACTAACAACCAAAATGTACTTACTTTTATTTTAAAATGTATGTTTTATAAAATTGGGATGGATCATCCTGCTGTGTGTGTGGATTCAAAATTCCTACTTCAGTCACTTAATGACAGCAGGTTATTTCAGTTGGGGGAGAGGGGGAATCAGTAGCCAAATTACCTGGTTTCAAACCCTATCTCTATCATTAATATGTATGTGACCTTGAACAATTGGTACAAATCCTGTCATGTCTCAGTGACCTCGTACGTGAAAAGGGTGTATTGATGGCACTTGACATATAAGGATTTCATAAAAATTAAAATAAAGAAATTCATGTGGTATCTGGCATATAGTCATGTAGTAAGAGCTCAGTTTTGGACAAGTTGGGTTTTAGATGCTGTAGCTATTCAAGAGAGCTAACAGAGAGCATTCTTTGTGGGAATCTGTCCTGCACATTATAGGATGTTTAGCAGCATCTCTGGCCCCTACACAGTAGATGCCAGTAGCATCCATCACCCTATCAGCCTTTACAATCAAAATTGTCTCCAGACATTGCCAAATGTTCCCAGGGGGACAAACCACCCCCAGCTGAGAATCACCATGTCATGGTATTTCATCATATAGCTATGCTGTTTGTTATTGTTGTATAGCTAAAATGTTCAGAATATTGTTAGCTAACAGTAGTATTGAAGTATCCTTACACTGTTACAGTTTTAATAGGAATCCCTTTTGTATTTTTTATTTATTTATTTATTTTTTTTTGCGGTACGCGGGCCTCACTGTTGTGGCCTCTCCCGTTGTGGAGCACAGGCTCCGGACACGCAGGCTCAGCGGCCATGGCTGACGGGCCCAGCTGCTCCGCGGCATGCGGGATCCTCCCAAACCGGGGTACGAACCCGTGTCCCTTGCATCGGCAGGCGGACTCTCAACCACTGCGCCACCAGGGAAGCCCATCCCTTTTGTATTTTAACATCACATGTAATATTGAACTATTAGTTTGAGGTAAATGATCTTACATTAATTTTTATTAAATTTTCTGAGATATTTTTAAATGGCTGTTATTTTATCAAATGTTTTTAGGGCATCAACTGAAATTTCCTCTGCCTCACTGATCCTTGGATGTATTAATAGAATTTATAACATTAAATCATTCTTGCATTCTTGAGATAATACCTAAGTGGACACGTTATAGTATTCATTTTTTAATAAAGCAATGAGAGTGATCTGATGACATTTTATTTAAGGATTGTTATTTCAATCCCATAAAAGAAATTGAACTGTATTTTTTCCTTTTGTTTCATTATTAGGGTTATATTGGTTTTATAAAATAATTTTGAAAGTCTTCCATCTTTATATATGATTGGAAATGGTTAATTTCCCCCCAAAATTACATATTTCTTGAAATTTGATCAACTAAACTGATCAACAACACAAAATCAAGAGCATTTAGGGGAAGGTACTACAGCAGTTTTTTAAAATAATTTCTTTAAATTCTCTATTTTTGAGCCAATTTTGGTGATTAATATCTTGCTAAAAATCATTACTTTTAATCAAAAAAATTAAAATAGTATAGAATACAATATACTAATTTTATGCAATGTGTTATAATTTCAGTATCTATACTCTAGTTCTATCCACTTTCTAATACTATCTAATTTTGCACACTTCTTTTCTCCTTTTTCCTATTAGACTTCTAGATCTACCTACTACTATTCTAATTCAAGAAAGTTCCTCTGTTTTTTTCCTTCTGTTTAATGTTTAGTTTTTTTCTGTTGCTTATTTAAATATTTAATTAAATATTTCATTTTTATTCCTAATTTATTAATAAAAGCATTTACCCTATGAATTTCCCCTTTTGTATAGCTTTGACTTTACCCCATAAGCTTTCACATAAAATATTCTAATTTTTATTACTTTATAAATAGTCTATATTTCTTATTTGACCCCAAAATTATTAAGCTGAACAGTTTTTAGTCTCCAGTGTGCCTTTTTGAAAACGTTTATTTTATCTGTTCATTATTGTATGCAGGTCAGTGACTAGTTCTACCTAAATCCAAATTTTCAGTATTTAATGAAATTTTCTTTTAATTTTTGTCACTGTTCTAAGAATGGTTGAAGGAAAGGTCTACTATCTGTTCACAGGGTTAAAAGTTTGTTAGACTTTTTTATTAAATAAAAGTTTTAGTTCTATTTTCCATGTACCATACATCCACAAAGACTTTTTGTTATTTTCTCCGCATATTTCTAATGATTTTGCTTTAAATATCTTGATATTAAATTATTTGGCACCATCTTCCATTTGGTTTATGACTGCTACTTTTTTTTTTTTTTTTTTTTTTTTTTTTTTTTTTTTTTTTTTTTTGCGGTACGCGGACCTCTCACTGTTGTGGCCTCTCCCGTTGTGGAGCACAGGCTCCGGACGTGCAGGCTCAGCGGCCATGGCTCACGGGCCCAGCCGCTCTGCGGCATGTGGGATCTTCCCGGACCGGGCACGAACCCGTATCCCCTGCATCGGCAGGCAGACTCTCAACCACTGCGCCACCAGGGAAGCCCCTATGACTGCTACATTTTTATTCTAGATTTTATGTTCCATCTATGTTACACAATTCTCTCTGTGCTTCCAGTTCAACTGTTGTTAATACTGTCATTCTTGCATTTTGTATGTGTCTTCCCGATCTCTTTTACCAAGACTTATATTTTTATCTTCCCCTGTCAATCATTTTGTATTAGATTTACATCTTGTAAACAGCACACAGTATACATTTATTATTTGACCTAATCTGAGAGTCTGCATTTTCATAAAAGGGTTGACCCTTTTATTTATTGCCACAAATTATATATCTGGATCTTCTACTGTCATTCATTTTATTATTTCTTCCTATGGGACTTCCTTACTTTTTCTTATTTTACTTGTTTTATTGGCTTGTAATTTTCTTTCTTATTTTAATTTCTATTTATTAAAGAGACTATGAATTATTTTCTATGAGTTTTTTTCTCAAGTAGCTTGATAAATCATATTTTAAATTCTTTTAGTGGCTATTTCAGATTTTAGAAAATCATTTTTGAACTTCATTTTTCTTATAATCAATGTAAAGAATAACATCTATCACTTCTCCCTTTAAGATGAGGAAACCAGGATGCTTTTTACTACTTTCTACTCTTCCATCACCCAATTTCTTTGTTTTTCCTGGAACAATATGGGGTATTAGAGCCCAATTCTGTTGAGTTTTTTTTTTTTTCACTTTTGAAAATGACTTTTTAGTCTTCATTCTTCTTTATAGCCATGTTAACAAGAATTATTTAGTTTTTACTCCATGGTTACCTGATTCGGTGCTTACCACCCAGATTTTACCTGATAACCTCCTTATGTTTAGATCTTTATTTTGATACATCTCTCTATCAATTGGAATATATTCTTAAGTACTTTTTTCAGAAAGGAAACAGACCTTTACATATTCTGAACTTTTATATTTCTGAAATTGTGTTTCTCTTACGTTCACACCTAAATGACAGCTTGACTAAATTAAAAAAAAAAATACATGAGTCACGACTGTGTTCCTCAAAACTCTGTTGCCCTTTATATTAGAGCAAGCTAAATGCCATAACAAGCCACTGAAATTCTGAGGTTAACACTTAGCCCATTTCAGGGGTCAGGGTCAGTCTTCCATGAGATGATTCACAAATGCAGTCTCTTTCCATTGTCACCTGGGGTCCTAGGCTATACCTTCCGCATTTGGCAGAGAAAGGAAGAAAGAGAAGGGAATAACAAATCTCATAGCAGTTTTTAGGAGCCAGACCAGAAGAAGCATATGTCACTTCTTCCCAGAGTCCATCAGCCAGAACTGGTCCATAGCCCACCATATTGGAGCAAACTGGGAAACTTTGTCTTCCTGTGTTTCCAGGAAGAAGGTTGAAATGATCTGATGCACAGAGACTGTGCCACATAGCTTCCCCACAGTCCTTGGGCATTTGCAGAGACCTTGAAGGATATTTTAATTTTAATTTTTCTAACTGTATATTCAGCCTAGTTCTTTTTGTCTTTTTGGTTATTTTTCCTTCTAGAGTGCTTGTAACACTCTATTTTTAATTCAAAAATTTAGCCAGGCTGTGTATAGAGGCAGTTCCTTTTAAATTTATTTTGCCTGTATATTTAGGCCATTTTGTAAGATACATTTTCTTCAATTATGACTTTGATTGTTGTTTCTGAATAAATTGTTCTGGTTTATTCCTCAGCAATACCTATAATTCCTAGATTTGATCTCCTTCTCTCTTCTCCATACCTATTATCTCCTCATCACTTTCATCTCCTTATTTTTTCCCCTCTGAATACAAGGAGAATTGGGTCTTCTCATGAGTGATTTGAGTCTTAGCTGTGTTAACTCCGGCCTTTACTGCCTTTATTTTATTTATTCTACTGGATTTAGGAATCCTTTGATTTTATTTATATTTTATTCATCTTCTTTGCAATCTACATTCATCTCAACATGTTTTTCTTCTCATTGTTTTTATTTCTATGGTCTTTTTTCTTGGATTCTTCATAGCATTTTCCCTTCTGTTTGTTCATTTCCCAAAGTGACATAAACCACCCAGACCAGTGATTGCCATAGGCAGGACATGTGGTTTGCCCTTGGCCTTGCACACTCCTCAGTTGAGTAGGGTTGAAGAGAGTTTCAATACAAACAACAGATTGTATGGCTCACCTTCTCACATCCTAGAAGTGCTTGGCAGAACATCATGTAGCCTGAGCCTAGAGAGAGATCAAAAACCTCTGATGCTAATCACATTATGGCATGCATGTGGACAGAAACACAAACTCTACTCAGACGAAAGGCTATATACCCCAGCCAATCAACACCTGGGCATCTGTAGAAGCCTCTTCTTAGATACAGAGCTACGAGACA
This sequence comes from Delphinus delphis, assembly GCF_949987515.2. NCBI lineage: Eukaryota > Metazoa > Chordata > Mammalia > Artiodactyla > Delphinidae > Delphinus > Delphinus delphis. The sequence continues at coordinate 98,427,083 of NC_082688.1, forward strand.
TGTGACACCAACTAGTCCCATCAAGACCAGCGAGGCAGGGGCTTCACTGAGTCTCAGCAGAAAAACAAGGCACTTTCTCGGGGTCCAAGAGGATTTCCCCCACCAGCCACCTCTTGGAAGTTCAGCAGAGAGGGGTGGAGCAGTGCCTCTGGCAAACAATACACATCTATTACCAAGGCCAGCCCTAGCTGGGTCTTCAATGTCACTCCTGGGTCACTCCTGTAGCACCGCATATGGTTTTCATGCATCTTATTGATTATGACTTATTAAGGTATTTTCTAATCTCACACAGAGAAGTTAATGTTATAAAAATCTGAGTTAGCTCCAATTAAGATTTTCTAATCTCTATTTTAGCCAAAATCTTTTTTTTTTCCAATTTCTGGGTGCACAACAGCTGCTTTATTAATCATTTGTTAGGCATTGTTGAATGGATGGATGGATGGATGGATGGATGAATGAATGAATGAGTTTAGGAAACAAACCAACAACTAAACCAACTCTGCCTGAGTATAATGATGAGAACTGACTCCCTTTATTTTTCTCTCTTTCTTGGGAGGACTCAAGTACTCTGAAATTTGTCTGTTGCAAATGTTAGGATGGCTACTCATGGGAGACACATCCTGAGTCCCATCACACTTGAGCATGCAGGAAGCTGGGGCCAACCACTGCCAGCCTGCTGCCTCAGCCCTTCTCCTAGCCATTGCCAGCCACAGCTGCTGCCCTCCTCGTTCTCTGCTGCCATCCAGCCTCTGCTGCCACACCCACTCCTCATAGCTCTGTCCTGTCCAGCTTCCTGTGGGGGAGGCTCCTTGCCCCTCCCCACCCTGGTTTTTAGCTAAAGACCTTTCTCTTGTCTTCCCTCTCTCTCTTCTTTGGGGAATGGAAAGGGTGAGTCTTGCTGCAGATATAGACACCCCAGGTTTAGAGACATGAAAACCAGAGGAAAGATTGGGGTCAGGATCAGAGACTTACAGTGAAGAACAGCATGTTCTGTAAAAATGGCAGACTCTCAGCCACTGAGCTTCCGCATCCGACTGCTAAATATGTGATCAAGGTGACAAGGTGACATGATGACAGGTGTCTCTGACATAAATACAAACCAGAATGTAATGAGGATGTTGCCTAACCACCAGCAAAGTCCCAGGCAGAATGCCCTACAGGATACAAACCGAAGATCAGACAGGCAGCCCTGGTTCCTGATGAAGGTCACTGCTGCACAAGGCCAGATAATGAGTCCAGAGAACTGGGAGGGTGGAGGGTTTCTGAGCAGGTATGGGCAATACTGACAAGGGAGCAGGAAAACTGACACATAGACCCAGGTCTGCCACTAACTAGCTGTGCAATCTCAGGCAAGTGTTCACCTCTTTGGGCCTCCACATGTTGTCCTGTGAAATGGGATAATAATATTTGTTCTCTTTCTTTCATTAAGACCCACCCATTGCCTGTCCTGCATGCCCCTCAACCTATCCCTGGAGCTACTTAACCACCATCCCCAGGTAGAACCCTGCCCAGGACCAGCAGCCAACTGTGTCTTCAGTGAGCGCTATTGTAAGAGCTCTAAGTTAATAAGACGTATCATTACAACAACTCTGATGTCAAACCACATACATGTAGTGAACATTTCAGTCCTCAGAGATAAGCACTGTTATTATTCCCATCATCCTTTTTTTTTTGGTGAGGAAACCAAGGAACAGAGGATATAATAACCACCCCAATGTCACACTCTGGTAAGGAGTAGAGCTAAGCTAGACCATGTTGACTAAGTGCCCGAGACTCAACTGATGTCAGATTTTCTGATAACTCAACCCCCAAGTTGTGCCCCAATTGCAGTTCCTGAGCTTCTGCTTCTTCCACAAACCACACTCCTACCTTGTATTACACCTGTAGTAGGTGAATTCCATCTTTATTCCCTACAGCTGACACTCTGTACCATGTCCAGAATCCCTGTTCCTACAAAACAGGACTGGAGTTTTGCCCAGGACTATTACAAGGGCTGTTACCTGTGGTCAACTTTTCTCATACTGATGTCTCCCCAGCTGGAAGCTGCTCCAGGCAGGGGCTGGGTCTAATCCATCTCCAGTTGCAGGGGCTAGTTCAGCATGGGCCAGAAAAGGTGCTTAGTTAGGGCAGCTCAACTGGCTTCCCTGATATTCATGGTTCCTCCACCTGTGAGCCTCACCCTAATGCTGGGGGCCCACTTGGACCCCAACCTGTGACTGTACACGGAAGTCCTTTACATGCAAACAGCAGACAGACCACGGCTTTGGGGTCAAACACCTCTAGTTGTGAATCCTGTCTCTTCCATTTCATCTGTTCTTTTGTGTTTTTTCTTTTTTGGAGGTAAAATTTACATATGAGATACATAAGTCTTGAGTCTACAATTCAACAAGTATTGCCAAATATATACAGCCATGTGACGAACGTCCCAATCAAGATATAGAGCATCTCCATCACCCCCAACATTTCCCTTGTGTCCTCTTCCAGTCAGTCCCCACCCCCCATAGATAACAATTCTGAAATTTATCTCTGTAGATTTGTTGTAGCTATTCTTTTAACTTCATGAACTTTTAAATTTTATAGGAACTTGACTCCTATAAAAGAGAATGCACTTTTCTGTGTCAGGCTTCTTTCCCTCAACATATTGAGTTTTTTAAATTTATTTTCATCTTAGTTGTTTTTTTTTTTTATTATTGCTGACGAGTATTCCATTATATATGGGAAGATCTGGCATCATTCACTTTGTAATCTTGGGAAAGTTATAGGAATCTTCCCATTCATTCATTCAACTGTTCATTTAACAAGAATTTAGCCTCTGCCTCAATCTTACTTTCTTTAGGATCATACTGATAATACCTGCTGTTGTCTGAGCATTTAACCAAAATTAGAGAAGCAGTAGTATATATGACTCAGGAGCCAAACAACTTACATTCCAATCCTGGTTTCAGCTCTCACTCGTTGTATGATCTTGGACAAAGTACTTAACCTCTCTGTGCTTCAGTTTCTTCCTCTGTAAAAGGATTAACTGATGATTCCCAAACACAGAGATAATGTTCATAAAGTTCTGAGAACAGTGCCTGGCACAAAATACGTGTGCCATTATGTAAAAGTTTGCTATTATTGCCAAATATTTAACAGGCCACAGTGCACAAGGATCACTCACTAAACCATAGCAGTGGTTTTCATTGTTATTATAGTCATCATAGAGAAGCAGGAAAGTGGGTACACTAGCACTTACCTGGGGTAGTTTAGTGCTGTGGGAAATGACACTAGTCTCTCAACCACTATAATAAATCAATAGAGTGCTACCTAAACGAGGTGACCAACTTGTCCTGTGACTTGCCTGGTTAGCACCGAAAATCCCAGGAACATCTCCTTAGTCTCAGGCAAGCCAGGACAGTTGGTCACCCTAATCTGAGACTCACTCTTCTTATCTGTTAAATGGGCATTATATACTGTCCTGCCTTTTTCATACAATTGCTAAAAAAGCCAAATGCAATGTCTTTGGAAGTGCTCTACAAAGGCAACGGTGTTTTCTGTTTGTTTGATTGCTTGCTTGTTTCTGGGTACTAGAAATCCCACCAAGTCTCAAATTCAATTTTGAATTCAAACCGTAAAGTCCATCTCGAACTTGAATCACAGCTTCTCTGCTTCCAAGCTGAGTGACACTGAGCCCTGTCTCTTCTCTGGGATGCAGCGTCCTCATCTGTAAAATGGGAATGTTGATAATCAGCCCACAGAGTTGCTGTGAGGTCGTTTATGAGAAAGCACCGTCAGTACTGAAATGTGTGAGATAAATTAAACATCAGTTAATGCTGTACAGGGGCCCGCGGTGTTGCGGGACGGGAACAGGGCCCTCTGTCCAATGAAGTCACTCCAAAGTGCCACCCTCTTCTCTAGCCCTGCTGACCTTGCTGCCTGACCACACGCCACCCTTGGGCCACCCTCCTGATAGCCCAGCAGACTCTCAGCCTGGGTCTGATTTCCTGGTTCTGACCTGACCCTGGACCCTGACTGGCCCTGTGACTGCCAGGGCCTGAGGTGGGCTCCCCCGCACTCAGTCCAGCAGCCCTCCTACCCGCCCCTTCTCCAAACCCCGAAGCCGAGAGAAATGCCTGCTGGAATCACGAGGCCCCACTGGTAATCAGCGCACTCGGCCCAAGGTAATGGAATAACCCTGATGCAATTATATATTGATTGCAAGTATTATGGCTCATCCTGATTGCTTCTTATTGATACAAATCCACTGGGCTGCCTATTTGGATAAAGCCAAGTGAGAACAAGGAGAGATGGGGGAGGAAAAATGGAGAGGGAGAGAGGAGGAGGAGGGATGGTGAGAAGGAAGAAGGAACGGAATGTATCACTGGCGGTTATGGGTCCCTTGAGCAGCACATCCAGGAGGCGGCCCTGGACCTCAGCCCCATCCCTCCCACACACAGGCTCCACCACTCACCTAGTTCCTTAGAACTCCTGGATACCTCCCCTGCCTTGCAAGGATGCCCCCTGAGAAACCTCTACAACCATGTTTCAGAGACCCCTCTAGAGAGGAAGGTCAGGAAGGATGGCCACCCCTGCCCCACAGCTCAGTGGGCCTGGTGGGAAAGAGAGCCAAAGGCAGCGAGTCAACTGGGGGCATGTCCAAACTGGGGTCAAAGGGGCATGAGGGGGCCACGATGCGGAGGTTCAGAGGTCATCCAGTGACCTGTCCCTAGAGAAGGTAGAACAAGGTGATGCTTTGCCTTCTTGTTTCAGCTCCAAGACTGTAAACAAGGGTCCTTTTTAAAGTCTCTCTAATGCCACATTTTTTGCATTTCTGTGCTTTTTGGTGGTGATTTTGCTGTCTAAAATGGCCCCCAAGCAAAGTGCTGGAGTGTTGTCTAGCGATCCTAAGTGCAAGAAGGCTGTGATGCACCCCATGGAGAAATTATGTGTCTGATAAGCTTCGTTCAGGCATGAATTTTAGTGCTGTCAGCTGGCTGTGAGTCCAATGTTAATGATTCAACAATATATACTTTTTAAAGTTTCTTTGAACAGAAACACACCTAAAATAAGCTTATGATCAGTTGACGAAAATGCGACCAGAGGTTGGCAGGAACCTTAGCCCTGTATCTCCCCTGGGAGCAGTGGTTCCGTATTCACTAATTCAGTGTTCACAGCAACCTGATAGGCGTTAACTACCTTCTTAGCAGGAACGGACCATACATGCAAACATAACAAAATGAAACAAGACCCAGGTTACCCTGTCCAGTTCTAGTTTCAAAACTAAAGGAAGCCTTGAACCCTCCTATAAGTAGCTGATTCCCTAAAAGAACAATTTCATATTTTACGCTTCAAAGATGATAACCAAAGATTTGTCATGATCTTGGGAAATACGATAATCACATAAGAAAATTGTTATTTGTTCGCCAAGAACAGACTAACTATAAACTTGGTAACTTTGGAAATCTTGTGCTTTTTTTCCCTCTACATAGGTGTCATAATTTATATTTGACAAGCTTGTCCTTTACAAAACTTTCTCTGCAGGCACACTTCCTCTCTCCTAAATGCTTTCAATGATGTGTCGAGTCTTCCTTCTATTCTGACTAGCTTGGAGGAGTGAGGCTGAATTAGTGCAAATTTCATACCAGTGTTGCCCGACTAGGTCCCAGACAGCAGTCAGCAGGCACCTATGTGCTCACAGGGCCAGAGAGGCTGGCGTGTTCTTCATTTTTGTCCTCATCGCACCCTGAGCAATGTCTTACACATGGTAGGGGCTTACTATGCAGGAGCATGTCGTAGTCAAGGGACTTGGCTGTAAGCAACAGAAACTAACTCAGTTAATTTAAATGATTATAGTAATGCTACTGGGTAGCTCACAGAATTGACAGAAAAAAAACAAGTGAGAACCAAGTAAGTATGGAGGCCAGACACCAAATGCAACTGCTCAAAGGACCAAGAAGCTAGGAGGCTGTCCACAGCACTGTGGGCTAGAGCACTGCAAAGCCCAGGTACCCCTGCCTCTGCTGCATTTATAAGAAGGCTGCTGCTGCAGCGCCTGTGATGACTGCAATCAATTCCAAACTTCCCATTCTTCTTTGCAGCCCTTACTCCAAATTCCAGGTCCCAAATGGGAGCATCCAATTGCCCAGAGGCCAGTGTCCACAGCCCAGCCGCCCATAGCCCAGCTGCCCAGATGCCCAAATCTAGACTTTGTACTGGGAGGGTTCAATGCGTGTACCTCTTGTCAAAAACGTTCTTCAACATCCATGGAAGAAGGCTGGATCTCTTCTGCCACCATGTTGACTTGGAGTAGAGGGGTGGTGTTGTCAGTGAGGAAAAAATGGATAAATTGAAAAAACTCAGAGGAAGAACTGGGAGATTGCTTGGATGTGGAGAGCAGTTATAGATCATCATTCCGGAGTCAGAGAACACCAAGAGAATGGAACAGCAAACCAAACAGCTCAGTTTGGGCAAGTTGAATGTGAGATGCCTGCAGCTATTCAGTGGGCATTCTGCAAACTCCCAAGCCCTATGCATTTGGAAAGATTCTATTAATACAATTGATGCTATTATTAAATATTAATGAAATTGCCTTCCTCAAAGAACCAAAGACAGAATCACTGCAATGAAGTGGGAACAGAATGTTGCCTTTGTCATTAGACAAGCAAGTGAGGATTCAACTTTTAATCCTCTTCTCCTTGTTTTGCTTTGGCTGCCAGTCATACGGAGCATGGCCAGCCATTCAGGGCAGGGCTGCCCAAGACAAAAATGGGTAACCAACAATTTTCAAATAGGTAAATAAAAGCCAATTGTATGCATAAATCAGCAACCAGATTCAAAGCTGTTGTATTTTAAAGCTTCATCTACACTGGGGGACCATCTGGTGACCAAAAAGAAGAAGTGGCGTTTGCTTGGATGGTGCCAGGGACTAAAGAGGCAGAACCGCCAAGACTCTGGCTCACTTTGATCTCTCTACATGTCAGCGCAGAGCCGGCTGTACCTCCCAACTGTGAGGTTTCCACGGCTTACGTTTGGTAGGTTCGAGCCCAGCAGTGTGGCATCCTTGTAAAGATGGAAAACTTTAATTTGCCAGAGTAATTCTGATGCAAAATATTGTAATGCTCAGTCTTCTCAAACCATGTGCCTGGAGTTCTGACTCAGAAAATATGGTGCCCCAGGCACTAAGGAAAGGATATGGGGAGTCAGAAGACCTGATATAGCAGTGTTCTGGTTTCACTACTGTCTGACCTTCAGCACATTTTTAAAATTTTCTAAACTGAACCTCGGTTCCCTCATCTGTAAAATGCGGCTGCCACCACCTACCTGTGTTACAAGAGGGCTATCAGAATTAAATGGGGGTAGAGATACATGCAATAAAGCACTGTATGTATATTATTAAGTCACCCAGTGATTGTTCATACATAACACCTTCAAGCTTCCCATTAAATCACTCCCTTTAATAATAACATTTTTGACAAGTACATGCATTGAATCCTCCCAATACAATCATCACTGGAGTGAGTTGGGAAGACAGCATGGCAATATGTTAAACAAGGATGGAAAGCTCCAGAAGAGCTAACGTCTCACATTCCCTGCCCCCAAAGAGAAGATACTGGCAAAGAAATTCTCTGTCACATCTCTGCTCTTGTCTTTGGAGAAATTATGCATCTTGTTTTACAGAGCTGTTTCCAGGACAAAAGAACTTATTTAACTGCCTGAAGTTTTCTTTTTTTTTTTTTAATTCTGTTATTGTAGCCTGCAGCCTAATAGTAAGAAGAGTGTGTCTTTAATGAAGCCAGTAAATATTTTTTTTAAAAAAAAGAAGTGTCTGATTTACTAGGAAAGTACAATGCTCTATAAATTCAAGCTGTTGGTTTACAGTCCCCTGCCCACTGTGACCCACACTTCCTTTGTAAAGGGTCATTTCTGTACATCAGGCCATCAGTGATTTATAGGAGGACAGAGGCGACTCTCCAACTTTTAACTCAGTTCAGGCCAGGCAGCATTGATTTTGTATACCTACCACACAAAATAAGTGGGAGGTTCTAAAATTAATGAAAGCTTACGTGCATGAAAGGATGCAGTACACAGTAGGCACTCAATAAAGATTTGTTTAGTTCCTTCTTGGCTGTTTCTCTTCCATTGGACTGAGAGTCCCAGCTGCACTAGGGAGTAGACGTTTCATCAATGTTTGTACACATCCTCTCTGTGGGTTAAATACTGAGCAAATCAGCTTTTTAAAATAAATACTACCTCCATTTATTTTGCAAAAGACTTGCTGACAAGACACCCAGCAGCATCTGAAATTTCATCTAGACAAAGAGGACAGGGACAAGGGAAGCCAGGAGCTCTATTTTTCCCATTCTGGGCTTCCCACTTCATCCCCCCTACACTCACACAGGCACACGCATCCCAGCACATGTGCACCACTGCGATAAGGAGGCTTTCAAACGCGCAATTCATCACCTTGGCCCCAAATGTAAGGAGAGTGTGTGTGCGAGCGCGTGTGGTGCACGTGTGTCGCACTCCCGCACGCACGGGCACCTGAGAGCCTTTGTAGTCCTTCCGACATGACAATGGAGTGAAGGCACAGCGCTTACAAAGGGGGAGGAAAAGGCAGGGAAGTGAAGAAAGGCGCCCACTTTGGCTGCCTCCCTTTGGTTTTGGCTGCTCAATCCGAGCCGGTTAACCAGTTAACAACATGATAAAGGACGGCAGAAAAGGAGAGAAGCTTCCAGCCTGTAACCCGGATGCAGAAGGAACCAAACATTAATCATAGCAATCCCTGTGGGAGCTGGGGGTGTGCCCTAATGCGTTTCAGTGGGGCATTCATGAAGTCGGTAGAGACGGCTGGGATGCAAATCCCCCTTCCCAGAATCCTCCGGGACCTTCGAGCTAACACTGGCTCGTCAGACTCAGCCCCACTATGCACAAGTGTGTGCACACACACAGACACACACTCTCCAGCCGCCACCTCGGCTTCGCTCCCAGAGCTAACTGCTCCTTTTGCAGAGCTCTTGGGAAAATGGGAATTAAATAAATCCACATTTATGGAGATCCACTTTGTCCCAGGTACTTCCATCGGGTTATTTAGTGTAAGCCTCACAGAGTACCGGGAAAATATTTTTCTGGTTATTACTCCATTTGTACAGATGTTGAGAATTAAGGTGCAGAGAAGTTATGTGGTTTTGGTTTCCAGGCACACACAGCTGGTAAGTGGTGAATAGAGAATTCAAATCTAGATTTTTTTTTTGGATGCCCAAAGTAGTATGTTTTCCTTTTACAGCACAGCTGGCATCCACTTTCTGCCACAGATTCCTGGACCCCATATGATAGAGGAGTTCTGGGTGGGGCCCAGGAATCTGCATTCTATTACGGATTTTTTTTTCTTTCTCTTACTTTAACAGCTTCATTGAGGTGTAATTGAACTATGATAAACTGCATATGTTTACAGTGAACAGTTTCCTAAGTTTTAACATGCGTATACACCCTTGAAACCATCCATTTCAAGTTTTATCTGGCTTCTGTCACTCAGCATGATTATTTTGAGATTCATCCATGTTGTTGTGTGTATCAATGCATCCTTTTTATTGTTGAGTAAATTCTGTCCTAAGAATATGTCACACATATTTGTTCACCCGTTCACCTCTTAGTGAATATTTAGGTTGTTTCTAGTTTGAGGCTCTTACAAATAAAGCTTCTATGAGCATTAGCTTTCAAACTCTCAAACCTTAATTATAAGACAATGAACAATCCAATACAAAAATTGGGGAAAAACTTAAATAGATACTTCTCCAAAAAGACATGCAGGTGGCAAATAATCAGACAAAGATGCTCAACTCCATTTGTCATTAGGGAAACTCAAATTAAAACCACCAGGAGATATCACTACACTACTATTGGAATGGCTAGAATTAAAAAGACCAATCACTTAGTATGGTAATCTCTAGGTCCATCCATATTGCTGCAAATGGCATTATGTCATTCTTTTTTATAGCTGAGTAGTATACCAGTGTGTGTGTGTGTGTGTGTGTGTATACACCACATCTTCTTTATCCATTCATCTGTTATTATCATACTAAGTGAAGTAAGCCAGGCAGAGAAAGACAAATATCATATGATATCACTTATATGTGGAATCTGAAAAAGAAGATACAAATGAACTTATTTACAAAACAGAAATAGACCCACAGATATAAAAAACAAACGTATGGTTACCAAAGGAGAAGGGGGGAGGGACAAATTAGGAGGATGAGATTAACAAATACACACTACTATATATAAAATAGATAACGAATAAGGACCTACTGTTCCTACAGGGAACTATACTCAATACTTTGTAGTAACCTATAAAGGGAAAGAATCTAAAATATATATATATATGTATGATTGAATCACTGTGCTGTACACCTGAAACTAACACGACATTGTAAATCAACTGTACTTCAATTTAAAAAAAGAGGTCAATCATTCTGAGTGTTGATAAGGCTGTGAAGCAACTGGGACACTCCTACACTGCTGATGGGAATATAAACTGGTACAACCACTTTGGAAAACAGGTTGGCAGTTTCTTTAAAAGTTAAACCTACACCTACTATATGACCCAGCCATTTCACTCTTAGGTATTTACCCAAGAGGAACGAAACCATACGTCCATAAACATACTTGTTGATGAACGTTCATTGACACTTTACTTACAATAATAAGAATCTGTGTTTGTAAAAGCACTCTAGGTGATTCTGATAATGAGTCAGACAGGTTTAGGAACCACTGTGCTGCAAGTTTTGGATGGTATATAATCGCTCTAGAAAATCCTCTTACTCTTCAAATAACTATATAAATGGAGGAAATGGTTATATTAAAAAGTTAACTAGTAGGTGAAGGAATGCCATTTGATGAACCTGTGTGATGCTGGGCAAGTCAGTTAACCTATTTATCTCTCTATTTTATTCCTATGAACCACAAGAGGTAGTTTTGATGACTCCCAGCCTCCACGGATCTATACACCTATGATCTCAAAGAACTCCACAAGGAACATACTCACCCTCCTTGAAAGGGTGGAATTAATTCCATAGACCAGTTTATGGGCTGTAGTTTTCCCCTGTAAGGAGCATTCATCCCTCCTCTGGCAGGCACCCAGTCACACGCGTGACTGGTATGCACGCACAGCACACACACACACACACACACACACACATTTTTAAATTTAAAAAGTTAATGTCTCCAAGATTGAGGGTGCCAGAATTGTCACTAAGCTCTTCCAGACACAAAGGCCCTCTGTTGCTTTGCCGCCCACGTGAGGCTGTATTTTACTTATCTGGATCTCTTTTGTCTGGAATTATTTCCTCATTTTGAATAACCTGCCAAATGTAAGGCTGAGGACAGAATTGTAGGCCTCCCTTATTTGGAAATGGATTTGTCATTTGTAGTCAGTACCTGTACCTGGGGCAGTTTCGATCAAAAACAGTTTTCAAGGCTTCATTTATTACCACTCTTTAAAGAATTCATCCTTTGATCAAGAGCCTGGGGATTCCGTGCTTTGCCCCCTCAAAACGTGCTCCCACCCCCCAAGATCCCAAGGCTGTTTTTGTTTCTTTTGAAAGTCCTGTTTACTTCAGAAATTCAGCAATTGCTCCTGAAGTTCCTTTGATGTCTACTGAATTTAATATATTTCATTGCATTATGGAGAAGTTATTTCAGCTTTTGGTATCAGAATCTTCTTGATATGCCAAGGGGTCTTTTTGTTGGGTTTTGTGTGTGTGGTCGTTGATTTGAGTTGTTGAATTTTTTTTAAGAATGATTTGAAGACTTTCATGCCTTTTATTTTTTTTTAAAGACTAGCCAAAGGATGAGCAAGCAATGAGACTGACAGTTCCTAAATATTAGGATTCTCCATTGAGTCCAGGGACAGGTGACAAGAAGAAATATTTTTTTATTTTTCCTGGTTTTGCTAATTCCATTGCCTCAGCATTGCCTCCACAATAAATCAACAAAGGCTGTCTTTTAGGAACATTGTATCTATCAATAATCAATCAACTACCTACTATGTGATTGTTAGTACATCAAGTGTTGTGCTAGTCAAGTAGCTTAAAGTGTAATTGAGAAATAACATATATATATATATATATATATATATATATATATATATATATATATATATATATATATATATTACTGGGTTGAAAAATGCCTCCATAAAATTTATGTTCACCTGGAACCCATGAATGTGACCTTATCTGGAAATAGGGTTTTTGTAGATGTAATCAAGCTAGGATGAGGCCATAGGGTTTTTGTAGATGTAATCAAGCTAGGATGTGGCCCTAACCCAATGACTAGTATCTTTCTAAGAAGAGGGAAATTTAGACACAGACACACACAGGGGGAAAATGGCCATATGAAGACTGAGGCAGATATTGAAGAGATGCTGCCACAAGCCAAGGAATGCTGAGGGTTGCTGACCACCATCAGAAGCTAGAAGAGGTAGAGAAGAATTCTTCCCCAGAGACTTTGAAGGGAATGTAGCCCTGTTGACACACTAGTTTCAGTCTTATAGCTTCCAGAACTGTGAGAGAATAAATTCTTGTTGGTTTAAGCCATGTGGTTTGTAGTAATTTGCTGCAGCAGCCTTAGGATACTAATACAATACTTAATATATAACTAATAGCAGATGCTTATATATTATCAGACACTAATCTAAGAGCTTTCATACACTTATTTTTTATAATCTTATGTCCCATTTTTGGTGTAACTATATGATTTATCATCTGAACAAAGACACTTTGACAGTGAAAGGGGGAACCATTAATAATTACACTAGGACAGCAAGTATTAGCCAAGACTATTGGGGATGTACGGTCGCACTATCTATATTACAGGTGAGGAAACTGAGGTACAAAAAAAAGTTAAGCAAACTTCCCAAGGACACAGCTATTAGATGACAGACAAGACGTGAATCCACTGTACTTGTCTGAAACCACCACTCCACATCATTTTGAATTTGCCCAACCTTCTGGGATCAAGTCACAAGACCATAGAGCCACCTGAATGTATGCTTCAGGCACAGATCTGCCATTAGTATAGGCAGGCCCAGGTGTCCAGGACCTAAGAGGAATCAAGAAGATGCTCTCTGGTCCTGTTACACAGAGCTATAGGAATAGAAGCTGAAAGATCTAGATTATAGTTCCAATTCTGCCATTCAGTTATCGTGTCCTGGGAACAAGTCATTTCCCCTCACTTTCTCCTTGGCCTCTTCCAGTCAGCTGTCAGGCCATCCCACCTGCAGCACCACCCACATGACCCCAACATTAACCAGCTATCCAAAGGCTCACCTGCTCAGGATCTCAAACATTAACAGGAAGTTGCAAAAAATTGTTGGGAGAGGGATCCTCTGCTGCTCGTGGATGGGCTCTAGAGTTCTTCTATGGCTCCTAACCTAGGTGGCTTGGGTGCCCTGGCGTGAACCTGGCCTATAGGTATGTGCAGAAGCCATAGGCGGGCAATTCCCTTTCTTGAACAGCAAAGAGTGGAGAACATCTGAACTATGGCTACATTCCAGGCTCTTCACTAGTTCTGAAGACAGACCCTGAATTAGACGGAGGTCCTGGTGCCCTCATCCCCTCCCCAGGACTATTTATAAGCCCTGTCCTTGTACCCTGTCCTGCTCCCTCAGATCTGATGCTTTGGATAAGCTGGACTAAGCTTGAGTTGGCTCAGTCTCCTTATATCTGGCCCTTGGGGCTCTGTGGCTTTAACCACGCCCTTACCCTAACCTTATTCCTCTGTCTGGGTAGCCCTGCTTGACCTTGACTTAAAGGTCCTCAGTCAGTCCCTCCTCCCCATGGGAGTTTGCAGTGTGGTTCATGGTCAGGGCTGACCAGCTATGACCACCCCCATCTCCTGAGTTACCAAGTCCTGCTGAATTTACTTCCCAAGTAACTTTGAGTCCATACTTCCCACCTTCCACTCACATGAGCTATACTTCTCAGCTAGTCTTCTGACTCCAATGTCTTTGTGCTTTGTCTCTCTCTTTTCCTTCATGAATCCTCCCTTCTCACCATTTCAAGAGTATGACTCTAAACCTATGGCTACATCATCCCCTATGTATGAACCTTCAGTGTATTCCCAGCATAAAGATCAAACTCCCCGGCATGGCATTCAAGGTGTGTACCACCTAGACCCGACCTGCTTTTGAATCTCATCTTCTAACACCTTACAAGGCATACCACCTTCCTGCTTCCTCCAGATACGCACCCCCCCACAGTGTTCCAGGTACAGAGGATTAAGCCCTGCACCCCAAACACAGCATGCCTTCAACACCTCTCCTTTTTCATTGCTGAGAATACCAACCCGCCCTGTGATTAACTCAGAATCCTTCTCACCCCTTGGGCACGTCTCATGTCCCGCAGATAAATAGATATTACATCCCGTAGTCAGTCCTCCTCACAGCCAGCCTCCATCAGAACAAGTCTCTCACTGCCAGACGATCCCAGTGCTCTCTGATAAAGCTTATTTCACTGCTCTCCCAAGCTGGCTGATGGCACAATTCCGACAGCGCTTGTCTGTCTCCCCAGAGACGGGGTTTTTCCACATTGCCTCGCCCACAAGGCCCAGCCCCACGTATAGCACCTGAAAGGGGCTCTCTACACATGCATAGATTTTACCTTTAAACCAGAGCAAAGAACATCTTCGCACCTGGCCTCCTGATGAGCCCTGAGTGCTACCAGCAACATGGTCCTTCTATGGGGTTGGAACCAGAGGCAGCTGGCAGCAGGGCCCTGGGAAGACTCACCAAAGCCATTGAAGAAACCTGCTTAGAGGGGAGCCCCAGATGCTATTCAACCCCAAGACAGGGAAAGGAAGAATAAGAAAGACCCTCCTTGGTCTGTGCACGCGCTCCCTCCTTTGACAGCTTTTCCCTGCCAGCAGCCAGCCGAGCGAACCGCAATCTTTGCTGCCTAGTGGGTGCTGGAAGGTTCAGAGTTTTTCTCCAACTCCTCCCTCTCTCCAAAGCCCCAGCCCTCTTGTATTTGTTGCAATTTGGCTGCCAAGACTTTTTCAAAGACACCTCATTAATTCCGGCCCAAGTGGGATCAGACATTTGGAAATGAAAAGAAATATGGAATTCAGGAGCTGGGACTGCCACATGCAAAGACCATCAGGGAAGGCAAACCAAAGACAGCCTTTATTTTTTTGTTGTTTTGTTTTGTTTTTCAACAGACATAAGGTCACTGTAAGCAGCAGCCATTAGCCTAATTAGACCTTCAGAATAAGAGATGAAAGAGAGCGCTCCAGTGGGAGAGAGGGAGGGGAGGGGGCAAAGACAGTAACTGAAGCCAAATAATGAATATTAAACTCTTGTAAGTAATGTTTAATTAATTTATTCTATGATTGAGGCCTTTTGCAAATATTACCATGGGATTAAAAGTAGTACATTAAGTGCCCGGAAAAATCACTCAACAAAGAACACAGGCTGCCTTCTTTCCCTCTATTCTATGGCTCTGTTTTATCTGCACAGAGGTTCCATGGGCTGAGGGCTAAAGGAATTCAGAGAAATACATGTCCCCAAGCCCCCTGCTTTTGCCCCTATACACAGCTTCCATGGCACCACGTGGCCCTGGAGCTTATCACCATGTTACAGTTGAAAACTTCTATTTGTCAAAAATTGCATCAAAAGTGAGACAGAGAAGCCAAAACTTGAGAGAGGGTATTTGCAAGCCATATCACCAACTAAGGATTATGCTTCAAAATATATAAATGTCTACTTACCTAAAGAAACAAATTGGCCCAACAGAAACATGGACAAAAGATATGAACAGACATTCACAGAAGAAAGAGATCCAATTAAAATATGAAAGAAAATGAAGCTCACTAGACGTCAGAAATAGGCACATTCTGAAATGCTACCCTGTCATACCCATCAGATTAGTGACAACAACAAAGAATTAATGTCTGATGACACTACGTATGGGTGAGGATACAGAGGGATAAGAATGTTTATCCAATACACACTGGTACAGTCACATTGGAGAGCAATTTGGCACCACACAGCAAAGATTAAGATGCACATATCTAGAGCCCAGGAAATCGACTACAAAGTGTATACCCTAGATTCTTAGAAAGGTGTACCAAGATATACAACGCAGTATTATTTATACAGCAAAAATTGGAAACAAAACCATGCCCATCAACAAGAGAATGGGCATATAAATAGAGGACTCTTCATACAATGAAAACTATTCAGCAATAAAAGTTAATTAAGATATGATATGGATAAATCTCTTAAACATACTTTTAAGTAAAAATCAAAGCCAAAGCAAAATTTTTAAAAGTAACAGAAGAATATATACATTATGGTATAATTCATGTAAAATTTAAAAATCTATAGAGCATAATATTTAGAGACACATATAACATATTAGAAATGAAATGCATGAGAGTGATAAACACCAAAGTCAAGGTAGAGATTACCTGGGGCAGAGGGTAGGGAGATGCATGGGGGAATGGCCCACAGGGACCATTGTGAGTGTTGGATACACAAGCATGCACTGTATTAATGTATGTCTTTCTTATGCCTTCAGTATTTCATTTTATATACTTTTTAATTGGTAATGATAATATTTTTAAGCATGTCCTAATAAGATCCTATGCTTCTTGAAGGAGAGACTTGAAAAATCACCCAAGAGTAGAAGACCAGGTATGACTAGGGACTAAAACGCAAGACACGTTTGGGACACGATCCAGGTGAGGGATTTGAGGACCATGAAATGTTGTTCTTGCCAAAGTCTCTACCCAGAGGGTATCTGAACTTCAAGTAGACCAAAAGCCACCATGGTACTGAGCTCCCTCTGATCCTGGAGCAGTCACAAAGCCCACAAGGAGAGCCAGCATGGTGGCCCACTCAGCCCTGCTGAGCAAGAGGACTTGAGGGTGAGAAAAGTAACCCACAGCCCAAGAAGGATCAATTAGATTTTTCTTCCCAACTGAATGGATGCTAAATTCTAACCCTTCTCTCTATTCTGTATCCGACAGATGCATCCAGATTCAGCTGCCACCGTACGTTGGTGTTTTCTGAGGGCCCACAGAGACCTCACTTTCTTGTTAGAGCTTGAAGGTTCCTAGTAAACATTAGTCTTGGAGATTCTTACCATTGGCCAGAAGAGGTGCTGCAGACACAAAAACTGCCAGCAGAAATATTTGAACCTCTTTTAGGTGGGTTTAACTTGGAGAAATCCCTGGGAGAAATCGCAATAAATCTATACATTTTCTTATAAAGGATAGCCAGCCATGAACACATCTTTAGCTGGGCTTTAAACATTCAGAAGGTAGTATTTTTATCTGTAAAGGAACACATACTATCTTATTTATTTATTGAAAAAGGAAGTAAAGAAATCAGACATACAACCTAGTAAACTCTGGTATTAGCTGACTTTGACCTTGGGTAGCCCTCTCTCTCTCCAAGCATGAATATCCCCAATTCTATGATTAGGGGATTTGTCTAGACCAGAGGGCAACCAAATTTGACCTGTCACCTATTTTTGTATGGCTTGCAAGTAAAGAATGCTCTTTTTACATTTTTAAATAATTGAAAAAAATCAAAAGAAGAATAATATTTTGTGACACATGAAAAATATATTCAAATGTTAGTGTCTGTAATACAGGGTTTCTTTTTGTTTTCTGATATATGAAAATTTTTAATTAATTTTTATTGGAGTATAGTTGATTTATAATGTTATGTTAGTTTCTGCTGTAGACAAAGTGAATCAGTTATACATACACATATATCCACTCCTTTTTAGGTTCTTTTCCCATATAGGTCATTACAGAATATTGAGTAGAGTGCCCTGTGCTATACAATAGGTTCTTATTAGGCATCTATTTTATATATGGTAGTGTGAATATGTCAATCCCAATCTACCAATTTATCCCTCTCTGCCCTTTCCCCCTTAGTAACCATAAGTTTGTATTCATTTACAAACTGTCCATGGCTGCTTCTACACTTTAGTGGCAGAGTTGAGTGGGTGGAATAGAGACTTTAGTCTCTATATTTACGGTCTGGCCCTTTACAAAAAAGATTTGTTAATCCCTCGTCTACAGTAGCATTGTCCAAAAGAAATACAATACAGTCAGATAGGAAATATTAAAGTTTCTAGTAGCCACATTAAAGAAATAAAAAGAAAGAAGTGAAATAAATTGTAATGATATATTGTATTTAACCCAATATATCCCAAAAATGCAATGTGTAATCAATATAAAGAATTTTGGGTGAGATATTTTACATGATTGTTTTCATACTAAATCTCCAAAATCGGATGCATATTTTGCACTTCTGACGCATCTCAATTAAGCTAGCTACATCCCAAGCGCTCAACAGCCACATGTGGTCAATGGTTACTAAGCCAGACAGCATGGAATCAGATTACCTCTAAGGTTCTTTTCAGGTTTAACATGATAGAACAGTCTAAAATATGTGTAGGTTTAAAAAACAAAAACAAAAAAAACGAACAAACAACAACAAAAAATCCCTCTCCGTTCTCCAGGTTCCAATTACTAGAGTTCCACTCCTTAAAATCTTTCCTGATTCCTCCAATCCATACCGCCATCAGGTCATGGCATTCTGAGTGTACAGCATCACTTTTACCCATTAAGACATCCCCCGCCCCCCGCCCTGAACCTTTCAGAGGGCTGAACCCACAGGACTAACTGGGCTGTTCCCAAGCTGCTGCTGCCCCTTGCTCACTCCAGGCTTCATTTCTCATTTAATGATTTCTGCTCCTGCCTCTCACTTTGCTGTGTGTCTCCATTCTTTCTGGCATCTGCCCTGTGCTCCTCCAGGAAGTCTTGGCTTGGATATTCTCCACCTCCCCTGCTCTGAGGATACCTTATGAGTCCTTCTGGAAGCCTCCTCCCAGCCCTGCCCAAACAATCAGCACCTCTCAGTAGAAGAGGTACATCAGGAGTAGTGCAGACACATGAGGACAAAAGCTAAGTGGGACCAGGGGGGTGAGAAAAAAAAATACTTACTCTGAAAGGTGATTCAGAAAATTCAGAATTAAGGGAATTGACATAATTAAGGAATTGGGGCATTAAGGAAAGCTTTTGAGAAGACATTTTTGGTTAAGAGATACAGCAGGATTCCTGGGATTCCTAACCAAGGAGGACCACCGGGCATGAGTTGAGGGAGAGAGTTGGGAATTGAAGCAAAATCCAGAGGAGCAGTCTGGGGCCCCAGGAAGACCGAGCTCTGGCTCTTCCAGGGCCTCAAAGGCAGCTGATGCAACAGTCCTGAGTGGGAGGTGGAACACTGGGTGAGTTGTCACTGAGGCCTGAGACCTTCCTTAATCATCAGGGTCCAAAAGAGGAGATGGGGCTGAAAGGGAGAGATGGGATTTGATGCTTTAAGTCCGAATTTCCTTAGAAGGGAGAGATGGGATTTGATGCTTTAAGTCCGAATTTCCTTCTTCCTTAGAAGGAGATGGGGCTGAAAGGGAGAGATGGGATTTGATGCTTTAAGTCCGAATTTCTTTAGAATAATCTAAATTATTCCCATGTCCCCCCTCCTGGAGGAGCGATGAAATGACATCTGTGCATGACGGCAGTGGGCTGGGCTGGAGAAAGAGGGAAGAATCAGAGGTGAGCTAATCAAACATATTTCAAAACATAAAATACATTATTATTATGAAAATTAATGCCCATTCTAATTTGTTCAAACCGTACATAGAAGTATAATAAAGAAAGAAATTACCTAAAATTTCTCAACCCTGAAATAATGATTTGGTGACCATTTTTTTATGCATGCCTGATGCATCCTGCAATATTTAATAGAAACAAATCATACAAGCTTATTTTCTCATAAACATCGTGTGTTTGTGTGTGTGTGTTTTTTTATTTTGGATCAGTATTTGGAGCAGGGAGGGGGATTTGGGAAGACTTACTCCTTTCCTTTCTTCTCTAGCCTATATACTTATATAAGGAAGGTTGTCATTATTTTACAGAAAGGATCATTTTGCACACTCCTCTGCATTCTGCTTGTTTCACGCTTTGTATAAATTTCCCCAAATTATTAGATTAAGAATTCATTCATTCATTTTTAATGTCTACATAATATTTGTAGTATGGGTGTACTGTAATATATTCAATTATCCACTAATGGGCACTCCCTTTGAAACATACACACTTTGCATAGACACTGTTACTCACCAGTGCTTTTATTTCTATGAGATAAATTCCCAGAAGTGGGAGTGCTGGGTAGAATAGGATATGCACTTTTTAATTTTACTAGCTATTGCCATATTGTTTTCCAAAAAGACTGAAACAGTTTACATTTCCTCCAGCAGTGTGTGTAAATTCCCTCTGCCCTGCATCTCCTCCAACAGTAGATACTATTGGTCTTCTTGTTTGCCAGTCTGCGTGTAAAGTGATAATTCAAAATTCTACTTTAATTTGCATTTTCCTGACTTCTAGTAAGTTTGAGCATTTCTTTATGTGTTTATTGGCCATTTAGATTTGCTCTTCTGTGAGCTGCCTATTCATATCCTTTACCTGTTTTTCTGTTTGGTTGCCTTTTTGTTGATTTTTAAGAGCTTTTTGTATATTACAGCTATGAATGCTTTATCGATGGGAGTTTTTTTTTTCTAACTCTATCACTTGACTCCATTCTTATTTTTACAACCAAATTGCAGCACACTGTTTGACCCAGGGGGATAGGATAAGAATCAGAGATTTTAAGGGTACAGAAAACAGAGAAATTCCACACTCCGGATCCCCTCTGGGGATTGTGGATTGATAGGCTCAGGGTGACACAACAAAGTGGCACAGACTGGAGACTTAAACAGTAGAAATTTTTTTCTCACAGTTCTAGAGCTTGGAAATCCAAGATCAAAGTGCCAGAGGGTTGGTTTCTAGTGAAGCCTCTCTTCCTGGCTTGCAGACGGCAGCCTTCTTGCTGTGTTCTCACAGGACATTTCCTCTGTGCTTGTGCAGAGAAAAAGAGAGATCTCTGGTATCTCTCTTCTCTTCTCTTCTTCTAAGGACAGAAGTCTTACTGCATCAGGGCTCCTCCCTTAGGACTGCATTTAACCCCGATTACTTCCTTAAAGGCCCTATCTCCATATACAGTCTCATTGGGAGTTAGGGTGTCAATATATGAATTTGGAGGGGACATAATTAAGTTTCTAATGGATGGGTTCTGCAGAAGTGGATAAACCGAGAGGGAAAATCACAGTATATCACAGCCACAGCAATTTTCATACTCTAGCATGACAAGGAAGCAACTCAGTGATTCCCATTTCTCCAAAGAATGGCACAGAAATAGCAGAGGCGCCCCAGGCCTGAAGGGACCAGGGGCAGGAAGCAGGGATGCCTGCCTTCCAATGGCCCAGCAGCTGGTCAGGATAGTAGCCATGCCTGGGTGGACACCTAGGGGATAGATGCCTGAGGGCCATAAGCCTTGGCTCTGTGTAAATTCCCCAGAAGTTAGACAGGGAGACGGGGTCGGGGGGAGCAGAATCATCAACTGACTGGGCTTCAGCTTTCTTCCTCCTGGCCGAATGGAGTCCACCTGATGCGGTCAGAGCACAACCAAGCAACGCTTGTAGCAGAACGCAATCCAATAGCACGTGAGACAAAGCAGCCCCTGAGCTGGGCAGTGCTGGTACTGTGTGAGAGGAGAAGGCTGCTGGTGTCCAGCCTCATTCTCTCTTTCCAGGCCCTCCAAGTACATGCCTCTTCTATCTGCAACTCCATCCCATCCAGAGCCCCTTTGCCTGATCACCTACACTTCTCTAAGAACCACAGTTGGAAATGACCTTAATTGGAAATGAGGGCCTCCACTCCTTCTGCCAAGTCTCCCTCAAAGGAACACATGGCAAATCGTTCCCACAGACTCCTTTAACCTAACCCTCCAATTTATTCCCCATTAAGGTGGTTACTCTAATGCAGTTATTTGTGGCTGTCAGGAAAATCAAGAGACCTCCTGCTTTGGGATGGAGCTGTCCACTCATCACACCAGTGCCCGGGGCCTTTCTCAGGGTGCACATACTAATACCTGCCCACATTTAAGAGCTCAGGCACAAGCCAGCAGGAGAATTGGTTGTCATCCACACCTGAGGTTTCACATCTTGATTCTCAGACTTTGTAACGCAGGATAGCATTGGCCAGACATCAGGAAATGGAGGAGACACACAAGCACCCCACCCCCACCCCGAATGTGCCATTGGGAATATAGTACAGGGCAGAGAAGGACAAGGAGAACCAAGACCTGGATGCTGCCATTCTGGGTCCTGCTGTGACTAAATGGTCGTGTGATATTTCACACCACTTCCCTTCTCTAGGACTTGATTTCCTCCCCGAAGCATTAGGATGGCTGAACTTAAAGCTCTCATAGATTAGACCTGTGTTTCAGATGTTCTTTGTTGTGTTACTAGAATTGGCACATTGGAGCTCAGGTCCTTGGAGAAAACTGAAGGTGACTGGCTTTTGTTTTCTTCTGTTGGATCAAATGCTTCCCCGGCTTTTATCTCCTGGAGTTTCACTTCTGAGCACTCCAAAATGTTAACGTTCCTTGGGTGTGAGAACCAAATACTACATCTGGAGCTGTTCCCACTTAATAGTCTGCCCTCAGTCTGAGAAGTTTATCAGTTCTCTTGGA
The DNA here is from genome assembly GCF_949987515.2 of Delphinus delphis. Classification (NCBI taxonomy): domain Eukaryota; kingdom Metazoa; phylum Chordata; class Mammalia; order Artiodactyla; family Delphinidae; genus Delphinus; species Delphinus delphis. Next base: position 98,449,704 of record NC_082688.1, read on the forward strand.
GAGTCCCCAGCGTGCCATTAGCATTTGATATGGATGCCACAATTTGCAAGTCTTTTTATCTTTGGAAAAAGCAGAACAAGGAAAGCAAACCAGATCACTTGGTCCCCGGCTCAGAGTGGCAAACTGATTTTATTTGTGAAATGGGCTTAATTTAATCATTGGGGCAAGTGATCCAGGGGATGTTCTCATGCAAGCTGTCCTCCTTGCTCTCCCAGGCACACAAGGGAGTGAGCTACAGTCACTCACGCTGTCCTCCCCACACACTTACCTAACCACATATGAGAAAATGCCATCTGTGCAATAGTCAAGGGAAACTCCAGAGTGGGGACACTTTTTGTAAGGGGCAGAGAGAGGAAATATGGGAAAGACTTAAGGGCGGCCAGAGACATGGCATCAGGAGATTTAATATGAATCTCCTGTATTCTTACAATGCCACGTCATTGACAAGGCGTTTATGGATACACCATATCTTTTAGTCTCTCATACCTCAAGGGCATACACACTGTTCCTTCTCCTTGGACTGTCAACGTCTGTGTACCTGCCCACCCCTTACCCCAGCATGGGTTTCTTCTGCTTCCCAGAGAAATCTCTGACAACCCCATCTAAATTAGGAACCTCTTCCACCATCATTCTCCATCTGAACACTCTGTTTTTATAGCATTAATTAATTATTTTTGTGTTATTTATTTACCTCTTGATTACCTGTTTCTCTCACTGAATTATAAACTCCTTAGAAGGAAGGAATCCAGACTGTTTTATTCATCTTGGATTACCAGCAATGAACACAATGCCCAGCATATAGTTAGCACTCAACAAATATGTGTTGAATAAATCAACTTGATTTTCACAACAACTCTATAGTTATACTCATTTTGAAGATGAGGAAACTGAGGCTCCTAGAGGTTAGGGGACTTGCAAGTTGCCAGTAGCTAGTAAGTGGCAGAGCCAGGATTCAAATCTCATTCTATGCCATTTTTACATTACATTATTTCAGATAGTCATCCCCTGTACTAAGAATTATCCTGTGAACTCCACTATAGCTCCCAGTCTCAGGAAAAGGAAAGAGAGTTTGATACACACACACATACACACACACACACACACACACACACACACACACACACACACACACACACACACATAGGTTTTTGACTTAACCCCACTCCCCCAGCTTATTAGCCAGCAAGGACCAAGTGGTAAATTTCACTCTACCGTACATGCCATACTCACACGTGCCTGATTTACAAAGGAACATGTGAGAACAATTAGCATTTCCAGGCCTTGAAGATGGGAACATACAAAGGAAATATGACAGAATGTTAGAATTAGAAGGGATGTTTTGCATATAGGGAAACTGAGGCTCCACTGAATGGGAGGGATTTGACCAAGGTCACTTACAGAGCCAGTACTAGAACTGAGGTCTCCTGATTCTTGGCCCAGTGCTTATTTCCATAAAATTAATCACAGTGAACACTACAATAAATTATGCCTTAGGCATCCTCTAATCACTGATTATCAATGCTGATGGCTTTCTTCATCTGGCTTTTCAAAGCTTGAGCCCAGAGCAGTGTATACAATATAGGAAAGCCTGCTCTGATTTTGTAAGAATGTTTCACACGTGAAAGTTGAGCTTTAGGTGTTTTTGCAAGTTACCCAGTGTTTGTTTGTGTTAAGCTATTGCTTCAGACCTACTCCTTCTTCTCATTCTCCCAACTCAGCCTCTCACATTCACCCAGTGAGTAGCAAGGCATTGCTCCCAAGCATTATCAAGAGCTGTGCCCAACTTCCCAACTGGTCAATGTTCTTTTCTTCAATAAAAAAGTTAAAAAGATGATATGTGTATACATACATACATATACACACATACTGGGAAGACCCTAGTCTAGAGGTGTAAAATAAATTTTTGTACAGACTTGGGTGTCCTAGGTTAAAGAATTGGAAGCTAAAAGTAAAGTTCCTTAAAAGAGGAAGATTATCAGAAAAAGAATTTCAGAGAATATCCTCCGAAAGTATAAGCAAAGGACACTACCAAGGTAAGGACTTCCTCAAGTGGCTGGAAATAAAGGCCCAGACTTATCCCACACTCCACAGAGGGGGCTTGAAACTTCTAGGAACTGGCATCACTCAGCTCGTGGGCAAACCTGCTTGCCATGCCCTACAGAGGCTGGCATGGTGTATATAGATGGTCCATGGTTATATGGGGTATCTCACCCACACGCATGCACACACACACACTCACCCTCACATGTCCTTGTTCCCTTGCTCGTGACGCTCCCTCTGCTTGGAACAGCCTTTCCCACTTGGTGGCCTGGATAACCTCTTGAAGGCTCAGCTTCTGTGGGCTCTTCTCCAGGCACCTTCTCTGGCTCCTTCCACCTCTTCCCAGAATCCCCTCACCTGCTCTGAGCTCCCATGACACTCTGTGCTCACCCTCATGACAGCGTTGGCCCCAGCATCATGCCACAATTACCAGTCTACACAGCAGTCTTCCCCACCAGACTGTGAGCTCCTTGAGAGCCAGGGCAGTGTCATGCCTGTCCTAGTCTCCATCATACAGCATGGGGCCAGATGCTTAGTAGGCCCCCAGCAAATAGTTGTCAAATGGTTAAGTGGGTAGATCCCCCTGCTTAGGGCAGGAGTGGAGATGCTGGGATCGTCCCACAGTCTCTACCACATAACGTGACATGTTTTGTCACAAATCCTGATAACATTAACACCTATCACACAACTAGGGGATTTTCACCCCAATTAAGTATAGCTGTAGAGTCCAGTTAAATAATGGGAGGTAAAATGGAAAGATAATGGAGCAGGAAGGACACTGTATTCATTTCCTTGGGCTGCCTTAACAAGTACAAACTGGAGAGCTTAAACAATAGAAATTCATCTCCTCATAGTTTTGGAAGCCAGATGTTCATGAGCAAGGTGTCCACAGGGTTGGCTCCTTCTGAGGGCTATCAGGGGAAATCAGTTCCAGGCCTCTCTTGTAACTTCTGGTCGATTGCATTCCTCGCCTCGTAACATCACCCAGATCTCTGCCTTCACATGTCACTCTTCCTGTGTCGCTTCACACAGTCTGTCTCTCTGTATGTCTGCCTCTGTCTCTTAATTTCCCCCTTTTTCTTTAATTGAAGTATAATTGATTTACGATGTTGTTAGTTTAGGTGTACAGCAAAGTAATTCAGTTAAATATATATATATACATACATATGTATACATATATATACTTTTTCAGATTTTTTCTGTTATAGGTTACTACAGGGTATTGAATAGAGTTCCCTATGCTATTCAGTAGGACCTTGTTGTTTACCTATTTTATATATAGTAGTGTGTCTCTGTTAATCCCAAACTCCTAATTTATCCCTCCTCTAATTTCCCCTTTTTATAAGGACACCAGTCATATGAGATTAGGGCAATCCTTATGACCTTGATTACTTTGGTAAAGACCCCATTTCCAAATAAGGTCACATCCTAAGATAATGAAGGTTAGGACTTCAACATACATTTTGGGGGGACACAATTCTCAAATACTCAAAACTGGAAGACCAAAGGCATACAACCATAGTTCTTTGACCATTCTCTGTCTCCAGGAGGTATGTGGAGGGGGGTGTGTGGTTGAGACAGACAGACAGACAGACAGACAGAGAGAGGTGAAATTGGGAACACCAGGACAGTCCAACTGTGTTTCCTGCCTCCTGGGGACACCATGAGGTCAAGTGAAATCCCAAGCGACAGTGTGTGAGAGAATGCACAAGAACAGATTGTGCAGTACAGCCAGGTGTGGTGCCTGGAGTTGCAAGGGCCGCCATGTGAGATGTGTTCAAACAGCACAGCCTCACACACGGTGGGTGGATGGAAACACCCAGTCCCAGTGGGCCGTCATCTTGGGGCCTTGTTGTAAGCGAGAACATGGCCTGAGGTCTGGATGTGGGCTCTGGTCCAGCACCTCCACTAACCTGCTGTATGAAGCTGAACCATCTCTTCCTTACTCCGTAGACTCAGTTTCCCCATCAGTAGGATAGAGGCTAGGATGAGGCAGGGGTGGGATTACAGTGCTGATCTCTAGCTCCTTCTCATTTGTACATCCTGTGAGCATCTCTGACGTTCCCTCCTTGCCAAGAAAAACCAGCAACACAACAACAAACAAGAAGAGAGGGCGATGAGAACCAGCCAAGCCTTCATCTGCTCACTGACTCTAAACAGAAATCACTTACCCTAAATGGCAATCAGTCCCTGATGGCCTCCTTTCCAAACGGCGCATATGACAATGAGTGATTTGTAGCAACATCCAATCAGGCACACCTAACATTCCTGTAATTGCCTGTCCTTTTCAGCGTTCTTAAAAGCTTTCCAGTGGAAAAGAACAGAAGCTCCTTGTCAGAAGTAGGCTATTATACAGAGGAGAGAAACAAGCCCCCATTCCCTTCCTCCCTTCCGGCCATGTGTGCACCCCCCAGTCCCCACACCCCACACAAGGAATCAGCATCTGCCTGATGTCGCCATGGAAGCAGAACCCACCTGCTGGTATAAGCTGTTCCCATCCCCATCCAGCTCCCTTACTGATGCCCAAAACCCTGGGGCCAGAGCAACTCGTGGCAGGCCACACAGATGCCTAGGTTTGTTTTCAGGCTGGAAGAGGTGACCTCAGCAGCATTTTCAGTTCACACTGAACATTGTTATAAAAATGAGCAGGACAGAACACCAGAAATGTGCAGGCACTTGCCTCAAGGTTATGTGGGCCAAGCACCCATGCCCTGTGCTCTGAACAAAAGGACAGCACTCTCGGGGGGCCTGGGAGTGGCAGAAGTCTCAAAGGATTTCTCAGCCCCACTGCCAGCTCCTCTCCCAACATGGCAGATAAGAGTGAGGACAGGAAAGCACAGAGCTCGAACGCTGGGATTCAGAAGTCTACCAAGCCATTGTCATAAAAGGGAACAAGAATGAGGCTGGAGGGTCCCAGGGGCTAAAATGAGGGGCTGAAATTCTCCACGAGAAAAAATCGTAGGGGACATTGCGCAAACTCAGCAGCTGCATCACGTGTGTCTTGAAACCACAAGATAGATTTCTCTCTCCTACCCGTACACACCATGCTCACTCTGAATCCCTTGATTTTACTTTGCATTTACACACTTGTCCGTCAAATGTTTGTGGAGGCCCTTCTGGGTGAGAAGGACTGTGCTAGGCAGGCACTACAGAGATAGAGAGACACCTGTGGCACGGGTCTTGCCCAGCTTGCAGCCCATTGGGGCGTGTGTCGGGGGGTAAGGGAAGACTTATTCAGGTGACTCTCGAGAATGATGTATGTTTACAGGCGGCGCAGAGCCAGGGGCACCCACAGCTGGCCCTGGTGGGATGGGAGTGTGGAAGTCAGGAAGTTGGGGTGGAAGTATTAACAGAGGGGGAATGGCAAGAGGTTGGATTTGCATGAAGGGTAGGATCGGGGGCAACACGGAGGGGGCGGCCAGCAAGGCACAACGGAGTCAGGGCCTGTGGGACTATAAATGCCCACTGAGGAGTCTGAACCACCACATCGCTAAGCCTCAAAGCCAGAAAATTCCAGAAAAGTTGTCTGGTCCAACTTCTCACCCTTGGCCAAGTCAGGCCTTCACCTACGTGTTAGGAAGCTGGACTGTATTTTTCCCTACAAAGAGAGAGACTGTAGAAGTTCTCTAAGAGACCACGTCTCACACAGTTTTAGACCCTACATTGTGCCAGTGGGGAGCTGGGAATGGCATCTACTCCCACGCCTGCTGACTGATTGATCTTCCAAGGGACTAGAAAACTGCTTCCTTTAAGGCCAACACGGCTGCTCCTTTGCCCCTGTCCCGTGGCTCTGGGAGAGTAGAGAAGGAAAAATTGCCCAGTTTCCTTTTGAACAGGGTTCCTACCATCTCTTCTTTCTTCTCTTGTGGTAGGCTGCGATGGCTTCATTCCAGAAGACACTGAGCACACACATGCACACAAACAGACACACACACATGCACACACCTGAACATGCAATGCGCACACACACACACACACACACAAATGGAATATTCCTACACATAAACACTGAAGAGGCAGCATTTTTCATGCCTTTCTAAAATAGGGCCCTTGCACTCACAATTGCCCCAGTATTCAACCTCTAATAGTCTCGTGTCCTCAAAATACAGGGCAAACTGACATCACCAAGAATCCTCCCCAACCCTGTTATGTGCGTGCTCACACACACATACACATGCACGTGTAACAGAGCAAACATGGGAAAGAGCCTGCAGGAGAGAGAAAGGATAAACAGATGGTCCAAAATAGAAAGAGACCGGTGATGGAAAGAAAAATAGGCATGGAAAGACAGACAGACTAACCGACAGAGAGTGATCCATGCACAGACTAATGAGAGAGAGAGAGAGAGAGAAACGGCAACTGACAGAGCAAATGCTGCTTTTCCACTAGAGCCAATGAGCTTCCACAGACTTCCATTCAGACCAGCGGTCCTACCAGTCCAGTGCTCTGACCTGTTCTCCAAGAATGGCCAAAGGGAAGGGAATGTCTCCTTTGAGTCTTTGCAGAATAGTAACTATTTTTTACCATGAGACTAGACTTTCCTCCCGACTATATGTCCCAACCCCCATTCCCCACATCAGGTCCCCCTTCTCCGGTGCTGGAGGTCAGTTAGTCCTGGCCCTCCTAACTGTTCCAGGAGGGAGAGACAACCCACAACATCCGTCCTCCCAGCCCTGCCCATCTGCTGTTTCCCCCGGTCTCTCTGCACCTCCAGCCTGTGGGATGGTGTAGAAACTGTTATCTCAGTAACTCGGCCCAAAATATCCTCTCCACCACCAACCCAATCCTATTCTTCCTTAAGGGCCTCCTTCAAGATTCCTCCCCTGCTTGCCTGCCAGTCCAGCCCAGCCCAGCCCACCTCTCCCACCCAAGGCACCGCATGGTGGGCACTGGGTGCATTATAGAGCTCACACCTGGTAACTCCCTGCTTCCTCCCTGCCTCAGATAGTAGGTAGGGTCCCAAGCTCTGTTTCTCTGTGCCCATCCCCCTGCCCAGCCCTTAGGCAGTGCCTTGCTTCTGCTCCAAGTTTAAGAAACATCTATGAATTAATTGGCTGATAAAAGGAGCTGATATTTCGCAGGAATGGTGCCTTTTATCCGAAGCCCTTGGGACTCACTAGGGAATTTCTCTTCCCTCATCATCTTCTCTCGCATGGAAAGTTTACAGTTTCAATCCAGTTCCTTTCTGAGCACAGTCCTTCCACCCACTGCCTGCCTCATGCACTGTAGTAGCATATTTACCAATCCAAGTCCATGGGCCACATGCCTCACAGCTCTCAGGTCTCTGGTGTCTTTGGGAAAAAATGGCTCCAACAAACAGAGTCACAGAGGAGCCTGTGACAGCCCCAGCGTGCACTAAGTATCCTTTGATATTTTCCCATCGCTATCCATTTTCTGCTTTTCCCTACCTGCTACAGGCAGCCCATACTCCAATTCCACTGTAACCACCATTCTATCTTGGAAGGAAATGGGCTGACCAATTGATTTCCACTCATGCCCATGCCTCCACCTTCCTGCCAAGCCCCAAACTCTGCCCAGATATTGAATCCTTTAAAGGTAGGAGCCATTGCTTTTTTATTCCTGTATCCCTAGAACCATTCATGGTTATTGGAATTAGTAGACAGTCAAGAAATGTGAAAGGAAGAGAGAAAAGAAGGATGGAAGGAAGGGGGGGGAGGAAGGGAAGGAGGAAGAAAAAGAGGAAGGAAGAAAAGAAGAATGGAAGGAAGGGATGGAGGAAGGGAGGGAGAGAGGAAAGAAGGAAGGAAGAAAAGAAAGGAAGGAGGGAGAGAAGCAGTGGTCCAAGGACTCAAATTTTGGCCAAACTCCAAGTAGAAGTCCATCTCTCTACATGGCCCAGGACAGATGTTATCCGAACAATGGCATCAAACCCTTTCAACACATCTCTCTGTTCCTCAGGGTCCTCACCCTGAACTATGGTTATAATAGCAGTACCTGCCTCAGAAGGCGGTAGTAAAGCTTAAATAACTTACTGCGAGTACAGCTCTGGGAGCAGTGCCTGTCACATAGTAAACAATCACTCATTAGCCACTGTCTTTATCATTCTCATCATCACTGGAATAGGCTGTGCAGGCCACACAGGCCCACACCTGGTTGCAAGATGCAGCCTCACCTTGCTGAGCAGATTCCTGCTCCAGGTGAATCTAAGAAGGGGCAGGCACACACCTTTACCATGTGTTCAATCGTCTCCTATTGTGTGCACATGAATGTGTGATTTATGGGGGAGATGGCTGGGTGTGTGCTTTGTACCTCTTCTCTTAATGGCTTAGCTGGGAACTGATTGCAAACACTGAACCACAATAATGCTTCGCTGATGCCTCTTTGTCTGAAATCAAAGAAGTATTCTGGGTGAGCGAAGTTTCCAGATAACTGAAGCATATGCTTTTAAGCATAAACTTGTATTTCTTTTTCCTTTCTTTCTTTCGTTCTTTCTTTCTTTCTTTCTTCATCATTTAAGTGAAAGCCATTCTCCATATTCTGACTCCATCATGACTCCATCATTGCTCGGTTACTGGCAGCAGCTTGGGCGTAGTGGAAATGGCACTGGACCCCAAGCCGAAAGGCTGGCAGTTCGGTCCCCTCTGGCTCCCCTCACCCAGCTGCTGTCAGAAATAAAGGGTGGGGACTTCCCTGGTGGTGCAGTTGTTAGTAAACTGCCTGCCAGTGCAGGGGACTCAGGTTCGATCCCTGGTCCGGGAGGATCCCACGTGCCATGGAACAACCAAGCCCGCGAGCCACAACTGCTGAGGCCTGTGAGCCCTAGAGACCATGCTCCGCAACAAGAGAAGTACCACAATAAGAGAAACCCATGTGCAGCAACAAAGACCCAACACAGCAAAAAAAATTTTTAAATAGATTAATTAATTTAAAACTGTATATATATGTATAAATCCTTACAAAACATGTCGTGCTGTTCTGTGCTTGTATATGCTTTAAAAAAAAGAAAGAAAGAAAGAAAGAAAGGGCATTTCGTCTGTGGAAGTGCTAAGTGTGGAGTATACACAGAGGGGCCCTGGAGAATTCTGGAGGCTGTAGAGCAATTTGCCCTACACTAAATAGCCCCACCCCACCATGCTGAGCTGTATTTCTTCCAGCTCTTCCACTGCTGTTAGCTTTTTCAATTGGAGAGCCCCCAACGCCTTCTGACTCTGCTGTTCTTACATCTCTCCTCGCCCCCATCACCACCACTTGCTGTTGACCACAAAATCCTAACCTATATGCCGCTTTCCAACTTCTTGTCCTGTCCTCAGGGATGGCCACATGCGTGGCCAGAGACCCTCCAGCAACTCAGGAGCTGCCTGCATCTTCCAGACCTTGAACGACAGTCTACCTGTTATCTGAAGGCTTCCTCCTGTCTCTCCCAACACAGCCAAGGTCATTACTCACAGGAAGTTTTCAAGATGAAGAAAAAGGAAATTATCTCATTCTACCGTGAAGAAAACCATTACCAAACCACTCAGCTAAGAAGGAAGAGTTCACCAGTGCACAAACCTCGATAAGCATCTCCTCGCTTTCTTAGACTTTTTCCACTGCTTACACACAATTCTGAATCTAGGAAAGTGCTTGGCCATCAAGTGGGTTTAATAATCTCCCTGGGACACTGTGGGGAGATAAGGCATTGGGCCAGAGCTCACGGAAGCCTCCCCATACATGGCTGTAATGGACTGTATTTGTAGCTCGATTGCTGTGGGACATCCCTCCTCAGAGGGACCCAAGCATCCTCTCTTGGAAACCAGGTTCAGAGTGGGAAGGAGTCCTGTCCAGACCCCTCTGTACCTTCAGAGGATTGGGGGTTTGGAGCCCTGCTGGGGACCTGGACTGGGCTGGAGCCAGCCTGATGAAACAAGCTGCAGCCACCCATCTACTTGTCCAGGAAACAATATTAAGGCCTTCACGGACGCTGTGTCAGCACCTTTATGTTATGAGATGCTCTAGGGTCCCAAATTCATTTTAATTTTCAATGTCTAGGGTGGCCATTTTTCTAAATAGGATGACACTCCCTGCTTTCGGAAACAGAATACACAGAGCACAAATTAATCTTTTTGGTTATTCACGCACATCATTATGACGGAAGCCCCGTAAGGGTGGGGACTTTTGTCTCTCTGCTCCCTGCTGAGTTCCCAGTGCCCAGAACCATGCCTGGTATCTGCAAGATGCTCAGAAAACATAAGCAAAGTATCTTTCCATGCAGGGCTCTGGGGACCAAGGGACAGATGGATTTCTCTCCTCCGGGCAGAGCTCATGGTCTGGCCCATGATGTTTATACTGGATTGGAACGACTTCACAACACAGACTGCCCCACACTAGGGAACTTTTTGAGCCATGGATCAACATTTTAAAATCCATCTTCCCTTTCTCTCTGCTAGGCTGTCAGTTGTCACTTAAAATTGCACAGAATTGTAAACAGGATGGGAAGTTGAGATCATTCTCAAGAAGAGCAGGTATATGGCTAGATAGCACCTCTCCATCCATCACAACACGGAGCCTTGCACACCTCTCCCCATTCATTCCAGCTGGTGGTGCTGGCTGAGAAGCCCTTAGTACCCTTGATCCAATACAAGAATCACATTTTGCAGGTGAGGTGGCTGAGCTCCAAAAGTAAAGTGATTCCTCAGATCAAGCAGCTCAGGGGAGCAGAGATAAGACCAGTGTTCAGGTCTTCTGACTCCCAGCCCAGGGCTCGAGGCTCCTATTAGCTGTAAGCCTGCTTCTCTTGTCTTGGTCACAGACTCACCCTAATTCCTACTGGCTTGGGGGATGGGGTAGAGGAAGATAAATGAGTTTGTTAGAAATATTCCTAGAGTGAAAAATGTACAGACATTGTTCCTATTTGCTCAACATCATATGTTATCAGGGAAATGCAAATTAAAATAATGAGATGCCACTACACACCTATTAGAATAGCTAAAATCCAAGATACTGACAACACCAAATGTTGGCAAGGATGTGGAGCAACAGGAACTCTCATTCATTGCTGATGGGAATGCAAAATGGTACAGCCACTTGGGAGGACAGTTTGGCAGTTTCTTACAAAACTAAACATATTCTTACCACAACATCCAGCAAGTGCACTGCATAGCATTTACCCAAATGAGTTGAAAAATTATGTCCACACAAGAACCTGCACACAAGTTTACAGCAGTTTTATCCATAATTGCCAAACCTTGAAAGCAAACATGATATTCTTCAACAGGAGAATGGACAAACAAAATGTGACACATCCAGACAATGGAATATTATTCAGCAATAAAAAGAAATGTGCTGTCAAGCCCTGAAAAGACATGGAGGAATCTTAAATGCATGTTACTAAGAGAAAAAATCCAACCTGAAAAAGTGACATGCTGTATGATTCCAGCTATACGACACTGAAAAAGGTACAACTGTAGAGATATAAAGGGATTGGTGGTCTGGGTCCCCTGGTGGCCTAGTGGTTAGGATTCTGGGCTTTCAGTGCCGTGGCCTGGGTTCAATTCCTGGTTGGGGAAGTGAGATCACACAAGTCACTTGGCCTGGCCAAAGAAAAAGATTGGTGGCTGCCAAGAGGTTGCAGGGAGAGAAAAGATGAATGAATTGATGGAGCACAGGGGATGTTTAGGGCAATGACACTGTTATTCTGTTTGATACTATAATGGTAGATACACGTCATTACATATTTTTACAAACCAATAGAATGCACAACACCAAGAGTGAAGCTGATGTAAAACATGGACTTTAGTTAAAAATAATTATTCAGGGACTTCCCTGGTGGTGCAATGGTTAAGAATCTGCCTGCCAATGCAGGGGACACAGGTTAGATCCCTGGACCGGGAAGATCCCACATGCCGTGGAGCAGCTAAGCCTGTGCGCCACAACTAATGAGCCTGCACTCTAGAACCCTGGAGCCACAACTACTGAGCCCACGTGACACAACTACTGAAGCCCGCATGCCCTAGAGCCCATGCACCACAACTACTGAGCCCACGTGCTGCAACTACTGAAGCCCGCGCGCCTAGAGCCCATGTTCTGCCACAAGAGCAGCCACCACAATGACAAGCCCATGCACCACAACAAAGAGTAGCCCCCACTCGCTGCAACTAGAGAAAGCCCTCGCACAGCAACCAAGACCCAACACAGCCAAAAAAATAATAATAATGATTTACTATTTTCTCATTAACTGTAACAAATGTACCACCCTAATGCAAAATATTGATAGAGGAAACAGAGAAGAGAAAGAGGAATGTATGGCAACTCACTGTACTTTCTGCTCAATTTTTTTAAACCTAAAACTACTCTAAAAAATAAAGGTTTTTAACTTAAAAAAAAAAAAAAGCCCTATGCCTAGAGTGAAAATATGTAGACACTGTCCTCTTGGTAGAAGCACGAGCTTTAGTCCCTGGGTCAGTGACACTCAGTAGGAGCAGGAGATGGGCTGACTGATCTCTGCCATCTGGTCCAACCGCACAGCAGGTCAGGATCAGAGCTGTAACTTGAACACAGTTCTTGATTCTAACACCCTGGACCTGGTACTAAGCCACCCTGACACTAGATAGAGAAGCCACAATCTGAGGTCATCAGGGCTGTGGTGTTTTGTTTGTTTTATTGGGTTTTTTGTGGTACTCGGGCCTCTCACTGCTGTGGCCTCTCCAGTTGCCGAGCACAGGCTCCGGACGCGCAGGCTCAGCGGCCATGGCTCACGGGCCCAGACTCTCCGCGGCATGTGGGATCTTCCCGGACCGGGGCACAAACCAGTGTCCCCTGCGTCGGCAGGCGGACTCTCAACCACTGTGCCACCAGGGAAGCCCATGGCTGTGTTTTAAGAGTCCTTTCCACTCCATCAGTCAGTGGAGGAGATTCTGTGGACTATCTCTCAGCATCCTCTATATAGTGGAAATGATTCCTGATGCCCGATTTGAAACCCTCCTACTGTGAGGCTGGCCTCCTCCTCCTCTTGCTCTGTCCTTAGGGGACCCTTGGTAAATACCATGGGTTCTTCAGCATCAAAATGCAGCCTGGTGGGGGGATTGAAAGTAAGACCTCCACGGCAGAAGCCATTCGGGGACACACAGCAGCCTCTGGGCTAACAGATCGACACCATATCACGTGCAGGCACAAGCGATAAAAGACTCATCATTTTACTAAAGCCCTCTTTATTCACCCTGTACTTTTCCACACATTTCATTTCCCATCAAGGCTGACTGCCTAAAGCATTCATGTGAAAACAGCAGATTTTTGCCTGTGTGTGTTATTCCCTGTCTCCTCCCAATAATGCAGTTTATTGGATTCTCAAAAATGACAGAAACACTTGGTGTGTTCACGAGGGAGAAATAAAGAGAAACGGAAGTAAAATAGCCAGTGACATACACATGGAAAGGGGCCAGGGTCTGTCATTTGCTGGGAACAGTGAATTCAAAGCTGTCATGAGTTGGTAGAAGGGCCCTTGGCGATGACCTCATTTAACAGATGGGGAAACTGAGTCCCAGAGAGGTGAATTCTCCCAATCTCTTGAGGTGGAGGAGGATGACTGGTGTTGGCTCTTTACTAGCCTTTCTTTCTTTCTTTCTTTTTCTTTCTTTCTTTCTTTCTTTCTTTCTTTCTTTCTTTCTTTCTTTCTTTCTTTCTTTCTTCCTTTTTTAACCAGGAACAATTAGAAAATGATAATATATATATTTATTTATGTTAGTTCTATTTTATATTGGAGTACAGTTGATTAACAATGTTGTGTTAGTTTCAGGTGTACAGCAAAGTGAGTCAGTTATACATATACATATACATATATCCATTCTTTTTCAAATTCTTTTCCCATTTAGGTTATTACAAAGTATTGAGCAGAGTTCCCTGTGCTATACAGTAGGTCCTTGTTGGTTATCTATTTTATATATAGTAGTGTGTATATGTCAATTATATTTTTCTTTCTTATCAAGGCCAAAAAGCATGGGGAAGCATTGATAAGCAGGGCCTAAGAAAAAGGGATTGCATATTATGGGGTTATAACAGTAGATCACAGGTACAGTTTTTCATCAGGGTCTTTCTGAGTTATCTCTTTCTCCCCCACAGAATAGAAGGCCCATGGCCCAGTAGAATGAGAGGTCAGAAGTGAAAGAGGAGGACAGAAAACAGCACACCTTGGGCACAACAACAGCATGTCCAGCATGGAACGGTGAACATTGCATGTGTTAATTCAAGTTCCCAAGATAACCCCCCATGAAAATCTTTCTAGAAAGAACTCTGGGGTCCCAAAGCAGATACTCCAGGAAAGATATATAATAAGAGCCAATATTGACTAAAGGCTTATTATTGTCTAGGTGCTGTCTAAGCACTTAAGTGCTTTAAATCATTTAATCTCACAACGACATTATAAGGTAAGGATGGTTATTCTCTCATTTTCCAGATCACAAAACTGAGGCACCAAAAGGATATAGAGACTTTCCTGAGGTCACAAAGCTAGTCAGCGGTGGGTGGGACTGGATTTCATCCCAGAAGTCTTGCCCCAGAGCTGAGGCCCTGCATGTCTCCCTAGCTTTTGAAACGTCCACTCACCTCGAGCTGGGCAGTGGCATGAGTTTCTTCCACAGACAGAGCTCAGATGAGTTCTTTTTAAGGGCTTCTCATACATCATCTCGTTTGAGCTTCACAATATCCCTGCAAAGTGGGCAGAGCAAAGATACTTGTCCCTATTTAACAAAATAAGAAACAAAAAGTGGTGAGTCCCTAGTCACACAATTAACAGGTGGCTGAACACATTATGGGTGTATGGGAGGCTTCACTTCGTGGCTGTTCACCCTACCCCTCTCTGTCCCCCACCCCACTGAGCCTGGGGACATCTCTCACAAGAATTTCTAATAGCAGTCCTACTCAACTCCAAGTGGAATGCCTTTTCTGAGATTTGGGAGATAAGGGGAAAGACTTTATGACAAACAACCACCCCCACCTCCGAGTGCTTGGTTATTTCTCGGGGTTCCTATATAGGTGCTGCAACTCGACAAGGTTTGCTCAAGGAGCTATTTCCTAGCTGAATTCATTTGGGCTGGTTGTCGGGGAACTGCAGAAGAAGAAAGCCCACTCATCCTCTCCTTAAACCTCTTTTCTTTCCTCTTCCTTGCACCTTCCCCAGACTCTCCTCCTCTTTCCTTTTCCTCCCAGCCACACAGCTTTTGAACAACCCCCATCAACACAATGTGTTAGTAATTGTGCAGTGAGGGTGACATTTAGATTCACAGTCCTGGAAGAAATCACATGGATTTGGATACGCCAGAATGCTAAATTTAACCAACCCCAAGGGCCCCGGCGGGTGGGGAGTCGGGAAGGAGAAGTGAGGGGGAAGATTTCATCCTGGGACTGGTCCTGCAAAATGCAGGTGCTGGCCCATCCCTGGCCTGCCCTTCCTTCCCTGCTCAGCAGGAATAGGGGAAACGTATCTTCAATCAGCCCACATTCACCTTTCCCTATTGTCAGGTGCTTGCTCTGAAAGCTCCTAATCATTTCCTTTATTGTCTGGGTTAACACAAAGCAGAGCAAAGCAGTATCAAAGCTGAACGTCTGCCAGCAGAAAGCCTAGAGGTATGTTGATATATATGTGTATAGACATATGAATATATACACTCCATTTCTCTCTCTCTCCTTCTCTCTCTCTAAAACACACACGCACACACACACACACACACACACACACACACACCCTTTGATTAAGAAGGATGTGGTGAAGGAAGGCATGCAGAACAGAACCCCCCATCCAATCCCTTACCTTCCCCTATAGAATGAGAACAGTGAGGAAGAAACACTGATTTTCATATTCCCAACTCCCAAAGCTCCTCCCTAGTGAGATCTTCCCAAGACCTGCACTGATAATGGATGCCCAGTGTGCCCCCATGCTAATTCGGGGAGCATGTGTAGTCTAAGCATTTTTAGAATTCAGAATCACCAGGATTTTCTGCTTTGCCTCAGTTTCTCATTTTGGCCAAGGTATGTGAAATGCTGGAAAAGTAACTTCAGCTTTATCTCTTTCCTCTGTTCAGCACTATTGGAACTTAAGCAGGACACTTAAAAATAAGACGTTAGAGAGGCCGTCCCTGGTGGCGCAGTGGTTGAGAGTCTGCCTGCCGATGCAGGGGACACGGGCTCATGCCCCGGTCCGGGAAGATCCCACATGCCGCGGAGCAGCTGGGCCCGTGAGACATGGCCGTTGAGCCTGCGTGTCCGGAGCCTGTGCTCCGCAACGGGAGAGGCCACAACAGTGAGAGGCCCGTGTACCGGAAAAGAAGAAAAAAAAAAAATAAGACGTTAGATCGGCCCATAATATTTAGGAAAATAAATCAATGATTTACAAATATTTGTCTTTCATGCAGAAATGTGGAAGCCCCCATAAAGTGTCATATCCTGGGCTATTATGTTGTGTAATAAGATGCAAAGCAGGAACCAGAAGTAGTAGAGTGAAACAAACTATTGTCTTAACAGCTGGAACCAGGATGCCTCCTAGAGAAGGAACAGTCTTTGCTTAGGAAAATACTTCTTGAAAGACATGGTGTGAATGATGGATTGCACTAACAGCCCGTGCTGTGTGTAGCTGTGTTCTTCTGCAGTGCTTCCCACACTGACTCCAGGCAGGGCCATGTAAATGAGAGGATAGCAACCATGATGAAATCACATGCCAGAAAAAAATCTTGTACATCTTCACTCTCTCTCTTCAATCCTGCCACCACCCACCTTGAAAACATGCCTGGGCTGGCCTAGGAGGGGATGAGACACATGGAAGAAAGCCAAGGCCATCCTAGACTGGATGTCCCCAAGAGGACCAACAAATTGACAACATATGCATGAACATTCCTAGTCAGTGTTAACAGGACCACCCAGCTGATCCATAGACTCATCAGAAATGATAAATAGTTGTTGTCAAAGACAGAATTTAGGGGCGGTTTGTTACACAGCACTAGTCAGTTAATACACTTGGCTTGGAAGGTGAGTCCCAGATGGTACTGGATAATGAGGATGAAAAGAGATTATTAAACTGCAAGGATCAAGACTTTGGAATAAGGGAAGAGGAGAGTAGAGAAAGAAGGGCAGGAAGGAAGAGGGGAGGCCAAGTGAAATGGTAATTCATGATGGATAATATTCAATTTTAAATTGTTTGTGTTACTTCAATATATCCATCCTTTATTCAGTAAAATCTGCCTCAGTCATAAAGACTTGTGGATGTGAGTGAATGAGTGTGTACACGTGTGTGTAAATCATAGAAAGAGGATGAGCTCCATGTCTGAGTCAACACAAGATGGAGCAAAGACATTGAGAGGATCCATAACTAATTTGGTGGTAGCATAGGCTCAGAAATTAAAGGGACCATGA
This sequence comes from Delphinus delphis, assembly GCF_949987515.2. Lineage (NCBI taxonomy): Eukaryota > Metazoa > Chordata > Mammalia > Artiodactyla > Delphinidae > Delphinus > Delphinus delphis. The sequence continues at coordinate 98,467,080 of NC_082688.1, forward strand.
GAATAAATTAATATAAGTCCTTTAGGAATTTGCAGAAGTCTTGGAGAAAGCATTGGGCTCCTTCTAAACATGGGACAAGAGTTTATGCCAATCTTATCTTTGTCTTAAAGGATAGGCACTCCAATTGACTTCCAGGCTATGGACTCAACACATGTTCTTAGGACCCTTCTTCATGTGAGACCTCTGCTGTGTGGGACAAGATCAAAAAGCACCCAGTCCTGAGTTCCCACTTTTCCTAGTTCATCCTTACACATTAATGAAGTACATACACACACACACACACACACACACACACTACACACCCTCAATATGCATGTTCCTCTCCTGGGCTTCTTGGAAGCCTCCCAAGCAAAGGGGAATTTACCAGGAAGCTAATAGAGCTTAAGTTTCAGAGCTTCTCACTATCATGATCCCTTCCAAAGTTCAGTACCCAAATTTATATACACAATTTTGTATTCTTTTACTTAAAAGATCATATTAGCCTCAAGCACCACAAAGCTTGAATCCACCCCTACTCTAACAGTTCCAAGCAAACATCTAGCTCTCAAAGCAGATTATTCTCACTTTGAGTCACACAAAGACTCTGTGACCATGGGGCTCTGCTCAGGAGTAAGCAGGTGGGGTTGCACCTCACCAGATCCAGCCATCAAGAGCAAGGCACCAGGACCCTCACCCCTGCCCCACACATCTGCTGACAAGATGGAGTCATCCTCCTTTGCTGCCCACAGTTGAGACCTCTTAAACATCCCCATCCACTAGGTAGTGGAAGCAGACAGGTCCTAGAACATTGTCAGTGAAGAAGGCAGAAATTTATGGGTCACTTTTTTTTCTCCTTCCCTTCCCTCCCTTCCTCTTTCCTTCTTCTCTCTTTCTTTTTAACACTCTATACATCCTCTTGGATCATCTACAAGTCTTCAAGCACATCTGCCTGCTTAACAGATACCTACATCTCAACACAACCAAAAGTCATCTCTCCAAACACAACTGAATATCCTCCCCCAGAGAACAACACAACTCACCACCTTGACACCCAGTTCAGAAACCGTGGAGATACAAACTCCTTCCTCTGTGCCTCAACCCACATTCAACTAATTACAAAGTTTTTCCGCTTTACATTGGAAACGTGACTCCAGCACGTCCATTCCCCGATCCTCACTTGGACCACCTATGCTCAGGCCTGGACTATTTTCCCCTGCCTAGCCACCCTGACTCCAATCCCACTCCCCTCCAATTCATCCTCCACCCTGAGCCAGGATGATAGCTCGGACATGAAAATATCACTCTGATCCCCCCATAAGCAAAACTATTCAGTGGTCCTGCACCAACCACCAAGGTCAGAGCTCCTTTATGCAGCAACAGAGGTCTTCCATGAGCACCCGCCACCACCACCCCATCCAGTAGCTTATACTACAGCCTCGACTCCCGCTGCTGCCCTCACATCTCCCTCGAGCACCCCAGCTTCAATGGCCGTCTTACCATTTCCTGTTTCCTGGCTATTTCCTTGTCTCAAGGTGCCTTGTGTACTCCTTCTACTCCCATTCTATTCATCTAGACTTTTCTGATACCCAGTACATACCCTTCCCAGGTGGACTGATCACTCCCTCCCTCGAGCTCTGGTTTTATGTTGTACCGTTGCCATTCTAGTACCTAGTATTCAATAAGAGTTGTGTAAATCACACGTCTCCAGGGGTCTCCTGGTATTTATGATTGACTTAAACCCCAATTCATGGCCAGTGGAAATCCAAAGACCAATTTCAGATTTCTATGAATTCCTGGGAACCTGCATCCTCCCGGTCACCCATGGTTATGGGCTTTTACTTTTACTGAACAAACAGAAGAAAAAATAAATATCCCCACAAGGCAATAATGTGTATTGACTACTCTAAATGTTCTTAGGCCATCCACACCAGGAAATTTCCATTAGATCTTCACCCCAGGGAGTCCACAGATTAACCACTCCTTGGCACCTCTTCCTGCCCCTCCCCCTTGCTTCTCCCACAGGATTCCCTTTAGAAACCCCCAATTCTTCCTCCTTCATTGTGCAAAATACTGCATCACCCTAGGTCTGACAGCCAAGCTCTGCCACAGGATCACATTTATGCCACGAAGCCCACCAGACCCATCTCTTCCTCAGACTGCAGTTATGGTTGAAAAAAGAAAAATTAATTTCCTACGAACTGTCCATCTCCCCCACAGACCATGCCCTCCTGCCAGCAGAATGGGCTTTATTCACCTTGATATCTCCCATGCTTAGCACAGCATCTGGCACATAACACACATGCAAGAAATGTTTGCTGAATTAATAAATGAACAAATTCATAAATGACTCTGCAGCCTACCCCACCCTCACTGTCTGCTTGCCTGACCCACAGAAGAAATGATACAGAATGGAGGGTGGAAGAATGGAGAAGGTGGGTTCAAGATGGGCAGGAGTTTACAGCTGAGGATCACATTTCCACCCTTCTTCCACCTGGACCACACGTCCCCCTCCTGAAGACTGGCCTCTTTCCCGTCAGATGCAACACCTCCGCCACCCTCAATGGTGGATCAGCATATTTCCACATGAAATAAATGTTATTTTCTGGTGCATCCAGGTTTCATTAGTCTTCCTGTCAGAGAGAATCAAAGGGAGAGGGGACAAGAGCCTCGCAGTAAGGGGCTTCTTGATTACAGCAGGCAGAAAAGGCTAACGGTACCCAAGGAAAGAGAGGGAGGAAGGGAGAGAGAAGGAAAACTCACTTCCTCATTTAATCAAATCGAAACACGGATTATATGAGGTTGAAAAACAGTCACCTTGTTCTCGCCCCAGTCTCTTGCTCTGTCTGGAGCTATAAAACCCTTTGCGATTTTATCTTTTCATAAACTTTTATTGAATCTGATGTTCAAGGGGCCATGGAGGATCATCCAATTAAACTCCCCCACACTAATCCTGCTCTTAAACCCCGGCACTAAACTGATGGGAGATTAAAAGCTAATAAAGATGACAAATGAGGGGTGATCTGCAGGTTGATAAGGGAAATGGAGTAGGGTGGGGATTTGCCAGAAAGGAGTCAGGCTCGATTCCGAAAAACACAGGAGTGGAGGGGGCTTTCATGGTGGCAAATTCAAAGAGCTCTGAAAAAGTGCAACATGGATGCCCATGGCAAAGCCCTGCTCAGCGATGCTGTGATCTGAGGTTAAGACAAGCTGCCCAAGGCCAGGTGATATAGCAGGAAATGGGTTGGACTTGGTACAGACACCCTGGGCTGAAATACCAACTCTGCTATCACTATGGAATACCATGGAACCAGGGTCTTGTTAACTTGCTGTGCCTGACACAAATACCATCATAACAACACCTAGAGCAGCCCTTTGTAGTGTGTCAACCACACACCAGACACCATCATATGGATGTAAGTCATGTGTGAGAGGAGTGCTACCCCATTTTACACATTGGAAGACTAAGGTTCAGAGCAGGCAAACAACTTCCCGTGGTCCCATGATAAATGGAAGAGCGAATATTACAACCCTGACCTTCTGAGAAAATTATTCCCACCTCATGAGGTTATACTGATGATTTAATGATGATTCTGGGTTCATCATAGCCTCCCCCAAATTAACTTCTTTCCATGGGCCTTAAGACCCATGCCTTGTCATGTGAACATCTCAACAGAATCTGTATTCCTCACCACCACCTCTCCAAAATGCAATTTTTAACTACAGGGTAAGTAAAAGACAGTTAACATCCATGCCAGATAGTTTATATCAATTTATTTAATCATTCCACAGGCTACTATGAAAACCTTTCTTTGGAAGACTCTTTCATAAATATGTATCAAACTAATCACTTCAGCCCTGAGAAGTAGGAATTATTTTCTCATTTTAATTAATGAGTACACAGAGGCTTAGAGAATCTAAATGATTCTCCTGGGACCACAAAGCTAATAGTGACAGGGATGAAATTCAGACCCACATGGACCTGATGCTTGAGTCTGACTCGTCCCACTGCTCCATCTGGCCCTCATTGGCATCCTGTCTAGTGATGGGAATTAGACCCATGACTATACGAGATAGACACACTGTCACCATAGTCTCTCCAAAGGAGGGCATTTCAAGAATGGATTCATGAAAGGAGCAACATTTTTTTCTGGGCTTTTAGAAGTGTTGAGTTGCAGATGTTGCAGAGAGGTACATTCTGGGTGAAAGAAAGTGTGAGCAAATGTACAGAGAGGAAAGAATGGAGCCTGTTGGGGAGTTTGGAGGACCCCAGTTTGGCTGCACTGTGTGGGTTTCAAGAAGAGAAGATATGGCATATAAAGAAGGTTAGGTGAAGTCAGGAGCACCTTGATTGCCTGGGGAAGGAATGAGAAAGCCAGTTAAAAGCTGCCTATCACACCATCTTTCCCTGCTTCTCAAGGGACCACATCATAGGCCACCTAAAAAGCAAGCAAACGTGACAACTCTTCTCACAGTTGACAGAAAAGGCAAGTTTCCAGAGTGGAGTGGGCGGAGCCAGAAGCTAGAAGACAGCAGACAGGGCTTCTGAGCCTGGTTCAGCCACCTCAAGCCCCACTCCCTTGGACATGTCCCTTTGTTCCTAAGGAGAATGAAGAAGTTGAAGGGATGAGTTCTTCTCATGGGCAACTCCATCAGTACTTAGTGAACAATTCCTATTGGCTTAAACCGCCAGCCCCCCTGAAGTCTTCTGAATTCATCCTGGTCCACATACACTTGAATCTTAGGGAGGAATGGTGTGATAGTTAATTTTATTTGTCAACTTGACTGGATCAGGGGATACCCAGATCTCTGGTTAGACGTCATTTCTGAGTGTGTCTGTGAGGTTGCTAATCCAGAAGAAATTAGCATTTGAATCTGTAGACTGAATCAAACAAAAAGGTGGAGGAAGGAAGGTTTCTCTCTCTCTCTCTCTCTCCCCCCACTTCCCCCCACCCCTGGCCTGACTTCATGAGCTAGAACATTGATCTCTTCTTGCCTTCAGTGCTCAGGCCTTTGAACTAACCCACCGGGCTTCCTGGGTCTCTAGTCTGTACACAGTAGATTGTGGAAATTCTCAGCTTTCATAATCACATGAGCCAGTTCCTTATAGTAAACTTCTCTCTAGATATATGTGTGTGTGTGTGTGTGTGTGTGTGTGTGCACATACACACACAGATAGATAGAGATGGAGATGAAGATGGAGATGTGGATGGAGATGTGGAGATGGAGATGGAAATTGTGATGGAGATGGAGACAGAGGTATCCTACCAGTTCTGTTTCTTGGAGAATCCTAATGCAGATTTTAGTATCAGGATTGGTTACAGACAGACAGAATTTGAAGGATGAGTTTTCTGAATTGGTTCTGGGGTTTCTAGAATCGGCCCTCTTATCTCATTAAAGAAACTAATGACTCTATTTCCAGTAGTAAAGAGAACACTGAAAGTCCATAACAAACTAAATTTTCCTGAGTCCCCACTAGGTACCAAGTCCTTTCACTCCTTTAATCTCATTTTATCATTGCAGATGTACAGTGTAGCTTTGATTAATCCCATTTTTACAGACAACAAAAGAAAGCAAAAGTGAGGATCAGAGAGCAAGAGACTCAAGGACACACAGCTGGTTCAAAGTCTTATTTGTCAGCATGAACTTTTTTCACTGCATCAGTGGTTTTCAGTCCTGGCTGGTCAGTAGAATAACCCAGAGACCCCACCCCAGGCAATCTCTGGCAGTGCAGTCCAGACCTTGGCAGATTTTAGAAGCCCCTCTCAGGCAATTTGATTTGCAGCCAGTGTTGACAACGACTAAGTAAAAGTTACTTCTCTCAAAGACGGTATAGCCCTTGAGTCCATTCAGAACAACCACAACCCCAGCCTCAGCCCCACCTACCAAGCAAACCCAGCCCATGTCTCTGACTCTTTTTACAAGTTAATATTCATTTCATCACATTTAATTAACACAGGGAGACTGGAGCTGTCTCAGCATCACACCCAGCTAGCAGGAGCCCATGCCTCCCTCAGAGTTCAATCACGGCGCTGTCTTACAAAATTAGCTTCCTTGCCCCTGATCTGAAGAGTCTGCGCCCATAAATATCAATCAACTTTATTGATATTTGTAATTAAAGCCACCAAACGGGTCACACTTGGTTGAGCAAGTTTGCAACACACACATCCATAATGGGAACTTGAGCATATTTGTATGTGACATTCAATAGATAATAATCCCAGGCATTTCTCACTTTCAGAATATCCTGTGGGTACCAGCTAATTAAGGCTAGTATGTCTCCTGGGACAAGGGCCTTCTCTAGACATACCTCTTTGACTGTCTTTGTTCCTGAAGTTTCAGGGCATCCTAGGGCCCAGAAAGCTGGGAGCAGGCTAAAAGCCATAGGGAGTAAACAACAGGGGTTCTCTATCTGATCTTGCCCATCTTTCAAGTTCCATCTTATCACAGCTTCTCTTTTGCAACCTCCTAAGGAAAAAAACAATTTTTAACCATTGGCAATAAGAAGGAGCTCCAAGCTTCCCCAGAAGCTCTAAGGCTATTTCTCTAGGTTTTCCTCTCTTGACTCAGTTGGTCCCTTCCATCCAAAAAATTAGGTGGACAAAGTCTGATTCATCCCTTGGTTCAAAACTTAAGGAGCTAGAGTGATGGCTGCCACCACCCAGTAGCACCATGTTCCTATCTCTATGCTGGCCCAGTTGTAGCTACACCCACAGGTTGTTCGGGATCCTAACTGGGTGGATTTTACCAGGAAATTAGCAATAAGGTGATCTGTGAGCTGGGTGGAGATCCAGAGCAGAACATTGCTCTCAGCTAATTAGTGGAGCAGAAGTGGTTGCCACTCACAGGCCCAGCAGAGGCCCAGGTTATCAGATATGCTCACTTCTCATTTTCCCTTTGAAACCTCACCACTCACATATACCCAGGGAGATTTAAAACCTTTTTCCCAAATCCCCTAACAGCACTCTTACAAGAAACAATCAGTCTTCAAGAGAGTTACTAGGAAGTCATTCTATCACAAAGGGCAGACTCTTGAGTGCCAGGGCAGGAGGATTATCCTCTCATGACCTAGAATAAATCCCTTCATTTCCAAACCCCTCAAGGATATAAGGGAATTCCAGGGGGAGCAGGAAGAATAGGTGGTGAGAGACAGCATTAAGACGGATGAAAGCAGACTACTAGGCAATGTTAGAAGGAGGGCATTTTTACTGTGTTATAACTTATGACACACCTACTTCCCAAAAATGATTTGAGACAGTTACAATAATAGGCACATAGCCAATAAAGCCACTAAAGTAGAAATAAGGAGGACATATAAATGTCTGCAGAGGGTGACACTGAGTAGCTATCATTCCCATTATCCCAAGAGCTGAGGTAGGAACAGTGGGTTTAAGTGAGCACGAGGCGTTTCATTGATCATCAAGACAACGAACTCAATTACTCAGGGGCTAATGATCCAATTTGTGTTTGATCCGAGACTCTGGCACCAGCACTCTCTCTCTCCCTCTGCCTAACTATGAAGAATTTAACTGTCCAGCATGTATCTAACCAAACATGGCTATGAAAAGACATGAAATCAGGGACTCTTACAGTTGGAAAGGACCTTCTACATCACTTAGGAAGGCTTCCTACTAAGTCCAGGAGTTCTTTTCAGAGCTGCTAAATCAAAGAGCTGTTCAGCATCAACTTGAATACCTCTAAAGACAGGGCACTCTCTACTTGATGAAGTGTTTCTCCTGAGAGTCCATTCTACTGCTACACAGTTTGAGCCATTAGATTCAAAGCAATTCTGGTAGGAGTATCAATTTTAAGAAATCATAAATATTATAAATATTGATATTAAGAAAACAGTGTGATATTATCTACTAAAGCCGAACATATGCACACCTATGGCCTTACAATTCTACTATTGGGTGTACACCCAACATAAATATTTGCACATGTGCACCAGAGACCAAAATATTCTCAGCATTATTCAATAGCCAAAACCTGCAAACAACTAAATAAAGTCCATCAACAGTAGAATGGGAAAATTTGGATGCATTCAGAAAATTGAATATTCTAGAGCACAGCTTTCCAAAAGCATTTTCTGTGATGATGAAAATGTTCGTTCTGCTGTGTCCAATATGGTAGCCACTTATCACATGTGACTATGGAAATGTGGCTAGTGCCAAAGAGGAACTAAATTTTTAATTTCATTTAATTTTGATCAATTTAAATTGAAATAGCCACATGTTCCTAATGACTACTGTATTGGATAGCAAGGTGTAGTGAATAGAACAGGGAAAAATAGCAAATTCTAGCTATGTACAATAACATGAATGAATCTCATCCAGTGAAAGAATCGGAAGAGGAATCAAAAGAGCATTTTATGTTTTAAGAACAGGCTGACATGCAGCAGCTACAACAGCTGAGATCACTTAATAAATGGTGCTAAACTAAAAAAAAGAAAGAAAACGCATACAGACCAAAAAGAATGCATACAGTGTGATTACATTTATGAAAAGTTCAAAATAGGTAAAATTATACTAAGTTCAAAATAGGTAAAATTATACTAAGTGTTTAGTGATGAAAAATTAAACCACAAGTTTAGGGGTGCATGCTTAAGTGGTAAAGCTTTAGGTGGGAAGAAAAAAGTAGGGCCATAGGGGAAGCTTCTGGAAGCCATGTCCTATTACTTAGCCATGTAGTGATGACACAGGCATTCCCTTTGTGATAAATCATCAAGGTATTTTTTTTGTTTGTGGCACTTATCTATATGTGCTTTATATTTCACAATTAAAAATGATTAAAATACACATTATCTTCGCAACGTTTCTGTGAATCTAAAATTATCCAAAATTAAATGTCTATTTTTTTAAACAGATGTTCAAGGCCCCACTCCAGATTTGTTGAATTAGAGTTTCTGCAAATGGGGCCCAGGAATCCACATTTTTCAAAAGCCCTGGGGATGGGACTCTACTCAATATCTTATAATAACCTATAATGGAAAAGAATCTGAAAAAGAATATATATGTGGCTGAATTACTCTGCTGTACTAACACAACTAACACACATTGTAAATGAACAATACTTCAATTTAGAAAACTAAAAGAACCTTGGGGAAATTCTCTTGCACAGCCAGGTGGGGAAGCATTGCTTTCTCCTATATGCAGAGACTTTTCCCCAAAGATAAATGTCCCCAGAATCCTCTTCCATTCCTAGGATGCCTCAGTTTCCACTCCCTAAATACCCAGGGTCCCCTAGGGGTTCACAGTGGTAGAGGATCACCCACCTAACTCTGCCTGGCCAAAGCGTGGTACTGTAGCTGCATTCTTCACACCAGCCAATGCCAGTCCAGCTGTTCACCACTGTGTTGATAGCTGGAGAAGGATGGAGGGAGAGAAGCCTTGAGGATGATCAAGAGGTGAGGTAAACACTAATGGTTAAAATGAGTGTTAAGAACCTCAAGACAACTGGGGGAAAAAGAGAATTAGTAAAGGAGACACAGCATAGCCTCTTAAACTCCCACTATGATCCTCCCAAGGATCTATGTTGATCCTTGCCCTCTGCCCACATTTATTTGTCTTTATGTCATGTATATCAATATTCACTTGCACAAATTGATTGCTAATCCCAATAAAAAGCTATAGAATCAATTGCTAACGTCTCATGCTAAAGCTATAAAAAAATTCTACATCTACCGGTTTTATTTTAAAATCATTTGATACATGCATCAAAATTTTTATGTATGACATTTTGCTATCTAAATTACTATAATATTCCATTGTGCTATTTAAATTTATAATATTAAAAATAAATTTTAATTTCAATAAATAAATATATTTACAATAGAAACCTAATTACCCAGTTTGCTCTGTAAGTGGATGCTGAATGATATAACTAAAATGCATGTTTTTTTTTTAAATACATGTTTGCTTCAGAAGAGGAAAATCTTTTAAAATATCTTACCCCTACTTCTGTTCTTTATTGGATAAGTTGCACTGGACATCATGAGGCTTTCTTTCCAGTTTTATTGAGAAACAGTTGGAATATATCACCGCATAAGTTTAGGGCACACAGCATCATGGTTTGATTTACATATACTGTGAAATGATTACCACAATAAGTTCGGCCCAACATCCATCTCTCATGTAGATATAATAAAGAGAAAAGAAAGATGGAAAGGAAAAAATGTAGCTATAATAAAGAGAAAAGAAAGAAGGAAAGGAAAAAGGAAGAAATGTCCTCCTTGTTATGAGAACTCCCAGGATCCACTCCCCTGACAACTCTCCTCTGTATTGTACAGCAGCATTAGCTATAGTCATCATATACATCACATCCCCAGGACTTATTTATCTTACAACTGAAAGTTTGTACCTTTTGACCACCTTCCTCCATCCCTGCCACACCCCTCCCCCCGGCCCCTGCACCCTCTGCCTCTGATAACCACAAGAATCTGATCTCTCTTTCTAAGAGTTTGGTTTGCTTTTTTTTTAGATTCCACATATAAGTGAGATCTGACAGTATTTGTTTCTCTGTCTGACTTATTTCACTAGCATAATGCCTTCAAGGTTTATCCATGTTGTCAAAAATGGTGGGATTTCCTCATTTTTATGGCTGAATAATATACCATTGTGTGTATGTGTGTATGTGTGTGTATGTGTGTGTGTGTCTGTGTGTGTGTGTGTGTGTGTGTGTATCACACCTTCTTTATCCATTCATTCAGTGAGGGACACTTAGGTTGTTTCCATGTCTTGGCTATTGTAAGTAATGCTGCTATGAACATTGGGGTACAGATACCTTTTCAAGTTATTATTTTCGTTTCCTTTGGATATATTCCTGGAAGTGGAATTGCTGGACCATGAGGTAGTGCTATTTTTAATTTTTGAGCATCCTCCATACTATTTTCCATAGTGATTGCACCAATTTATATTCCCACCAACAGTGCACAAGGGTTCCTTTTCTCCACATCCACACCAGCATTTGTTATGTCTTGTCTTTTTCATGAAGGCTATTCTAACAGGTGTGAGGTGATATCTCACTGTGTTATTTTTGTTTGTTTGTTTGTTTGTTTGTTTGTTTTTTTGGCGGTACGCAGGCCTCTCACTGCTGTGGCCTCTCCCGTTGCGGAGCACAGGCTCAGCGGCCATGGCTCACGGGCCCAGCCGTTCCGCGGCATGTGGGATCTTGCCGGACCGGGGCACAAACCCGTGTCCCCTGCATCGGCAGGCAGACTCTCAACCACTGCGCCACCAGGGAAGCCCTCACTGTGGTTTTAATTTGCATTTCCCTAATGACTAGCAATGTTGAGCATCTTTTCATATACCTGTTGGCCTTTTGTACATCTTCTTTGGAGACATGTCTATTCAGGTTCTTTGCCCATTTTTTTATTGGGTTACTGGGGTTTTTGTTATTGAATTGTATATGAATTAGTTATGTAATGTGGATATCCACTCCTTATCAAACAAATGATTTGCAAATATTTTTCCCACTCTGTACGTTGTCTTTTCACTTTGTTGATGGTTTCTTTTACTGTGCAGAATCTTTTTAGTTTGATGTAGCCCCACTTGTTTGGTTTTTTATTCTGTTGCTTGAGCTTTAGGTGCCATATCCAAAAATGTATTACTAAGACCAATGTCAAGGAGTTTTATTTCTATATTTTCTTCTAGGAGTTTCATGGTTTCAGGTCTTGCATTTAAGACTTTCATCTGTTTCGAGTTAATTTTTGTGAGTGGTGTAAGAAAGGGGTCCACATTTTCTTCCAGTTTTATTGAGTAATAGTTGACATACACCACCATGTAAATTTAAGACGTACTGAACGATGGTTTTATTTACATATCTTGTGAAATGATTACCACAATAGGGTTAGTTCACATCCATCATCTCATACGGTTACAATGAAAAGAAAAGAAAATTCACCTTGTGTGAGAACCCTTAGATTCTAATCTCTTTTAACAACCACTGATTCCTTTTAAATAAGATCCCAGAAATTACCAAAAGAAAGACTGATCCATCCAAGTGATGGCATTGCCATGCAGCTACCTCATTTTCAACAAGTTTCTAAACACCATTGTGACAATATTACTCTTCTCATATGTATTATTATATCATTTCTATATCCAGAGAAGAAATGAGGCTGATTACCATTATAAATCTATTATTACACAATAAAAGAGGCAAGAGGCAAAAAGTTAGTGATTGAATTGTTTATAAAATTTTTAAAAATCAGACATAATAACAGGATCTCTTTCTCTATATATGATACCTAAAGTAATTTCTAAAGTGAAAAATACATATGTGAAATTATTTTTATTTATATTTTCATTATAATTCAGAAATTCTATTTGATCAGAAAACTTATTGCATATAACATATTGTTAAAACCATAACAAAAATTGTGCTTTTCACTTCAAGCACCTTACTGCTTTGTGTTTTCATTAATGTCAAGGACATACATTTTGATCTTTCTGTAAAACCAAGGCAGGAATTAATAGACACAACGCAGATGATCATTGTACGTAATATAAAATAACCTATCACAAGAAAATATTTAAAATGCAGACTATAAAGCCTTTATCCCTTTTTCTTTACCCCTTCTTGAGTCTTTGAGCAAATTTCTTATTCCCACTGATCCACAGTTTTCTCACTTGTAAAATCATATTAATAATAGTATTTGCCTTATATGAAAGCCTAATAGCGGGCACAGAACAGCAATTTAATCCTTCCTTCTTTCCCTCCTTCCTTCCTTCCCTCCCTCTTTTCCTCGTTTGTAAAATAGGGTTTTGGGTACCTGCACAAAATTATTGTTCAAGATAAAATTATATAATACATGTTATAGCATTTGTGAAGTAAAATCAGTACATATGTTTTAGGAATTGTTTTTAATTTTATTGAAGTATAGTTGATTTACAATATTGTGTGAATTTCTGATGTACAGCAAAGTGATTCAGTTATATATATTTTTTCATATTCTTTTCCATTACAGTTTATCACAAGGTATTCAATAGACTTTCCTGTGCTATACAGTAGGAACTTGCTGTTTATCCATCCTATATATAATAGTTTGCATCTGCTAATCCCAAACTCCCAAACCTTCACTCTCCCACTCCCCCTTCCCCTTGGTAATCACAAGTCTGTTCTCTATGTCCATGAGTCTGTTTCTGTTTTGTAGCTATGTTCATAGTGTCATGTTTTAGATTCCACATATAAGTGATATCATATGGTATTTGTCTTTCTCTTTCTGACTTACTTCACTTAATATGATCATCTCTAGGTCCATCCATGTTGCTGCAAATGGCATTATTTCATTCTTTTTTATGAGTAATATTCCACTGTATATATGTATACCAAATCTTTTTTATCCATTCATCTGTCAATGGACATTTACAATAGCCATGTCTTGGCTATTGTAAATAGTGCTGCTATGAACATAGTGGTGCATGTCTCTTTTCAAATTATAGTTTTCTCTGGATATATGCCCAGAACTGGCTGCTGGATCATATGGCAACTCTATTTTTAGTTATTTGAAGAACCTCCATACTGTTTTCCATGGTGGCTGCACCAATTCACTTTACCACCAACAGTGTAGGAGGGTTCCCTTTTCTCCACACCCCTCCATCATTTGTTATTTGTAGACTTTTTGATGATGGCCATTCTGACTGGTGTGAGTTGATATGTCATTGTAGTTTTGATTTACATTCCTCTAATAATTAGCGATGTTGAACATCTTTTCATGTGCCTACTGGCTATCTGTGTGTCTTCTTTAGAGAAATGTCTATTTAGGTTTTCTGACCATTTTTTGATTGGGTGTTTTGTTTTTTTGTTACTGAGTTGTGTAAACTGTTTGTATATTTCAGAAATTAAGCCCTGTAGGTCGCATCATTTGCAAATATTTTCTCTGAGTCCATAGGTTGTCTTTTCATTTTGTTTATGGTTTCCTTTGCTGTGTAAAAGCTTATAAATTTGCTTAGGTCCCATTTCTTTATTTTTGCTTTTATTTCTTTTCCTAAATTAATTTTTATTGGAGTATAGTTGCTTTACAATATTGTGTTAGTTTCTACTGTACAGCAAAATGAATCAGCTATACACATACATATATCCCCTCATTTTTGGATTTCCTTCTCATTTAGGTCACCACAGAACATTGAGTAGAGTTCCCTGTGCTATGCATTATGTTCTCATTAATGATCTATTTTATACATAGTATTAATAGTGTATATGCCTCAATCACAATCTCCCAATTCCTGCCACCCCTCCTTCCACTGTGGTATCCACACATTTGTTCTCTACATCTGATCTCTATTTCTGCTTTGCAAATAATATCATCTTTACCATTTTTTCTAGATTTCACATATATGAGCTAATATACACTACTTGTTTTTCTCTTTCTGACTTGCTTCACTCTATGACAGACTCTAGGTCCAAGAACATCTCTACAAATGACCCAATTTCATTCCTTTCTATGGTTGAGTAATAGTCCATTGTATATATGTACCATATCTTCTTTATCCAGTCCTCTGTTGATGGACAATTAGGTTGCTTCCATGTCCTGGCTATTGTAAATAGTACTCTAATGAACACTGGGGAGCATGTATCTGTTTTGATTTTTTTTTTGCAGCTTGCATCTGGGTGTTTTATTTTTGTTTTTAACATCTTTATTTGAGTATAATTGCTTTACAATGGTGTGTTAGTTTCTGCAGTATAACAAAGTGAGTCAGCTATATGTACATACATCACCATATCCCCTCCATCTTTCATCTCCCTCCCACCTTCCCTATCCCACCCCTCTAGGTGGTTACAAAGCACCAAGCTGATCTCCCTGTGCTATAAGACTGCTTCCCACTAGCTATCTATTTTGCATTTGGTAGTGTATATATGTCCATGCCACTCTCTTACTTCATCCCAGCTTACCCTTCCCCCGCCCCATGTCCTCAAGTCCATTCATAATATCTGTCTCTTTATTCCTGTCCTGCCACTAGGTTCTTCAGAACGCTTTTTTTTTTAGATTCCATATATATGTGTTAGCATATGGTATATGTTTTTCTCTTCCTGACATACTTCACTCTGTATGATGGACTCTAGGTCCATCCACCTCACTACAAATAACACAATTGCATTTCTTTTTATGGCTGAGTAATATTCCATTGTATATATGTGCCACATCTTCTTTATGCATTCATCTGTTGATGGACTATTAGGTTGCTTCCATGTCCTGGCTATTGTAAACTGTGCTACAATGAACATAAGGGTACATGACTCTTTTTGAATTATGGTTTTCTCAGGGAATATGCCTAGTAGTGGGATTGTGGGCTTGTATGGTAGTTCTCTTTTTAGGTTTTTAAGGAACCTCCATACTGTTCTCCATAGTGGCTGTATCAATTTACATTCCCACCAACAGTGCAAGAGGGTTCCCTTTTCTCCACACCCTCTCCAGCATTTATTGTTTGTAGATTTTTTTTTTTTTTTTTTTTTTTTGTGGTACGTGGGCCTCTCACTGTTGTGGCCTCTCCCGTTGCAGAGCACAGGCTCCGGAAGTGCAGGCTCAGCGTCCATGGCTCACGGGCCTAGCCTCTCCGCAGCATGTGGGATCTTGCCGGACTGGGGCACGAACCCGTGTCCCCTGCATCGGCAGGCGGACTCTCAACAATTGCGCCACCAGGGAAGCCCTGTTTGCAGATTTTTTGATGATGGCCATTCTGACTGGTGTGAGATGATATCTCATTGTAGTTTTGATTTGCATTTCTCTAATGATTAGTGATGTTGAGCATCCTTTCATGTGTTTGTTGGCAATCTGGATATCTTCTTTAGAGAAATGTCTATTTAGGTCTTCTGCTCATTTTTGGATTGGGTTGTTTGTTGTTTTGATATTGAGCTGCCTAAGCTGCTTATAAATTTTGGAGATTAATCCTTTGTAAGTTGCTTCGTTTGCAAATATTTTCTCCTATTCTGAGAGTTGTCTTTTCACCTTGTTTATGGGTTCCTTTGCTGTGCAAAAGCTTTTATGTTTCATTAGGTCCCATTTGTTTATTTTTATTTCCATTTCTCTAAGAGGTGGGTCAAAAAGGATCTTGCTGTGATGTATGTTATAGAGTGTTCTGCCTATGTTTTCTTCTAAGAGTTTTATAGTGTCTGGCCTTACATTTATATCTTTAATCCATTTTGAGTTTATTTTTGTGTATGGTGCTAGGGAGTGTTCTAATTTCATTCTTTTACATGTAGCTGTCCAGTTTTCCCAGCACCACTTATTGAAGAGGTTGTCTTTTCTCCATTGTATATTCTTGCCTCCTTTATCAAAGATAAAGTGACCATATGTGTGTGGGTTTATCTCTGGGCTTTCTATCCTGTTCCATTGATCTATACTTCTGTTTTTGTGTCAGTACCATACTATCTTCATTACTGTAGCTTTGAAGTATTGTCTGAAGTCAGGGAGCCTGATTCCTCCAGCTCCATTTTTATTTCTCAAGATTGCTTTGGCTATTCGGGGTCTTCTCTGTCTCCATACAGATTGTGAAATTTTTTTGTTCTAGTTCTGTGAAAAATGCCATTGGTAGTTTGATAGGTATTATACTGAATATGTACATTGCTTTGGAGAGTATAGTAATTTTCACAATGTTGATTCTTCCAATCCAAGAACATGGTATATCTCTTCACCTGTTTGTATAATCTTTAATTTCTTTCATCAGTGTCTTACAGTTTATGCATACAGGTGTTTTGTGTCCTTAGGTAGGTTTATTCCTAGGTATTTTATTCTTTTTGTTGCAATGGTAAATGGGAGTTTTTCCTTGATTTCACTTTCAGATTTTTCATCATTAGTGTATAGGAATGCCAGAGATTTCTGTGCATTAATTTTGTATCCTGCTATTTTACCAAATTCATTGATTAGCGCTAGTAGTTTTCTGGTAGCATCATTGGGATTCTCTATGTATAGAATCATGTCATCTGCAAACAGGGACAGTTCTACCTCTTCTTTCCTTATTTGGATTCCTTTTATTTCTTTTTCCTCTCTGACTGCTGTGGCTAAAAATTACAAAACTCTGGTGAATAATAGTCTTGAGAGTGGACAACCTTGTCTTGTTCCAGATTTTAGAGGAAATGATTTCAGTTTTTCACCATTGAGAATGATGTTGGCTGCGGGTTTGTCATATATTGCCTTTATTATGTTGGGATAAGTTCCTTCTGTGCCTACTTTCTGGAGGGTTTTTATCATAAATGGGTGTTGAATTTTTTCAAAACCTTTTTCTGCATCTATTGAGAGCATCATATGGATTTTCTCCTTCAACTTGTTAATATGGTGTATCACATTGATTGATTTGCATATATTGAAGAATCCTTGCATTCATGGGATAAACCCCACTTGATCATGCTGTATGATCCTTTTAATGTGCTGTTGGATTCTGTTTGCTAGTATTTTGTTGAGGATTTTTGCATCTATGTTCATCAGTGATACTAGCCTGTAGTTTTCTTTCTTTGTGACATCTTTGTCTGGTTTTGGTATCAGGATGATGGTGGCCTCATAGAATGAGTTTAGGAGTGTTCCTCCCTCTGCTATATTTGGAAGAGTTTGAGAAGGGTAGGTGTTAGCTCTTCCCTAAGTGTTTGATAGAATTCGCCTGTGAAGCCATCTGCTCCTGGGCTTTTGTTTGTTGGAAGATTTTTAATCACAGTTTCCATTTCAGTGCTTGAGATTGGTCTGCTTATGTTTTCTATTTCTTCTGGGTTCAGTCTTGGCAGGTTATACTTTTCTAAGAATTTGTCCATTTCTTCCAGGTTGTCCATTTTATTGGCATATAGTTGCTTGTAGTAATCTCTCATGATCCTTTGTAGTTCTGCAGTGTTGGTTGTTACTTCTCCTTTTTCATTTCTAATTCTATTGATTTGAGGCTTTTCCCTTTTTTCTTGATGAGTTTGGCTAGTGGTTTATCTATTTTGTTTATCTTCTCAAAGAACCAGCTTTTAGTTTTATTGATCTTTGCTATTGTTTCCTTCATTTCCTTTTCACTGAATTCTGGTCTTATCTTTATGATTTCTTCCTTTCTGCTAACTTTGGGGGTTTTTTGTTCTTCTTGCTCTAATTGCTTTAAGTGTAAGATTAGGTTGTTTATTTGAGATTTTTATTTTTTCTTGAGGTAGGATTGTATTCCTATAAACTTCCCTCTTAGAACTGCTTTTGCTGCAATCCATAGGTTTTGGGTCGTTGTGTTTTCATTGTCATTTGTTTCTAAGTATTTTTTGATTTCCTCCTTGGTTTCTTCAGGGATCTCTTTATTATTTAGTAGTGTATTGTTAAGCCTCCAGATTTTTGTAAATTTTACAGTTTTTTTTTCCTGTAATTGGTATCTAGTCTTATAGCGTTGTGGTCGGAAAAGATACTTGATATGATTTCAATTTTCTTAAATTTACCAAGGCTTGATTTGTGACCCAGGATGTGATCTATCCTGGAGAATGTTCCATGAGCACTTGAGAAGAAAGTGTATTCTGTTGTTTTTGGATGGAATGTCCTATAAATATAAATTAAGTCCATTGTGTTTAATGTATCATTTAAAGCTTGTGTTTCCTTATGTATTTTCATTTTGGATGATGTGTCCATTGGTGAAAGTGGGGTGTTAAAGTCCCCTACTATGATTGTGTTACTGTCGATTTCCCCTTTTATGGTTGTTATTATTTGCCTTATGTATTGAGGTGCTACTATGTTGGGTTCATAAATATTTACAATTTTTATATCTTCTTCTTAGATTGATCCCTTGATCATTATGTAGTGTCCTTCTTTGTTTCTTGTAACAGTCTTTATTTTCAAGTCTATTTTGTCTGTTATGAGAATTTCTACTTCAGGTTTATTTTTATTTCCATTTGCATGGAATATCTTTTTCCATCCCCTCACTGTCAGTCTGTATGTGTCCCCAGGTAGACAGCATATATACACGTTTTTGTATCCATTCAGCTAGTCTGTGTCTTTTGCGTGGAGCATTTAATCCATTTACATTTAAGGTAATTGTCGATATGTATGTTCCTATTACCATTTTCTAAATTGTTTTGGGTTTGTTAGTGTAGGTCTTTTCCTTGTCTTGTGTTTTCTGCCTAGAGAAGTTCCTTTAGCATTTGTTGTAAAGCTGGTTTTGTGGTGCTGAATTCTCTTAGATTTTGCTTGCTTAAAGGTTTTAATTTCTCTGTAGAATCTGAATGAGTTCCTTGCTGGCTACAGTAATCTTGGTTGTAGGTTTTTTCCTTTAATCACTTTAAATATGTCCTGACACTCCCTTATGGCTTGCAGAGTTTCTGCTGAAAGATCAGCTGTTAACCTTATGGGGATTCCCTTGTGTGTTATTTGTTGTTTTTCCCTTGCTGCTTTTAATATTTTTTCTTTGTATTTAATTTTTGATAGTTTGATTAATATGTGTCTTGGCGTGTTTCTCCTTGGATTTATCCTGTATGGGACTGTCTATGCTTCCTGGACTTGACTAACTATTTCCTTTCCCATATTTGGGAAGTTTTCAACTATAATCTCTTCAAATATTTTCTCAGTCCCTTTCTTTTCCTCTTCTTCTTCTGTAATTTCTTCTTCTTCTTCTATAATTTGAATGTTAGTGAGTTTAATGTTTTCTCAGAGGTCTCTGACTGTCCTCAGTTCTTTTCATTCTTTTTCTTTATTCTGCTCTGCAGTAGTTATTTCCACTATTTTATCTTCCAGGTCACTTATCCATTCTTCTGTCTCAGTTATTCTGCTATTGATTCCTTCTAGAGAATTTTTAATTTCATTTATTGTGTTGTTCATCACTGTTCGTTTGCTCTTTAGTTCTTCTATGTCCTTGTTAAACGTTTTTGTATTTTCTGCATTCTATTTCCAAGATTTTATATCATCTTTACTATCATTACTCTGAATCCTTTTTCAGGTCGACTGCTTATTTTTTCTTTATTTGTTTGGTCTGGTAGGTTTTTACCTTGCTCCTTCATTTGTTGTGTATTTCTCTGTCTTCTCATTTTGCTTATCCTACTGTGTTTGGTGTCTTCTTTTTGCAGACTGTAGGTTCATAGTTCCCATTGTTTTTCATGTCTGCCCCCAGTGGGTAAGGTTGCTTCAGTGAGTTGTGTAGGCTTCCTGGTGGAGGGGGCTGGTGACTGTGTTCTGGTGGATGCAGCTGGACCTTGTCTTTCTGGTAGGCAGGACCACGTCTGGTGGTGTGTTTTGGGGTGTCTGTGAACTTATTATGATTTTAGGCAGCCTCTCTGCTAAGGGGTGGGGTTTTGTTCTGGTCTTGCTAGTTAGTTGTTTGGCATGGGTTGTCCAGCACTGGAGCTTGCTGGTCGTTGAGGTGAGCTGGGTCTTAGTGTTAAGATGGAGATCTCTGGGAGAGCTGTTGCTGATGGATACTATGAGGGGCCAGGAGGTCTCTGGTGGACCAATGTCCTGATCTCACCTTTCCCACCTCAAAGGCTCAGGCCTGACACCATGCCAGAGCATCAAGACCCTGTCAGCCACTCGGCTCAGAAGAAAAGGGAGAAGGAAAAAAATTAATAAATTAAATAAATAAAGTTATTAAAATGAAAAATTATTAAAATAAAAAAATTAAAATTAATTATTAAAAAAGAAAAGAACAACAAAACCAATAAACAAATCCACCAATGATAACAAGAGCTAAAACCAATACTAAAAAAAACAGACAGACAGAACCCTTGGGCAAATGGTAAAAGCAAACCTAAACAGAAAAAATCACACAAAGAAGCATACACATACACACTCACAAAAAGAGAAAAAGGAAAATATATATATATATATTTAAAAAAAGGAAGATAACAACCAAATCAATAAACAAATCTACCAATGTTAATAAACTCTAAATACTAAACTAAGATAAACATAAAATGAGAAACAAATTAGATGCAGAAAGCAAACCTCAAGTCTACAGTTTCTCCCAATGTCCACCGCCTCAATTTTGGGATTATTTGTTGTCTCTTCAGGTATTCCAGAGATGCAGGGTACTTCAAGTTGACTGTGGAGATTTAATCTGCTGCTCCTGAGGCTAACGGAGAAATTTCCCTTTCTCTTCTTTGTTCACACAGCTCCTGGGGTTCGGCTTTGGGTTTGGCCATGCCTCTGCGTGTAGGTCACCTGAGTGTGTCTGTTCTTCACCCAGACAGGAGGGGGTCAAAGGAGTGGTTGATTCGGGAGCTCTGGCTCACTCAGGTTGGGGGAAGGGAGGGGTACGGAATGCAGGGCAAGCCTGCGGTGGCAGAGGTCAGTGCGACGTTCCAACAGGCTGAGGCGTGCTGTGTGTTCTCCCAGGGACACTGTCCCTGCATCACCACACTCTGACGGTAACAGGCTATACAGGCTTCCGGGAGGGGAGGTGTGGATAGTGACCTGTGCTTGCACACAGGCTTCTTGGTGGCTGCAGCAGCAGCCTTAGCATGTCATGCCTGTGTCTGGTGTCTGCACTGATAGCTGCAGCTCATGCCTGTCTCTGGAGCTCGTTTAGGCAGTGCTCTGAATCCCCTCTCCTCACACACCCTGAAACAATGGTCTCTTGACTCTTTGGCAGTTCCAGACTTTTTCCCAGACTCCCTCCCAGCTAGCTGTGGCACACTAGCCCCCTTCAGGCTGTGTTCATGTCTCCAAAGTCCTCTCCCTGGGATCTGACCACCAAAGCCAGAGCCTCAGCTTCCCAGCCCCTACCTGCCCTGGCTGGTGAGCAGACAAGTCTCTCAGGCTGGTGACTGCTGGTCAGCACCAATCGTCTGTGCGGGAATCTCTCCGTTTTGCCCTCTGCACCCCTATTGTTCTGCCTCCTCCGTGGCTCTGAAAGTTCCCCACTGCCACCCCCATCTCTGCCAGTGAAGGGGCTTCCCAGTGTGTGGAAACTTTTCCTCCTTCACAGCTCCCTCCCAGAGGTGCAGGTCTTGTCCCTATTCTTTTGTCTCTGGTTTTTTGTTTTCTTTTCTTTTGCCCTACCCAAGTACATGGGGAGTTTCTTGCCTTTTGGGAAGTCTGAGGTCTTCTGCCAGCATTCAGTAGGTGTTCTGTAGGAGTTGTTCCACATGTAGATGTATTTTTGATGTATTTGTGGGGAAGAAGATCTCCACGTCTTACTCCTCCACCATCTTGAAAGTCCTCTCCCATCTGGGTGTTTTAGAAGTGGTCATGACTAGAGGTGGTTAGAGAATCTATTTTTAGTTTTTTAAGGACCCTCCATACTGTTCTCCATAGTAGATGTACCAATTTACATAAGGAACTATTATTATTATTTAGAATGTTTAAAATTTGAAATAGGTAATTAGTAAAAACTAATATTCATTGATTATCTAGGATGTGCCAGGGACTTTTGAATACTTTGCAGGCATTATCACATTTAAGTCCCTTAGGAACCTCGTGGGATAGGTACTATTATTAGTTAACTTTCACAGATGAGGGAACTGTGATCCAAAATACTAGTTAACGTACCCAAGATCATGTACCTAGTAAGCAGTGAAGTCAGGATTAAAATTCAGGCACTATAACTACAGAGTTGTTCTTCCTAGCAAGTGTGTCATGCCACCTAAATAGTCACTGCTTTTGCCATCATGTCATTAACTGCTGTGATGAGGACCACTCCTGTTACTCCAAAAGCTTAGGCAACAGGTGTGTTCAAAGCAAAGCAAGGCAATTTAATTTAAATATTTAAATATTACACAGCACAAGGCAATATTTAATTTTAAAAATTAAATTTTTTTAAATTAAAAAAAATTAAAGCAGCACAAAGGCAAGGCAATATTTAATTTAAAAAATTCAATTAAATTATTATGAAATAAAAAAGAATTTCATTTGCTCCCACTGTCCTGGGCTTTGGTTAACCACAGACTATGGCCATGTCAGGATACAAGTCTTTGGTGGGTCCATTGAGTGGCCCAGTGCATGGGAAGTACTCATTTTTCCTGTGGCCTGTTTGGTCCCTTCCACCCTAGACTTAAGCTCGGCTCGCATTCAGTAAGCTGCTTCCTTCAAGCCCTTCCACTGGGTGAGTTTTCCTAGATTGACCCCAGCAAAGCCACCAACTCTGGAGGCTTCTCCACGTCTCTTTACCTCTTGGAAACTTCAGGTCTCAGGTATCAGAAAGGCAAGGTTGAGCAGGAGAGGCAAGATAACAGATTTGACTGAGAGGCAGGTGATGGGGTGATACCCTAGCCAGGCAGCTTAAAGGGCACATCCTAGGAAAATCAGCAAGAGCAGGAGCAGTAGTCAGTAAATCATCATTTCTCTCCTGTGACCTTCACATCAACTCTGAAGCAGGTAGGCAGGACCACCCCCTTCACAAAGCCAGGGCCTCTGTTGACACCATGGTCACATGCCTTCTAGAGTCTTCTACTGTGCAACCATCTATTGGGCAGCTCTATAGGCTTGGCAGATTTTCTTATTCCTATTTTTAGAGGAAGAAACTGAGGCCAGGAGAAGCATTGGGTCTCAAGCCCACATCTCCTGGCTCCAGCTCAGTGTTGTTACAGCCACAACACCGGTTGCCCCAGTGGCCTCTGTCAACAGAGCTGAACTTAAAAGCCATAAAGATTCCCCCTAAAGACCCACTGGGCAGTGGGCAGAGACTAACCTTCTCTAGGAATAAGGGAGGACCCAGATAGTGCCAGGGAAGTGGGCCTTTGGCCATATGGTGGCCTCCATGGCTGGCTTCCAGAAACTATAGCAGGAAGCCAGTCGAGTTTAGAGCATCAGGAAAAGAGCCTGTGAAAGGTGTGAGGAGAGAAAGCCAGACTGCATGGAACACATTCAGTGACGGCAGAGCAGGACATAATTAAGCCTAATTGTGTAAGCATGTAAGCGCTGCCATGCTTTCAAGAGAGAGGGGTGCCAAGGTCTCGTGTTGCCTTCCATTCCACGCAGCCTACAGATCATCATCCGAAGGTCACCCTCACTAACACTGGCCAAAAAAGCCATCCCCCTCCACAGCCAGGTGTTGCACTCATAGGAGCTGTACCAGGGCATATTAGACCAGTGAATGCATGCATGCATGTGTGTGTGTGTATGTGTGTGTTTGTCAGTGCATGTGTGTGTCCATGTGGGTGTCTGTGTCTGAGTGAGGATGCCTCTGCAGCTGGACGTGTTCCATTTGCTTCTGGTATATTATGTGCTTATACAGTCAAAACTAATGGAATCAGGTTGAGATTCAGATGACATCACGCTGGTGACTCATATCTTGATAGATGGATAGATTCTCCCTCCTCTGCATTCCTTTCAAGGTAACCTTGATATGTCACACAGCTGCTGGGGAATGCCAGGAAGGGGACTTTCTCATAGACGTTTGGCGTGGCCAACGTTTGGCGTGACCACGTTTGCAATCTTGGCCTGTGGGGAGAAGGGGGGAAGGCAAGGAACAAAGGTCAAGGCTAGTCCGCCCCAGGGGCCAAGGGATGATTTAATTAGTAGGGTTGGTTTCTGGGCCAGCCAGCATCCTGCAGGGGTAGGGACGTCTTGGGGCAATCTCAATGCAGACTGCGTTGCTCTCACTCCCTGGATGTGACCTTTCTTCAGCAACATTTTTCTTACACACCCTTTCCCCCTGGAAAGTGAACAGGTATTGAGGGGGAGTAAATGGTAAGAGCAGCTGGGGAGCATGGCAACAACAGACAGAGGTGCAATTATGCAATCATTTCCGCTACTCGAATGTCTTGGAGGGAAATTTTCATTGGGAAAATGCAAAGGAGAGAGGGTGACTCACACTCTATTGAGACAGCTCACCTTGGAATGTGTGGATCCAGAGGTCAGACTGACATGGCTGGATGACCTCTAATTCTCAAAGTCCAAAGGTAGCCACCGAAACCTTCTCTTCCTTCTCTCTCTGCTTAGCATTCTCCATCTTTGCACTAGCTTCTTCCTCTGTCTGGGGTTTGGAGAAGTGTTCCTTCCTAAAACTTTACCTGCAGACACAGTGCCAGGTTTAACCAAGCAATTTGGCTTGTTCCCAGCAAGCTTCTTGCTGGTTTGTTTTTCAGAATGATCTGGCTCTAGAAGCCCACCCTGCCTAAGTGTGCATGGGGCAAGCATCAGCCTTTGCCATGCTTTGGAACAGTCAAGTTTGCCACCCCACCAGGTAGTCAGGACATAGAAACTTCGACTTCCAGAACTGGAAGCTCTCTTACTGACCATCCTGTCCAGTCTTCTCTCCTGACAGGTGAGGACACAGCGAGCTGAAATAGTCACACAGGTAGTAAGTAAGTGGCAGATGAAGGATGAGAGCTCTGGGTCCCCGAGACCACCAGCACAGGGCTCTACCTCTCTTGCTGCTCTAGATTCTTTAAGCGCTCCTCCATCTGCTTAGCAGATATGATAATACTCAGCATTTGAAAAGTATAAGGCGCTCCTTCTGGCAAATCCAGAAAAATGCCAAACCTTATTTTACTAGCAGAGCAAGGGAGCAGGTAAATCATGTGAAAAGGAGCCCCAGAGGATACGGTTAAGGCAAGGGACATGTCCATGTCATACACAAGACCACTGATCAAGGCAGGAAGTCTCTGGAAGCCTGTCCTTGGAGATCTGGCTCCATCACTCTGCCCTGCATGTGAGAATGGGTCTCATCACAATGAGGCAAGACTACCACCTCTGTTCTTCCCCTAGCAGACAAAAATCATCAACAAGGCAGGTCTCCCAAGCCCTCCCGTTTCTTCTTCCCACTGTTTGGTCACCATTCCACTCCTACCCCCATGCCACATGAGTCTCTGCCTCTCTGCTGCTCAGGATCTCCGATCCAAACCCACCTCCACCCCATCTTCCGTGGACCTCAACCCATTCTCTGCACCTGAGCCCATCCCTGTATGTCAAAAATCCCACTCTCTTTTTAAGACCCTTCTCAAGTGCCACATCCTCCATGAAGTCTTCCTTAGTTCCTCCACTGGAGCAAATATTTCCCTTCTCCTTGTGTTTTTAACCCTTTGTATACCCATTATCATGTGATAAGTGTTCAGTCCATGACGGCATTCTTGAAGGGAAGCTCCTGACTTCTGACCTGGCTTAGCCATCTTTGGAGGCTCTGGAATCTTGAATGTGATAGTCAGTAGCATCCAACTGGCTCACATAGAACCACAAACATACATTTCTTTCACTTAGGATTTTATGAAAACAACAAATGAATTGGTCAAAAATGAACTCATGCAAACTCTGAGGGCAAACTATACTCAAGGATAACACATACCTGTCTAGAAGGAATGATAAGGCCATACAGCAGCTCTGTTATCAGCCTCCGGTTTCTCCATCCTGAGGAGCTGGGAGAGACCCAGATCAATGGTGGTTGAAGAAGTGCTGTGTGCTCAGATTCTCTTCTGCCCCATGCCAGGCTGCCCTCTGAGTCGGGGACCCCCTTTCTTCAGGTCACTGATGCTGTGACACATCCAGGTTGGTGTTTGGCCAAAGCACTCTCCTTAGTAGTGCTGTGTCTCCACCACCTGATGCCCTCCCCATGTTTGCTGTCTTCAATATTCTCTGCAAAGGGCTGGCTGTCTGCTTCCCTTCGATGGGCACAGCCATATGATGAAGTAGGTCTTGTCTCTCCAACAGATCTCTGTCTGTGTTTCTTTTCAGAATCAGCACTGTGGAGGCAGTTTCAACCTGATTTGGAAGGAACTCAGTCCTTGGACTTCAAGCGAACATAGATTCCCCACTGTAGAGTATGCTAACACTTCCATGTAACAGATTTACATGCCTCCCCAGACACAAGAGCTAGTCAGCATCACAATGTGTCACTTGAAAACAAACGTGAAGTTAGTTATACTAGCCCTGAGTATGTTCTGCCTTTAATAATAATAATAATAATAGTAGTAGTAACGAGTGTCTGTCCTTTCATCATTTATAAGGAAACTGTACTGCCAATGTATCTTTACATTCTCACAACAGTTCTATGAGGTATTAAGGTATAAGTGCTTCCAACTTAGTGTTGACAAAACCAAGGCCAGACAGTTTAACATGACCTGCATGTGCTCACAAAGTGGCAGAATTAGAACACAAACACAAATCTTCCCAGTCTTCAAATCCTTGACACTCCACTGCTTTCTCTTTGCAGCTTCTTGAATCTCTTTCCCCCAAAGTGTAAAGCCCCCACGTAGGACTCCATACACCGATACCATCTGCCCCCTTTTGTCTCCTTCATAGAATCATGAGTCTATATCTCTTTTACTCCAAATGTAATTCTGGAGAAATTTACCAAAGATCTGTTATAGGGACTGCACTGGGGTAGGCACTGTGGGGCTTAGAACTTGTTTGCAAGGTTCCTAAGGCTCTTCAGCTAATAAATAAATTTATCGCCAAATATTTTGGACTGAGAGATGTTAAGACATAACCTATCCATCCACACACCCCCAGGGATATTTTCATTTTAGGAAAGAAATCCTGGCACCAAGGAGTCTCAACCCAAAAGAAAGAACTCCCAGGGATGGAAATTCAGACTCTAGAGTAGACCGGTTGATGACACATTTAGGACAAGAATTGCTTTTTGGTTTCTTCAAGTTGTTTTTTTTTTAAGGTAACACTTTACCCTCTCTTTTTATATCACCGTCCACTGGATATCTGTCCCTCTGACCTCCAAGCCCACACCGGTGAGAGAAGGCACTGCTCCCGCAGTGACTGGACCTAGCGTTTTTTATTCCCTAACACCTATCTTATCAAAACCCAGAAGGATCCTCAGGGGCTGGGCTGCCAAAAAAAGCTCTCTCCAAGGGCAAGCAGGACATCCACTAGGTGCCTCCCCCCTCTCTACAGCCCCTGCCAAACACCTAATTCTTCTGATTACAAGAAGGAGTTGCTTCCTCCTGTTTCCTAACCGGAGCCCTCCTCTGACCCTAATAACAGGGTTGTTGAAATCAGCCATTCCATTTATACAGCCAGATCCACACAAACTAAAATCATCAGGTCAACAACACAGCTGCATTTAGCAAAGGCAGGTGAGATTTAAGAAGAGAAATGACTTAGAATGGGGAGCAGGGAGGCATTCAACCATGAACTTGACTACATAATGTTGTCCAAAGCCAGTGTTGATGATTGGTTTTACACTCCTTGATAATAATACCAACATTTAAGTTGGTTCTATCTTCCTCCATAATGATTCTGTTCTTTTCTAAATTTATCATTTACAAGCACTTTCACCCACAGTATCTCATTTAATCCCCACAGCAATCCTGTAACGCGAGTGTCGTCATTGTTTTCAGAGAAATACAGTGTAACTCTGGAAAGAGCCCAGGCCTTAGAGGCAGAGCCTGAGTTGCAATCTTAGTTCTGTCTTTCCACTGGACCACTCTACCCTTCAGGTAATAAAAAACCTCCACTTCAATGCTACCTGGAACATCAGGAG
Source organism: Delphinus delphis (assembly GCF_949987515.2). NCBI lineage: Eukaryota > Metazoa > Chordata > Mammalia > Artiodactyla > Delphinidae > Delphinus > Delphinus delphis. Next base: position 98,495,351 of record NC_082688.1, read on the forward strand.
GATCAAGTGCTCGGCTCCTCTCTGCCTAGGTGACAGTTTCTAGGGCTGTGACAGGAAGGTGTATTGGGGGCTTTGTTCTTTTAAATATGCACCTGGCAGCAGGCCTGCCTACTGTCGAGGATACCCAGGTAAGTACCCTTCTCTCCACTAATGATGGCTGTTTATTGTCCAGAGTGGGTGTAGTCACAACAGATGATCTGTCTGGCAAGCTCATTCAGGTCAGAAAGAATGGCTTTAGATCAACCACTCTAAAACCAAAATCATCTTCACAGGAGCACATCCTGCAGCACATCCCCCAACAATTCTGTACACAGTTCAAATTGTTCAGTTACCAGGGAATAGACTGTGTCAATAATGCATCTTGGAGGTTTTGCCAGGAAGCTACATTGCACAAAATTTAAAATTCTAGTGGGCAGCATTTCTCAAAGTGTGTTCCAAGGATTCTCCCCAAAGGAGATCTGAAAGGGGTTGACTTGTGTCCCCGCTAAATGACGTGTTGAACTGTTAAACTTGGTACCTCTGAATGTGACCTTATTGGGAAACAGGGTCTTTGCAGATGTAACCCAGTTAAGATGAGGTCATTATGGATGGAGTAGGGTGGGCCCTAATCCTATATGACTGGTGTCCTTATAAGAAGAGGAGAGAGATACACAGGGAGAGCACCACGTGATGATGGAGGCAGAGCTTAGTGTGATGGGGCCACAAGCCAAGGAATCACAAGGGTTGCAGGCCCACCAGACACTAAGAGAAGGGCATAGAACAGATTCTCTCTGAGAGCCTTCAAGAGCCCATGGTCCTGCTGACACCTTGAGTTTTGGAGGACTTCTGGCTTCCAGAACTGTGGGAGAACTGTTGTTTTAAGCCACCCAGTTTATGGTACTAAGTTGCAGCCACCTCAGGAAACCAGTGCAAGGTCTATGGTGACATAAGCTTTTCAAAATGATGGGTTCACCAGTGCCTTTCAACCTGAGGAAATTTTTGTTAAATATCCCACCATAAACCAGTTAAATCATAATCTCTGAGTGGTGGGTATTTTTAAAGTATTTCTTTAAGGCTCTCAAGAGATTCTGATGCATAAAACAAAACCGAGGGCTTCCCTGGTGGCACAGTGGTTGAGATGCAGGGGACACGGGTTCGTGCCCTGGTCCGGGAAGATCCCACGTGCCGCGGAGCGGCTAGGCCCGTGAGCCATGGCCGCTGAGTCTGCTTGTCCGGAGCCTGTGCTCCGCAACAGGAGAGGCCACAACAGTGAGAGGCCTGCATACCAAAAAAACAAACAAACAAACAAAAAGGTTTCCTTACCTATAAATTTCTCAGCCAAGGCTAATATGCTGTGAATTACTGAGAGAAGATATTTAGGATGCAGAATTTCTCAAGCTTATTTGACCACAGAAACATTTTTTTAATTGAACATCTTTTTCAAAACACACGTATAGCAGATTGGAAAACACTGATATCTTTTCTTAGGTTCTTTATGCTCTTGGTGGGTGAATGGTAACACCTGCTTTGAAACATTTCCAGGCCAAAATTATTGCTGTGATGCTCTATATTACAGAACTTGGCCTTCTTTCACCTATGTGTTCATGTTCTGGAATAGATCAGATCATCTCACAGAGAAAGTGTGAAAGTACTGGGTCCATTTAGCCAGTCACATTTCTTAAACAGACTCATATTTTCATTAGTAAACCTTAAAACTGTCCTCTGTCTAGCTGATTGCCAAAGCATATAGCTCTATCTTTAAATGATAACACTAGCTAGCTGTGCTCATTCTCATCAAGACTATGATTTTAAATAGCCTGTGTTCAGTCCATGTCAGACATAGTAGCAAAAATATTGTGTGTGTGTCTGTGTGTCTGTGTTTTGTGTACACACACCCACATTTGTTCATGCAAGGTGTCCCAAAGCTCATGCATTCCATCATCTCATTAAACAGGTATTCTTTTCTTAATTGAAGTATAGTTCATTTACAGTGTTGTGTTAGTTTCAGGTGTACAGCAAAGTGATTCTGTTAGACATAGATATAGATATATAGATACATACAAACATATATGTGTATATATATAAAATCTTTTTCAGATTCTTTTTCATTATAAGTTATTACAAGATATTGAATATTGTTCTCTGTGCTATACAGTAAGTTCTTATTGTTTACCTATTTTATATATAGTAGTGGGTATCTGTTAATCCCAAACTCCTCCTTTCCCCTTTGGTAACCATAAGTTTGTTTTCTATGTCTGTGAGTCTGTTTCCATTTTGTAAATAAGTTCATTTGTGCCATTTTTTTTAGATTCCACCTATAAGTAATACCATACGATATTTGTCTTCCTCTGACTTACTTCACTTAGTATGATAACCTCTAGGTCCATTCACGTTGCTGCAAATGGCATTATTTCATTCTTTTTTATGGCTAATACTCCATTGTTCATATGTACCACATCTTTTTTATCTGTTCATCTGTCAATGGACATTTAGGTTGTTTCCATGTCATGGCTATTGTAAATAGTGCTGCTGTGAACATTGGGGAGCATGTATCTTTTTGAATTAGAGTTTCTGTTTTTTCCTGGATATATACCCAGGAATGGAATTGGTGGATCATATGGTAGCTCTAATTTTAGTTTTTTAAGGAACCTGCATACTGTTCTCCATAGTAGCTGCACCAATTACCATTCCCACCAACAGTGTAGGAGGGTTCCCTTTTCTCCACATCCTCTCCAGCATTTATTATTTGTAGACCTCTTGATAAAAGCCATTCTGACCTGTGTGAGTTGATACTTCATTGTAGTTTCAATTAGAAATTCTCTAATAATTAGTGATGTTGAACATCTTTTCAAGTGCCTTAAACAGATATTCTTAACCTGCGGTTGGAGAGGGGCCCATGAATGTAAAAAGAAAAAAATGTATATTTAATTTTTCACTAACTTCCTTTAATTATGAATGTAAGAAAAAACCCACAAATGTGGAATAGCAGTACCTCTTACTTTATCACCAATAGAAATCACAGACACTGAGATAGCTTCAAGATGGTGGAGGAGTAAGATGTGGAGACACCTTCCTCCCCACAGATACATCAAACATACATCTACACGTGGAACAACTCCTACAGAACACCTACTGAACGCTGGCAGAAGACCTCAGACCTCCCGAAAGGCAAGAAACTCCCCATGTACCTGGGTAGGGCAAAAGAAAAAAGAAAATACAGAGAAAAAAGAATAGGGACAGGACCTGTCCTCCCTCTGGGAGGGAGCTATGAAGGAGGAAAAGTTTCCACACACTAGAAGCCCGTTCGCGGGCAGAGACGGTGGGTGGGCGGGGAGGAAGCTTCGGAGTCTCCGAGGAGAGCGCAGCAAAAGGGGTGCGGAGGACAAAGCGGAGAGATTCCCGCACGGAGGATCGGTGCCGACCGGCACTCACCAGCCCGAGGGACTTGTCTGCTCACCTGCTGGGGCGGGTGGGGCTAGGAGCTGAGGCTCGGGCTTCGGTCGGAGCACAGGGAGAGGACTGGGGTTGGTGCGTGAACACAGCCTGAAGGGGGCTAGTGCGTCACAGCTAGCCAGGAGGGAGTCCGGGAAAAAGTCTGAAACTGCCTAAGAGGCAAGAGACCATTGTTTTGGGGTGCACAAGGAGAGGGGATTCAGACCACCACTTAAAGGAGCTCCAGAGACGGGTGCGAGCCGTGGCTATCAGCGCGGACACCAGAGACGGGCATGAGACGCTAAGGCTGCTGCAGCCGCCACCAAGAAGCCTGTGTGCGAGCACAGGTCACTATCCACACCCCCCTTCTGGGGAGCCTGTGCAGCCCGCCACTGCCAGGGTCCCAGGATCCAGGGACAACTTCCCCGGGAGAACGGACGGCGCGACTCAGGCTGTTGCAACATCACGTCAGCCTCTGCTGCCGCAGGCTCGCCCCGCATCCACACTCCTCCCTCCCCCTGGCCTGAGTGAGCCAGAGCCCCCGAATCAGCTGCTACTTTAACCCTGACCTGTCACGGCAGGGAACAGACACCCTCAGGTGACCTACACTCAGAGGCGGGGCCAAATCCAAAGCTGAACGCCAGGAGCTGTGCGAACAAAGAGAAAGGGAAATTTCTCCAAGCAGCCTCAGGAGCAGTGGATTAAATCTCCACGATCAAACTGATGTACCCTGCATCCATGGAATACCTGAATAGAAAATGAATCATCCCAAAATTGAGGAGGTGGACTTTGGGAGGAACTGTAGACTTGGGAGTTGCTTTCTGCATCCGATCTCTTTCTGTTTTTATGTTTATCTTAATTTAGTATTTAGAGCTTATTATCATTGGTAGATTTGTTTCTTGATTTGGTTGCTCTATCCTTTTTTTTTTAATACATATATTTTTTTTCCTTTTTCTCCTTTTGTGACTGTGTATGTGTATGCTTCTTTGTGTGATTTTGTCTGTATAGCTTTGCTTTAACCATTTATCCTAGGGTTCTGTCTCTCTGTTTTGCTTTTTTTGTTTGTTTGTTTGTTTGTTTTGTTTTGTTTCTTTTCTTAGTATAGATTTTAGTTTTGTTATTGATGGATTTCTTTTTTGGTTTGGTTGCTCTCTTCTTTCTTTCTTTCTCTCCTTTTTTTTGTGGTACACGGGCCTCTCACTGTTGTGGCCTCTCGCATTGGGGAGCACAGACTCCGGACGCGCAGACTCAGCGGCCATGGCTCACGGACCTAGCCACTCCGCAGCATGTGGGATCTTCCCAGACTGGGGCATGAACCCGTGTCCCATGAATCAGCAGGCGGACTCACAACGACTGCGCCACCAGGGAAGCCCTCTTTCTCTTTTTTTATTACTTTTTTATTTTTTACTTTCCCAGTGGAATTAGTTTTCATAACATTTTATCTAGGTCAATATATGCAAAATGTTTACACATAATCAATATTAAAAATATCGAGATTTTTACACTTTTTTTAACATCTTTATTGGAGTATAATTGCTTTACAATGGTGTGTTAGTTTGTGCTTTATAACAAAGTGAATCAGTTATACATAAACGCACATCCCAATATCTCTTCCCTCTGGCATCACCCTCCCACCCTCCTTATCCCACCCCTCTAGGTGGTCACAAAGCACCGAGCTGATCTCCCTGTGCCATGCGGCTACTTCCCACTAGCTATCTATTTTACATTTGGTAGTGTATATATGTCCATGCCACTCTCTCACTTTGTCCCAGCTTACCCGTCCCCCTCCCCGTGTCCTCAAGTCCATTCTCTAGTAGGTCTGTGTCTTTATTCCCGTCTTGCCCCTAGGTTCTTCATGACCACTTTTTTTTTTTTAGATTCCATATATATGTGTTAGCATACCATATTAGTTTTCCTCTTTCTGACTTACTTCACTCTGTATGACAGACTCTAGGGCCATCCACCTCACTACAAATAACTCAATTTCATTTCTTTTTATGGCTGAGTAATATTCCATTGTATGTATGTGCCATATCTTCTTTATCCATTTATCTGTCGATGGACACTTAGGTTGGTTCCATGCCCTGGCTATTGTAAATAGAGCTGCAATGAACATTGTAGTACATGACTCTTTTTGAATTATGATTTTCTCACGGTATATGCCCAGTAGTGGAATTGCTGGGTCATATGGTAGTTCTATTTTTAGTTTTTTAAGGAACCTCCATAATGTTCTCCATAGTGGCTGTACCAATTTATATTCCCACCAACAGTGCAAGAGGGTACCCTTTTTTCCACACCCTCTCCAACATTTATTGTTTGTAGATTTTTTGATGATGGCCATTCTTACTGGTGTGAGATGATATCTCATTGTAGTTTTTATTTGCATTTCTCTAATGATTAATGATTTGAGCATTCTTTCATGTGTTTGTTGGCAATGGTATATCTTCTTTGGAGAAACGTCTATTTCAGTCTTCTGCCCATTTTTGGATTGGGTTGTTTGTTTTTTTGTTACTGAGCTGTGTCAGCTGCTTGTAAATTTTGGAGATTAATCCTTTGTCACTTGCTTCATCTGCAAATATTTTCTCCCATTCTGAGGGTTGTCTTTTCGTCTTGTGTATGGTTTCCTTTGCTATGCAAAAGTTTTTAAGTTTCATTAGGTCCCATTTCTTACTTTTGTTTTTATTTCCATTTCTCTAGGAGGCTGGTCAAAAGGATCTTGCTGTGATGTATGTCATAGAGTGTTCTGCCTATGTTTTCCTCTGAGACTTTGATTGTATCTGGCCTTACATTTAGGTCTTTAATCCATTTAGAGTTTATTTTTGTGTATGGTGTTAGGGAGTGTTGTAATTTCATTCTTTCACATATAGCTGTCCAGTTTTCCCAGCACCACTTATTGAAGAGGCTGTCTTTTCTCCACTGTATATTCTTGCCTCCTTTATCAAATTTAAAGTAACCATATGTGCATGTGTTTATCTCTGGGCTTTCTATCCTGTTCCATTGATCTATATTTCTCTTTTTGTGCCAGTACTATACTGTCTTGCATACTGTAGCTTTGTAGTATAGTCTGAAGTCAGGGAGCCTGATTCCTCCAGCTCCGTTTTTCTTTCTCAAGATTGCTCTGGCTATTCGGAGTCTTCTGTGTTTCCTTACAAATTGTGAAATTTTGGGGGCTAGTTCTGTGAACAATGCCAGTGGTAGTTTGATAGGGAATGCATTGAATCTGTAGATTGCTTTGGGTAGTAGAGTCATTTTCACAATGTTGATTCTTCCAGTCCAAGAACATGGTATACCTCTCCATCTATTTGTATCATCTTTAATTTCTTTCATCAGTGTCTTACAGTTTTCTGTATACAGGTCTTTTGTCTCCTTAGGTAGGTTTATTCCTATATATTTTATTCTTTTTGTTGCAATGCTAAATGGGAGAGTTTTCTTAATTTCACTTTCAGATTTTTCATCATTAGTGTATAGGAATGCAAGAGGTTTCTGTGCATTAATTTTGTATCCTGCTACTTTACCAAATTCACTGATTAGCTCTAGTAGTTTTCTGGTAGCATCTTTAGGATTCTCTATGTAGAGTATCATGTCATCTGCAAACGGTGACAGCTTTACTTCTTCATTTCCAATTTGGATTCCATTTAATTATTTTTCTTTTCTCATTGCTGTGGCTGCAACTTCCAAAACTATGTTGAATAATAGAGTTGAGAGTGCAGAACCTTGTCTTCTCCCTGATCTTAGTGGAAATGGTTTCAGTTTTTCACCATTAAGGATTATGTTGGCTGTGGGTTTGTCTTATATGACCTTTATTATGTTGAGGAAAGTTCCCTGTATGCCTACTTTCTGCAGGGTTTTTATCATAAATAGGTGTTGAATTTTGTTGAAAGCTTTCTCTGCATCTATTGGGATGATCATATGGATTTTCTCCTTCAATTTGTTAATACGGTGTATCACGTTGATTGATTTGGGTATATTGAAGAATCCTTGCATTCCTGGGATAAACCCCCCTTGATCATGGTGCATGATCCTTTTAATGTGCTGTTGGATTCTGTTTGCTAGTACTTTGTTGAGGATTTTTGCATCTATGTTCATCAGTGATATTGGCCTGTAGTTTTCTTTCTTTGTGACATCTTTGTCTGGTTTTGGTATCAGGGTGATGGTGGCCTTGCAGAATGAGTTTGTGACTGTTCCTACCTCTTCTATATTTTGCAAAAGTTTGAGAAGGATAGCTGTTAGTTCTTCTCTAAATTTTTGATAGAATTCGCCTTTGAAGCCCTCTGCTCCTGGGCTTTTGTTTGTTGGAAGATTTTTAATCACAGTTTCAATTTCGATGTTTGTGTTTGGTCTGTTCATATTTTCTGTTTCTTCCTGGTTCAGTCTTGGATGATTGTGCATTTCTAAGAATTTGTCCATTTCTTCCAGGTTGTCCCTTTTATTCACATAGAGTTGCTTGTAGTAATCTCTCGTGATCATTTGTAGTTCTGCAGTGTCAGTTGTTACTTCTCCTTTTTCATTTCTAATTCTATTGATTTGAGTCTTCTCCCTTTTTTTCTTGATGAGTCTGGCTAATGGTTTATCAATTTTGTTTATCTTCTCAAAGAAACACCTTTTAGTTTTATGGATCTTTACTATCATTTCCTTCATTTCTTTTTCATTTATTTCTGATTTGATCTTTATGATTTCTTCTCTTCTGCTAACTTTGGGGTTTTTTTGTTCTTCTTTCTCTAATTGCTTTAAGTGTAAGATTAGGTTGTTTATTTGAGATGTTTCTTGTTTCTTAAGGTAGGATTGTATTGCTATAAACTTCCCTCTTATAACTGCTTTTACTGCATCCCATAAGTTTTAGGTCATCGTGTTTTCATTGTCATTTGTTTCTAGGTATTTTTGATTTCTTCAGTGATGTTTTGGTTATCAAGTAATGTATTGTTTAACCTCCATGTGTTTGTATATTTTTAATTAATTTATTTATTTCTGGCTGTGTTAGATCTTCGCTTCTGTGTGAGGGCCCTCTCTAGTTGTGGCAAGTAGGGGCCACTCCTCATCGCAGTGCACAGGCCTCTCACTATCACGGCCTCTCTTGTTGTGGAGCACAGGCTCCAGACGCGCAGGCTCAGTAGTTGTGGCTCACGGGCTTAGCTGCTCCATGGCATGTGGGATCTTCCCAGACCAGGGCTCGAACCTGTATCCCTGCACTAGTAGGCAGATTCTCAACCACTGTGGCACCACAGAAGCCCGTGTTTGTATTTTTTAAAGACTTTTTCCTGTAATTGATATATAGTCTCATAGCATTGTGGTCAGAAAAGATATTGATAAGATTACGATTTTCTTAAATTTACCAAGACTTGATTTATGACTGAAGATATGATCTATCCTGGAGAATGTTCCATGAGCCCTTGAGAAGACTGTGTATTCTGTTGTTTTTGGATGGAATGTCCTATAAATATCAATTAAGTCCCTCTTGTTTAATGTATCATTTAAATTTGTTTCCTTATTTATTTTCATTTTGGATAATCTGTCCATTACTGAAAGTACGGTGTTAATGTCCCCTACTATGATTGTGTTACCGTCAATTTCCCCTTAATGGCTGTTAGTATTTGCCTTATGTATTGAGGTGCTCCTATGTTGGGTGTGCATAAATATTTACAATTATTATATCTTCTTCTTGGATTGATCCCTTGATCATTATGTAGCGTCCTTCTTTGTCTCTTGTAATAGTCTTTGTTTTAAAATCTATTTTGTCTTATCTGAGAATTGCTACTCCAGCTTTCTTTTAATTTACATTTGCATGGAATATCTTTTTCCATCCCCTCACTTTCAGTCTGTATGTGTCCCAAGGTCTGAAGTGTGTCTCTTGTAGACAGCATATATATGGGTCTTGTTTTGTATCCATTCAGCCAGTCTGTCTTTTGGTTGGAGGATTTAATCCATTTACATTTAAGGTAATTTTTGATATATATGTTCCTATTACAATTTTCTTAATTGTTTTGGGTTTGTTATTGTAGATCTTTTCCTTCTCTTGTGTTTCCTGCCTAGAGAAGTTCCTTTAGCATTTGTTGTAAAGCTGGTTTGGTGGTGCTGAATTCTCTTAGATTTTGCTTGTCTGTGAAGGTATTAATTTCTCTGTCAAATATGAATGAGATCCTTGCTGGGTAGAATAATCTTGGTTGTAGATTTTTCTCCTTCATCACTTTAAATATGTCCAGCCACTCACTTCTGGCTTGCAGAGTTTCTGCTGAAAGATCAGCTGTTAACCTTATGGGGATTCCCTTGTGTGTTATTTGTTTCTTCCCTTGCTGCTTTTAATATTTTTTCTTTGCTTTTAATTTTTGATAGTTTGATTAATATATGTCTTGGCGGGTTTCTCCTTGGATTTATCCTGTATGGGACTCTCTGTGCTTCCTGCACTTGATTAACTATTTCCTTTCCCTTATTTGGGAAGTTTTCAGCTATAAGCTCTTCAAATATTTTCTCAGTCCCTTTCTTTTTCTCTTCTTCTTCTGGGAACCCTATAATTCAAATGTTGGTGTGTTTAATATTGTCCCAGAGGTCTCTGAGACTGTCCTCAATTCTTTTCATTCTTTTTTCTTGATTCTGCTCTGCAGTAGTTATATCCACTGTTTTATCTTCCAGGTTACTTATCCATTATTCTGCCTCTGTTATTCTGCTATTGATCCCTTCTGGAGAATTTTAATTTCATTTATTGTGTTGTTCATCACTGTTTGTTTGCTCTTTAGTGCTTCTAGGTCTTTGTTAAATGTCTCTTGTATTTTCTCCATTCTATTTCCAAGATTTTGGATCATTTTTACTATCATTATTCTGAATTCTTTTTCAGGTTGACTGCTTATTTCCTCTTCATTTGTTAGGTCTGGTGGGTTTTTGTCTTGCTCCTTCATCTGCTGTGTGTTTATCTGTCTTCTCATTTTGCTTAACTTACTGTATTTGGGGTATCGTTTTTGCAGGCTGCAGGTTCGTAGTTCCCCTTGTTTTTGGTGTCTGTCCCCAGTGGCTAAGGTTGGTTCAGTGAATTTTGTAGGCTTCCTGGTGGAGGGGACTAGTGCCTGTGTTCTGGTGGATGAGGCTGGATCTTGTACTTCTGGTGGGCAGATCCACATCTGGTGGTGTGTTTTGTGGTGTCTGTGGCCTTATTATGATTTTAGGCAGCCTCTCTGCTTGTGGATGGGGTTGGGTTCCTGTCTTGCTAGTTGTTTGGCATAGAGTGTCCAGTACTGTAACTTGCTGGTCGTTGAATGGAGCTGGGTCTTGGCATTGAGATGGAGATCTCTGGGACATTTTTGCTGTTTGATATTATGTGGAGCTGAGAGGTCTCTTGTGGACCAGTGTCCTGAACTTGGCTTTGCCACCTCAGAGGCACAGCCCAGACGCTTGGCTGGAGAACGAAGAGCCTGTCATCCACACGGCTCAGAATAAAAGAGAGAAGAAAAATAGAAAGGAGAAGGTAAAATAAAATAAAGTTATTAAAATAAAAAAGTTATAAAAAATATTTTTGTAATAATAAAAAATAGAAAGAGAGCAACAACAACAACAAAAAATCCACCAGTGGTAACAAGTGCTAAAAACTATATTAAAAAATAAACGGGGAGAGAGAACCCCTGGACAAATGGTAAAAGCAAAGCTGTACACACAAAATCACACACAGAAGCAGACCCATATGCACTCACAAAAAGAGAAAAAGGGGAAAAAATTTTTTATATATATATGTGTATATATATATATATATATATATATATATATATATATATATATATATCATTGCTCCCAAAGTCCACCTCCTCAATTTGGGATGATTCGTTGCTATTCAGGTATTCCACAGATGCAGGGTACATCAAATTGATTGTGGAGATTTAATCCGCTGCTCCCGCGGCTGTTGGGAGAAATTTCCCTTTCTCTTCTTTGTTCGCACAGCTCCTGGGAATCAGCTTTGAAAGTGGCCCCGCCTCTGCATGTAGGTCACCTGAGGGCATCTGTTCTTCACTCAGACAGAACGGCGTTAAAGGAGCAGCTGATTCAGGGGCTCTGGCTCACTCAGGCGTGGGGGAGGGAGAGGTATGGAGTGTGGGGCAAGCCTACGGAGGCAGAGGCCAGCATGACGTTACACCAGCCTGAGGAGCACCATGTGTTCTCCCAGGGAAGTTGTCCCTGGATCACGGAACCCTGGCAGTAGGGGACTGCACAGGCTCCCAGGAGGGGAGGTGTGGATAGTGACCTGTGCTCGCACACAGGCTTCTTGGTGGTGGCAGCAAAAGCCTTAGTATCTCAGGCCTGTCTCTGGGTTCCACGCCCATAGCCGCGGCTTGCGCCAGTCTCTGGAGCTCCTTTAAGTGGTGTTCTTAATCCTCTCTCCTTGCGCACCAGGAAACAGAGACACAAGAAAAAGTCTCTTGCCTCTTCGGCAGCTCCAGAGTTTTCCCCAGACTCCCTCACTCCTAGCTGTGATGCACTAGCCCCCTTCAGGCTGTGTTCACGCAGCCAACCCCAGTCCTCTCCCTGGGATCCGACCTCTGAAGCCCGAGCCTCAGCTCCCAGGCCCCACACACACTGGCTGGTGAACAGAAAAGCCTCTTGGGCTGGTGAGTGCTGGTCAGCACCAATCCTCTGTGAGGGAATCTCTCTGCTTTGCCCTGTGCGCCCCTGCTGCTGCGCTCTTCTCCATGGCTCCAAAGCTTACCCCGTCTGCCACTTGCAGTCTCCACCCGTGAAGGGGCTTCCTAGTGTGTGGAAACTTTTCCTCCTTTACAGTTCCCTCCCACTGGTGCAGGTCCCATCCCTATTCTTTTGTCTCTGCTTTTTCTTTTTTCTTCTGCCCTACCCAGGTACGTGGAGAGTTTCTTGCCTTTTGGGAGGTCTGAGGTCTTCTGCCAGCATTCAGTAGGTGTTCTGTAGGAGTTGTTCCACATGTAGATGTATTTCTGATATATTTGTGTGGAGGAAGGTGATCTCCACATCTTATTCTTCCACCATCTTGAAGATCCTCCATTTTTTATTTTTAATAATACATGTTTCATTTTTTATTTTAATAACATTATTTTATTTTTCTTTCTCTGTTTCTTTTTCTCCATTTTCTTTTAAGGTGTGTGACTGACAGTGTCTTGGTGCTCCGGCCAGGTGTCAGGCCTGAGCCTCTGAGGTTGGAGAGCAAACTTCAGGACATTGTTCCACCAGAGACTTCTCAGCCACATGTAATATCAAATGAAGAATCTCTCCCAGAGATGACAATCTCAACCTGAAGACCCAGCTCCACTCAAAGACCACCAAGCTACAGAACTGGACACCCTACACCAAACAACTAGCAGGACAGGAACACAACCCCACCCCTTAGCAGAGAGGCTGTGTAAGATCATAATAAGGTCACAGACACCCCAAAAAACACCACCAGACATGGTCCTGCCCACCAGAAAGACAAGATCCAGCCTCATCCACCAGAACATAGACACCTGGTGCCTCCACAAGGAAGCCTACACAACCCACAGAACCAACCTTATCATTGGAGGCAGACAGCAAGAACAACAGGAACTATGAACTTGCAGCCTGCGAAAAGGAGACCCCAAACACAGTAGGTTAAGCAAAATGAGAAGATAGAGAAATACACAGCAGATGAAGGAACAAGGTAAAAACCCATGAGAACAAACAAATGAAGAGGAAATAGGCAGTCTACCTGAAAAAGAATTCAGAGTAATGATAGTAAAGATGGCCTAAAATCTTGGAAATAGAACAGAGAAAATACAAGAAACATTTAACAAGGACCTAGAAGAACTACAGACCAAACAAACAGTGGTGAACAACACAATAAATGAAATTAAGAATTCCCTAGAAGGAATCAATAGCAGAATAACTGAGGTAGAATAACAAGATAAGTGACCTGGAAGATAAAATAGTGGAAATAACTACTGCAGAACAGAATAAAGAAAAAAGAATGAAAAGAATTGAGGAAAGTCTCAGAGACCACTGGACCAACATTAAACACACCAACATTCAAATTATAGGGGTCCCCGAAGAAGAAAAAAAGAGACTGAGAGGGCTTCCCTGGTGGTGCAGTGGTTGAGAGTCCACCTGCCAATGCAGGGGACATGGGTTCGTGCCCCAGTCCGGGAGGATCACACATGCCATGGAGCGGCTGGGCCCGTGAGCCATGTTCGCTGAGCCTGTGCGTCCGGAGCCTGTGCTCTGCAATGGGAGAGGCCACAACAGTGACAGGCCTGCGTACCACAAAAAAAAAAAAAAAAAGGGACTGAGAAAATATTTGAAGAGATTATAGTTGAACACTTCCCTAATATGTGAGGAAATAGTAAGTCCAGGAAGTGAAAAGAGTCCCATACAGAATAAATCAAGGAGAAACACACCAAGACACATATTAATCAAACTGTCAGAAATTATATACAAAGAAAAAATATTAAAAGCAGCAAGGGAAAAAGAACAAAGGGGATCCCCACAAGGTTAAAAGCTGATCTTTCAGCAGAAACTCTGCAAGCCAGAAGGGAGTGTCAGGACATATTTAAAGTGATGAAAGAGAAACACCTACAACCAAGATTACTCTAGCCAGCAACGATCTCATTCAGATTTGACAGAGAAATTAAAACCTTTACAGACTGGCAAAACCTAGGAGAATTCAGCACCACAAAACCACCTTTAAAACAAGTGCTAAAGGAACTTCTCCAGGCAGGAAACACAAGAGAGGGAAAACACCTACAATTATAAACCCAAAACAATTAAGAAAATAGTAATAGGGAGACACATATCAATAACTACCTTAAATGTAAATGGATTAAGCCTCCAACCAAAAGACACAGACTGGCTGAATGGATTAAAAAGAAAAACCCGTATACATGCTGTCTACAAGTGACCCACTTCATACCTAGGGACACATACTGACTGAAAGTGAGAGGATGGAAAAAGATATTCCATGCAAATGGAAATCAAAAGAAAGCTGGAGTAGCAATTCTTATATCAGACAAAAGAGACTTTAAAATAAAGACTATTATAAGAGACACAGAAGGACACTACATAATGATCAAGGGATCAATCCAAGAAGAAGATATAAGAATTGTAATATTTATGCACCCAACATAGGAGCACCTCAATACATAAGGCAAATGCTAACAGCCATAAAAGGGGAAATCAACAGTAACACAGTCATAGTAAGGGACCTTAACACCCCAGTTTCACCAATGGACAGATCATCCAAAATAAAATAAATAAGGAAACACAAGCTTTAAATGATACATTAAACAAATTGGACTTAATTGATATTTATAGGACATTCCATCCAAAAACAACTGAATACACTTTCTTCTCAAGTGCTCATGGAACATTCTCCAGGATAGATCATACCTTCAGTCACAAATCAAGCCTTGGTAAATTTAAGAAAATTGAAATCTTATCAAGTATCTTTTCCAAACACAACGATATGAAACGAGATATCAATTACAGGAAAATATCTGTGAAAAATACAAATACATGGAGGCTAAACAATACACTACTAACTAACCAAGAGATCCCTGAAGAAATCAAAGAGGAAATCAAAAAATACCTAGAAACAAATGACAATGAAAACATGATGACGTAAAACCTATGGGATGCAGCAAAAGCAGTTCTAAAAGGGAAGTTTATAGCAGTACAATCCTACCTCAAGAAACATAAACATCTCAAATAAACAACCTAACCTTACATCTAAAGCAGTTAGAGAAAGAAGAACAAAAGAAGCCCAAAGTTAGCAGAAAGAAAGAAATCATAAAGATCAGATTAGAAACAAATGAAAATGAAATGAATGAAAAAATAGCTAAAATCAACAAAACTAAAAGATGGTTCTTTGAGAAGATAAACAAAATTGATAAACCAGTAGCCAGACTCATCAAGAAAAAAAGGGAGGAGACTTCCCTGGCTGTCCAGTGGTTAAGGCTTTGCCTTCCAATGATGGGGGTGCGGGTTCGAACCCTGGTCAGGGAGCTAAAATCCCACATGCCTTGGTGTCAAAAAACCAATACATAAAAAGAAGCAACATTGTAACAAATTCAACAAAGACTTTTAAAAAATGGTCCACATTAGAAAAAACCGTTAAAAAGAAAAAAGGGAGAAGACTCAAATCAATAGAATTAGAAATGAAAAAGGAGAAGTAACAACTGACACTGCAGAAATACAAAGGATCATGAGAGATTACTACAAGCAACTATATGCCAGTAAAATGGACAACCTGGAAGAAATGGACAAATTCTTAGAAAAGCACAACCCCCCGAGACTGAACCAGGAAGAAATAGAAAATATAAACAGACCAATCACAAGCACTGAAATTGAAACCATGATTAAAAATCTTCCAACAAACCAAAGCCCAGGACCAGATGGTATCACACGTGAATTCTATCAAACATTTAGAGAAGAACTAACACCTTTCCTTCTCAAACTCTTCCAAAATATAGCAGAGGAAGGAACACTCCCAAACACATTCTATGAAGCTACCATCACCCTGATACCAAAACCAGGCAAAGACGTTGCAAAGAAAAAAAAACTACAGGCCAATATCACTGATGAACATAGATGCAAAAATCCTTAAAAAATACTAGCAAACAGAATCCAACAGCACATTAAAAGGATCATACACCAGGATCAAGTGGGGTTTATCCCAGGAATGCAAGGATTCTTCAATATACACTAATCAACCAATGTGATACATGCACCATATTAACAAATTGAAGGAGAAAAACCATATGATCATCTCAATAGATGCAGAGAAAGCTTTTGACAAAATTCAACACTGATTTTTGATTAAAAAACTCTCCAGAAAGTAGACATAGAGAGAACTTACCTCAAAAAAATAAAGGCCATATATGACAGACTGAAAGCCAACATCGCTCTCAATGGTGAAAAACTGAAACCATTTCCTCTAAGATCAGCAACAAGACAAGGTTGCCCACTCTCACCACTATTATTCAACCTAGTTTTGAGATTTTTAGCCACAGCAATCAGAGAAGAAAAAGAAATAAAAAGAATCCAAATTGGAAAAGAAGAAGTAGAGGTGTCAGTGTTTGCAGATGACATGATACTATACATAGAGAATCCTAAAGATGCTACCAGAAAACTACTAGCGCTAATCAATGAATTTGGTAAAGTAGCAGGATATAAAATTAATGCACAGAAATCTCTTGCATTCCTGTACACTAATGATGAAATATCTGAAAGAGAAATTAAGGAAACACTCTCATTTACTGTTGCAACAAAAAGAATAAAATATCTAGGAATAAACCTACCTGAGGAGACAATAGACATGTATGCAGAAAACTATAAGACATTATGAAAGAAATTAGAGATAATACACACAGAGGTGAGATATACCATGTTCTTGGACTGGAAGAATCAACATTGTGAAAATGACTATACTACCCAAAGCAATCTACAGATTCAGTGCAATCCCCATCAATCTACCAATGGCATTTTTCACAGAACTAGAACAAAAAATTTCACAATATGTATGGAAACACAAAAGACCCCAAATAGCCAAAGCAATCTTGAGGAAAAAAATGGAGCTGGAGGAATCAGGCTCCCTGACTTCAGACAATACTTCAAAGCTACAGTAATCGAGATAGTATAGTACTGGCACAAAAAACAGAAATATAGATCAATGGAACAGGATAGAAAGCCCAGAGATAAACCCACACACATATGGTCACCTTATCTTTGATAAAGGAGGCAAGAATACACAATGGAGAAAAGACAGCCTCTTCAATAAGTGGTAGTGGGAAAACTGGACAGCTACATGTAAAAGAATGAAATTAGAACACTCCTTAACACCGTACACAAAAATAAACTCTAAATGGATTAAAGACCTAAGTGTAAGACTGGACACTATAAAACTCTTAGCAGAAAACATAGGCAGAACAAAAACATAGGCAGAACACTTTATGACATACATCACAGCAAGATCCTTTTTGATCCACCTCCTAGAGAAATGGAAATAAAAGTAAACAAATGGGACCTAATGAAAGTTAAAAGCTTTTGCACAGCAGAGGAAACCATAAACAGGATGAAAAGAGAACCCTCAGAAAGGGACAAAATATTTGCACACGAAGCAACTGACAAAGGATTAAACTCCAAAGTATGCAGGCAGTTCATGCAGCTCAATATCAAAATCAACCCAACAAACACCCCAATCCAAAAATGGGCAGAAGACCTAAATAGACATTTCTCTAAAGAAGATATACAGATTGCCAATAAACACATGAAAGAATGCTCAATGTCACTAATCATTATAGAAATGTAAATCAAAACTACAATGAGGTATCACCTCACACTGGTCAGAATGGCCATCATCAAAAAATCTACAAACGATAAATGCTGGAGAGGGTGTGGAGAAAAGGGAACCCTCTTGCACTGTTGGTGGGAATGTAAATTGATAGAGCCACTATGGCAAACAGCATGGAGCTTCCTTAAAAAACTTAAAATAGAACTACCATACGACCTAGCAATCCCACTACTGAGCATATACCCTGAGAAAACCATAATTCAAAAAGAGTCATGTACCACAATGTTCATTGCAGCTCTATTTACAAGAGCCAGGACATGGAAGCAACCGAAGCGTCCATCGACAGATGAATGGATAAAGAAGATGTGGCACATATATACAATGGAATATTACTCAGCCATAAAAAGAAATGAAATTTAGTTATTTGTAGTGAGGTGGATGGACCTAGAGACTGTCATGCAGAGTGAAGCAAGTCAGAAAGAGGAGAACAAATACCGCATGCTAACACATATATATGGAATGTAAAAACAAAAATGGTTTTGAAGAACCTAGGGGCAGGACAGGAATAAAGACACAGACGTAGAGAATGGACTTGAGGACACAGGGAGTGGGAAGCGTAAGCTGGGACGAAGTGAGAGAGTGGCATGGACATATATACACTACCAATCATAAAATAGATAGCTAGTGGGAAGCAGCCGCATAGCACAGGGAGATCAGCTCGGTGCTTTGTGATCACCTAGAGGGGTGGGATAGGGAGGGTGGGAGGGAGATGCAAGAGGGAGGAGATATGGGGATACATGTTTATGTATAGCTGATTCACTTTGTTATACAGCAGAAACTAACACACCATTGTAAAGCAATTATACTTCAATAAAGATGTTTAAAAAAAGAAAAAGAAAGAAAGAAACCACAGACAGTCATATCATATCACGTTACAGGGACTGCAAGTGTCTCTAAATATCATTTGTACTCATCATGTCTTGAAAATTATTGTGGTTATTATATCTGGTGCTAGATCTTGTTATTTAATGCATGAATGATGAAACTCAGTCATTATTTATCACAAAATTATTTTTGCTTAATATTTTGATGATTGCTTTTCAATATAATCAGTTTCATTTGTAATCATGTATATTTGATTCCCTGCATTTAAAAACATCATACTGGTTTACAGGCTTCACCTGAGAGCCAAGGGGCCTATGACACAAAATTGGCGAGGCACCCCTGTTCTAGGTCATCTAAGTGTACATAAGGATCACCTAGGAGACTTATTGGAAGTAGAGAGCCCTGGGTCTTATCCCCAAAGGATCTGATTCTATTGGTGAGAGGGGGACCCAGAAACCTACATTTTTATAACATACCCTAAGATACTGGTACAGATGGTTCATGGACTGCATTTTGAGAAAAAAGTGCTCTGAGAATTCTTAAATTTATTCTGGGGTCAACTAAGATCACCAGAGTCAAGCCCTTGAATACGGTTTCTTTAACTTATTATCTAATTATTTCAGGGTTTACACTTCACTATGTCATTGGCACACTGGGAAGATGTCATAAGTAGTGGCTGTATAAAAGTTGATGCTGTCCCCATTGTCAGGATTCCATGAATGCTGTCAGCTTCATCATTGTATATTTTTATGGACATCCCTGGTAGAATTTTTTTGTTGAAGTATAGTTGATTTACAATGTTGTGTTAGTTTCGGGTGTACATCAAAGTGATTTTCAGTTATGTATGTATATTCTTTTTCAGATTTTTTACCATTATATGTTATTACAAGATACTGAATATAGTTCCCTGTGCTATACAGTAGGACCTTGTTGTTTATCTGTTTTACATACACAGTAGTGAATATCAGTTCATCACAAACTCCTAATTTATCCCTCACCCCTCTTTCCCCTTTGGTAACCATGAGTTTGTTTTCTATGTCTGTGAGTCTATTTCTGTTTTGTAAATTTTATGGCTTTCAAATCAGAAAAAGTTGTGCTACTCCAAAGCAATTTTTTAAAAATCTTTGAACATTATTAATCCTAAGATGATTTTCCTCTTCACATTGGCCATGAGAATCTTAAACACAACTTTGTGTCTTATCTTTAAAAATCACTGATAACATATGATATGCATCTGTGTCCAAATACTATTCTGCATGACTTCAGCTATTCTCTATTCAAATCATATGACAAGCATTCCTTTGCTATTTCTGGGAAGCATTGTTCCAGCAGAAAAAAAAAAAACAAAAAGGAAAAAAAAAGTGTCAGGGGCTCAGCTTCTGAGCTTCAGAGTCGACTACTGAGTCTCATAGCACAGAGAACAGAGAGGATCATTTTTAAGTCTCAACTAGCATGTCCGTATCAAATGCCACAGCCCTAAAAGGATCCTGGCATAAAGTTTATGCTACAAATAATAAATCTGGAAATTACTGATAAAGTGCCAGACTACCCTGTTCTGACCAGCTGATTCTTCCGCAGGCTGGAGGATGGGAGTGCATGGTGGGAGGAGATTGTCAAGCTGGTGAATATCCAGATGCTGAGCCTGCAGCCTGCCCTCCCTCCCCTCCCCCAGCCCCTAGGCAACAGGACAATAGATCC
This sequence comes from Delphinus delphis, assembly GCF_949987515.2. Lineage (NCBI taxonomy): Eukaryota > Metazoa > Chordata > Mammalia > Artiodactyla > Delphinidae > Delphinus > Delphinus delphis. The sequence goes on from NC_082688.1 coordinate 98,515,587, forward strand.
AAAAGAAGCAGAGACCTGGGTGCAGCTGAGGAGGAGCTATTCAGACAGGGTCCCCACCTCTCCTGCCAGTATGCCAGGGCAGCCCCACAGCAGAAAGGGCCTGGGAAAGCCCCCTCAGGTCCTGCAGCCGAGAGTGATGGAGGATCAAGTCCCAAATATTTCTGTTCTCCATTCTTTTTTTTTGCACATTTTTTTCACATCTTTATTGGAGTATAATTGCTTTACAATATTGTGTTAGTTTCTGCTGTACAACAAAGTGAATCAGCTATATGTATACATATATCCCCATATCCCCTCCCTCTTGAGCCTCCCTCCCACCCTCCCTATCCCACTCCTCTAGGTGGTCACAAAGCATCAAGTTGACCTCCCTGTGCTATGCAGCAGCTTCCCACTAGCCATCCATTTTACATTTGGTAGTGTATATATGTCAATGCTACTCTCTCACTTTGTCCCAGCTTCCCCTTCCCCACCATGTCCTCAAGTCTGTTCTCTACATCAGCGTCTTTATTCCTGCCCTGCCACTAGGTTCTTCAGTGTGATTTTTTTAGATTCCATATATATGCGTTAGCATACGGTATTAGTTTTTCTCTTTCTGATTTACTTCACTCTGTATGACAGACTCTAGGTCCATCTACCTCACTACAAATAACTCAATTTTGTTCCCTTTTATGGCTGAGTAATGTTCCATTGTATATATGTTCTGCACATTTTTTAATTGAGGTGTTTGGTTTTTTTCGTTTGTTTGTTTTACATCTTTATTGGAGTATAATTGCTTTACAATGGTGTGTTAGTTTCTGCTGTATAACAAAGTGAATCAGTTATACATATACATATGTTCCCATATCTCTTCCCTCTTGCGTCTCCCTCCCTCCCACCCTTCCTATCTCACCCCTCTAGGTGGTCACAAAGCACCGAGCTAATCTCCCTGTGCTATGCAGCTGCTTCCCACTAGCTATCTATTTTATGATTGGTAGTGTATATATGTCCACTCTCTCACTTTGTCACAGCTTACCTTTCCCCCTCCCCATATCCTCAAGTCCATTCTCTAGTAGGTCTGTGTCTTTATTCCTGTCTTACCCCTAGGTTCTTCATGACATTTTTTTTTCTTAAATTCCATATATATGTGTTAGCATATGGTATTTGTCTTTCTCTTTCTGACTTACTTCACTCTGTATGACAGACTCTAGGTCCATCCACCTCATTACAAATAGCTCAATTTTTTTTTCTTCTTATGGCTGAGTAATATTCCATTGTATATATGTACCAAATCTTCTTTATCCATTCATCCAATGATGGACACTTAGGTTGTTTCCATCTCCTGGCTCTTGTAAATAGAGCTGCAGTGAACATTGTGGTACATGACTCTTTTTGAATTATGGTTTTCTCAGGGTATATGCTCAGTAGTGGGATGCTGGGTCATATGGTAGTTCTATTTGTAGTTTTTTTAAGGAACCTCCATACTGTTCTCCATAGTGGCTGTACCAATTCACATTCCCACCAGCAGTGCAAGAGTGTTCCCTTTTCTCCACATCCTCTCCAGCATTTATCGTTTCTAGATTTTTTGATGATGGCCATTCTGACCAGTGTGAGATGATATCTTATTGTAGTTTTGATTTGCATTTCTCTAATGATTAATGATGTTGAGCATTCTTTCATGTATTTGTTGGCAGTCTGTATATCTTCTTTGGAGAAATGTCTATTTAGGTCTTCTGCCCATTTTTGGATTGGGTTGTTTGTTTTTTTTGTTATTGAGCTGCATGAGCTTCTTGTAAATTTTGGGGATTCATCCTTAGTCACTTGCTTCATTCACAAATATTTTCTCCCATTCTGAGGGTTGTCTTTTCATCTTGTTTATGGTTTCCTTTGCTGTGCAAAAGCTTTGAAGTTTCATTAGGTTCCATTTGTTTATTTTGTTTTTATTTCCATTTCTCTAGGAGGTGGGCCAAAAAGGATCTTGCTGTGATTTATGTCATAGAGTGTTCTGCCTATGTTTTCCTCTAAGACTGTTCTCCATTCTTAAACGTAGTTGATGGAGGGCATGATCCCCAAAGAGGCATGGTGGCTCAGAAAACAGATGCCTTAGCTAATTCTAGCACAGATTGCTATCAGAAACCAGGTGGCAACACCTCACAAAAAGCAAGAATGACTTTCTCAGGCCACAAAAGCAGGTATACAAATATGGAATGTTCTTAAATTTCCATAACATGACTCATTTTCAAACCCAAGTCTCTGTCGTGCTGACTAGTGAAAATTTGCTTCTAGTCAATTCAGGGTTTTCCAGCCCACTGGATTTATCTTCCCTCCTCTGCTTGTTTCACTGGTGTGCCGATGTTCTGGGGTGCTGGGGACAGTGTCTTGGTCAGCTTGGGTTACTATAGCAAAATATCATAGGCTGGGGGCCTGAAACAACAGACATTTATTTCTCACAGTTTTAGAGTCTGGGAAGTCCAAGATCAAGGTGCCGGCAGATTCAGTTCCTGGCGAGGGCCCTCGTACTGGTTTCTAGATAGAACCATCTTGCAGCATGCTCATGTGACCTCTTCTTTGTGAGAACAGGGAGAGAGAGAGCTTTGGTCACTCTTCTTCTCATAAAGACACTACTCCCAGGAATTCCCTGGTGGTCCAGTGGTTAGGACTCGGTGCTTTCAGTGACATGGGCCCGGGTTCGATCCCTGGTCAGAGAACTAAGATCCCGCAAGACACATGGCACAGCCAAAAAAGAAAAATGAAAAAAAAGACACTACACCCATCATGGGAGCTCCACCTTCACGATCTAATTTAAACATTGTTACCCTGGGGCCCTCCCTGATGGCGCAGTGGTTAGGAATCTGCCTGCCAATTCGGGGGACATGGGCTCGACCCCTGGTCCGAGAAGATCCCACATGCTGCGGAGCAACTAAGCCCCTGCACCACAACTACTGAGCCTGAGCTCTAGAGCCTGCAAACCGCAACTACTGAAGTCCGCCTGCCTAAAGCCTGTGTTCCATAACAAGAGAAGCCACCGCAATGAGAAGCCCTAGCACCACAAAGAAGAGCAGCCCCTGCTCGCCGCAACTAGAGAAAGCCCGCGTGCAGCAACAAAGACCCAACACAGCCAAAAATAAAATAAATAAATTTATAAAAGTAAATAAGTAAATAAACCTAATTACCCCCCACAGACCCCAGCTCCAAATGCCATCGAATTGGGGATTAGGCCTTCAACAGATGAATTTGGGGGGGACATACAACCAGCCCATGACAGGTGGAGAGGGTCAAGGTTGCCCCCAGCCCTGGTCACCAGCTGTCTGGATGGCATCTCCTGGTGCACCTTCATCCTTGCTGCTTTTTCACCACCACACACACCCTCTCAGAGCACTGTTCGGCCAGTGGCCTCAGCGGAGATGCTCCCGGGATCTCACCTCCATGGCTGCGTCAGCTACTTGGCCTATGGAGGCTCCGTCTTGGAGGCTGGAACAGTGGGGCTCTCCATGTGTTCTTTCCAGAAACCTTGTGCTCTGAATCCTGCAGGACTTTGATTTTCAACCCCAAGCAACTCTTTTCTCTCAAATGATTATCTCAGTTACATATTTCAAAGATCCGGTTGTAATGCCAAAACTGACCTATGCATTGACCATTTCTGCATCCCTGCTTCTAAGGATGGTGGCCAGACCAAGGGGAGGGGACAGTGAGCAGGGGCAGCACGGATGGAGGTGGCAGAGGGATTACGGGATAAGAGGCCAAGCAACTGATGCTTCCAAATGTATCCTGAGTGCAGTTTTACCTCTGCCTCTAATATTTTCCTACCTTTACCCTGACTTTTATGTTATTCTCTTGAATTTGTGTTCAAGACAGAATTTGTTCGAATATTTTGCAGGTTAACGTGAGATACAGATAACAAAATGTAACATATCATGGCGGGAGGGGGGTTCACTAAGTTGTAGCTATTAATTATCTCCATTTTACAGATAATTAATAGTAGGTGCTCACTAAATAGTGGGTATCTTATTATCTCCATTTTTTACAGCAGAGGAAATGAAGAATCCAAGAGTTTAAGTGACTTGTTCAACATAATACAGCTAATGTTTGGGAGGACCAGGAGGCAAAATTCTACCTCTAAACCCTATGCTTTTTCCACTGTAACAACTTTGTCCCTTTCTAATACTTTTTCAAGTGATTTTATATTCAAGCATCTAGTGGATTTATGAACCTTCCCTACCAGGGTGTTAAGATAGATCTTCAAATGTATTTCTAAAGAACTTTGAATTTCCCTAGTGAAAATTCTCATTGAAAATAGCTGTATCATCAGCTCTTAATTATTGGTGACAGTGAGAGACCGGGATAGAGCAGTTGGATGAGATTCATAAGTAATCATCTTTTTTGAGTCAAGAGTCTCAGGCTGCTTCTTCCATCACTTCTCCTGCTGGAGCTTCCCATGGGGAGAACCTAGTTTCCCAAGAGGCTGAACTCCCAAGGTTTGAGCTGGGGAGAGTTGTCGTGATCAGACATCTGCATTAATATGGCATGGAAACAGCAATCCAGGAGAACAAAGGAACACAGGTAACTTAAGGAGGGAGTGGAGTGATCCAAGGAAGTGAATTTCAAGACAGTTTTTTAACCAGAAATAAGTGCTCAAATCAATGCGATGGATCTGGTCAGATTCTGCATTACCACACTAACTGTTTTTCTGGATCAGTGTCACCCTTTTTGGAAGGGACATGGGATATCCTTGTCTGTCAGACAATCTGAAAAGAGACAGTAATCTAAAGAGTTTGTCAAACACTTTTTTTTTTTTTTGGCCTCTCCCGTTGCAGCGCACAGGTTCCAGACGCGCAGCCCCAGCGGCCATGGCTCACGGGCCCAGCCGCTCCGCGGCATGTGGGATCTTCCCAGACCGGGGCACGAACCCGTGTCCCCTGCATCAGCAGGCAGACTCTCAACCACTGTGCCACCAGGGAAGCCCTGTCAAACACTTTTAAATTTTTTATTTCTATTTGGTGAGTTATTGGGCCAATCTCCATTTTTGCACCTAGATCCCCAAGGAAAGTGGGAATAACGGAGATAGCTAGAAACTTGCTGTTTTGTTGTAGAATAGATGTTACCAGAGCCATGAACATTATTAAATACCTGCTATGTGCTAAGTAAAGAAAAGTATTGATTACTGCAAGGTAAGAGCAGCCATGCATCCCCTAGCGTTTAGCATAAGAGCTTACAAAGGAGCTAAAGTCATCCAACAAGGGAAAAATAAGGGGAGGCTTATACAGTGAATACCATGGAGAAATAAGCAACAAGCCAGAGGTCAGACCAGAACTAGAACCATACATCTGCTCCCTTGATCTCTGATAGAGAAGCTCGAGGTGTCTACCTCTACACTCAGTCAAATACATTAGAATTAGGTATAATCCCATGTTTCCATGACAGTGTAACCAACCAACTCCAGCACATGAGATTGAGTTGGACAAAGACAGATCTGAACCAATTATGATTTCCTGGTACTGGTATGAATATAGAAGTGACAAAAGCAAAATGCCCAGAGGAAGACTGGATGTAGCTCAATGATCTGTGTGTTCACCAGACCTACCTTACCCCAAATAGAGTCTCACCTTTTAGCTGCTCCTCACGGAGTGATCTCTGAAATTTTGAAGGCTTCAGAAGAGATTCCACTTTATTTTTAGATCTGCCCTAGGATGAGTGTTTCTGATCTTCCATCTCTGCAATCTTAGCTGGAACCAGGGAGGCCTCTTTCCTGCTTCATCCTGGCCAACCCCATGATTGGGAACCAGCTCTGAGGTTGGCACCAGAAAGCTTGGGTTTTATTTCTCTGAAATAAATTAACCCCCCAAAATGACACATAAATAGAACAGTGAATGAGGCAGGTAATTGCAAGGCTTCCCCTGAAACACAACCATTTGCAAACCTCTATCAAATGAGAATAGAGAATTCCCCTGGAAGAAGAAGAGAAGGCAGGGGTATGACCTAACTCTGTGCCTAGAATCTGGGTTCCAGTGGCACAGCTTCCACTTCTGGCTACGTTTTTTTAGGGACCTGAGAAGTAGAGTCTAGAAACTATCCTGGAAACTGGAAATTATCCTGGAAAGTAGCCTAAGATCTTCTTTCCCCAAGAAAAAGGCCAAAGGCTCTGTCCCTGCTTATGGACACTGATCATGTTGATTAAGGGGGCTCTAATCCAACTGTTGTCGTAAGGTATCCTCACATGGACCAAGGCTCTGGGCTAGGGACATCTCTATCTATCCTACAACAAAGCAGGGAGTCTCTTGCTGTCGCTGCCATTTACTATCACTGGTCAAAACTGTAGTGGTCCCTTATTTGGAATTCAGACTCAAAAATGGAGATTGTCTCAATAACTGCCCAAATGCCTTGCAGTAGTCAGGCACTGAGAGAAATTAACAAGCAGAAGTTTATCCAAATGGGATCATGAACCAGTTCTTCAAACTCAAAAAAAAAAAGAAAGGAGCTCTGAGTCAAATGCATGAAGCCTGAATCTGATTTTCAGAGTGTCAATGGTATAAAATCTGATTATCTATGCATGACTCTACTTTATACGCTTTCTAAAGTCATGTAAACCAGTTAATCATAGTACTATGAAGTGGGGTTAAATATAGCCTTTCATAGCAATCTATTGTACATAAGTATTGATAAATCCTTACTTCTCCACTCTGGGCTGGTTCTGGACCTGAGTTCCTCAGTGGTCAAGAATGTTATGAAACTGGAGACCTTCCCTGGAAAAGGAAGATGAAGAAGAGAAGGAGGAAGAGGAAAAGGATGAAGAAGAAGAGGAGGAAGAGGAAGAGATGGAGGAGGAAGAGGAAGATGAGAAGAAGAAAAAGAAGAAAAACTGTTCCTGGTGGAAGGGATCCTTGTTAAGTACTCAAGAGGCTGGTGCCTCAGAAGCAGGTAGAAAAAGAAAAAGCAGTGAGATAGAGTCTAAAGACAAAAGCCTTATGAAAAAGATGAAACCCACACCTGGATCTAAAAAGCCAGGATCTACAAAATGAGGAGCCAGGAGTGGCCTGGCTGAGTGACCGAGGGAGGGCCCAAGAGGCCACAATGCAGAGTGGGCCTTCCTGGGGGTGTGTTGCGAGCACAGGGTATCCCCCCACCCCAGACCCCTCCATCTGAGTCTGAATGTGACAAGGGTGTTGAGGGGTCTGGGGGCGACACAAACTCCCCTCTTTCTCCATTCTCCAGTTTCAGCAGAACCAGGAGAGAAGAGCCCAACCTCATGGCTATAAGACATTTCCTTTGTGGAAGGGGAGGAGAGTAGCAATTTTTTTATCACAACAAATTAAAAGATGAAGAAACATGGATAAGTAAAGTTATCTTTAAGACAATGATGATCATATTTGAAGGGTCTTTAGAGAAACACTCTTTTAGGCTCTTTGAGAAACTGACCAGGGAGGCATGTTTTGCTGCCTTTGTTTCTTCCTGGCAGATTCCCCTGTAGCCAGCCAGACATGAGCTCACTCCAAGAGCTGCCCACTGCCATAGATATTGTGCTATTGGTGCCCTATTTTCTTTGACATCAACACATTGCAGGTTCCTTCTGCTTACCCCTGTGCCTTGTACATTGCCTGGCATAGGGTAGGCCCTAGGTAAGTATTTGTCAAAGGCCATTAAATAGAATGACGTGCCTTTATGCATCTTCTCAGTAGTAGAAGATTCCTCCTAGACCCTCATTCTGCAAGTCTGGCTCCAATTGGATTCTATATAAGCCTGTCCCAGCTGGTCAGAGACCACCATCAAGATGCCCATAAATGGAGTGCCCTATTGAATACCCCATGTTCTTGGAAGTATTATAGTTCGCCATCTTCCATGGTGACCACTCTATACCCTGTTAAATTTCTTTTTTTTTAATTTTATTTTTATTTTTTTAACATCTTTATTGGGGTATAATTGCTTTACAATGGTGTGTTAGTTTCTGCTGTATAACAAAGTGAATCAGTTATACATATACATATGTTCCCATATCTCTTCCCTCTTGCGTCTCCCTCCCTCCCACCCTCCCTATCCCACCCCTCTAGGCGGTCACAAAGCACCCAGCTGATCTCCCTGTGCTATGCGGCTGCTTCCCACTAGCTATCCATTTTACATTTGGTAGTGTATATATGTCCATGCCTCTCTCTCGCTTTGTCACAGCTTACCCTTCCCCCTCCCCATATCCTCAAGTCCGTTCTCCAGTAGGTCTGTGTCTTTATTCCTGTCTTACCCCTAGGTTCTTCATGACATTTTTTTTTCTTAAATTCCATATATATGTGTTAGCATACGGTATTTGTCTTTTTCTTTCTGACTTACTTCACTCTGTATGACAGACTCTAGGTCTATCCACCTCATTACAAATAGCTCAATTTCGTTTCTTTTTATGGCTGAGTAATATTCCATTGTATATATGTGCCACATCTTCTTTATCCATTCATCCGATGATGGGCACTTAGGTTATTTCCAACTCCGGGCTACTGTAAATAGAGCTGCAATGAATATTTTGGTACATGACTCTTTTTGAATTATGGTTTTCTCAGGGTATATGCCCAATAGTGGGATTGCTGGGTCATATGGTAGTTCTATTTGTAGTTTTTTTAAGGAATCTCCATACTGTTCTCCATAGTGGCTGAACCAATTCACATTCCCACCAGCAGTGCAAGAGTGTTCCCTTTTCTCCATACCCTCTCCATCATTTATTGTTTCTAGATTTTTTGATGATGGCCATTCTGACTGGTGTGAGATGATATCTCATTGTAGTTTTGATTTGCATTTCTCTAATGATTAATGATGTTGAGCATTCTTTCATGTATTTGTTGGCAGTCTGTATATCTTCTTTGGAGAAATGTCTATTTAGGTCTTCTGCCCATTTTTGGATTGGGTTGTTTGTTTTTTTGTTATTGAGCTGCATGAGCTGCTTGTAAATTTTGGAGATTAATCCTTTGTCAGTTGCTTCATTTGCAAATATTTTCTCCCATTCTGAGGGTTGTCTTTTGGTCTTGTTTATGGTTTCCTTTGCTGTGCAAAAGCTTTGAAGTTTCATTAGGTCCCATTTGTTTATTTTTGTTTTTATTTCCATTTCTCTAGGAGGTGGGTCAAAAAGGATCTTGCTGTGATTTATGTCCTAGAGTGTTCTGCCTATGTTTTCCTCTAAGAGTTTGATAGTTTCTGGCCTTACATTTAGGTCTTTAATCCATTTTGAGCTTATTTTTGTGTATGATGTTAGGGAGTGATATAATCTCATACTTTTACATGTATCTGTCCAGTTTTCCCAGCACCACTTATTGAAGAGGCTGTCCTTTCTCCACTGTACATTCCTGCCACCTTTATCAAAGATAAGGTGTCCTTATGTGCGTGGGTTTATCTCTGGGCTTTCTATCCTGTTCCATTGATCTATCTTTCTGTTTTTGTGCCAGTACCATACTGTCTTGATTACTGTAGCTTTGTAGTATAGTCTGAAGTCAGGGAGCCTGATTCCTCCAGCTCCTTTTTTCGTTCTCAAGATTGCTTTGGCTATTTGGGGTCTTTTGTGTTTCCATACAAATTGCGAAATTTTTTGTTCTAGTTCTGTGAAAAATGCCAGTGGTAGTTTGATAGGGATTTCATTGAATCTATAGATTGCTTTGGGTAGTAGAGTCATTTTCACAATGTTGATTCTTCCAATTCAAGAACATGGTATATCTCTCCATCTATTTGTATCATCTTTAATTTCTTTCATCAGTGTCTTATAATTTTCTGCATACAGGTCTTTTGTCTCCTTAGGTAGGTTTATTCCTAGATATTTTATTCTTTTTGTTGCAATGGTAAATGGGAGTGTTTTCTCGATTTCACTTTCAGATTTTTCATCATTAGTATATAGGAATACCAGAGATTTCTCTACATTAATTTTGTATCCTGTTACTTTACCAAATTCATTGATTACCCTGTTAAATTTCTGACCATCTTGTCTACAGCCCTTCCTTCTTCTCTGACTCCCCTCTTTACCACCATTCTAGGTTCAATGCCTATATGGATGGAGAAAGATAGATAGATGATAGATAGATAGATAGATAGATAGATAGATAGATAGATAGCACTTTGGTCTTATTACTGTAGAAAAATCAGAAAGAATGAGATGTGCTACCCACCTCCTCTTCTTCCTCTCAAGAGGGTAGGTAAGGCTTTGAGTCCTAGAAACTGTGCTTCTTTTGCCCAAAAAATAGGGTTAAAAGATCTTTATTGTTAAAAATCATGTGATCTCAGAGACCAAAAGACCAAAAAAAGAGTTGTCTGAAAAGAGGACTAGTACCAGAGCTTGGGATTGGGACAGGAGACGGTAACATGACACAGGCAGACCTTAGAGAAGTTTGGAAAGATTACAAGACACAGAGAGTTATGGGAGTTCTGGGAGTAGGAAGGGTCTATATCCTGCTCCCTTGCAGGCGCGTAGGAGGTGTCAGGACCTCAGAGAGCAATGCCTCTGTAGGCTGCATCTAGGTGACTAGAAGATGCAGCTTGGGCTAAGGATGGGCTTAGCCCAAGAACTAAGCATGGGCCTCAGCAAAGGCTGTATGTGCCAGCTTGCACAGAGGCAGCCAAGCTTCAAGGGACTGTATGGGCTTGAAAATTGGACAGTGTCATCTGAACTAAAGACCAGAGGGTGCCCGGCAAATAGTCTGCACTTTTTAAGATTCTATGACTCACACCTCAAAGAAGGCATAGAGCCGGGGAAAAGGAGCCCCAATTGTGGCTAAGATTGGATTTTCCATTGGCCTGGCAGGATGTGGGCTCAGAATAAAATAGAGTTAGAGGGAAGAAAACTTTCTTTATAACTCACCTTGTAAGTAGAGTAAAATTCATCCTTGTGCTGCCCTCCCAAGCAGCCCTGTACAGCCCAGCCTGGCTGGTCCCAGACATTCCAAGGCAGATCCGCCTTCAATATGCATGAACCAATGCTAGTTAGAAGTTAATATTTCATGAGTTTCCCTTACTATACTGTGGCTTTGCAATGTCAGAGTTTCAAAGCTTTGTCGTGAATGCTGTCTACCAACTTCCCAAGGCCCTCAGCTCTGAGCAGGCACTGAATGCTCAAAGGTACCTCCCTATTTCAGTCACCATTCCTGTCACAAAACTGCAAGCTGCAGTCCTCGGAACAGCTTTGTTCTGTCCATGTATTACTTGTCATCTGTAAGGATTGAATCTGATATGTGGTTATAAAGTAATGAGACTGACTTTTAAACAAATCACAGACCTTATGAATCCAGATGAGTGCTGGCCTTCAGTGATGTCACCCTGGGAGGCTGGCCACACACTTACAGCAATGAGGCTGCCACTCCAGGCACCAAGACTGGAATTTCTCTATGGAAAGTGACTGCAGGAACAATTACCCAATTACAGAGGAAAATAGAAAATCAGTCCCACCACTTGGTGGCACTAATGGCTCTCAAGTGTGGTTCGTTGTTTGTGTGTCAGCCTCCCCTGGTAGCCCGCGTCCTCCTCAAGATCATGTGTCTCATCCATCATTGCATTGCCCAGGCAGCGTACAGAACCCAGTACAGAGGAGGTACTTCATAAATGTTTGGTGAATAAACAACGGGCTCCTCATTGACCCAGTGATTTTTTTCCTTCCCCTTTTTTCCATCTTCTCCATTAGATGCTTATTTTTTTTATCCATATCCTCCTTTTCTTGCTGCATAAGTCACAACAAAAAATACCTAGGGAGGGAGCTAGAATTGACCACAGAGCACAGAGGGACTGAGGCTTCTGCATCCATCAGGATAGGCTAGACTATGTCATAGTAACCAGCAAACCCCAAATCTCAATGGTTTAAAATGGTGAAAGTTCATTGCTACCTCATTGTACAGGTACCAAGTGTAGAGGTAAATGTAGGGGGCTCTGCCTCATGTAGTCAGTTGCCTACCTAGGCCAACAGAAACCACCATACTCTCAGCAGACACTTCAGGGTTCATACAGTACAGGAGGAATGACAAGGCCAGAGGTGTTCACCCCAGAAATTAAATTCCCTACCTGGAAATAACATAAGTCTACCCACAGCCCACATGGCCCACTGGTCTCATGACCTCACTATAAGGAAGGACAGGGAAAAAAACTGTCATCCTCCTATGTGACTGGAAGAAGAGGAATACAAGATCAAGATAAGGGTAAGTATTCGAATTCTCTACCACATCTGGATGTCAGCAAGAGCTGATCAATGAACACATCAAGTGTGGTATATCGTTACATTAGTGGCCCCTCAGTGGATCATGCCTCCCAGAATCTATTCCTTTTCTTAGTTCACCCTCACATTGACTATGAACTTGGCCAAGTTACTTTCTTTGGTCAATGGGACATCAGCAAATGTAATGCAAGCCAGGGATTTATAAGTGCTTGCACACTGAGGCTTGCTCTCTTGAAATGCCGCCACTACCCTGTACCCTGTAGAAAGTCCAGACTTTCTGCTGGAGAGGCCACACAGAAAAGAATAGAGGTGCCTCTGTGGATAGCCCCAGCCAACTGGAAGATGTGCACGAGGCCATCTCCATCAGCCAGCTCCCAGATGAACTGACAACTGAGTATAATAAGCATATGACTGAACCCAGCCAACACCATGCGGGACAGAGATAAACCATCCAAGCTAAGCCTGCCCAAATTACTGAACCACAGAAGAGTGAGCAAATAAATGGTTCTTGTTTGAAACCACAAAAACGTGGAGTGATTTGTTGTACAGCGTTAGATAACTGCTAATGCAATTCTTATCTAGAAGGGGAGTACTGCCATAACAAAAATCTAAAACATGTGGTATTGGCTTTGTGACAAACCAGACGATAGGAGCTGGGAAAGAAGTGAATAGATTGTCAGCAGAGGCTGGAGAAATGGTGAACAATCTTTTAGTGTATGCTAAAAATATAGTGAGGAAATTGTTACTAGGAGTTGGGAAAAGGACAATCTATGTTATGTAGTAGCAGAATCATTGGCAAAAATGTTGCCTGCAGTAACTTAAAAAATATAAAGTACCTAATGAACTTATGGATTTAGCTAAGGAAATTTCTAGACACAATGTTGAAGGCATCAACTAGATGCTTCCAGTTGTATATGATAAGATACCACCAAGAGAGATAAGCCAAAAGAGAAACTGTTCAGTATTCAAGGATATTTTAGGAGAAATGTAGAGAGCCCAGAAATTCCTGGTTTAGAAAAAATTAAACTGTTTTTCATCCCTAGTATCTCCAGCCAGGCAAAAATTCTCACATAAAAAGTGACCTCAGCATAAAGATCAAATCAGGGGTATGCTTGTAAGACCTCTGAAAGGAAGTGCCTAGGAGACCCTCTCAACTAGATAAACGGACTTCTGAGAATCTTGAGGGCATTGTCCCACAGCAGCTTGATATGCTCAAAGAGAGGGTCTGTCTCAAAAAAAATTATAGATAAAGTCTTGAGGGCATAAAGTTAATCCCGATAAGATTCCTAGTAAATGCACAAAAGTTTTAAGAGAGTTTTATCAATGAAAGCATTACAAGGTTCAACTAAAAGTGAAAGAGATCATTCAAAATGAAAAGAGGCCACTGGACCTCCACTTTCTGCAAGCAGGGATCAGACTGAGAAGGCTACTTAGCTACAGACATGCATAATTTCCTATGTGAAAGAAAATACATCTCAGAGGGTGGAGCTAAGAGCCCAGAGGGAAGACCTAAAAGCCACAGAGAACAATTGGCTAGGTATCCCTCTGAGGGAGCAGAATCGTGTCCTAATCAAGGAACATTTTCTGACCCTTATAGGGGAAACCAACATGTGACCAGCTGGACTTCATAATTTCTGTAAACTAGTGACTGCTCTGTGGTTCCCATCCTATCCATTTTAAATAAGAGTGGCTGTAGGGTCTATCTAGTTCCTTTCTCATTACTGTGTTTTAGGGGTGAAGGGATAGAATACTTACTTATCTTTTAAGTTGAAGAGTTGAAGGTCTCTGTATCAAGGGAAGCTTGGTGCTTTGTGTCCACCTAGAGGGGTGGGATAGGGAGGGTGGGAGGGAGATGCAAGAGGGAAGGGATATGGGGATATATGTTTATGTATAGCTGATTCACTTTGTTATACAGCAGTAAGCTAACACACCATTTTAAAGCAATTATACTTCAATAAAGATGTTAAAAAAAAAAGAAAAGCTAAAAATAAATAAATAAAATTTTTTTAAAAAGAGAGAAGCTGCATCTGAAAAGCCATACTTGAGAAGTTGTATCTATGTGATAACCTGGTGCAGATCATCAGATAATGGACTTCCAGCTTGATGTCATAATGAGATAAAACTTTGGGGGGCCTTGGGAAGCGTGAGTGTATTTTGCACATGCCAGGGAGTGATTTGCTGAGACCAGGGGATAGACTGTCATATACTGTTTCTACAGATGGCCCATTTCTTCCACCCATGCAATGTGACTCTGCAGCTCTCTCCATTGCAGTGGGAAAACTATTTCTCCACCCCTTGCATCTCAGTTGGTTCTGTAATTTGCTTTGGCCAATCAAATGTGGCAAAAGTGATATTGTGTGACTTCTGAGCCCTGGCCTCAAAACAGCTGCTATCCTCGTCCTGTTGAAAAGCGACTGTCACCATGTAAAAGAAAAACTGATTATCCTGCCAGGAAGGGAGAGACCATGTAAAGGAGAACCAGAAACCCCAGCCAAAAGCCCTAGCTGGGGACATGTGAATGAGACCAGGCATGTGAGTGAATCCTTCTTGGGACATCCAGCCTCCATCGAGCTGCTGGATGACTGCAACCACAAAAGTAACCCCCAGCTAAGCCCAGTCCATATTTCAGGGTTCATACAGTACAGGAGGAATGACAAGGCCAGAGGTGTTCACCCCAGAAATTAAATTCCCTACCTGGAAATAACATAAGTCTACCCACAGCCCACATGGCCCACTGGTCTCATGACCTCACTATAAGGAAGGACAGGGAAAAAAACTGTCATCCTCCTATGTGACTGGAAGAAGAGGAATACAAGATCAAGATAAGGGTAAGTATTCGAATTCTCTACCACATCTGGATGTCAGCAAGAGCTGATCAATGAACACATCAAGTGTGGTATATCGTGGTATACCACGTGGTATACCACGAGCAAATAAATGATTGTTGTTTTAAGCCAATATTTTTACATGGTTTATGTTCAAATAATAACTAGATAATAATAACTAAAATATCAAGAAATAGACTAATAGTTTAGTTAGTGTATCTGTGCTATATAAAAGCCAACTATTCATAAATAAACACTTTATAATACACGGTCTTATTTGATTTCCTCCGTGATTTGTGCCATAGGTGTTATTATCTCTATCTATAGATAAAGAAGCAGAAGCTCAGAGACGTTAAGTAACTATTCAGGGCCGTGCAGCCTGTAAGTGAACCAGGACTCAATTTTTCCAGTTCTAAAATCCAGGGTGCTACCTGTTTTTAGTAGTTCAAAGTCCTGGACCAAGAGAAAGGGCATCTGTGGAGACACACTTGAGGAGCCTTATCTGCTTCTGAACCTGATGCAGATCATGAGATAATGGACTTCATGTCTGATGCCATAATGAGAAATAATTTTTTGTTATACCACTGGTGCTTCTTAGATCCTACAGTTAGATAACTTCAACATAGTCTAGAAATTTAAATCCCTAGAACTTGAAGACTGGAATTAACAGTTTATCTATGGGCAGGTAGACAAGCATGGAGATGCATGGAGTAGACAGATGTTAATGTGACCAATCACACCCCTGCTTCCAGGCCTTTGCGTTTGCTCTTTCCACTGCATGAACCACTCCCCATGGAACCCATTGGGCATTGAACCTTCCCCTCCTTTAAGTCTGTTCTATGTTGCCTTGTCTGTAGGGTCTTCCGTGGCTGCCCCAGACAGACCCATGCACAGTCTATTCCTCTTTCTGGTTTGCTTTGCTCCACAGCACTTACCACCCTCTGACATGCTATTTGTTTTACTGCTTTATTTGTTTATTTATTTGTTGTCTGTCTCTCCCCCACAAGGATGGAAGCTCCATGAGGATAGGGATTTTCATCTTGTCTTACCAGTGCATCCCCAATGCCTAGAACAGTTCCTGGCACGTGGTAGGTGCTCTGTAAATGTGTGCTGAATGAATGAATACATAAACAATACAATACATAAACAAAATAGTTTCAGTAAGAAAGTTTGGCTTAAAGATGTTTAAATTCTAGAAGCCTCTGTCTGAATATCTGTAAATGCCCTGGCTCTCTGTGAATTCTGTTTTCTGTGCCTCTTGTGAAATCAACCTTCCCTCAGCCTCTGAATTCTAAAGGAAACTGCTGGCCCTCTTGGGATCCTAAGAAATGGGGCTATTCAGTCCCAATTCTCCCAATGTCCTGACCCCAGAATGTCAAGATACTCATTCTTCCCTGTCTTCCTTTCCCCTTTTCCATGTGCTTTCCAAGGAGTCCCACGGCCACTGACTCAGCTCTTCTCTAACAAGAGCTCATGTGTGCACAGAGAAAGATATACAAAATGAAGTGATGAAAGGGGGAAAGGTAGAGGCTTCCTCACAGGTTCCAAGCAATGAACACAGAGAAATGAGCATTCTGAGTGCTCTTCTCCCATAGGACAGGTGGAGCTCCTTGGAAAAACAGTGTGGGCTCTTGAACAGACCCTGCCATAACTGCTTGTTTCTACCCCAGTACCTTTGTTTATGCTGTATACACACACACACACACACACACACACACACACACACACATACCCCTATCTGAAATATCAAACTCTAACCCCAGATCAACCCCATATTTCAGAACACATTTATTTCTTGCTATTTATTCTTACCACACTAACACTGGTTCTTCTCCTTCGGAATGTTACAGCATTTATGGTCCACAGCAATCTATATTAGTCAAGGTCCCAGCAGGAAACAGATGTCACAGTCAGCTGGGATGTTTAAAGAGATGTTTTATAGAAGATCTATTTACAGAGGTGTGAGTAAGGGTTAAAGGAACTGTGTTATTCTGGGTCCTCTGTGAAGAAGATGCCAAGACTAAGATTAAACTTGCAAGGATTTTTCAGGGGAAATATCTATGAGGGGAAAAAATGGGTAGGGTCCAGATAAAGCTAGAAGAACAGTCAGACCATGATGCAAGTTTGAACCTAAAGGGAGGCCAGAGGAATAGAATGTTGGGTAGAAGTATCCTAAAGGATGATACAATCTGAGGAAATTTTAGGAGTCCTCCAGCCGATGTCGGTCATCAGAGGATCTTGTGTCTCCCAAGAATGGACCTTCCTTACTATACCTGCGACACTCATTCATTGACTGGGAGCAGCCCGCGGGAAGTGGAGCCTCAGTGCAAATGTGGTGGTGGGCTTTACAACTAGCACCCTTAGGCATCTGTGCTCCCTGTAGTTGGAGGTCTGCAAGGCTTATTCTCATGGTCACCACAGCCTATCCCTTCCACCAAACAAATCTACTTCTCTACAAGATTTGGGCAGCAGTTCCCCCATGGTTCCAGGAGGCCTTTTTTCCTGAGGGGGAATCAGAAGAGGGAGGTTAGCAGGGTGAATTACTGCTCCCATCTTTGCAATTGACTGTGGGGTCAGAACAAATACCACCCTCTCCCTGCTCCACTACCCTTTTTTAAATTTTCCTCAAGCTCAACTATGACTCATCAAGATTTTGGCAGGTCTTGGTGGCTTCCCTGGTGGTGTGACCCAAACCTTCATTCCTGAGGGTTATGAACCCATGATAATCACTCATCTCAGGCCAGGGTGATTGCATGTGTCCATTCATACTTACAATGTGGTAAAGGAGCACAAGGAGAGACCCAAGTGGACCACCCAGTGTGTTAGCTCAGGCTGCTTTAAACAAAATACCACAGACTGGGGGGCTTAAACAATATAAATTTTTATCTTCTCACAGTTCTGAAGAGTGGAAGTCCAAGATCAAGGTGACAGCAGGTTTAGCGTCTGATGAGAGCTCTCCCTTTTGTTGTAGACAGCCACCTTCTTGCTGTTTACTCCCATGGCTTTTCCTCGGTGCCTGCACATGAAGAGACAGAGCTTTCTGGTGTCTCTTCTTGTAAGGATAAGAGTCCAGTCAGATCAGGACCCCATCTTTAAGACCTCATTTAACCTCAATTACTTCTTTAGAGACCCCCATTTCCAGACACAGCCACACTAGATGCTAGAGCTTCAACATATGGATTTTGGAGGGACAGGTTTAGTTACTAACATCTGGATTCCATGTGTCTTCTTTCCTGCCACTATTGTGTAAAAGCAGAGCTGCATCCTCCTGCTGGTCAAAGTCACTTGCCCCTGTAAGTGTAGTGACTCCTTTCCTTGCCCGTTGTCTCTGGGCACAATGAACCTAATGTGCCCTGAGAGCATCTGCGAGTTGTGGTTCAATGGTACACTTGCTGTGACCCATGACAAGGGTTCACCTCTTCAGCAATCCTCCAACCCTGCAGAACCCAAAGTTGCAGGAACAAGGCATATAACATCCCCCCATGGGTCATTGGTATGATGGTAAATTTGGCCACCCCTTCTGCTACCCCTTGGTTCCTGGACCCTTGAATTCTTATTGGAGACGGAACAACACATAAGAGTCACTGATTTAATAAATACTCTTCATCCTGAATGATGGCATCCAATCGCTTCAGAATGTTTCCTCTAAGCTAGGGCTTCCATTGTACTGATAGAAGGCTATTCTAGTGTTCCATGAGGATGGCTGCCTCTGAGTATGTAGTATGTAATAAAACAAATATATCTGCTAGTTGTGGTCCCAGTCTCACACTTTCTTCAACGTGAAGTGGATCTTCTGATTGTATGTTGTACTGTGTGGGGTTCCATACCTATGGATCAGGCATTCTATAAACACCTAGATAGTAATTCTGGCTGAGGTTTTGCTGGTAGGAAAGGCAAACCCATACCAGCAAAGATATTTATCCTTGTGAGAAGGAATCATTGACCCTTTCAAGGTGGAAGCAGGCCAATGTAGTCAACTTGCCATTAAATGGTCAATTGGTTTCCTTGAGGACTAGTGCCAGGATGAATTGGTTTCTTTTGCTAACAGTTGGGACATTCAGAAGCAACAGTAGCTAGATCAGCCTTGGTAGGTAGAAGTCCATGCAGTTGGGTCCACACATATCTTCCTCTCTGATACTGTGGCCACTCCACTTATGAGCCCATCATACCAGCCATCAGTGGTTGATGATGAAGGCTGGCTAAGGTTCACAGAACAAGTCATTTGATCTACTTGGTTATACAGTTGATGGCGGACACTTACTTGTGAGTGCAAGTGCAATACAAAAATCTCCACACATTATGCCCACTCCTACATGTCCACCACATGCCTCCACCCCAGACCTCCTTGCCTGTGTTCCTCTATTCCTTTTCTTTTCTGACCCCAGACCAGGCCATTAGCCATCCACTTTGGGACACTTTTCCTTTCCTACAAAGAAGATGATCAGGTACACTGCTTGTAGTTCCACTGGGAAGACTTTCCCCTCTCTACTGTCTTTTAGGGCCAACCCTAAATGTGGGAGAAATGCAGCTGCTGTCAATTTTGACTTACACACATGTACTGAGTTAATCTATCTGTAAACCAAGCTCAGGCTTTTTCCTCCTCTTCCAGCTGGTCATAAGGGATTCTCCTCTATGGCCATAAGCACAAGTCGGAGAAGGGCATTGATCCAACTGTAGTGGGTGACAAGCAGGTCTGGGCTACTTAAACGTGCAGGTTAGTCATGCCCTCTGGTCCTACTAGGGCTCAACCTTAGATGTACTATTTCCACACCACAATGGATGCCTGCTGGACCTGCTTGGCTTTATGGTTTGGAGGTCTGACAGAACCCAGCTCATAATGGGCAGTTCCAGATGCATTGTCACTTGATGATTATGGCCAAGTACTCTGCTTCTATCAGGTTACAATAATGTGCCAAGAGCTATTTCTCAAAGGGTGCATAATTCTCCACTGAAGACAGCATGGCTTTGCTCCAGGATCCCAGGGGCCTGCATTGTGATTCTCCCACTAGAGTTTACCATAAGCCAAGGTCACCCCACCTACCCTTCCCTCCTCCAGCCAAGTCTCTGGCCCCTTTCATCTTATTTATTTATCTCAAGACTCTATGCATTGACTTATATAACATCCTATTAGTTTGAAGGGGCTGCCATAGCAAAATACCATAAACGAGCTGGCTTAAACAACAGAAACTTACTGTCTCACAGTTATGGAGGATAGAGGTCCAAGATCAAGGTGTGAGTAGGGTTGGTTCCTTCTGTAAGCTGTGTGGGAGAATCTGCTCCATGACTCTTCCTTAGCTTCTAGTGGTTTGCTGGCAATCTTTGCCATTCGTTGCCTTGTAGAAGCATCACCACAATCTCTCTTTATCTTCACATGGCATTCCTCCTGTATGTGTGTCTGTGTCCAAATTTCCCCTTTTCATAGGGACACCAGTCAGTTTGGATTAGAAGCCCATCCTACTCCCGTATGACCTCATCTTAACTAACTACATCTGCAGCAGTCTTATTTCCAAATAAGGTCATACTCTGAGGCATTAGAGTTAGGACATCAGTATATGAATTGTGTGACAGTTCAACCCATAACAAACATCTTGATGTTCTCTCCTCATTGAACACCTCTCTCTGACGCTTCCTTCCTCCTGGGATGAGGATAACTGCCTCCTATATCATCCAAACACTGTCATTCTTTGAATCTGAACCACTCAGTTGGGATGGTAGTGAGCATGAGGCCCAAGAAGCAGCCCTCCCACTGACCCTCACATACTCACGACAGGCCCCGCCCTTGACAGACTCTCTCAATCTCAAGACAACAGGGTGTCCTGAAGCCTGTCACTCTTCCTGACTTCAGCACATCCAGTTCTTCACTGAAGCCCTCACTCCAGACTTGACTTTGACACACCACATTTCACATTTTCCTCACCGGACAGAGCATGAAAAGGTACTTTTTAAAGAAGCTGTGTCCTCTCCAAGAAACACTGACTGGACATAGCTGTGAAAGAGCCCAGGTGACTTCAGGACTCCAGATTCTTTCATCACTCTCATCAGGCCTTTGGAAACTCACAATTCTACCCTGCCCCTAAGCATCCTTATAAACAAGTAGCACAATATAAAAAAGAGAGCACTGAGCTTGGAGTCAGGATACCTGTGGTGCAACCAGGCTCTGTCATTTAGCACCCAGGTGACTTTAGGTGAGTCACTTCACCTCCTGGTTCTCATCTGTAAAGCAAATAGGCAGATGAGTGACTATTAGATGATCTCTAAGTTGCCTTCAAGCATGAATGACCTAGGGTTCATTAACCACCAGCCCAGCTGGAGGTTAACTTGTCCAAAGAGAGAGGAATATATTTTCTTAGACAGGAAAGCTTATTTGAAAATGTCTCTTTTCCTCAATATGACTAATTATTAGAGAAATGCAAATCAAAACTACAATGAGGTATCACCTCACACCAGTCAGAATGGCCATCATCAAAAAATCTACAAACAATGAATGCTGGAAAGGGTGTGGAGAAAAGGGAACCCTCATACACTGTTGGTGGGAATGTAAATTGGTACAGCCACTATGGAAAACAGTATGGAGATTCCTTACAAAACTAAATATAGAACTACCATGTGATCCAGCAATCCTACTCCTGGGAATATATCTGGAGAAAATCATAATTCAAAAAGATATATGTACCACAATGTTCATTGAAGCACTATTTACAATAGCCAAGACATAGAAACAACCTAAAAGTCCATCAACAGAGGAATGGACAAAGAATATGTGGTACATATGTACAATGGAATATTACTCAGCCATAAAAAAGAAAAAATAATGCCATTTGCAGCAACATGGATAGACATAGATATTGTCATACTGAGTGAAGTAAGTCAGGCAGAGAAAGACAAATATCATATATTATTGCTTATATGTGGAATATTTTTAAAAATAGTACAAATGAACTTATTTACAAAATGGAAATAGAGTCACAGATGTAGAAGAGAAACTTATGGTTACCAGGCAGGGAAAGGGGGAGGTATCGATAAATTGGGAGATTGGGATTGACATATACACACTACTATATATATACTCAATAACTAATAAGGACCTACTGTATACCACAGGGAACTCTGCTCAGTACTCTATAATGACTATTTGGGAAAAGAATCTTAAAAAGAGTAGGTATATGTATATGTATAACTGATTCACTTTACAGTACAACTGAAACTAACACAACATTGTAAATCAACTATACTCCAATAAAAATTTTTTTTAATAGTTTTAAAAATTAGGGAATTCGGGCTTCCCTGGTGGCACAGTGGTTGAGAGTCCACCTGCTGATGCAGGGGACACAGGTTCGTGCCCCTGTCCAGGAAGATCCCACATGCCACGGAGCAGCTGGGCCCGTGAGCCATGGCCGCTGAGCCTACGCGTCCGGAGCCTGTGCTCCACAACGGGAGAGGCCACAACAGTGAGAGGCCCGCATACCACAAAAAAAAAAAAAAAAATTAGGGAATTCCCTGGCAGTCCAGTGGTTAAGACTCCATGCTTTCACTGCTGAGGTCCAGGTTCAATCCCTGGTCAGGGAACTAAGATCCCACAAGCCTCACGGCAAAGCCAAAAATAAAATACTTTTTAAAATGCTTTACATTTTTTTAACTAAAACAAAACTTTTTAAGAAAAAAAAAGAAAAGAACTTGTCCCCTTTCTCTGAAAGTAATAGCGAAACAGGATAGAAACCACGTTGGTTCATATTTAAAATTCAGGGGGGAAACCTTCAAGATGCTGGAGAAGTAAGACGTGGAGATGACCTTCCTCCCCACAAATACATCAGAAATACATCTACATGTGAAACAACTCCTACAGAACACCTACTGAATGCTGGCAGAAGACTTCAGACTTCCCAAAAGGCAAGAAACTCCCCATGTACCTGGGTAGGGCAAAAGAAAAAAGAAAAAACAGAAACAAAAATTAGGGATCAGACCTGCACCTCTGGTAGGGAGCTGTGAAGGAGGAAAAGCTTCCACACACTAGGAAACCCCTTCACTGGTGGAGACAGGGGATGGCAGGGGGGAAGCTTCAGAGCCACAGAGGAGAGCACAGCAACAGGGGTGCAGAGGGCAAAGCAGAGAGATTCCTGCACAGAGGATCAATGCGGACCAGCATTCACCAGCCTGACAGGCTTGCCTGCTCAACCGCTGGGGTCGGGTAGGGGCTGGGAGCTGAGGCTCGGGCTTTGGAGATCAGATCCCAGGGAGAGGACTGGGGTTGGCTGCATGAACACAGGCTGAAGGGGGCTAGTGTGCCACAGCTAGCTGGGAGGGAGTTTGGGGAAAAGTCTGGAACTGCCTAAGAGGCAAGAGACCATTGTTTTGGGGTGTGGGAGTAGAGGGGATTCAGAGCACCGCCTAAAGGATCTCCAGAGACGGGTGCGAGCTGCAGCTATCAGTGCAGACAACACTAACAGTAACATAAACAAAACAGTAACATAAACAAAATTGATAAACCATTAGCCAGACTCATCAAGAAAAAAAGGGAAAAGACTCAAATCAATAGAATTAGAAATGAAAAGGGAGAAGTAACAGCTGACTGCAGAAATACAAAGGATCATGAGAGATTACTAAAAGCAACTATATGCTGATAAAATGGACAACCTGAAAAAAATGGACAAATTCGTAGAAAAGCACAATCTTCTGAGACAGAACCAGCAAGAAATAGAAAAAATAAACATACCAAACACAAGCACTGAAATTGAAACTGTGATTAAAAATCTTCCAACAAACAAAAGACAAGGACCAGATGGCTTCACAGGTGAATTCTATCAAACATTTAGAGAAGAGCTAACACCTATCCTTCTCAAACTCTTCCAAAATATGGCAGAGGGAGGGACACTCCCAATCTCATTCTATGAGGCCACCATCATATGATACCAAAACCAGAAAAATATGTCACGAAGAAACAAAACTACAGGCCAATATTACTGATGAACATAGATGCAAAAATCCTCAACAAAATACTAGCAAACAGGATAGAACAGCACATTAAAAGGATCATACACCATGATCAAGTGGGGTTTATCCCAGGAATGCAAGGATTCTTCAATATATGCAAGTCAAACAATGTGATACACCGTATTTAAAAACTGAAGGAAAAAAAACATATGATATTCTCAATAGATGTAGAAACAGCTTTCGACAAAATTCAACACCCATTTATGATAAGAACCCTCCAAAAAGTAGGCATAGGGGGAACTTACCTCAACATAATAAAGGCCATATATGACGAACCCCCAGCCAACATCGTTCTCAATGGTGAAAAATTGAAACCATTTCCTCTAAGATCACGAACAAAACAAGGTTGTCCACTCTCACCATTATCATTCAACATAGTTTTGGAAGTTTTAGCCACAGCAATCAGAGAAAAAAAATGAAATAAAAGGAATCCAAACTGGAAAAGAAGAAGTAAAGCTGTCACTGTTTGCAGATGTCATGATACTATATAGAGAGAATCCTAAAGATGCTACCAGAAAACTACTAGAGCTAATCAATGAATTTGGTAAAGTAGAAGGATACAAAATTAATGCACAGAAATCTCTTGCATTCCTATACACTAATGATGAAAAATCTGAAAGAGAAATTAAGGAAACACTCCCATTTACCATTGCAACAAAAGAATAAAATACCTAAGAATAAGCCTACCTAAGGAGACAAAAGATCTGTATGCAGAAAAGTATAAGACACTAATGAAAGTATTAAAGATGATACAAATAGATGGAGAGATATACTATGTTCTTGGATTGGAAGAATCAACATTGTGAAAATGACTATACGACCCAAAGCAATCTACAGATTCAATGCATTCCCTATCAAACTACCACTGGCATTTTTCACAGAACTAGAACAAAAAATTTCACAATTTGTATGGAAATACAAAAGACCCTGAATAGTCAATACAATCTTGAGAAAGAAAAACAGAACTGGAGGAATCAGGCTCCCAGACTTCAGGCTATACTACAAAGCTAAAGTAATCAAGACAGTATGTACTGGCACTAAAGCAGAAATATAGATCAATGGAACAGGATAGAAATCCCAGAGATAAATCCATGCACCTATGGTCACCTTATTTTTGATAAAGGAGACAAGAGTATACAATGGAGAAAAGACAGCCTCTTCAGTAAGCGGTGCTGGGAAAACTGGACAGCTACATGTAAAAGAATGAAATTAGAACACTCCCTAAGACGATACACAAAAATAAACTCAAAATTGATTAAAGACCTAAGTGTAAGACCAGACACTACAAAACTCTTAGAGGAAAACATAGGCAGAACACTCTATGACATACATCACAGCAAGATCCTTTTTGACCCACCTCCTAGAGAAATGGAAATAAAACCAAAAATAAAAAAATGGGACCTAATGAAACTTCAAGCTTTTGTACAGCAAAGGAAACCATAAACAAGATGAAAAGACAACCCTCAGAATGGGAGAAAATATTTGCAAATGAAGCAAGTGACTAAGGATTAATCTCCAAAATTTACAAGCAGCTCATGCAGCTCAATATCAAAAAAAACAAACTACACAATCCAAAAATGGGCAGAAGACCTAAATAGACATTTTGCCAGAGAAGATATACTGATTGCCAACAAACACATGAAAGGACACTCAACATCACTAACCATTAGAGAAATGCAAATCAAAACTACAATGAGGCATCACCTTTCACCGTTCAGAAGGGCCATCATCAAAAAATCTACAAACAATAAATGCTGGAGAGGGTGTGGAGAAAAGGGAACCCTCTTGCACTGTTGGTGGGAATGTAAATTGATACAGCCACTATGGAGAACAGCATGGAGGTTCCTTAAAAAACTACAAATAGAACTACCATACGACCCAGCCATCCCACTACTGGGCATATACCCTGAGAAAACCATAATTCAAAAAGAGTCATGTACCACAATGTTCACTGCAGCTCTATTTACAATAGCCAGGACATGGAAGCAACCTAAGTGTCCATCAACAGATGAATGGATAAAAAAGATGTGGCACATATATACAATGAAATATTACTCAGCCATAAAAGGAAACGAAATTGAGTTATTTGTAATGAGGTGGATGGACTTAGAATCTGTCATACAGAGTGAAGTAATTCAGAAGGAGAAAAACAAATACCATATGCTAACACATATATGGAATCTAAAAAAAAAAAAGTGGTTCTAAAGAACCTAGGTGCAGGACAGGAATAAAGATGCAGACGTAGAGAATGGACTTGAGGACACAGGAAGGGTGAAGGTTAAGCTGGGCTGAAGTGAGAGTGGCATGGACATATATACACTACCAAATGTAAAATAGATAGCTAGTGGGAAGTAGCCACATAGCACAGGGAGATCAGCTCAGTGCTTTGTGACCACTTAGAGGGGTGGGATACGGAGGGTGGGAGGGAGATGCAAGAGGGAGGAGATATGGGGATATATATATATGGTTAGCTGATTCACTTTGTTATACAGCAGAAACTAACACACCATTGTAAATCAATTATACTCCAATAAAGATGTTAAATAAATAAATGAATAATAAAACTCAGGATCTTAGGCACTTTCCTTAAATATGTTTCCAGATCTCTATCGCTTTGTAGTAAACCATCTCATAACTTAGTGGCTCCAAACAATAATTGATGATTATCCCTCATGGCTCTATGGTTCAATTGGGCTCAGTTGTGTGGTTCTTGTTTGGGGTCTCTCATGCCGTTGTAGACAGCTGGTCTGACCCACTCACATGGGCTGGCAGGTGAAGCTGGCTGCCAGCAGGCCACTCAGCTGCTGAACTGAGCAGAGCACCTACATGAAGTCTTTCCATGTGCCTTGGCTTGAGGGTGGATTCCAAGAGGAAGTACCCAATGGTGAGTGTGCCAGAGAGGGAACCAGAAACCACAAGCCTCCTCTGTCCGGCCTTGGAAGTCCCAGAACACCACTGCTGCTGCATTCTGTTGACCAGAAAACTTTAAAAAAGCCTAGATACAAGGGGAGAGGAATTGATTCCACCTCTTGATGGAGAAGTGTCCAGACCACCTTGCAGAAGAACATGTTGGACAGGAGAATCATTACGTTCAACTTTGGAAAATGCACCCTACCACTGTATGGAAATCTATGGTATAAATCTATATGATACAATGTATAGAAATGCATAGAAAAGACATCAATAATACTTATCTCTGGGTGAAAGAATTTTCATTTCTTTTTGAAAAGTGCTTACACAGTGCTTGCTATATACCAGGCACTTTTTAAAGTACCTGAACACATATAAACTCATTTAATCCTCAAAAATTCATTCAAGCCACTATATTACCTTCATTTTACAATTGAAAAACTGAGGCACAGAGAAGTTGAGGAAATTGCCTAAAATCATACAGCTAGTAAGCTGGAATTTGAACTCAGTCTGTCTGGATCTGATCTATATACTGCAATTAAGGTGAATGTTTATTTTTCTTTTTATTGAGCTGTATTTTCCAATTTTTATCAATGAACGTGTATTATTTTACAAGTCAGAAAAATGGATACTCACCGATATTGCGAGAAGTCTAGGCAAATGGCTCTGGAAAGTCATCTGTGCAGTGTTTGGTCATGAACAGGGTATTGCAGACATAGAAGTCCAGTCTAGACTAAAGGAGGAACAGGGGAAGCTGAGACAGCTCCTGAAGGAAACAGTGTGGTGTTGTAATTCCTGCCCTGGGACTCGGGGCACTTGACTTCTTCTAACAGATCTAACTGTACTCACTCCAGTAAAATCATGCTGACGGCATCCCCAGCTGTGGAGCTTCCAAATAAAATCTTTTCAGATAAACAGCAAACACTTCCGTTGCATAAGTGTGTCCCAAATATTGCATGGGATACACTTAAACAAAACAGGTATTTGGGTTTTATCTGAAATTGATATTTAACAGAGCATTGTGTATTTTTATTTGCTAAACCTGGCAACACTGTCTGCAGTGAATGTGGTGAAATGCTCTGGGACCACCAGGAAGCCTGCAAGGGTGGGTGAGCCATCAGGATCCAGGGACAGGACTTCACGGAAGAACTCAGCTCCATGGTTTCCTTAATGGAGGCTGAAGGGGAGGAAATTCTGAAATCAGGAGCACCCCCAATTGAGGCTGTTCTATGCTTGTGCCTAACAATAATAAATAAGTCAGAGAAACAAAATAAGTCGGAAGAGTGGGAATCTTTTATCTGAGCCGCCTTCTGCTGTGTCCTTAGGCTACAGTTCTTTGCTGTCACACTACGATATGAAACCACTTCCTTTGCTAGCCCTGAGGAATGATGAAGGGGGAAGGGTGGCATGGGTTATGGGGAGATGGACAATGCAAAAGGGCTTAGGGTTTACTGAGAGAACTTCTAGTTAAATCTGGAGAGGAATTTCCTTCCTTTCTTAAGCCTAAACCTGGATGAATCACTAATTCCTAGCGATAGCACGTATTTCAGTGGACACTTCTTGCCTGAGTGGTCTTTAAGGAGTCCTCTTTCTTGAGTTGTGGAGGGGAGTAATTTAACTCTGACATCCATTGCAATCCTATTTTCTGGGCAGGGTGTGCCAGGATGAGGACCATGAGCCTTGGATTTGCATCCCTGTCCCTCATATGCTTACAATGACTTGGGCATGTAATTTAACCTCTTTGGGCATCACATTCTCTTTGTAAAACAGCAGGCTCTCAGTCAGAATTAGTCTCCCCTCCCTTTTCATTCTTCCCAGTCATTACTCTTTCCAGACCCTCCCTTCCCCAACAGGAAGCGCATTTTCCCAGTCCCACTTTCCTGCTGCCCCACCACCCAATACTCTCTGAACCCTTTCTCTCTGTCCCTTCCCCATTCATGCCCTCCTCTACTGCCACCTCTCCTTGTGTCCACTGGCCTTTGGCTGAGAGCATTCCACCTCTTCCTGCCTGCGGAGGTCAGCTCTTTGCTGGATGCGAGGGAGTGGCAGGCACTTGCAATGGCCCAGGAGTGCCAGGAGGGTGTTACAATGCAGTCAGTGCTGGATCAAGAGCAGAACCCAGACAATGAAAGGACTGTCTCATGAACACTTTTTATATGACAAGAGTGAGTGAGCAGGAAGCCTACAGCAACCATTAGTGTGCAATGGAGCAATTCCAGATATGATGTGTTTCAGCAATTTAGTATCTACAAAACCCTCTGCCTGAGGGAAGCCATAATCTTGCCCTGCACGTGTGTGTGTTTGTGCGCACGCGCACGCACGCACAATTATACACATTTCAGAAACTCCAAGAATCTTCATTTGGATCTAGGAATTCCATGGGGTCTTGAGCTCCAAGCCATATCACGGAGTTCCCTGATCATTGCCTTCCCGGAAGGCCACAGAATATACATTCTTGTTCCCAGGATGCTATTCCCAGAGTTTGCCCTCTGGCCAGGCTCTGGGAGGGATATAATTACATCCCAGATGTTCAAAGCATTCTGGTAAGAGTTGTACCACCCTGTTAGTTTAAGTAGAAACAATCCCCCGTTCTCATCACCACCTCATCATCATCGTTTTGTAAAGAGGCCAGCCCCAGAGAATGCTTTCATTATCTAATCATCTTAACTTCCATAATTATTTCCCTAAAAGGACAATTAGCAGATACACCTCTGGGATTTAAAATATATAGATAGCACAGCCTAATACAAAAAGTGTATCACAAAAGGGAGAAGAGACTAAAACACAGAAGAAAAGAGAGATGAAAAGATGGGGGAGAAGACAGAGGTGGGAAAATAAAAGGAGCAACGCAGGAGAAAGGAGAAATGAAAAGAAAGGAGAAGGGCAGAGAGAGGACTGGGAAGAGGTGAGGAGAGAGAGGGAGGTGCTGGCAGAAAAAGTGGTAAAGCTGGTGAAAATGAACGTCAGCACCCCTCCATCCCAGCAGCCTGAGTGCCTCTCCTCCTGACCACGTGTCGGTCAGAGAATCCATCAAAAGTCATTGCAAACAGTATCTCCAATCCAGAGAATTGCTCCAGCTCCACACTTCTGGTGTGGCTGTCCCAGTTCTCTCCCGGTTCTTTCCCATTGCCTAAAGGGCCACCCTCACTGCCTCATCCTCCAGGTTGACAACGTACCTGCTGATAAGCACACTGCTTCCTAGGCATCACCCTTGGCTCCAGAGACCAGAGCTTCTAGAGAAGTGACTCCCACTCCAGTGCCCTGGCCAGGCTTCTGGACAGACATTGTGCCTTAGGCTGAGCCCTGTCCTGGGTTGCTTCTTATCTGGGAGTGGGCATGAGACAACAGACCCCTGTCACTCCTCTGTCTACCGTCCCTGCAGTGTATGGATGTGCCATTAAGAATTAACTTGGAGAACAGGAGGCTCTGTGGCAGCATTACAGTTTCTCACCTCCTGCAGGTATCACAAGGCAGGTATGGTGAGGATCAAGCCCAGAGTCTGACAGTTGGGGCTGTAGAGTCCCAGCACCGATTAGTTCGCAAACCTGCCAGACCTTGGATGTAAGGTAAGGGCGCTAGTGGAGAAGTAGCAGCTCTCTGAAATACAGAATGGGGAACTTTGAACAGATACTGACAAGGCTGACAAATTTGATCCCCCAAATTCCCCTGCACCTCCCTGGCTCTTCAGGATGGGGTGGAAACAACGCTATTGCTCCTGGCCTCAAGTTCATGCACTGTCCATTACACCCTGCCCGTGCCTTTGTACCTAGTCCTTTTCTAAATTAACCCTCTTTACATTATTCCCATCTGAGCGTGCCAGCTGTTTCCTCTGGGCCCAAACTGATACAATGTTAACAAATGTTAAGAGGGGAAAGGAGTTCTATGGCCAAATAAGGTTGGAAAAGTCCAGTTAAATGGAACCAGGATTTCCAACTGCAAGTGATAGCCAAACAATGTACTAAGATATCAATGTGCTTTTCATTCTCATTACTGTAGGAGACTCAGAAAGACTGGGCTGCTTCCCAGCCCTCAGTCAAGAAGTTGGCTAACCTTTTTCTGAATCTGGTCTCCAGTGCCTCACAGTGGGAGTGGGGTTAACAGCATATTATGTCTCAGAGCCAAAATAATGGACACTGATACAAAACACCTGAATGACAAACCCAACTGAGATGTAGTTCAAGAAGTGGAGCCCAACAAAAGGGGAAGGGAAGGACCCCCAGGCCCAAAATGAAGAAAATAAAAAACAAAGATGAAAAATAGGAAATAAATTTAGAAGATAATCCAAGTTCAATAATTATGTAATAGACATTCCGGAAAAAAAAAGAAGAAAACCATCCAATATGTGCTACAAAAACGTTTCCCATGAACTGAAATATATGAGTCCCCTGACTGAAATGGCTTTCTGATTGCCCAATAAAGTTAATGAATAAAGACCTCCCATCTAGGCTCCTCATCATGAAATTTTAGAACAACACGGGTAAAGATAACATCTTAAATGCTTCCAGAGAGGAAAAATGTCACATCCAAAGACATGAAACATGAATCACAATTGAATTCTCAATAACCACATAGGACGTTAGAAGACAAAATTCTGAGGGAAATTTATTTTCAACCTAGAATTAAATTCCCAACTGAACAAAGATTCAAGTATGAGGATAGAATAAAGATATTTTTAGATCCACAAGACACATTCAGCCTTTTCAGCAAGCAACTAGATAGGTAGTAGAAGATATGAGGAAGAAAGACAAAAAGATCCCAGGAAACAGGGCTCCAGACAGGAGAATGGGAAGGTATATCCTAAGAAGACAGAGAAAATGAGTCCCAGACAGCACCTTTGTAACAGTCCCAGAGAGCTGCTGATCCAGATGGGAACAGTCAGGCTGCTGGCTCCAAGGAAGGATGGCATTTAAAAGAAAATCAAGCTGTTGTAAAACCTGACGTGACCATACAAGAAAGGAGATGTAATTATGGTATGCTACTTGGCTCAGCAGTACCCTGATTCATGTACTATAACCATGTAAATACTGAATATTGGCTCAAACAAAATTTGTGATATAACTGTATTGTTAGGGTGGCAGAAATGGTGCAAAGACAGCTAAAGTGTCATTTCCCACAATAAGAATGTGCACTCCTAACTGCCAAGAGAGGGGCAAAGTAGGCATCTTCCCTAAAAATACGTCTAACTACAGAAAACCTTTGTGGTCAGGAATCCTGTGGGGCTGGTGTTCCATGGAATATCAGTGAAGGATTTTGTCCACCCCTCTCTGATTCCCTCAACACAGGAGCTTGCAACATGGTAAAGAGACCCAGCACCTGAGGCTCACAGTTCTTGGGCATAGCACAACTTAACACTACCTCTGAAACCCCAACATTGCTCTCTCAGACCACAGCTCCCCATCCGGTCAAGTAATTCCATGAGTTATATGGTTCACTTAACACTTGTTCAATTGTTAAACTTAAGCTTGTTCATGTCTTTTTAAAGTCTATAATGGTGCTGTAACGTTACTATTGCAATCAGAGTCCATTCAACGTGCTTTGAAAATGATGTGGCAGTTTTTGTTTTTTGTAGGTTTTTTTAACATCTTTATTGGAGTATAATTGCTTTACAATGGTGTGTTAGTTTCTGCTGTATAACAAAGTGAATCAGCTATGCGTATACATATATCCCCATTTCTCCTCCCTCTTGTGTCTCCCTCCCACCCTCCTTATCCCGCCCCTCTAGGTGGTCACAAAGCACTGAGCTGATCTCCCTGTGCTATGCGGCTGCTTCCCACTAGCTATCTATTTTATGTTTGGTAGCGTATATATGTCCGTGCCACTCTCTCACTTCAGCCCAGCTTAACTTTCCCCATCCCTGTGTCCTCAAGTCCATTCTCTACATCTGCGTCTTTATTCCTGTCCTGCACCTAGGTTCTTTAGAACCACTTTTTTTTTTTGTAGATTACATATATGTGTTAGCATATGGTATTTGTTTTTCTCTTTCTGCCTTACTTGACTCTGTATGACAGACTCTAGGTCCATCCACCTCACTACAAATAACTCAATTTCGTTTCTTTTTATGGCTGAGTAATACTCCATTGTATATATGTGCCACATCTTCTTTATCCATTCATCCAATGATGGACGCTTAGGTTGCTTCCATGTCCTGACTATAGTAAACAATGTTGCAATGAACATTGTGGTACATGACTCTTTTTGAATTATGGTTTTCTCAGGGTATATGCCCAGCAGTGGGATTGTTGGGTCGTATGGTGGTTCTATTTTTAGTTTTTTAAGGAACCTCCATACTGTTCTCCATAGTGGCTATATCAATTTACATTCCCACCAACAGTGCAAGAGGGTTCCCTTTTCTCCACACCCTCTCCAGTATTTATTGTTTGTAGATTTATTGATGATAGCCATTCTTACCGGTGTGAGATGATATCTCATTGTAGCTTTGATTTGCATTTCTCTAATGATTAGTGATGTTGAGCATTCTTTCATGTGTCTGTTGGCAATCTGTATATCTTCTTTGGAGAAATGTCTATTTAGGTCTTCTGCCCATTTTTGGATTAGGTTGTTTCGCTTTTTTTGATATTGAGCTGCATGAGCTGCTTGTAAATTTTGGAGATTAATCCTTTGTCAGTTGCTTCATTTGCAAATATTTTCTCCCATTCTGAGGGTTGCCTCTTTGTCTTGTTTATGGTTTCCTTTGCTGTGCAAAAGCTTTTAAGTTTCATTAGGTCCCATTTGTTTATTTTTATTTCTATTTCTCTAGGAGTTGGGTCAGAAAGGATCTTGCTGTGATTTATGTCATAGAGTGTTCTGCCTATGTTTTCCTCTAAGAGTTTGATGGTGTCTAGCCTTGCATTTAGGTCTTTAATTCATTTTGAGTTTATTTTTGTGTATGGTGTCAGGGAGTGTTCTAGTTTCATTCTTTTACATGTAGCTGTCCAGCTTTCCTAGCACCACTTATTGAAGAGGCTGTCTTTTCTCCAGTGTATATTCTTGCCTCCTTTATCAAAGATAAGGTGACCATATATGTGTGGGTTTATCTCTGGGCTTTCTATTCTGTTCCATTGACCTATATTTCTGTTTCTGTGCCAGTACCATACTGTCGTGATTACTGTAGCTTTGTAGTATAGCCTGAAGTCTGGGAGCCTGATTCCTCCAGCTCCGTTTTTCTTTCTCAAGATTGATTTGGCTATTCGGGGTCTTTTGTGTTTCCATACAAATTGTGAAATTTTTTGTTCTAGCTCTGTGAAAAATGCCAGTAGTAGTTTGACAGGGATTGCATTGAATCTGTAGATTGCTTTGGGTAGTAGAGTCATTTTTACAATGTTGATTCTTCCAATCCAATCTTTAATTCTTTCATTAGTGTCTTATAATTTTCTGCCTACAGGTCTTTTGTCTCCTTTGGTAGGTTTATTCCTAGATATTTTATTCTTTTGTTGCAATGGTAAATGGGAGAGTTTTCTTAATTTCACTTTCAGATTTTTCATCATTAGTGTATAGGAATGCAAGAGATTTCTGTGCATTAATTTCGTATCCTTTTACTTTACCAAATTCATTTATCAGCTCTAGTAGTTTTCTGGTAGCATCTTTAGGATTCTCTATGTATAGTATCATGTCATCTGTAAACAGTGAGAACTTTACTTTTTCTTTTCTGGTTTGGATTCCTTTTATTTCTTTTTCTTGTCTGATTGCTGTGGCTAAAAGTTCCAAAACTATGTTGAATAATAGTGAAGAGTGGGCAATTGTTTCTTCTTCCTGATCTTAGTGGGAATGGTTTCAGATTTTCACCACTGAGGACGATGTTGGCTGTGGGCTTGTCATATATGGCATTTATTATGCTAAGGGAAGTTCGCTGTATACCTACTTTCTGCAGGGTTTTTATCATAAATGGGTGTCGAATTTTGTCGAAAGCTTTCTCTGCATCTATTGAGATGATCATATGGTTTTTCTCCTCCAATTTATTAATATGGTGTATCACGTTGATTGATCTGTGTATATTGAAGAATCCTTGCATTCCTGGGGTAAACCCCACTTTATCATAGTGTATGATCCTTTTCATGTGCTGTTGGATTCTGTTTGC
This sequence comes from Delphinus delphis, assembly GCF_949987515.2. NCBI lineage: Eukaryota > Metazoa > Chordata > Mammalia > Artiodactyla > Delphinidae > Delphinus > Delphinus delphis. The sequence goes on from NC_082688.1 coordinate 98,550,514, forward strand.
TAGTATTTTGTTGACGATTTTTGCATCTATATTCATCAGTGATATTGGCCTGTAGTTTTCTTTCTTTGTGACATCTTTGTCTGGTTTTCATATCAGTGATGGTGGCCTCATAGAATGAGTTTGGGAGTGTTAGCAGTTTATTTTTAAGATACATCTATATGTCTGTGTGCGTTTCCCTGTGTATGATTACAATATGAAAATAATTATGTCCTTTTCAACTGGTAAACTAATGATGAAAACCTACATGTCAACTTCAATATATATGAAGGAGTATATTTAAAAGCAGCTTTCCTGCTCTCTTAACTCCATTATACCTTCTTTTCAACCTCAGTGATACCTGGTTCTTTGGAACTGTGTCTTCTCCAACTATCTTCTCTTGCCTTTCCTACACACTCTAGAATTCAGGTCAAGAGCTTCAGGTATCCCTACATCAGACTCCTTAATTTTTTTCTCACACTCACATTCCTCTGTCACAGCTGCCCTAAAAACTCCTTTCTCTACAACTGCATCTGGGCATCTGAACAAGGCTAGAAAAATGATAAAACCATAGGGGTTGGAGGTTTGTTGATATTTTCTAGTCTCAAGTGGGTTCAAAGTACACACAGGAGTCTTTTTATTTGTCTGTGAATGCATCCTTTCCCATTCACAATCTTCCCTGATCTCTTTAAACTTGTAGCCTCTTCCCTCCTCCTACTTCATAGTGGAAGAGGCATCTGCCTTCAGGTTCAAAGTCAATCTCTCCACCCGTGCACTTGTTCTCACCTATTCCTACCTCAATCAATGGCACTCATTCATTCACATCATGAGCTACTCCTCTCCACTTTCCCCTTCACCTCAAACCTTAAAAAATCTATGTCACTTGTAATTATTACTTTATCTCTCTCCTATTCTATTCTGAGTTTCTTAGGGGAAAGAAAGTCTGCACTGTGCCCCCACTTTCCGATCTCACATTCACTCTTTAATGTAAATATGTTGTAATATTTTTCTGCCCCCTTCATGCCAGGGAAGTTATTCTTGCCAAAGACACCTCCCAACTACCAAGTGAAATGGATTCTTCTTAGCTTTTAAATAACTTTATTCTTTGGTGCATTTGGAATTCTTGACAGAGAATTCCTTCCTTTCTCTCTCTCTATGGCCACACCCTTCCTGCTTCTTTCTCCTTCCTCTTTGATAATTCATTCGCTCACCCAGAAAACGTTTACTGAGCACCTCTACCATGCACGTCTGGACACAGGAGCTTACGTCCGGTGGAGGAAGGCACTCGGGGAGACCAGAGCACTCTGTAAAGTGCTACAGGGGCAGTGTTGGAAGTTTATGTGTCAGAGGAGGCATAAAAGAAGGGAATTGTCATTACATTTAGGAGGGAATTCTTCAGAAGGGAGCATTTGCCAGAAAGACAAGGGGAGGCATGCCATCCTGGCAGAGGAGCTGAGGAAGTGCAGCCTGGAGGCCTGCAGGGGCCTGGGCCCCCGGCCCCCCATAAGTCATGTGGGTTGGCTGGGGGATAAGAGCAGGGGCTGCTCATCACTAGGACCTCTTCCTCCACCCACTCCCTAAAGTTGCTGTCACCATAGTCTCTCCCTTGTCTCTATCTTCTTCCTCCTCAGAACCCTCACACTGAGTGGTCTCAGGTCCATCCCCACCTATATGCACAAAATACAACCTCATCCTCCTCCTGTATCCCTGTTGTTGGATAGTGTACTCATCCCCCAAGGGACCAAAGATGGAAGCCTGGGGGTCATTCTTGACTCCCACCTGTCCTTCCCCTCCCCCCAGCAATACCCGGGTCCCATCAATGCCACCCCCACATCCCTCTGCCTTCCACTCCCCATGGCTAGGCTCTCAGCTTCTCCAAAGAGTTATCATGAGGGCCTCCTAACTGGTCACCCTGCCTCAAATCTCATCCTCCCTCTTCATGCAGGCCCCTCAGTTGACCTTTCTAAAACAGACAGGATGGTGACTCATCCCCGTACTTCCTGTCACCACTGCAGGCCTCCTCATACCCTCCAAGAGATCCCCCCAACCACGGAGCAGAGCAAACACACTCCCGCTTAGGGGCTCATCCAGCACTCCAGCCGAGGGGACTTCTTCCCCGAGGATGTTCAAGTAAAATTAATGTCTCAAGAAGATTGCTCTGTATCCATTTCTCTTGGGCCTTTAGCTGTCCTTTGTTGTACCGCCTTGAGCCACCATCTACATGTCTTCCCCTGACTGAGGAGAAGAAATGCCAGCTCCCTGGCCCGGCACATATACTTGTCTCAGCCTGTCCCACGCCTGGCTCTCCAGAATGAGTTCTTACATCTCCCCACCTCACATTCATTACCCTCTCTCCCAACATTACCCTCTCTGTATCCTCATATACAGCACAGGGCCTGTGCAGAAAAAAAATTTAACTAATTATACTCAAAAAAATTTATATAATTATATAATTATACTCAAAAACAATTTAACTAATTATACTCAAAAACTGTCTTCAACCAGAAGTCCTCTCTTGCTTTAAAACCTCAGGGCTCCCAGACTGCAGTGGACTTCTAGAAAACTCATTATGTTGCATTGTTATTTTTATTAAGTAATAAAGTTACCACTCTTTATAAAGCACACATGTTCATTATTTTAAAAGCAAGCAATAGAAAACTAATAAGGACCTACTGTGTAACGCAGGGAACTCTACTCAATATTCTGTAATAACCTATATTGGAAAAGAAATCTGAGAAAGAATGGATACATGTACATGTATAACTGAATCACTTTGCTGTACACCTGAAACCAACACAACATTGTAAGTCAACGAATCTCCAATAAAAAAATTTTTTAAAAAGAAAAATAACAGTATAAAGAATGCAACAAGTTTATCAAACTCCCACCACTACCTAGAAATAACCAGTGTTGACACATAAACCCCACTGTGTGCATGTAGCTTTGTGGTTATTTGTATGTCTGTCTCCAACACAATGCAGGAACTTCTCCAGGGTCCCAGCACCTGCGGGATGCCTGACTGTGATGGAGAAAGGAAGGGGATCCCCAACTCACGTCCTCCGGGAACAGGAGTCCACCCTCCTGCATGAGCCTCCCTGCTTCGCTGACCATTGGCTCTTAGCTCCAAAACAAGGGCTCCCCCAGTCCTCCAGCTCTCCCCTCCCCCATCACCCACCTTCACCACCTATTCCCAACCTTCTGCTCTGGGGTAGAGACTTGTCCTGCGAGACTCTGGAGGCCCTTCTAATTACAGGGGAATTGACAGGGCGGGGTGGAGAAATTTGTATGTTTAGCCAAGGTGAAGAGAAAGGAGATCAAGAGAGGAAATTTTCTGTCGGAAATTTCCCAGCTCCTGCTTCTGAACTCAGTGGGTTCCCAGGGTCTTGAACTTGCAAAGTTTTGGAATGAGAGAGAGCAAAAAAAAAAGCTATGGGAAAGCTGATGGGAGGGGAGGAAAATGGTTAACACTGCCGTCAGACCATCGGTTTTGGAGAGGTTTACAAAACAGTGAAATGTATTTACTGTTCAATGTTGGAAAGCTAACAAGAAATAGATACAGAGGCAGCATGACGCTAACTGCCTTTGACACTGGTGATGGCCCTTTGGTTGGAACAAATTCACCCAGTGCCAAAACAGATTATTTCATGTGTCTGTTGTCTTGAGAGCCAACCTTTGCAAATATTCTAATGCCCAAATTGGCTCATCTGTCCACTTATTGATTTATTTGAAGGCAGATTGGTGTGGAGAAGAAGCTGGCAGGAAGGACCCTGCAACGATGCAGGGGCTGAAAGTAGGGAGGATCAGGTGGCTAATGGGAATCACACCCAGCTCCAGGCCCTTGGGTCAGGTGAGGCATGGCCTCCAAGGGCAATCTTGGGCCAATAACTCATTCTGACCTGCCACTGCCACTCATTTAGTCTTTGCAACTACACAAGGAGAGAGGAAGTGTTACCCACACTTTATAGAAACTGAGGCATGCAGCCATGATGTAGCTGTGACGTGGCCGAGGTGGAATTTTGGCTGAAAGCCCGTGCACCCCTCACTGCCTAACCCTTTCTCTATGTCCTGCTCCTTGAGAAAGGAAATCAAAACCTCTTCCTTCTGGCAACCTGAGCCAACCTCTCACCCATGTGGGCCTGAAGAACTACCCTGCAGACATGCTCTGCCCTTGCCCAGCTTTCCTACTGGCACAGGGGTCCATATTCAGGGGTACAGGGATTAGGCTAACTCTGCTTCTTGAAATGAGTGCTTATTTATGTTTTCTGAGCAATGGATGCTTTTTAAATGTTTCAAATATATTTCTGAAAATAGGTAGATTAATATAGTTCAGGGATACCAATTCCCATTGACTGGTTATAGCTGCCTGGGTTAAGCTCTGAGCTGAGATGGGTTCTAAGGCCAAGTCCAGGTTTAGTGGGAAAGAGTCCAGAGGTTAATGCATAGTTGCTTTCCATACATACAGTAGAGTCATAAGCACATTTAATTCACTCAAATGAAATCATTTGGGCTCTGTACAAATGAAAAGAGAAAGAAAGAGGAATTTTAAAAGTGTGGGTGATTCTACCCATCTTTACAGTCAATTAGCACATGCCCACACTGAGGGGGCAGTGCGCTCTCAGCACCCTCCTGCATCCCCTGGTATGAGCATCTCACAACACTCGGTAGAATTCTGGTGAAATACCAAGTATTTTCATACAATAAACTCCCAGATGAAAACTAAATACTTCATCCACACTGTCCTGTTCAAACACTGGAGGAAATTCTTAAAAGGCTTGATGTTTCCAACACAGAGCCTTCCTCAGGGATTCTCCAGGTTAATTTCATTTATATATAGTTTCATAAGGAACACATCACTCACATCAGATTACATATGCACTGCTTGCCATCCTGGTGGAGTGAAGGTACACTGGCTTGGGATTTACAGCTGTCAGCTCTACCACTTACTACTTTTCCAATAACTTAGCAGTTTCCTAAACTGCCCTGCAGGCCTCATTGGAGATAGAAATCAGTACCATGAGGTATTCCCCAGAGCCAAGTGCTGAGAAAATTCTTCAGCTTTATTGTTCTTCCAAGTTCTTAAGTTTATTTTCCTACTCCTCCTACTAGCTAAGCCAACTTTGGCAAAGTGAGTCACCTTTCTGCATCTGTTTCCTTATATTTAAAATGGGGCCAATAATCCATCATAGGGTGGTTTCAAAGAACAAACCCAATAAGATAATGTAGAGAAAGATGGACATATATACACTACCAAACATAAAATAGATAGCTAGTGGGAAGCAGCCGCATAGCACAGGGAGATCAGCTCGGTGCTTCGTGACCACCTAGATGGGTGGGATAGGGAAGGTGGGAGGGAGGGAGATGCAAGAGGGAAGAGATATGGGAACATATGTATATGTATAACTGATTCACTTTGTTATAAAGCAGAAACTAACATACCATTGTAAAGCAATTATACTCTAATAAAGATGTTAAAAAAAAGATATTTTGAATTTTAAAAAGCACTCTAAAAATGCATTTTTGCTTTGTTTGTAAGTAGTTCTCTGTTTCTGTTTTTAGGCTGATGCTGTTGTATATTAGAATGCAGACCCGATTCTGTCACTAGTGTACCTAAAATCCTTCTGCTAGAGACTGAACATGTGTGCCCCTACAGAATCCATACGTTGAAGCTCTAAAGCCCAATGTAATGGTATTTGGAGGTGGTGTAGTTGGGGGTGATTAGTTTAAATGAGGTCATAAGGGTGTTGTCCCCATGATGATATTAGTGCCTTTATAGGAAGAGACTTGAGATCTCTCTCTCTCTCAGCTCCCAGTGCACATACCAAAGAAAGCCATGTGAGACCAGAACCAGGGAGAAGGCTCTCACAAAAAACCCAACTGTGCTGGCACCCTGATCATGGACTTCAGCCTCAGCACTGTGAGAAATAAATGTTTGTTGTTTAAGCTACCCAGTCCATGGCATTTTTTACAGCAGCCAGAGCTGACAAAGGCACCTTCACTGATTACCCGTGCCTTTGGGGTAGAGACAACACTCCAGCCTAACACACAAGGCCCTTTATCAACTGGCATCAGTCTATCTTTTCAGGCTCACCACCTCTGCCCCCACATTCCTATAAACACATGCCTAACTTCAGTTTCCCTAAAAAGCCATGCTTTAAATAACTCTTTACCAACATGCGTGTTGTTCCCTCTGCTGGCAAATGAATCAGACTTTGAGAATCAATGCAAAATCATTTCTCTGTGAGGCTGAATCAATCATTTTGTTGTCTATCATTGTGCCCTTTTCTACTGTAATGCTTATCGTAAATAAGTACCCTTATTTCTGAGTACTTAAATACCTTTCACTCCCAACTGACCGTGGGTGGCATGAGGAGCTCTCACTCCTTTAATTAGTGTCAACCCTTAGACAAGAGCTCAAGCAAATGATGGGTGTATGAATGAATGAATGAGGAATCCATTGGTTATGTGTTTATGACTATCTCCAGGCAATTTTGAAAGAGAGGAAAATATTGTTAATAGCAATTTTACATGGAGATTCTACTACATTTCCACTGAAAAAGGTAGTTTAGATATGATAAGAGAATAAAAACCTGAAGGTCTTGCTTTCTCCATCCACCCAACCTGTGTGCTGAGTTTCTTCCATATCCCCACTGTGAAGAGCAGACTTGGAAAACCCTACAGGAACTGCTCTTTACAAAGAGCATTAAGGGTAGAAACAAGGGTAGAGACCATAGTGATAAAGTTGAAGCACCAAGTACTTTTTATTTTGTGCCATTTAAAAACCATTATTGGACTTACTGCTAACATGGTACCTAATCCAAGATCTTCCCATACCCTTTTAAAATGCCCACAAAGATGCTGAAAAATGAAAATGTATAACAAAGGAAACTAAGAGAACTTTATGGGAAAGTAACCAGATGTATATTGGGGGGGGGGGGAAACTTAGCTAAGCTTTGCCTTATGAAATATCAAAGTTCTGTGTCATGTGAAACAAAGACTCTTTTTTTAAAACTTTAGGATAACATTTTATACTTTCTCCACTGTCTGCCTTCTGACTCCAAGACTCAGAAACACAGGTCTATGCCAAGCATAAATCTGGGAACTGTCCCTTGGTGCTGATAGGAGTTTTGGCTGGAGAACAGTTGCTTAATCTTTTTCTCCCTCCTACTGGCCTCCAATCTTAATCTCTGCATCTTTTTACATCTCTTTAGCAAGAACCCTTAGAAATCACTTGTCAGAAGTAGTGGTCTTCTAGGAAATGTACTTTCTGATGTATTCCATCCATTCAGCTAATCAGAGAACAAGGCAGTGGCAGCAGGAGAAGATGCCTTCTAGGTAAATTATTACTAGAGTTTGGCACTTAGACTAGAGAGAGTTTACATGCACAAACCCAGCCAACAATTTTAGGTTTGGGAAAGTGAGTGTTAGAGATTTTGCCTCAAGTGAACAAAGAACAGGGAAACCTCTATACAAAAACCTCTAACAAAAGAAGAATACAGATTTTAATTTGTTTGAAGATGAATAAAGGAAAGTAATTCAATGAAATAAAATTGCTGAACAAGAGAAATAGAACATCATCTAAAACTCAGAGGAACAACATACCTCTGAAGAAGTGAGCACCTCCAGGCATCAGGAAAAATATTCTGGAAATTTGTATCCTCAATAGAATGCAACAAGCCATTGCCTCTTTTGGAACAGAATGAAAAGAATCTGAGATTTAAAAGACAACAGAATGGAAAGGGGAAATAAGTAAACTATAGAAATAATTACAAATCTTCTAGCATTCTAATGGACTAGACCTGCTGGATTATAATAATCACCTTTTAAAGCATTTTTGAGTTCTCAAGAAAATGAAATCTACAAGAGAGGGAGAGAGGGAGGTAAGGAACACTGAGACATATAAAGCCAGGATTGTTATGTAATTAAATTCTTATATCTGCATTAAGATCAAGAGACTAGACTTGTGACCTTATGCTAATTGGGGGAAAGGAACATGAAGATCTTTTATTAAACTGAGGTCCTTCAAAGAGGCTGAAGTAGTCCTAGGGCAATAATTCTGCTTACTTCCTAGTAGAAGTAAACACAAATCCTCCCTGAGTAAAAATAACCCCATTAGAAGTTCTTAGTATTCCCACACATTAAGGTCAACCAAAGATAAACTCACACACACACACAAAAACATTTATCCAGTCCCACAAGCAAATAAGCTAGCATGATTAAGAATCAATAGAAATAAAATGCAGCACATTACAAAATCTATTTGAGGAAAACTAAAAAACTCTGATTTAAAAAAATCAAAAAAGAACTAACTAAATGGAGATATATTCCATATTCATGGATAGAAAGACTCAATATTGTCAAGATGTCAATTCCTTCCAACTTGATCTATAGATTCAATACAATTCCAATCAAGATTTCAGTTTTATAAATGTCAATGAATTAATTCTAAGGAGACTGATACTACTTGACTTCAAGACTTAATATAAAACTACAGTAATCAAAAAAGTGTGGTATTGGTGAAAGAACAGACAAATAGATCAATGCAACAAAATAGAGTCCAAAAACAGACACACACAAATACAGTCAACTGGTCTTTGACAAAGGAGCAAAGGCAATATGATGGAGAAACAACAGAAATGTTGCTAGAATAACTGGACATCCATGCCAAAAAAAAGGAATCTAGACAAAGACCTTACTCCATTCACAAAAATTAATTCAAAATAGATCATAACCTTAAATGTAAAGTGCAAAACTATAAAACTCCTAGAAGATAACATAGGAGAAAACCTAGATGACCTTGGATATTGCAATGCCTTTTGAGATACAATACCACAGGCATGATCCATGAAAGAATCGGTAAGCTGAACTTCATTAAAATGAAAAACTACTGCTTTGAAAAAAACAATACCAAGAGAATGAGCAGACAATCCACAGACTGGGAGAAAATACTTGCAAAAGACACATCTGATAAAAGATTGTTATTGAAACTACTGTATATAAAGAACTCTTAAAACTCAATAATAAGAAAACAAAAAATTTGAATAAAAAAAAGTAAGTCACACTGCACAATATTATATTATAAAGCCATTAAACACTATATTGTTTTAAGATACATACTTGTGATAAACTGTTTCTTAAAAATAAAAGAATGACAAATATAAGTTAATGATGGAGGTTACCTGTGGGGGTGAGGCAAGCAGAGGAAGTCCTTTAATGCTATGGTTAATATTGCAGTTCTTAAACTGGATGGTAGAGTCAGTTGTGAGTTCTCATTTTAATGTCATAATTCATAACTTACATAACTTATATGTTATATATACATTATAACTTATATGCTACACAAAATTTTAAAACAAGAGAAATTGCAAGAAGTTTTCAAATACAGTATCAGAATTAAACAAAGACAGAAAGTAATAAAGAGCTGTCCTGACTCTGCTAAAACAAAAACAGTGCTATGAAATATGCATTTCAGAAGCCTTTTCCAATAAATGGAAAAGTCCAAAGGAAAATACGATGAGAGGACACATTATGAATACAGAAGACAGTGAATGGAAATAAACATAATTGGAGTACTGGAAGGAAAAAAACAAATAAACAAATAAAGAAGCAACAAGCAGAGACAAAATCGAAAAAAAACTTTCTTGATATGAAAAACACCTGGATTTGCCAGACCAAAAGGAGTCACTTACAATGAAGTTAAAAAAAAAAAAAAAGAAAAGAAATGCTTTAGAGAAAATGATTAATTTCAAGAAAAAGACAAAGACTCATATAAAAATATAGTCAAGGAAAATAAAACAGCTCTCCTAAAACAAGATAGCAAACTAACTTCAGAATATACCTCTTAAATTTAAACGCCAAAGACAATGAAACAATAGTGACAGAGTTTTGAGAGAAAATAGTTACTACTTGAAAATTCTGTGCTAATTAACTTGCTGCTTACATGTGATGGCAACAGAAAATATTCTTAGATATACAAGAACACAAAAAATATAACAATCACAAAATCTTGAAGGAAATAAAAACTAGTCAAAGAGCTGAAAAAAGAAATGAATAAAAATAAAGGACTCAGCAATGAAGAAGTCATGCTATTAAATGAGAGGTAAATATTGAAATCATTAAGACAAAGAATCAAATGAAAATATCTACTCCCAATGTAGTTATAAAACAAAAGGAAATGTCAAAAATAATTATAAAAAGAAGATATATAGGGGATGGAAAAGGATATTGCATGGAAATCAAAAGAAAGCTGGAATAACAATACTCATATCAGACAAAGTAGACTTTAAAATAAAAACTGTGACAAGAGACAAGGAAGAACACTACAAAATGATCAAGGGATCAATCCAAGAAGAAGATATAACAATTGTAAATATTTATGCACCCAACATAGGGGTACCACAATACATAAGACAAATGCTAACAGCCATTAAAGGGGAAATCAACAGTAACACAATAATAGTGGGGGGCTGTAACACTCCACTTTCACCAATGGATAGATCAGACAGACAGAAAATTAATAAGGAAAAACAAGCCTTAAATAACACGTTAGGGCAGATACACTTAATTGATATTTATAGGACATTCCATCCAAAAGCAGCAGAATACACTTTCTTCCAAAGTGCACACAGAATATTCTCTGGAATATATCACATCTTGGATCACAAATCAAGCCCCGGTAAATTTAAGAAACTTGAAATTGTATCAAGCATCTTTTCTGACCACAACGCTATGAGATTAGAAATCAATTACAGGAAAAACTACTGCAAAAAATGCAAACAAAGAGATGCTAAACAATATGCTACTAAATAACCAACAGATCACTGAAGAAATCAAAGAAAAAATCAAAAATTACCTAGAAACAAATGACGGCGAAAACACAATGACCCAAAACCTATGGGATGTGGCAAAAGTGGTTCTAAGAGGGAAGTTTATAACAATACAATCCTACCTCAAGAAATAAGAAAAATTTCAAATAAACAACCTAACCTTACACCTAAAGTAACTAGAAGAAGAAGAACAAACAAACCCCAAAGTTAGTAGAAGGAAATAAGTCATATATATCAGAGCAGAAATAAATGAAATAGAAACGAAAAGAAAAACAAGAGCAAACATCAATAAAACTAGAAGCTGGTTCTTTGAGAAGATAAACAAAATTGATAAACCTTTTAGCCATACTCATCAAGAAAAAAAGGGATAGGACTTGAACCAATAAAATTAGAAATGAAAAAGAAGATACAACTGAAACCACAGAAATACAAAGGAAAATAAGAGACTACTACAAGCAACTATACGCCAATAAAATGGACAACCTGGAAGAAATGGACAAATTCTTAGAAAAGTACAACCTTCCAAGACTGAACAAGGAAGAAATAGAAAATATTAACAGACCAATCACAAGTAATGAAAACGAAACTGTGATTAAAAATCTTCCAACAAACAAAAGTCCAGAACCAGATGGCTTCACAGGTGAAATCTATCAAACATTTAGAGAAGAGTTAACACCTATACTTCTCAAACTCTTCCAAAAAATTAGAGAGGGAGAAACACTCCAAAACTCATTCTATGAAGTCACCATTACACAGATACCAAAACCAGACAGAGATATCACAAAAAAAGAAAATTACAGGCCAATATCACTGATGAATATAGACGCAAAAATCCTCAACAAAATACTAGAAAAAAAGAATACAACAACACATTAAAAACATCATACACGATGATCAAGTGGGATTTATTCCAGTGATGCAAGGATACTTCAATATATGCAAATCAATCAATGTGATACACCATATTAACAAATTGAATAATAAAAACCATATGATCATCTCAATAGATGCAGAAAAAGCTTTTGACAAAATTCAAAACCATTTATGATAAAAACTCTCCAGAAAGTAGGCATAGAGGGAACCTACCTCAACATAATAAAGGCTACATATGACAAACCCACAGCAAACATTACTCTCAATGGTGAAAAACTGAAAGCACTTTCTCTGAAATCAGGAAGAAGACAAGGGTGCTCACTTTTGCCACTATTATTTAACACAGCTGTGGAAGTCCTAGCCATGGCAATCAGAGAAGAAAAAAGAAATAAAAGGAATCCAAATTGGCAAGGAAGAAGTAAAACTGTCACTGTTGGCATATGACATGATACTATATGCATAGAAAATCCTAAAGATTCAACCAGAAAACTACTAGAGCTAATCAATGAATTTAGTAAAGTCTCAGGAAACAGAATTATTACACAGAAATCTCCTGCATTCCTCTACACTAACATCAAAAGATCAGAAAAAGAAATTAAGGAAATAATCCGATTTACCACTGCAACAAAAAGAATAAAATACATAGGAATAAACCTACCTAAGGAGGCAAAAGACCTGTACACAGAAAACTATAAGATACTGATGAAAGAAATCAAAGATGATACAAACAGATGGAGAGATATACCATGTTCTTGGATTGGAAGAATCAATATGCTGAAAATGACTACAATACCCAACGTAATCTACAGATTCAATGCAATCTCTATCAAATTACCAATGGCGGGCTTCCCTGGTGGCGCAGTGGTTGAGAATCCACCTGCCGATGCAGGGGACATGGGTTCATGCCCCGGTCTGGGAAGATCCCACATGCCGCGGAGCGGCTGGGCCCGTGAGCCATAGCTGCTGAGCCTGCACGTCCAGAGCCTGTGGTCCGCAATGGGAGAGGCCACAACAGTGAGAGGCCTGCATACCGCAAAAAATAAATAAATAAATAAATAAAAATAAAATAAAATTACCAATGGCATTTTTCACAGAACTAGAAAAAATTTTTACGATATGTATGGAAACACAAAAGAACCAGAATAGCAAAAGCAATCTTGAGAAACAAAAATGGAGCTGGAGGAACCAAGCTTCCAGACTTCGTACTATACTACAAAGCTACAGTAATCAAGACTGTATGGTATTGGCACAAAAACAGAAATATAAATCAATGGAACAGAATAGAAAGCCCAGAAATAAACCCACACACCTATAGTCACCTAATCTGTGACAAAGGGGGCCAGAATATACAATGGAGCAGAGACAGCCTCTTCAATAAGCGGTGCTGGGAAAACTGGACAGCTACATGTATAAGAATGAAATTAGAACACTACTTAACACCATAAACAAAAACAAACTCAAAATGGATTAAAGACCTAAATGTAGGCCAAACTCTATAATACTTTTAGAGGGAAGAGACCTTCAAGATGACAGAGGAGTAAAACGTGGAGATCACCTTCCTCCCCACAAATACAACAGAAATACATCTACATGTGGAACAACTCCTACAGAACACCTACTGAATGCTGGCAGAAGACCTCAGACCTCCCGAAAGGCAAGAAACTCCCCATGTACCTGGGTAGGGCAAAAGAAAAAAGGGGACAAGAGAATAGAGACAAGACCTGCACCTCTGGGAGGGAGCTGTGAAGGAGGGAAAGTTTCCACACACTAAGAAGCCCCTTCACTGGCAGAGATGGGGGTGGCAGTGGGGAACTTTCAGAGCCACGGAGGAGGCAGAACAATAGGGGTGCAGAGGGCAAAACCAAGAGATTCCCGCACAGAGGATTGGTGCCGACCAGCACTCACCAGCCTGAGAGGCCTGTCTGCTCAGCCACCGGGGACGGGTGGGGACTGGGAGCTGAGGTTCCGGCCTCAGAGGTCAGATTCCAGGGGGAGGACTGGGGTTGGCTGTGTGAACACAGCCTGAAGGGGGCTAGTGCACCACAGCTAACCGGGAGGGTGTCCAGGAAAAAGTCTGGAACTGCCTAAGAGACAAGAGACTATTGTTTCGAGGTGCGCAAGGAGAGGAGATTCAGAGCACCACCTAAACGAGCTCCAGAGACAGGCGTGAGCCACAGCTATCAGCACAAACAACAGTAGCAGGCATGAAACGCTAAGGCTGCTGCTGCAGCCACCAAGAAGCCTGTGTGCAAGCACGGGGCACTATACACACCTCTCCTCCCGGGAGCCTGTGCAGCCCTCCACTGCCAGGGTCCCGTGATCCAGGGACAACTTCCCCAGGAGAACACATGGCATGCCTCAGGCTGTTGCAATGTCACACCGGCCTCTGCCACCACAGGCTCGCCCTGCGTTCCTTACTCCTCCATTCTCCCCGCCTGAGTAAGCCAGAGGCCTCTAATCAGCTGCTACTTTAACCCTGTCCTGTCTGAACGAAGAATAGACGCCCTCAGGCGACCTACATGTAGAGATAGGGCCAAACCCAAAGCTGAACCCCTGAAGCTATGCGAACAAAGAAGAGAAAGGGATATTTCTCCCAGCAGCCTCAGGAGGAGCAGATTAAATCTCCACAGTCAACTAGATGTACCCTGCTTCTGTGGTATAACTGAATAGAAAACGAATCATCCCAAAATTGAGGCAGTGGACTTTGGGAGCAACTGTAGACTGGGGGTTTGCTTTCTGAATCTAATTTATATATGGTTTTATGTTTATCTTAGTATAGTATTTAGAGTTTACTATCACTGGTAAATTTGTTTATTTATTTGCTGGCTCTCTTCCTCTTTTTTTTTTAATATACAGATTTTTTTTCTTTTTCTCTTTTTGTGAGTGTGTATATGTATGCTTCTTCGTGTGATTTTGTCTGTGTAGCTTTGCTTTTACCATTTGGCCTAGTGTACCGTCTGTCCATTTTTATTTTTTATTTTTATTTTTTTAGTATAAATTTTTAGTGCTTGTTATCACTTGTGGATTTCTTTTTTGGTTTGGTTGTTCTCTTCCTTCTTTCTTTCTTTTATATAACTTTTTAATTTTTTGTTTATTTTTAACAATTTTTTTATTTTAATAATTTTATTTTTTTTTCTTTCTTTCTTTCTATTTTTCTACCTTTTCTTCTGAGCCATGTGGTGAACAGGGTCTTGTTGCTCTGGCCAGGTGTCAGGCCTGTGCCTCTGAGGTTGGAGAGCTGAGTTCAGGACATTGCTCCAACAGAGATCTCCCAGGTCCATGTAATATCAACTGGCAAAAGCTCTCCAAGAGATCTCCATCTCAATGCTAAGACCCTGGTCCACTCAACGTCCAGCAAGCTACAGTAATGGACACCCTAAGCCAAACAACTAGCAAGACAGGAACACAACCTCACCCATTAGCAGAGAGGCTTCATAAAATCATAATAAGGTCACAGACAGCCCAAAACATATGACCAGATACGGACCTGCACACTAGAAAGACAAGAACCAGCCTCATCCACCAGAACACAGGCACTAGTCCCCTCCACCAGGAAGCCTACACAACCCACTGAACAAATCTTAGTCACTGGGGGCAGTCACCAAAAACAATGGGAACTATGAACCTGCAGCCTGGAGACCCCAAACACAGTAAGTTAAGCAAAATGAGAAGACAGAGAAACACACAGCAGATGAAGGAGTGAGAAAAAAACCCACCAGACCAAACAAATGAGGAGGAAATAGGCAGTAGACCTGAAAAAGAATTCAGAGTAATGAGAGTAAAATGATCCAAAATCTTGGAAATAGAATGGAGAAAATACAAGAGACGTTTAACAAGGACCTAGAAGAACTAAAGAGCAGACAAACAATGATGAACAACACAATAAATGAAATTAAAAATTCTCTAGAGGGAATCAATGGCAGAATAACTGAGGCAGAAGAACAGATAAGTGACCTGGAAGACAAAAGAGTGGAAATAACTACCACAGAGCAGAATAAAGAAAAAAGAATGAAAAGAACTAAGGACACTCTCAGAGACCTCTGGGACAATGTTAAATGTAGCAACATTCAAATTATAGGGGTCCCAGAGGAAAAAGAGAGAATGAAATGGACTGAGAAAATATTTGAAGAGATTATAGTTGAAAACTTCCCTAATACGGGAAAGGAAATAGTCAATCAAGTCCAGGAAGTGCAGAGAGTCTCATACAGGATAAATCCAATGACAAACATACCAAGACACATACTAATCAATCTATCAAAAATTAAATACAAAGGAAAAATATTAAAAGCAGCAAGGAAAAACAACAAATAACATACAAGGGAATCCACATATGGTTAACATCTGATCTTTCAGCAGAAACTCTTCAAGCCAGAAGGGAGTGGCAGGACATATTTAAAGTGATGAAAGGGAAAAAAATACACCCAAGATTACTCTACGCAGCAAGAATCTCAAACACATTCAACGGAGAAATTAAAACGTTTACAGACAAACAAAAGCTAAGAGAATTCAGCACTACCAAACCAGCTTTACAACAAATTTTAAAGAAACTTCTCTAGGCAGGAAACACAAGAGAAGGGAAAGACCTACAATAACAAACACAAAACAATTAAGAAAATGGTAGTAGGAACATACATATCAATAACTACCTTAAATGTAAATGGATTAAATGCTCCAACGAAAAGGCATAGACTGGCTGAATGGATACAAAAACAAGACCTGTATATATGCTGTCTACAAGAGACCCACTTCAGACCTAGGGACACATACAGGTAGAAATTAAGTGTATGGACAAAGATATTTCATGCAAATGGAAATCAAAAGAAAGCTGGAGTAGCAATTCTCATATCAGACAAAAGAGACTTTAAAATAAAGACTATTACAAGAGACAAAGAAGGACACTACATAATGATCAAGGGATCAATCGTAAATATTTATGCACCCAACATAGGAGCACGTTAATACATAAGGCAAATGCTAACAGCCATAACACAGTATGGCTACAGTAACACAATCATAGTAGGGGATTTTAACACCCCAATTTTACCAATGGACAGATCATCCAAAATGAAAATAAATAAGGAAACACAAGCTTTAAATGATACATTAAACAAGCTGGACTTAATTGATATTTATAGGACATTCCATCCAAAAACAACAGAATACACTTTCTTCTCAAGTGCCCATGGAACATTCTCCAGGATAGATCATATCTTGGGTTACAAATCAAACCTTGGTAAATATAAGAAAATTGAAATCGTATCAAGTATCTTTTCCAACCACAATGCTATGAGATTAGATATCAATTACAGGAAAACAATCTGTAAAAAATACAAACACATGGTGGCTAAACAATACAATACTATATAACCAAGAGATCACTGAAGAAATCAAGAAATACCTAGAAACCAATGACAATGAAAACATGACTACCCAAAACCCATGGGATGCAGAAAAGCAGTTCTAAGAGGGAAGTTTATAGCAATACAATCCTACCTCAAGAAATATCTGAAATAAACAACCTAACCTTACACCAAGAGAAATTAGAGAAAGAAGAACAACAACAAAAAAAAAACCCTAAGTTAGAAGAAAGAAAGAAATCATAAAGATCAGATCAGAAATAAATGAAAAAGAAATGAAGGAAACAATAGCAATGGTCAATAAAACTAAAAGCTGGTTCTTTGAGAAGATAAACAAAATTGATAAACCATTAGCCAGACTTATCAAGAAAAAAAGGAAGACTTAAATCAATAGAATTAGAAATGAAAAAGGAGAAGTAACTACTGACACTGGAGCAATACAAAGGATCATGAGATTCCGATAAGCAAATTTATGCCAATAAAATGGACAACATGGAAGAAATGGACAAATTCTTAGAAAAGCACACCTTCCGAGACAGAACCAGGAAGAAATAGAAAATATTAACAGGCCAATCACAAGCACTGAAATTGAGACCATGATTAAAAATCTTCCAACAAACAAAAGGGCCAGATGGCTTCACAGGTGATTTCTATCAAACATTTAGAGAAGAGCTAACACCTACCCTTCTTAAGTTCTTCCAAAATATAGAAGATAGAGGAACACTCCTAATCTCATTCTACAAGGCCACAATCACCCTGATACCAAAACCAGTTAAAGATGTCACAAAGAAAGAAAACTACAATCCAATATCACTGATGAACATAGATGCAAAAATCCTCAACAAAATACTAACAAACAGAATAGAACAGCACATTAAAAGGATCACACACCATGACCAGGTGGGGTTTATCCCAGGAATGCAAGAATTCTTCAATATATACAAATCAATCAATGTGAATCACCATATTAACAAACTGAAGGAGAAAATCCATATGATCATCTCAATAGATGCAGAGAAAGCTTTCAACAAAATTCAACACCCATTTATGATAAAAACTCTCAAGAAAGTAAGCATAGAGGGAACTTTCCTCAACATAATAAAGGCCATATAAGACAAACCCACAGCCAACATCATCCTTAATGGTAAAAAACTGAAACCACTTCCACTAAGATCAGTAAGAAGACAAGGTTGTGCACTCTCACCACTATTATTCAACATAGTTTTGGAAATTTTAGCCACAGAAATCAGAGAAGAAAAAGAAATAAAAGGAATCCAAATTGGACAAGAAGAAGTAAAGCTGTCACTGTTCACAGATGACATGATACTATACATAGAGAATCCTAAAGATGCTACAGGAAAACTACTAGAGCTAATCAATGAATTTGGTAAAGTAGCAGGATACAAAATTAATGCACAGAAATCTCTCGCATTCCTATACACTTTTGAAGAAAAATCTGAAAGAGAAATTAAGGAAACACTCCCATTTACCATTGCAACACAAAGAATAAAATACCTAGGAATAAGTAGGTATCTACCTAAGGATACAAAAGACCTGTTTGCAGAAAATTGTAAGACACTGGTGAAAGAAATTAAACATGATACAAACAGATGGAGAGATATATCATGTTCTTGGATCAGAAGAATCAACTTGTGTAAATGACTATACCACCCAAAGCAATCTTCAGATTCAATGTGATCCATATCAATCTACCAATGGCATTTTTCACAGAGCTAGAACAAAAAATTTCACAATTTGTATGGAAATACAAAAGACCCCATGTAGCCAAAGCAATCTTGAGAAAGAAACACAGAGCTGGAGGAATCAGGCTCCCAGACTTCAGACTATACTACAAAGGTACAGTAATCAAGATGGTATGGTACTGGCATAAAAAAAGAAATATAGATCAATGGAACAGGATAGAAATCCCAGAGATAAACCCACACACCTATGGTCACCTTATTTTTGATAAATGTGGCAAGAATATACAGTGGAGAAAAGACAGCCTCTTAAGTAAGTGGTGCTTGGAAAACTGGACAGCTACATGTAAAAGAATGAAATTAGAACACTCACTAACACCATACACAAAAATAAACTCAAAATGGATTAAAGACCTAAATGTAAGGCCAGACACTATAAACTCTTAGAGGAAAACATAGTCAGAAGCCTCTATGACATAATTCACAGCAAGATCCTTTTTGACCCACCCCCTAGAGAAATGGAAATAAGAACAAAAATAAACAAATAGGGCCTAATGAAACTTACTTTTGCACAGCAAAGGAAACCATAAACAATATGAAAAGACAACCCTCATAATGGGAGAAAATATTTGCAAATGAAGCAACTGACAAAGGATTAATCTCCAAAATTTACAAGCAGCTCATGCAGCTTAATATCATAAAAACAAACAACCCAATCCAAAAATGGGCAGAACATTTTAAATAGATATTTAAATAGACATTGCTCCAAAGAAGATATACAGATTGCCAACAGACACATGAAACATCATTAATCATTAGAGAAATGCAAATCAAAACTACAATGAGGCATCAACTCTCACCAGTCAGAATGGCCATCATCAAAAAATTTACAAACAATAAATGCTGGAGAGGATGTGGAGAAAAGGGAACCCTCTTGCACCGTTAGTGGGAATGTAAATTGATATAGCCACTATGGAGAACAGTATGGAGCTTCCTTAAAAAACTACAAATAGAACTACCATACGACACAGCAGCCCCACTACTGGGCATATACCCTGAGAAAACCATAATTCAAAAAGAGTCATGTACCACAATGTTCATTGCAGCTCTAGTTACAATAGCCAGGACATGGAAGCAATCTAAGTATCCATCAACAGATGAATGGATAAGGAAGATGTGGCACATACATACAATGGAATATTACTCAACCATAAGAAGAAACGAAATTGAGTTATTTGCAGTGAGGTGGATGGACTTAGAGTCTGTCATACAGAGTGAAGTAAGTCAGATAGAGAAAAACTAATACCATATACTTACACATATACATGGAATCTAAAAAAGAAAAAAAAAACAGTCATGAAGAACCTAGGGGCAAGACTGGAGTAAAGACACAGACCTACTAGAGAATGGACTTGAGGAGAGTGAAGGGGAAGCTGGGACAAAGCGAGAGTGGCATGGACATATATACGCTACCAAACGTAAAATAGATAGCTAGTGGGAAGCAGCCGCATAGCACAGAGAGATCAGCTAGGTGCTTTGTGACCACCTAGAGCGGTGGGATAGGGAGGGTGGGAGAGAGGGAGAAGCAACAGGGAAGAGATATGGGGACATATGTATATGTATAACTGATTCACTTTGTTATAAAGCAGAAAGTAACACACCATTGTAAAGCAATTATACTCCAATAAAGATGTTAAAAAAAAAAGCTACACTGAGGTACCACCTAACACCGCTCAGAATGGCCATCATCAAAAAATCTACAAACAGTAAGTGCTGGAGAGGGTGTGGAGAAAAGGGAACCCTCTTGCACTGTTGGTGGGATTGTAAATTGATATAGCCACTATGGATAACAGTATGGAGGTTCCTTAAAAAACTAAAAATAGAACCACCATACGACCCAGCAGCCGCACTACTGGGCATATACCCTGAGAAAACCATAATTCAAAAAGAGTTATGTACCACAATGTTCACTGCAGCTCTATTTACAAGAGCCAGGACATGGAAGCAGCCTAAGTGTCCATCGACAGATGAATGGATAAGAAAGATGTGGCACATATATACCATGGAATATTACTCAGTCATAAAAAGAAACGAAATTGAGTTATTTGCAGTGAGGTGGATGGACCTAGAATCTGCCATACAGCGTAAAGTTAGTCAGAAAGAGAAAAACAAATACTGTATGCTAACACATATATATATGGAATCTAAAAACAAAAAAAAATGGTTCTGAAGAAACTAGGGGCAGGACAGGAATAAAGACACATACATTATGAATGCACTTGAGGACATGGGGAGGGGGAAGGGTAAGCTGGGATGAAGTGAGAGCATGACATGGACATATATACACTACCAAATGTAAAATAGATAGCTAGTGGGAAGCATCCACATAGCACAGGGAGATCAGCTCGGTGCTCTGTGTCCACCTAGCTGGGTGGCATAGAGAGGGTGTGAGGCAGATGCAAGAGGAAGGAGATATGGGGATATATGTATATGTATAGCTGGTTCACTGTGTTATAAAGCAGAAACTAACACACAATTGTAAGGCAATTATACTCCAATAAAGATGTTAAAAATAAAAAATATATATATACCCACAGAAGATAATGCTATTGTATTAGCACACACAGAAAAAAACTCTTAGAGGAAAACATAGGCAAAACACTCTTTGACATAAATTGCAGCAAGATATTTTTGGACCCACCTCCTAGAGTAATGAGAATAAAAACAGAAATAAACAAATAGGACCTAATGAATCTTAAGAGCTTTTACACAGCAAAGGAAACCATAAACAAGATGAAAAGACAACATTTAGAATGGAAGAAAATATTTGCAAATGAAGCAGCTGACAAAGGATTAATCTCCAAAATATACAAACAGCTCATGCAGCTCAATATAAAAAAAAATGAATTAAAAAATGGCAGAAAACATAAATAAACATTTCTCAAAAGAATACATACAGATGGCCAACAAACACATTAAAAGATGCTCAACATCACTAATTATTAGAGAAATGGAAATCAAAACTACTATGAGGTAGCACACCGGTCTGAATGACCATCATCAAAAAATCTATAAACAGTAAATGCTGGAGAAGGTGTGGAGAAAAGGGAACCGTCATGCATTGTTGGTGGGAATGTAAATTTATACAACTTCTACTGAGAGCAGTATCGAAATCCCTTAAAAAACTAAAAATAGAGCTACCCTATGACCCAGCAATCCCACTACTGGGCATATACCCAGAGAAAACCATAATTCAAAAAGACACATGCACCCCAGTGTTCATTGTAGACTATTTACAATAGCCGGGACATGGAGCAACCTGAATGTCCATCAACAGAGGAATGGATAAAGAAGATGTGGTACATATATACAATGGAATATTACTCAGCCATAAAAAGAAACAAAATATGGGTCATTTGTAGAAACATGGATGGACCTAGAGACTGTCATACAGAGTGTAGTAAGTCAGAAAGGGAAAAACAAATATCGTATATTAATGCATATATGTGGAATCTGAAAATATTGGTATAGACAATTTTATTTACAAAGCAGAATCAGAGACACAGACGTAGAGACCAAACATCAATACAAAGGTGGAAAGTGCACGGAGGGGGATGAATTGGGAGATTGGGATTGACATATATACACTATTGACACTATGTATAAAATAGATAACTAATGAGAACCTACTGTATAGCACAGGGAACTCTACTCAGTACTCTGTGGTGACCTAAATGAGAAGGAAATCCCAAAAAGAGGGAATATATGTATACATATAGCTGATTCACTTTGTTGTACAGTAAAAACTAACATAATATTGTGAAGCAATTATACTCCACTAAAAAATAAAAATGAAAACAAATTTAAAAATTTAAAAAAAGAAGATACATAATGTAAGATGTTAGTAAATCACAGTAATTAATCCAAACATTGCAGATTAAATCGATGCATACTCTAAGTAAGAGAATGATTGATGGGGGGAAGTAAATATGCTAATTTCTAAATAATACATAAAAAGGTATTTGATAATATTAGATAATACTGATAATATTATATATTTAGATATTAGATAATTGATACTTGATTGACATTGATACTTAAAGAAAGGGGACAAGTATGTCCTTCTAATTAAAATTAATTACTAGACAAAAAAAATCACTAGAGAAGAAAATAGAAGAAGGTCTAAATCAATTGATAAAAATAAAATGAAGGATGTATATTTTTAAATATAAAAGTGGTCAATAAAAACATGATGGCAAAAATAGAACAAAACTTACCTGTGATAGTAATAAATAACAGTAGGATAAACTCATCTACTGAAATCAAAAGACACTTAGATTGTATTTTTAAAAGAATCCAATTATAAATTATCTCCAAGACATACTTTTACAATGACACAAAAAGGTTAAAAATAAAAAGATGGGGCTTCCCTGGTGGCGCAGTGGTTGAGAGTCCGCCTGCTGATACAGGGGACATGGGTTTGTGCTCCGTTCCGGGAACATTCCACATGCCGCGGAGCAGCTGGGCCCGTGAGCCATGGCCACTGAGCCTGCGCGTCCGGAGCCTGTGCTCCGCAACGGGAGAGGCCACAACAGCGAGAGGCCCGCGTACTGCAAAAAAAAAAAAGATGAACAAAGATGTACCTGGCTAATGCAAATAAAAAGAAAGCAGAGGCCATAAGATTAATATTAAAATGGAACTCAAAGCAATATGCAATGAACAAGATAAAAGAGGATCACATTTATTAAGGACAAAATCCACAATGCAGATAAAATAATATAAAATGTCTATGTTTTGAATAACATAGCATCAAAATACATGAAATAAAAACTATTCAAATCACAATGAGAAGTTGGCAGAAATACATTAGTAGCATGATATTTCTTAATACATATTTCTGGGCCTTGATAGAACAAATAGGAAACAGAAGAATCTGAAAAATGTAATTAATAAAATGATTTAAATTCTTCATTAAACGTGGCACTTTATGGAGGATGTACCTTCTTTTTCAGTGTCCATGAACATTTATAAAAGTTGGCCATATAATAGGCCCTAAAAAAAACCTCAACAATTTATTCAAAAGCAAAAACTGTCATCCTCATTCTCTAATTTACACTATTATAAGACAAAAAGCCAATGCAGATGCACACATATAACAACTTAACCTGGAAATTATAAAATGCTCTCCTAAATAGTTATGAAGCTAAGGAGGAAATCAAAGTCATACTTAGAGAAAGCCTGGATAAAACAAGAGACAGACCATGTTCCCCATAAAAAGATTTAACATTATAAAGAGCACAATTCTCCACAAAATTTAACTTACAAATTTAATGTCATTCCAACCAAAATTCCAATGATTTTTTTGTAATTTGGTGAAAGAATTCTAGAATGTATATAAAGGGTAAATTGATGGGCTTCATTTTTTTTGTAAAAAAAGATTTTGAAAAATAAAAATAATGGAGGGGAACCACAACTGTAAATTATTAAAATAAATGATAAAGCTAAAAACAACATTTAAAGAAGGTACTTATACAAAAAAAAAATTATCCAAAAGTCTAAGAATATATAAAAATTCAATATATTTACATAATGTTTCAAATCAATGGGAAATGAGTATTATTATTAACAAATGGTGCTAGCAAAATTGATTAACAGGGACAGAAATAAACCTATATCCCATCAACAAAATATTATACCCAGGTGACAAAAGTGTTCAAATTGAAACAACAAGGTACTATTTAATAATTAGGGCAACCTGCCTTGGGGACAATTTGATAATACATTTCACAAGTTTTAAAATATCCATCACCTTTTACCCAGAAATTCAACTTTAATTATTGAGAATTTTCACAATGGAAAATAACAGAGATATGAATAAAATTAAACTGATAGAGATGTTTACTACAGTATTAATAACATTATTAGAAAATTTTTAAATGTCCAATATAAAGGAACTATTTAATTGAGTACTAGAGATGTAGTCATTAAAAACATTATATTTAATAATCTGAGAAGGGCTTCCCTGGTGGCGCAGTGGTTGAGAGTCCGCCTTCCGATGCAGCGGACATGGGTTCGTGCCCCGGTCTGGGAAGATCCCACATGCCGCGGAGCGGCTGGGCCCGTGAGCCATGGCCGCTGAGCCTGCGCATCCAGAGCCTGTGCTCCGAAACGGGAGAGGCCACAACAGTGAGAGGCCCGTGTACCACAAAAAATAAAAATAAAATTAAAAAAATAATAATCTGAGAAAATATTTATAATCTGGAGAAAGCTATATTGCATTGTTACTTTTATGTAGATCCTATAGGACTTTCTATGTAGACAATTATACTCTCTGAGAAAATAATAGTTTTCATAATCTGGATGTTTTTATTTCTTTTTCTTACCTTATTGCACTTACTTATTGCACTTAGGCTGTCTATACAATGTTGAATAGAACTACTGAAAGGTAACATCCTTGCCTTGTGCCTGATCTTAGGAAGAAAGCATCTAGTATTTCACCACTAAGAGTGAATAGGCTATAGAAATTTTGCAAATGACCTTTCTCAGGTTGAATAAGTTCCCTTCTATTCTTAGTTTGTAGAGGGTTTTGGTTAGGAATAGTACTGAATTTTATATGTTTTTTTCTACATGTATTGAGATGGTCATGTGGTTTTGCCTTTTTAGTTTGTTAATATTATGAATTACGCTGATTATTTTTTAATGTGAAACAAACCTGTGTTCTTGGAATAAACCCCACTTAGCCATAGTGTATTATTCTCTCTCCAGGTACTAAGCTGGGGAAACCCTGGAAATCATATTATTTGTTTCTCATCTCTCAGGCTTCACTGTCTTTTGTTGCCTGAAATCCAAAGACTTGAAACTGTGGTTTCATATACACACATATATATATGGATGTGTGTATATGTACATGTATATATGTGTGTGTATATTTCTGTGTATACATATGTGCATGTGTGTGTATATATATTTTTTCACTTGTTTCACATAGGAGGATAAGTTGGAGCTCTGTTTCTCTAACTTGCCAGAAGCAGAGATCCTGACTGATATCATTTATTTTATTCTTCAAGAGATATAAGCTCTTTAGAAGCCAGTTCTAAGAAAGTTTTTGCCAAGTCAATTTTACATCTGAGCCTCTGAGACAGAGAAACACGGAACAAGAGATATTCTGAGTAAAAGTATGTTTCCTCGTATATTAATTAGGACTGCTTAAAACAAAAGAAGACAAATCAAATATAAAAATTAACAAAGTCTATGTAGAAAAGGACATCATCAAAAAAAAACTAATATTCAAGAGAAATAAGTCAGACAGAGAAAAGCAAATACCGTATGATCTCACTTATATGTGGAACCTTAAAAAAACTGAAATAGACACAGGGGACAGACTGGTGGTTGCCAGAGCCAGTGGGAAAGGGGGGACGGGGAGGGGAGATGGGGGGAATGGGTGAAGGGGGTCGAAAGGTACAAACTTCCAGCTATAATATAAAAAAGCTCTGGAAATGTAATGTACAGCATGGTGACTATAGTTAACAATACTATATTTTATATTTGAGAGTTGCCAAGAGAATAGATCTTAAAAGTACTCATCACAAGACAAAAATCTGTAACAGTGTGAGGTGATGGATGTTAACTAAACTTATTGTGGTGATCGTTTTGCAACATATAAATATATTAAATCATTGTGTTGTACATCTTGGTGTAATACAATGTTATATGTCAATCATACCTCAGTAAAACTGGGGGGAAATTACCTCCGTGAAAAATAGAAAGATCTGCAGTAACAGCTTTGCTATATTCAGTTAAAGAGTTACTTGACATTAATAAAAGAAAAAGAAAAAAAGAGAGGAAGGAAGGAAGGAAAAAGGAAAGAAACAAAGGGAATAAAGAAAGAAACAGGAAGGAGGGAAGGAAGGAAGGAAGGAAGGAAAGAGGAAGGAAGAAAGAGAGAAACCTAAAACGAAACAACACTGAAAACTTAAAGGCATGGAAAAAAAATACATCAAAAAATTAATAAATGAAGCTGATATAACAGTATTTTTAAATATCAAACATTTAATGAGGCAAAGAGAGACATCATTTGGTATTTTTAAAAGAAGCAATCTCCAAGATCATAAACAAACTAGCCTGGAATGTATAAAGGAAACAATTACAAGGATAAATTGACAAATTCATGATTACAATGAGAGATTTTACATCTCTTCCTCTCAGAAACTGATGGGACAATCAGATGAAATTATTAAGATATAGAAATTTAAAACATACTTATAGAGAAAGAATCTTATACTCAACAGAATAACTATTTTTTCAAGTATGTATAGAGATTTACAACAAAATGACCATATATTAGACCAGAAAAGACATCTCAGCCCCCCCCCAAAAAAGTAAATAGCCAGATAACAAAATGGGAGAAAATATTTGCTATCTATAAAACTGAAAAGATAGTCTGTAACTATGGTTTCACTAATAATTAAGCAATAAATTAATGAAAATAATTTCACTGGTTTATTTTCATTCTTTTAATGTGGCTACTGGAAGATCGTGTGGCTCACATTATATTTCAATTAACCAATGCTGATCTAAAATATACAAGGGCTCATGAAAATCAACAAGGAAAACATAGCTACAGTAACATCAACAGAAAATGGGCAAGGGATAAAAGCAGGCCATGTATAGAGGAGAAATTCAAAATAATAAGCATATGAAGATTTGCTCAAAATAATTGAGAATAAGAGAAATTTAAATTAAAACAGCAATTAAAAATACCTTACATATTGACAAAAATGTGAAAATGAATAATGTCGAGTTGTTAATGATTTGGAGAAGTGGGAACCCTTTGCACTGCTGGTGGGAATATGGATGCGTGCGGCCATTCTGGGGAACAGTCTGCCAATACCTAGTCAAATTAAACAGGTACATATGCTATGACCCAGAAATTCCACTCCAATGTCTATATCCCAGTGTAATTCTTAGACAGCTACTAAGGGGCATATGTACAAGGATGCCCATTGCCATGTTATTTGTGGTGACCAGGAATTGGAGTCAACCTGGGTGTATGTCATTGGGAAAGAGAATATAAAATAAGTGGTTGGTACTCACAACAGCACACTATGCAGTAGCTGAAAGCAGTAGATTACCTTTAAACAGAGCAATTGGATGGATCTTGAAACCATAATGGATGGTGAAGAATATATGAGATAGGAAAAGGAAGACCCAGAGGACTTACGGGAAGATGGCGGAAGAGTAAGACGCGGAGATCACCTTCCTCCCCACAGATACACCAGAAATACATCTACGCGTGGAACAACTCCTACGGAGCACCTACTGAACGCTGGCAGAAGACCTCAGACCTCCCAAAAGGCAAGGAACCCCCCACGTACCTGGTTAGGGCAAAAGAAAAAACTAAACAGAGACAAAAGGATAGGGACGGGTCCTGCACCAGCGGGAGAGAGCTGTGAAGGAGGAAAAGTGTCCACACACTAGGAAGCCCCTTCGCGGGTGGAGACTTCGGGAGGCGGAGTGGGGGAGCTTGGGAGCCGCGGAGGAGAGCACAGCAACAGGGGTGCGGAGGGCAAAGCGGACAGATTCCAGCGCAGAGGATCGGGCCGGCCGGAACTCACCAGCCGAGAGGCTTGTCTGCTCGCCCGCCGGGGCGGGCGGGACTGGGAGCTGAGGCTCCGGCTTTTGTCGGAGCGCCGGGAGAGGACTGGGGTTGGCGGCGTGAACACAGCCTGCAGGGCGTTAGTGCGCCGCGGCTAGCCGGGAGAGAGTCCGGGGAAGGGTCTGGACCTGCCGAGGAGGCAAGAGACTTTTGCGTCCCTCTTTGTTTCCTGGTGCACGAGGAGAGGGGATTAAGAAGGCTGCTTGAGAGAGCTCCAGGGACGGGCGCGGGCCGCGGCTGGAAGTGCGGAGCCCAGGGACGGACATGGGACGCTAGGGCCGCTGCTGCCGCCACCAGGAGGCCTGTGTGCGAGCGTAGGTCACTAGCCACGCGCCCTTCCGGGGAGCCTGTGCAGCCCGCCACTGCCAGGGTCCCGGGATCCAGGGACAACTCCCCCGGGAGAACGCACAGCGCGCCTCAGGCTGCAACGTCACGCCGGCCTCTGCCGCTGCAGGCCCGCCCCACACTCCGTGACCCTCCCTACCCCCCGGCCTGAGTGAGCCAGAGCCTCCGAATCAGCGGCTCCTTTAACCCTGTCCTGTCTGAGCAAAGAACAGACGCCCTCCGGCGACCTACACGCACAGGCAGGGCCAAATCCAAAGCTGAGCCCCTGGGAGCTGTGAGAACAAAGAAGAGAAAGGGAAATCTCTCCCAGCAGCCTCAGAAGCAGCGGATTAAAGCTCCACAATCAACTTGATATACCCTGCATCTGTGGAATACCTGAATAGTCAACGAATCATCCCAAATTAAGGAGCCCTGTGGATGAAAGGCTCTTGGTGCTGCAGCCAGGAGTCAGTGCTGTGCCTCTGAGGTGGGAGAGCCAACTTCAGGACACTGGTCCACAAGAGGCCTCCCAGCTGCACATAATATCAAACAGCAAAAATCTCCCAGAGATCTCCATCTCAACGCCAGCACCCAGCTTCATTCAACAACCAGCAAGCTACAGTGCTGGACATCCTATGCCAAACAACTAGCAAGACAGGAACACAACCCCACCCATTAGCAGAGAGGCTGCCCAAAATCATAATAAGTCTACAGACACCCCAAAACACACCACCAGACGTGGACCTGCCCACCAGAAAGACAAGATCCAGCCTCATCCACCAGAACACAGGCACCAGTACCCTCCACCAGGAAGCCGACACAACCCACTGAACCAACCTTAGCCGCTGGGGACAGACACAAAAAACAACAGGAACTACGAACCTTCAGCCTGCAAAAAAGGAGACCACAAACACAGTAAGATAAGCAAAATGAAAAGACAGAAAAACACACAGCAGATGAAGGAGCAAGATAAAAACCCACCAGACCTAACAAATGAAGAGGAAATAGGCAGTCTACCGGAAAAAGAATTCAGAATAATGATAGTAAGGTTGATCCGAAATCTTGGAGATAGAATGGACAATAGAATGGACAAAATGCAAGAATCAGTTAACAAGGACCTAGAAGAACTAAAGATGAAACAAGCAACGATGAACAACACAATAAATGAAATTAAAAGTACTCTAGATGGGATCAATAGCAGAATAACTGAGGCAGAAGAACGGATAAGTGACCTGGAAGATAAAATAGTGGAAATAACTACTGCAGAGCAGAATAAAGAAAAAAGAATGAAAAGAACTGAGGACAGTCTCAGAGACCTCTGGGACAACATTAAACGTACCAACATTCGAATTATAGGGGTTCCAGAAGAAGAAGAGAAAAAGAAAGGGACTGAGAAAATATTTGAAGAGATTATAGTTGAAAACTTCCCTAATATGGGAAAGGAAATAGTTAATCAAGTCCAGGAAGCACAGAGAGTCCCATACAGGATAAATCCAAGGAGAAATACGCCAAGACACATATTAATCAAACTGTCAAAAATTAAATACAAAGAAAACATATTAAAAGCAGCAAGGGAAAAACAACAAATAACACACAAGGGAATCCCCATAAGGTTAACAGCTGATCTTTCAGCAGAAACTCTGCAAGCCAGAAGGGAGTGGCAGGACATATTGAAAGTGTTGAAGGAGAAAAACCTGCAACCAAGATTACTCTACCCAGCAAGGATCTCATTCAGATTTGATGGAGAAATTAAAACCTTTACAGACAAGCAAAAGCTGAGAGAGTTCAGCACCACCAAACCAGCTCTACAACAACTGCTAAAGGAACTTCTCTAGGCAAGAAACACAAAAGAAGGAAAAGACCTACAATAACAAACCCAAAACAATTAAGAAAATGGGAATGGGAACACACATATTGATAATTACCTTAAATGTAAATGGACTAAATGCTCCCACCAAAAGACACAGATTGGCTGAATGGATACAAAAACAAGACCCATATATTTGCTGTCTACAAGAGACCCACTTCAGACCTAGAGACACATACAGACTGAAAGTAAGGGGATGGAAAAAGATATTTCATGCAAATGGAAACCAAAAGAAAGCTGGAGTAGCAATTCTCATATAAGTTATATATATATATATATATATATATATATATATATATATATATATATATATATATATATATATATATAGTTTGCTTGAGTGCAGTGTTTTTTGTTTTCCGTACTGAATTCATTAGCATGGGTCGGTATAAAATTTAGCATAGGTCAATATGTAATTTGTAAACTAATAAGGTCTTAAAAGTGAGGAATTAAGTCTTTTAAATTTAATTATTTATTGTAAAGAGCAGAATAGCATACATAAACAGGTGCCTAAGGAAAACTTGTATTCTAATATGGAACTCTCATGAACACCTTTTTTTTTTTCTTCTAACGGTATGATAGTAGGCCATTTGATTATTTTTATGGCTTTAACTTTACAACAATGAAATATTCGTAAATTTTAAAAAGTATTTTTCTTTATTTGATGCGGGTGGGATACTGGAGAAATGAAAGGTCAAACACCTATTGAGGAATCCATACTTGTCTATATATTGTGTACTTTTATTTCAAGAACTGATTTAAAATTCCTAAAAGGATGCTATAATAAGTTATTATGCCATTTTACAGACTGAATTAAGTGAATTTCAGGGAGGTATGAAACTTGCCTAAGGCTATCCAGCTACCAAGCGGTAGAAGTGAGAATTAAATCCAGGTATACCTATCAAAAAAAAAAAAAAAAAGAATATATGAGATAAATTTCTGTATATATCATATATTATATACCTGTATATATACGATACACATATTTTATATATATATATATATAAAATGATACACACACATAAATATACATGTGTATAAAATAATACCCATTTGTAGGAACATAGTATAACATAAAGTTATACATTCAACCCATCAGAATAGAGTTGTCTGTGAGGGGTAGTAAGAGAGGAGAAGGGTAATGAGAATCGAGTTTAGGGATAATGGTAATAAATACATACATAATATATACATACATACAAATTCGTATACATACAACAGAGAGCTCCTATGATGATAATGTACCTTCAACCGGGGATATAATAAACTCAATCCTCTACAACTTTGGTTGAAGAAAACTGGGACAAATTGTTGCATCTATTCCAGGACAAGAATAGCTATTAAATTTGAGCACCTAATTTATCTGATTTTCCTGGCATCCAAGGCAAGAAGAGAAACACACAGAGTAACACATCTGGGTTGTATCAACATAATCACTACTATCTGTGAGACGAGACAAACTTTGTCCTAGCACTAATTTCTCAACGTAAAGTCTACCTTAGACTAACACTAACGATTTTTACACTGGGCTCAATGGAGCCCTTTAACAAGGGATCATGCAGGGTAATGTGAAGTGGTGGGTAAGAAAAAAACTAGAGAAAGAAAAGCAGGGAGAGAGGGAAGACAAGGCTCTAGGACCTCCAGCTTCCACTTCAACCATGTTGATCTATTATAGGCATGAAGTTTCCATGTAAGCTTGTATTTGAAGAAAGGATTTTGTGATTAAAAAGAAAAATGTGGGAGCCACTCTCCTAGGCCTTTATATAAGATATTGAACAATATAATGAACCTTATCCTCAACAGCTGTTACGCAAAAATTGCAGAGTATTCTTCATATCACTGTTTCTTTTATCAACACTGGACGGAAACTGAAGGCATATTAAATCACTGTTCTCTGGAAAGACATTTCTATGGGAAGCTAAAGTAATGTAGTACAGTGTGTGTCTTCCTGGTTACAGAAATCGCTAAAGAGAGAGTAAGCTTAGACAATCCAGAAGTGATGGTTAATGTCCTTTGGACTAACTCTCCAAGGTCCTTGTCAGGCTGCTTCCCGGAGATTTAACAAGTTAAATTCTCCAAGTTAACAGATATGTTCTATTGTTGACTGAAAGGGAGCCATCTATTTTCAGAAAAATTGCAGTGTTATTAAACACAAAGAGCTCAGTTTGTATTCTTTCCCAAATGGAGAGTCCCCTAGCTCCTCTCCAATGCACGTACATATACGCAAGAATCCACACACACCTGCATGGAAGTGGGTTGCAGAATCACTTATAGGTAGGGACAAATTTCCACAGAAAGCAGTTTTCCATCTGCATAAGTACTTGAATAGTGGCTCAGCTGAAGTCCTATGCAGCCCTCCCAGGAAAGGGAAAAGTTGGGGGGGGGGGAGTTGCCTACATGATTTTAAGATCAGTCATAACCAATCTATTTAACCATAGAAGACCATAAATATTTTTCTACTTCTTGTAAACCATCAGAGGGCAGAATATCCGACCCTAACATGGGATCTGGGACCCTGGACTGGATTCAGGGGTAAACAAAATTAACTCACAGGCTGCCAAGCACAGACTGGAAGATTGGAAATTTAGCTCATGGACTTCCAGCTTTTGGCGAGAGTGGAGTAGCTAATACTGAACTAACATCCACGCCGGTGACAATTATAAACTCTGGACAATATATTAAAACAAGCACAACTATTTGAACAGCTGCAGAATGACCTATAGCAGGGAGAATTAGAAGAGTGAGACTTAATTAAGGGGGGTGTATTAGCTTATTAAGGCTTCTGTAACAAAGTACCACAAACATGGTGGCTTGAACAACAGAAATTTATTGACTCACTGTTCTGAAGGCTGGAAGTCTGAGATCAAATTGTGGGGCAAGATTGGGTGCCTCTAAGGGGTGTGAGAAAGAATATAATCCATATCTCTCACCTAGCCTCTGGTGGTTTTCTAGCAATCTTTGACATCCCATGGCAGGTAGAAACATCATCCCGATCTCTGCCTTCATTTTCACATGGAGTTCTCCCTATGTGTGTGTCTGAGTCCAAATTTCCCTTTTTTTAGGACCCACCCTAATAACAGCATTCCAACTTGATTACCTCTGCAAAGACCTTATATCCAAATAAGGTCACATTCTGAAGTACTGGGGGGTAGGACTTCAACATATGAATTTGGCAAGACAGAATTCAGCCCATAGCAGTAAGAAAACTGGATGATAATGGCATTTAACTGGTTTTTCTTCTGAAGGCATGCCTGAGTCCACATGGCGCATGGGAAATAGATTTTGAACAGAAAGTGGCCATCTTACTATGCTGCAAAGTCAGAGATTGGAGTGTGGGGTAGAAATTGAGGAGGGAAATCCCAGAAAAGAGTGGGCCACCAAACTGTGAGCCACAAAAATATGCATAAAGTCTGCCTTCAAAATCTTAGCTGACTTCTGAACTGCCCATGTGTTAATAGAGGCTCTAAGAAATCCTGCAGAAAGCTCTAACTGATCGGCTAAAAGAGGTAAGAAGACCATCTTAGTCAGTTTGGGCTGCTATAACAAAAGTACCACAGACTGGGTGGCTTAACCAAGAGACATTTATTGCTCACCCTTCTGGCAGCTGGGAAGTCTGAGACAAAGGCGTTGGCAGATTAAGCTCCTGGTGAGAGCCCACTTCCTGGTTTGCGATGGCTGCCTTCTCATTGTCCTCAAATGGCAGAGAGAGAAAGAGTTCTAGACTCTTCCTCTTCTTATAAGGACACTAATCCCATTTGTGAGTACTCCACTCTCATGATCTCATCTAAATCCAATTATCTCCCAAAGGCTCCATCTCCAAATACCATGACATTGAGCCTTAGGGCTTCAACATACAATTTTGGAGAGGGCATAAACATTCAGTCCATAACAGAGATATTTCAACAGTGACCTCATGTTAAAGAGACAGAGTTTGTGGTTCAAACTCACCTAGTATAGAAGTCTTTGGCAAATCCCAGAAACTTCCTATTGAAACTCCATAAGGATCATACCTTAGCAGTAGAGACTATATCTGAACCCCCAACTTAGGGAAAAACTGAAATACAGCCATCCTAGAAGAGCCTAAAATCAAGTCTCCACAAGTTGAGGTGCGCTGTCAGTGATTAAATGCTTTATAGAACAGAATTTAACACTCTTCAGAGTAAGAAAACAGAATCCAGAGTCTCTAGAATATATCATCCATAATGTCCAATAGATAATCAAATGTTGTTGGACATGCAAAAAAGTAATGAAATGTGACAAATAATCAGTAAATAAAATAGTCAATAGAAATAGACCCACAGGGCTTCCCTGGTGGCACAGTGGTTAGGAGTCCGCCTGCCGATGCAGGGGACATGGGTTTGTGCCCCAGTCTGGGAAGATCCCACATGCCGTGGAACGGCTGGGCCCGTGAGCCATGGCCGTTGAGCCTGCGCATCCGGAGCCTGTGCTCCGCAACAGGAGAGGCCACAACAGTGAGAGGCCTGTGTACCACAAAAAAAAAAAAAAAGAAAAAGAAAGAAAGAAATAGACCCACAGACAACACAGATATTGGAAAGAGCACTTAAGTAACTAGGAAAGAGGGATGGGGCTGAGATGAGTGGAGGCATTTGCTTTGGGTGTAAAATTTAAGGATCTTCCAAAACAAAAAGCTCAGTTATCAAAATAATATAACACAGTATTTTAACAAATCAAAATCAATGCAGAAAAAATCCATGATGTACAAAATATCAAAAATTTAAATAAAGGCAGAATTAATAGCAATGCCATACTAAGCCTTATTGGAACCTGATAAAATGGAAAAATCAAAAAATATTGATCCTTTCTTTATTTAAAATTTTTGTCAGGAAAAAGAATGATAAAATATCAGGCCATGTTTTTGCAAATCTAGATAAGACTTAACACCAACGAGCTAAGAAGCTCAGAAAAATCCCCACAGGACAGATACAAAGGAAACTTCACTGAGGTGTATCATAATCAAATTGCTGAAAAACAAAGGTAAAGAAAAAAAATCACAAAAGTAGCCTGAAAAAGATACATTGCAAACAGGGCACCAGCAACTAGAATAGTGGCTAACTTCTTATCAGAAAACAATGGAAAACAGAAAACAACATAAGGAAAACAGCACTTTAAAAGTACTGAAAGGGTTTTAAAAAAAAAAAAAAAAACTTCAACAGAGATTCTATTATATCCAGTGAAAATATCTTTCAAAACTGAAGGAAAATCAAGGCATTTCAGATCATTGAAAACAAAGACAATTCATCACCAGCAGACCCACACCACAAAAAAATGCTAAAGGAGGTTGTTCAGTCTGAAGAAATGAAACCAGATGGAAATGTGCATCTACAGGAAGGAATGAAGAGCACTGGAAATGGCAAATATATGGGTAAATTTCTCTATATTTTTCTTAGAGTTTTTCAAAGAAAATTGACTTCAGCAAAGTAGTAATAATGTATTGTAGGGTTTATAAAATATGTAGAATTATACATATGACACCAATAGAAAGAATGACATTGGGGATAAATGTAATTACACTTTCTATAGATTCCTACATTAAACAAAGCATGGTATAATATCAATTTCAGGTAGATAGTGATTAAATTAAGGGTGGATATTATAATCCCTAGACAAAAGACATTTTTTTAAAAATACAGACATATAGCTATAAAGCAAACAGAGAAGATAGATTAAAGTACTTTAAAATACATTATTAGCCCAGAAGGAGGTGGAAAAGGAGGAAGAAAGAAAAAAGAACAGATAGAAAATTTTTTAAAGCAAATAGCAAAAGATGACTATCAGTGGCCACCTAAGTAGTGGTCTAAGATGGACCAGAGTTGAAAACCTGGTTTGTACCATTTGCCATCTGGGTGACATTGGTTAAGTGTCTGAATCTCTCAGAGAAGTTTCCTTATCTGTAAATAATAGTACCTGTCTGCCAGGATTACTGCATGAAAATATTTTTAAATTATGCACATAAACCCCTTAGCACGTTGCCTGGCCTTTAAAAAGCCATCAGTAAATACAATAAATGGTGGAGTCAACACAGAGGAATTCAGTAGAAAGGCAAGTGCATATGAAAAATGACAGGTGAAAGTTCTTTTTTTAAGACCCTGCTTGTTGATAGTTCTCTGCCTCCTCCTTGAAGAAATAATTGATCCATCCTCAGGGCTCCCAAAGAATTTTATACATAACTATGACAATACTTATCAACTGAATTATATTTATTTTCTCCAATTAATCTTTTTTATTTTGTGATCACTGTAAATTCCCATACACTAGTTTGGAAGGTGAGAGCTCCTGTGTCCCCATCACATGGAAACAGTTCCCTTCAATGGTGACATCTTGCCAAACCATCCTACAACATCACAACCAGAATGCTGACCTTGATCCAGACCAGACACAGAACATTTCTATATGAGGACCCCTTGTGTTGCCCTTACAGAGACACATTCACTCCACACCCACCACCTCCCTTAGCTCCTGGCAACCACTCATCTGTCCTCTATTTCTATCATTTTGTCATTTCAATCATGTTATAAAATGGAATCATACAGTATGTAATCTTTTGAGATTGATTTTTTTCACTTGGGGTTAGCTCCACTTCTCGAATCTGTAGGATTCAAATTTCACCAAATTTACAAAGTTTTCAGCCTTTATCTCTTCAAAGACTTTTCAGCCCCATATTCTTTCTTCTGTTCTCCTGAGACTCCAATAAATGAATGTTGGATCTTTAGTTAGGATCCCAGAAGTCCTTGAAACTCTTCATTTTTTTCAGTCTATTCTCTGCTGTTCAGATTGGGTAAGTTATGGTTCTGCCTTCCTCTGACACCATTCTAGAAGGAGACGGGGAGACACTGCCTCTTTACTGCTGGATGGGGGTAGAAGTCCAGCTTCCCCACTTGGACCCTCAGGTGGGGAGGGGCTCATCATTACAGCAGGGTGGGGCTGAGAGTTTGGGGTCTTCACGAGACCTCCACTGAAGCCACCTGGCTGGGAGCATGGAAGGGAGGCGTCCTTAATTCTCTCGGGGTGGTCTCTCCTGGGGGGTGATGTCATGGCGACTGGGTGATGCTCAAAGTCCTCACTGTCCATTGGCCCTCGCCTCCATGCCCCAGCATGGCTCAGGCACCTCATTACAGCCTGGTGAGAGTTAGAATCCAGGCTCCCCACTCGGCCTTTGCTGGTGGGGGCTAGGCTACAGTCTCTTCTGTGGTGTCTGTTTGGGGCACAGCAGTCAGAGTCTAAAAGTTTTCTGTCTTGCTCAAGGCCCCTTTCCTGGCCCTTTGGCTAGAGAGCAGGCTTTTGGGGAGGCTTTTTGTCTCTCTGCACCTGTTAATATGCCTGGGTTGCCTGCTTCTTCAGCTCCAACTCTGAATATAAAAGATAATAAGAAGACCCAGGGAACTCACCATTGGGTCTCTTCTTGGGTCCCAAGAGCCCTTAAATGGTGCACCTTCTTTCCTCAAACTTTCAAAGTCTCTTTAGGCTTGTTTTATATATACATCCAGGATTTTTTCATTGTAGTTGGCAGAAGGAATAGGGAAAAGTACATCTGCTCCATCTTCCCAAAGTGGCAGTGCTGAATTACATTTTGCTTTTTCACCATTTTCTCATCTGGTGGAATACTTTGAGGACAAGACGCAAACTTGATTCATTTTGGTTTCCTCAACACCCGGCCAAGATCATGTGTCCCGTAGCCACTGATGAACAAATGTCTTAATGAGTGTAGTGCCTAAGGGCCTGTAAAGAACCCTCTGCAGCACCCAGCTCTTTCCACTCTGCCTTACAGCCTTTCACATGCGGAGGCTGTGGATACATCTTACCTATATGCATCCAGCTGGGACCCTGAGATCCCTCACTCTTTGCCATGGGCTTACACTCTGCTTTGACTATATGCTGTCTTACAAACCCACTGCAGGAAAAACAGACCAGAGACAAGGAAAGAACAAAGGCCAGAGTTCTAAAGTGTCAGGAGGGCATGCCCTTCAGCAGAAAGATTCCAGTGAAGAAAATCCCAGAAAGCCTTCAGAGGGATTGTGCCCAGATGTTTTCATCTCATCTCTCCATTTTCTGCTGCCTCTGAAGCTGCTAAGTTAGAGTCAGAGCAAACAAAGCAGGGGCGCTCTGGGGATTTCTCAAATGGAAAGAAAATTGCATCTAATTAAAATGTGTGCACACACTCACAAACACATAGCACACTCGAGTTCTGAATTACATGAATTCCCACACCGCTGGGTAATTTATTCAGTTCCTATTCCCATGCCATTGAGACACACCGAACGAAGTACAACCCAGCAAACATGAATAATGAACAGCTTTCGTGCCTTAATCAATCATAACAATTGTGTTAACTCCCTCAGGAGGGGCTTGTAATGAAATCCTCCATTCGTGGTTTGGGGTGCCCCATTCTCATCTGGGAGACTTGTGGGCCAGCTTCTCCCCTTCTGTGATATTATTGGAAGGGGCAAATCCCAGTCTGGGGCAGTTTTTTAACCAGAACTAGTCAGTCTCACACACCCCAGTCCTTCAGAGGAACAGATATGATTAAATGAGCCCTGTACAGTAGAAATAAAATCTAAACCACATAGGAAATTAGAAATTTTCTAGTAGTCACATTACAAAAAGTAAAAAGAAGTAGATGAAATAAATTTTCATAACACATTTTATTGAATGCAATATATCTAAAATACTATCATTTCAATATGTAAACAATATTTTTAAAAATTTTTGATGAGGCGTTCACAACTTTTAGGCTAAGTCTCTGAAGTCTAGTGTGTATTTTATGTTTATGGAGTATCTTAGTTTGGTCTAGTACATTTCAAGTGTCAATAGCTACAGATGGCTAGTGGCTACCATATTGGATAGTACAGATATAAACCATGAGTGAATAAATATATGAGTGGGTGAATGAAAGAATAAATCAGTGAGGGAATTCCCTGGTGGTCCAGTGGTTAAGACTTCACCTTCCAATGCAAGGGTGTGGGTTCAATCCCTGGTCAGGGAGCTAAGATCCCACATGCCTCGCAGCCAAAACACCAAAGCATAAAACAGAACAATATTGTAACAAATTCAATAAAGACTTTAAAAATGGCCCACATCAAAAAATATCTAAAAAAATAAAGAATAAATCAGTGAATGAATGAAAGACTGACCACTCATCAGCCCCTCATGCCCATCACACACGCTGGTTAGAGATGGGTGGTCAAGAACTAAAGACTTCTCCATTATTACCAGTGTAAATATTCCTGCCTTATGCTTGTATGCCAACTCACTCTTTCCAGAGTTTCTTCCCGTGCACCTTTGTTCCTCAAGACAGCCCTGTGAAGGTGGTAGGAATCTACAGGAATCACAGGATCCCAGACCTGGCAGACAGCTCCACTCCCACCCTGCTGCCCTCTCAGCTACGGGCAGACAGACAATGCCCCAGAACCACCCCCATGAGAAATTCTGGGCTAGGGAAGCTCTCTCTTCTCATGTCTCCTCAGCAGGAGTGGTTCACCTCCACTGACTGCCTTTTAGGTGCTGCCATGTCTTGTTACTCACTTGGAGAGTGGCACCTGCCATGTTTTATTCCAAAGGCAGCCAGACCCATGGATGTTCTCTGGAGGAACTGCCTTCCTGGAGCAGGTAGTAATGCCCATCCTTGTACTATAGACTGTACTATACCATTCACCAAAAACTGTCACACACACCTCTAATCTCTCCCCTCCCAGGGCCAGGCCAGGCCAGGCCATTTAGGCCTCAGCCTAGAAGACCAATTCCAGGATGGGGTCTCAGAGCCCAGGGTGGAATCAGGCAGGATGTTTTACCCAGAGTAGGAGCACAGGCAAGGGCCATTGAGGGAATGCACAACACAGACCACGAGACCCAAAAGTTGTGTTTGTAAAGAACCAGAGGGAGGCCAAGGTGGTTGGATTATCGCAATCAGAGGGGAACATGGAACCAGATGGGGTGAGGGAAGGAGGCAGAACCCGGTCAGCCATGTTGGCCTGGAAGTGAAGTTAATCTTAGAAATTCTGTAGAGACAGAAAGCAGACCAGTGGCTGCTGGAGGTGGGGGAGGCGGGAAGAATGGGGAGTGACTGGTTAAAAGGTGTGAGGTCCTCTCTTTGAGTGATGAAAATGTTCCAGAACTAGGTAGTGGTGATGATCTCACGACACTGTGAACGGAGTAAATGCCACTGAATTGTACACTTCAATAATGGCTAAAATGGTAAATTTTATGTTATATGTATTTTACCACAATAAAAAAAAAATGAGTGCTAGAACTCACATGCAAAGCTTCTCACCAAGTCCAGCTCCCCTTCCCCATCGACCAGGCCCATGCAGCCCAGTGCAACAGACTCTTTCCATGGCTCAAGGGCATCTTTAGAGACAATCAAAATCATACCAACCCTAAATGCCCTGCCACACCCACAGAGAGGAACCCCCAACCAACAGCAGAGCAGCCCGGCCAAAGAGACTGGGAATTACTAACTGTCAAGTCTGGAAGATTTGATGCCTTCTATCTCTGACAATAGAGCAGAAAGCCCGGTCAGGGGATGAATGTTATGTAAAGGGTAGCATCCTAAAGTCCTAAACTCCATTCCTCAGCTCCTTAGGG
Organism: Delphinus delphis; assembly: GCF_949987515.2. Taxonomy (NCBI): domain Eukaryota; kingdom Metazoa; phylum Chordata; class Mammalia; order Artiodactyla; family Delphinidae; genus Delphinus; species Delphinus delphis. Next base: position 98,591,688 of record NC_082688.1, read on the forward strand.
AACATCGATCTTTGAAATTTGTAAACCTTTCTTGAAGTTATTTATATGTTCAGCTAGTGCAATATCTCTTGGGGATAAAGAGTTGCATAGATTTATACTACTCACCGGGTAAAGCACAATTCCCTTTAGTTATCCTAAAATTATCTCCTGTCAAGTTTTATGGAGTTGTAGGAGAAGGAGGAATTTAGGTCTAAGATGTCAGGGTTTCAACATATACTCTCTCTTTCCTGGTCAGCTAACTTTTCATCTCATCCTCTCTCAGACTTGATACTTCCAGGCTTAAGAACTCTAATTGCTCCCCCGTCCCTCTTGATCATTTTAGTTGCCTTTTCTATAGCTTTTACCTGTTTGTCCTTTTGCTCCCTCTCTTAAAGGGGAGTGATTAGAATCTCCTGAAATACTAGGAGACATTGAAGCAGCAGCATCTACCATTACTGAATCTACTATATGCCTGGCCCATCAGACACATCCATGAATTTAAAATTCAATTCATCCCCCCTTCCCCCCTTGGCAACCATAAATTTGTTCTCTACCTCTGTGACTCTATTTATGCTTTGCAAATAAGTTCATCTGTACTATTTTTCTAGATTCCACATATAAGCGATATTATACAAAATTTGTTTTTCTCTTTCTGACTGACATCACTCTTTATGACAATCTCTAGGTCCATCCACGTCTCTGCAAATGGCACTATTTCCTTCCTTTTATGGCTGAGTAATATTCCATTGTATATACGTATCATGAATTGGGAGATTGGGATTGACATACACTACTATGTATAATATAGATAACTAATGAGAACTTATTGTGTAGCACAGGCAACTCTACTCAGTGATCTGTGGTGACCTAATTGTGAAGGAAATCTAAAAAAGAGGGGATAAATGTATAACTGATTCACTTTGTTGTACAGCAGAAACTAACACAACACTGTAAAGCAACTATACTCCAATAAAAATTAATTAAAAAAATAAAATAAAATTCACATCCTCTTCCTAGGCTCACAGGTCTATGGGGCCCTGCATAATCCAGCTCCCACCTTCCTCTCCTCTTCCATCTCACACCACTCTGCTTCTAGCTCACAGAGCTCCAGGCACCCTGGTTTCTTTCAGATGCATCAAGATTCTTTGAACCTCAGAATTCTTGCACATGTTCCCCATTTAACAGAAGAGAAACTGCGCCTGTTATGGAGAAAGCACTCCATACATATTTTTTGATTGATGATGACACAGAGCTTAACCACCTTCTAGGCACTTGAAATTCAGAGATGAACAAAACACAATCTCAGCTCACAAGGAATTCTCAACCTCCTGGGAAAGACAGAAAAGTAAAGCAATGAGTAACAACTATAAGCAACAACTGCATTCATACTATGGTGGAGCAGAGCTGGGAATCACAGAGGAGAGTCATGTGGCCCAGGTGATGGGCATCAAGAAAGGCTTCCTGGAGGAAGTGACATTTGACATAAGCTTGGAAGGATGAGTAGGAATTGTCCAGTGGTGGAGGGAGCACCTCTTCCAGACAGAACAAACCACATGAGCAGAGGAACAGAGGAATGAGAGAGCTCTGTGAGTGACTGGAAACAGGGTAAGTGGCAGAAGACAAGCCTAGGAGACAGATATTGGACGAACTCAAGCAGCCAAGTCTTTTCAGAACCTCCCCTGAGCTCAACACCAAAACAAGTGCAAATGGGGACATGGAACTGCCCTCTAAGAGCATGGAAACTCCAAATGGAGCTACTGCGGTCAATACTGTAGACTTACTCGGTTTCTTTCATCTCCTTCCTGTGGAGCAGATACTCCTTGGTCCTAATGGCCATCAACATTCAATACCCATTCATTGGAGACCTACAACATGCAGGCATGAAGCCAGGAGTGGAGAAGATACAAAGAAGAATATCTCAGGGCAGCTTTGATTCTTACACACACACTATGTTCTCACCGTCACTCATACACACTCACACCAGGGTAGCGGCCCCTCAGCTTTTGCTCCAAGACCGACTGGCAGCCCCCAATGAGGACTGTCCCTCCTCAAAGTCTCCCACCCACTCCAGTACCTCCTGAGATGGCTGGGGATCCATTGACCAGGGGGAAAGTTTCCATGATGACTTGAGAGGGAAGGTTCAAACCACAAACATACTTGGGAGAGTTATCTTGTCTGAAAGTCTCTCACACGCTGGTGCCCATGAGCAAGTGATCCCTTTTTGTTAAGTCTAGGCCCAACCTTCCAAATAGCTGGAGCTCCTGGGAAGCAAAGCCTCTTAGTCCTGAACCCCACTTGTAGACACTCACCCAAGTGTCTTGGACTTTCAAGATTTTGGGTAAGTGTGTCTCCTCGGCCTTTCTCATGTGTCTTCCTGGAGACCTCCTGCTGGCATCTTCAATTTCTAACCCTCCTGGGTCTCCTCAGAGGTGCCACAGTACATTTGGTATCATTGCTGATGTACCCCCCCACCAACTAGATGGTGACCTCCCCAAAGACAGGGACCGTCTCATTCATCTCTCTCCCCACGACATCAAACACCATGCCAGGCACATGATAAAAGCTTGACTGAAATAAATAAATCAGAGAAGTCAAGGGGCAAGTTCCTTTCTGGCTGATGGAAAAGTTGCTGGATTATAAGGCCAGCTCCCCAGTTGCCCTCATGCATCAGGACCCCAGCAGGCACTTGGGTTGTGGCTCTGTTAGAGGACATGATTACTGAAGACCATATCACTGGTGACAGATGGTTGCTTTACTGAACCGCCTCATACAATACCACCTTCCTTCAGCAGCCATGAGACTCTGCTCTGAGCTCAGACCTAGAGCTCAGAACCGGGAGCTTCCAGCTCACTACCATCTCCAGTGATAGCCTCGTGGGCTGGTGTGTAGAGAGGGGCACACAGAAATATTCTGAGCATTATTCCAGATGATCTGGCCCCTGCCTGTGAAGCCACCAACAGCCCAACTCCTGCTTCGTACTGCGTACCAGCTCCCCTGCCAATTCCCCATCTGGCTGTACCACAACAGAGAGGCAGTTCCCAGACAGGATGCTATAAGCCCCCTTTCCCCTGCTCCTCTCTTCAAAATAAGATGCTCTGAAGATAATTCAACAGACAATCATAAAATTACTCTCCAATGCAGAGGAGGGTCGGATTGGGAGCTCAAGACTTGGAAAACGACTCGGCAGCAAGGACACTGGGTCTTATTTGTCTGACCCATATGTGCCAGACTGTGTACTGAAGAGACCACAGCCCAGAACCACCAGGTATAGACAGAGAAGTCAAAAGAAAGACACGAAAGACTGCTGTCTCTGGTGAAGGGGCTGGGAATGGAAAAGCCCAACGAGGACTTGGCCGGGAAACCCTTACCAAGTGGCCCAGTCTGCCGACGGCAGCTCCACCAGCACAGCCTGAGCAGGCCGACCCTCTCGCATCTCACGAAGCAAGCTCAGTATAAGCGTCTTCTTGTTTCACCACATGCACCCTCCCATCCCACGGAGGCACTGGGATCAAACCCCTGCCAGGCCCACGCTCCACCACGCTGCCTCTGGGAGCCCCACGCTTCCCGCTGCCCTCAGATCAGAGCCCAGGCTGTCTCTGCCGCTCTGCCACAACACACCTGCTCACTGGGCCCCCAGCTGCTCTGGCTACCACTCCAAACCCCTAGGGGCACCTGCACTGCAGCTGCCACCCACTCTTCAACATTCTTTTTCTTCTGAGTTACACTCTCTTGCAAGGGCCCCCCAGCTGCAGAAATTGAGGGAACACCCCAGAGCCTCTTCCTCCCCAGAACAAGCGCGTGACGCCCACAATAGCAGGGCTGGAGGTCCTCAAATAGCCCCTACACCCGCCAAAGCATTCAGGGGCCCCTGAGCCTCGGATCTGCCTCTGAGTCCCTTCCCATGATCCTATCAGCCAGGTTCTTTCAAGAGGCATCAGTTTACCCCAGTAATTTGTCCTCTGCCCGGCACCTATTTTCAGTTTACCAGACATGTCTCATCATGTCTGAACCCCAAATTCAGATGCGGCTGGGCTGTTTCCCCCCCCCCCCCGAGAAGCTTTTAGCCGCCATGCAAATCAGTGAACACCAATTTGATTTGCTGCATAGCCCCAGATTCCACATGCTAAAATAAATCCAAACTTCTCCTGCAGGCCACCCTGGACTCCGCTAGGCATTTTGCTTAGGTGTGTTTCTTCAGACATAACCCACGTGTTTTCTGTAGGAAAATTAGTCTGACGTTTTACAAAAACCAACTTCCAAAGTCAATTCTCCAGTGGCAGCTTGAGGAGCAATTTGGAATCATCTGGAACAGAGTAGCGTTGGCCCAGGATAGCAGACAGAGGAGAGCTGGGGGTGGGGCGTGTCCTCCCCAGGAGGCATAGAGGAGATTTTCTCCAGCTCACAAGTCTAGAGTCATCAACTTCATTTTGAGTGGTTTAATTATGGCTAATTAACTGGATTAACTGCTTTGTATTATGGTAGTATAAATAAATACTTCTTTCCTTTGTCTTAACACTGCTGTTTCAATCCCAAGACCCAAGTTCACATGAGTGTGTTACGCATGTGTGTTTTACCCAGCTCACTTCAGGTGGCTAAAACTAGATAGAGCGAGACCAGGAAATTTGGGGAGCGGGGATGGGTGGGCCACACTGTCAGTGACCTCACCACTGACATTGATGGATCCTTCTCAAAAGTTCTAGACCACTTACACATATTATCATGGCCTTATAGGTTTCATAAGCATCACTAAACCCAGTGTGACATACAATCTCTTTTTTTTTTCTGTCCTACAGCTCTAAGGCAATGTTTCTCGAAGTATGATCCATGGACAGCCTGCAACAAAATCACCCCAGGGAACTTGTTAAAAAGAGAGATTTCTGGGTTCCAGTGAGACCTGATTCAGGGTCTCTAGAAGTGCAGCCAGGAAGACACATTTTAAATAAACCCCTAGCTATTTCTGTGTTACTCCACACTCTTGGTAATTTTTTATTTATGCTCTCCTTTACCAGAACATGATGATGATGACGGTGATAGGGACAATGATGGTGATGGTGATGGTGATGGTGGTGATGGTGATGATAATGATGATGATGATGGAAGATACAATAAGATTCCTTCACATTTCTTTGGTGCTTTACCACTTATAGAGTTCTTTCACTTTCATAATTATTTCATTTAATTCTCACCAGGACTTCATTGTTGCAATCCCATTTACAGATGATGAAGGAGCTAAGATTCAGAGCGAGGTTAAAAGACTTCCCAAGCTCGGCAAAGTATTTGCTCTGAGCCATTTTCCAGAGGAGACAGACTTACATGAATCACTTCACTCTGAGCCTTTCCCTTCTCCCCAGACACCACAGCCTGGAAGTTGATTGGGTCTCACCTTAAGGCTAGACAATCATTCAACTCAAGGGCTAACCCTAAGCCCTTGAGTCATGTTCTAGGCAAGCTGGAAGACTCCAACCTGCCTGAGCCAACTACTCCTTACCTGGGAAAGGCCTACAAACCTCTTCAGCCTTCACACCCATCAGAAACACCATATGGCAGTCAGAAGACCTGGTGTAAGTTGTGACTGTACCTCTGCTAACCAAATAGGTATCCCCAGATCAGTCACCTCACAGAAATCCCATCACCTGTAAAATGACAGGTCATAACAAGATTAAATGAAAATTATGCTTGTGAAGGTTCTCTGCAATTAGAAAGCGTACAAATGTTATCTCATATGACTGTTAGGATCATTATCATCTTTTGGGTTTCAAGTTCAGACCTCCTTCCCTCTCCTCCCTGCCACCTCTCCCCACCCTCCCCTGGTCCAGCCACCAGCACGGCTGCTCAGGCCCCCAACATCCCAGCAAAGAGTGGTTGGTAGTAATTCAAAGGCTGTTTTTCCTGCATACTTTGCAGCAGTTCAGAAAGGCAAGTCACAGCCATAAATTGTGTACGGAAAGGACAGCGTGTCACCAAAGGGACCATTACCTCCTTGCAAGTCAAGCAACATAGATTAGAATGGAAATTATTTGGGATCTTCATCAGTCATCTAAAATTGTTCAAAGCTCAGCAATTCACTGAGGTCTGCTACCAGATCATTGATTTTAGTGGTGAGTGTGTATGTGTGTGCGTGTGTATGAGCAAGTGTGAGTGTGTGAAGGTGTGAGCGTGCATGTGTGTGAGTGTACAGGTGTGTGCTCCATATTTGGTTGAGGCTCAAACAGAAAAGAAAAACAGAGGCCACCTCAAGTTCTCAGCAAGCTGAGATTGCCCCAAAAGTCTGAGCCTGGGTATTCTCAGCCTAATTCAGTCTAGCAAAGTCCTCGCAGGGCCACAAAGAGGTCCCCGTAGAACAGAAAGCTGTGGAGGGAGAAGGCTCAGTATGAGACTTCTGGGAAATTCTTTCCAGAACATGAAACACACTACAGCCAAGGACAGGGCAACCTAGAAACCCAAGGACATCTTTAGAGCTGAAGCCTCAGACCAAGGTGCCGTGAACCCAGTGCGCCCACCCCTGGTCCTAACTTTGCCTCGGCCTCACCCAGCCTGGGATCCAGCTGCCCAATCTCATCTGCTGGACTCCTGGGTCAGGGCAGGAGTGCAAAATTAAGAACAAGAATAAAAGCTGAGCTTTATCAAGTGCTTACTCTGTGCCAGGCTCTGTGATAAATGCTTTACGTGTTTCTCATTTGATCCCACAAAAACCCTCTGAACTGGGTTCTGTTATTATCCCCAGTTAATAGGTGGGCGAAGCTCACCATCACTAAGTGAGTTATGCAAGATCACAGAACCCCTCACAGGGGCAGCCCAGATTCCGCCTCCAGTCTCACTCTAGAACCTTGCCCATAATTGGATTTTGCCAGTTCAACCCATTCTTCAGGGCCTGGCCCAAGGAAGGTGTAGACCTATAGTGCACAGGTTAAAAACTCAAGTTCTGGGACTAGACCTGATTCAAAACCCAGTGTTACTATTCACTAGCTCTACTCTAGCCTTTCTGTGGCTCAATTTTCCTATTTATAAAATGGGTGCAATCCACGACATAGAGTTTTAACAGAGGTTTATATAAAGTTGTGTATGTAAAGTCATCTGAGGTCCTGGCACACGTAAATATTCAATGGATGAGTATTCGAAATGGAGAGATTTAAAGAGGCTGAGAAGCCAAACAGGAGTAATGGGACGACCCAGAGATTAGCAACCACAAAGAGCCACTAACCTCCTGGGCTGGTGGAACAAAGGACGAGGCTGGATTAAAGAACCCAGGGGCCTCTGTGACCTGCAGCCCTGGATTTCTGGTAGACCTACTCACTGGGGACTGGAAAGTTGGAGGAGATACAGCCAGTGTTAGAAACTCTGCCCAAGACAGAGAGAGAGAAATATCCCAGCTTCTTTCTCCTGGCCGCCATCTCCTGCCAGCATCTCCCATTGGCTGAGACCAGCTACAGGCCTGCTGACTCAGAGCTTGGACAACCCAGCCTGTGAGGGTCAGCTCTGCCGCACAGAGCAGAGCAAGGCCGGGGCAATGAATGTGTCAGAGGGCAGCAGCAGACTCAAGACGGGCTTGGTTCAAAGGACAAAATCCACACTCCTCAGCATTGTCCGCCCCCGCCAGCCTGACCTTCCTGCTCTGTGGCTACGCAGGCCTTCCTTCAGCTCCCAAGAGCCCAGTTCCTGACAGCCCCGTTGGCTGCATTCATGCTTCCACCAAGCCCCCTTCTCCCACTCCGAGCTCTGCTCATCCCCACTCTTTCTTCACGTCTCAGCTCAAATGTCAAGTCCTCTGAGAGGCTTGCCCCCTTACCCCCAATCTAGAGTGGGTTCCTTATTAATTTTCTTTCCAGCACCCTCTTCTTTCCCCTGTTCTCCCCTTGCCCCAGGCATCTAGCACAGGGCCTGGTAGATAATGGTTGCTCGATGCCTATTTGTTGAGCAAGTGGATGAGGATGGGGCCCAGCCCTCACCTGGCCAGCCAGACCAGTGCTCAGAGGACCAAGCCATGGCTCCATCCTCCCCAAGGCGCCAGGCTCATTATTCACCTCTTGCAAAGGCCCCAGGAGTCCAGCTCTACCTTAGGTCACTAACAAATACCTCCTCTGCAGCCTCAAGAAAGCTGGCACAGGTCAAGAGCAGAACGACCCCTCGCTTCACACCTTTTAACACCCTTATAATAGAATATGCCAGGCGTCAGTATCATTCAGCTTTATAAGATCCTGGGGTCATGTTAAAGTTTTGGGGGTTCCTAGAGGTGCAGACTAGAGCCCTCAGAGGCTTCCAGGGTCTCCTTTCCCAGAGAGATGGGAGGAAAGAGCAGGAAGAGAGATAGGGAAGCGAGGGCGCCGGCTCGGAGGAGAAAAGGAGGGATGGGAGAGCAGAGAGTGCGCAGGCCCAGGAGGCTTGGGAGCTGCCGATAAGTAGGCCATAGGGTCTGGGCTGAGAATGTGTGATTAGTACCGCTAATGATTTCACCAGCTCAAAATAGGTTCTCTCCTCAGAGACCATCGTCCCAGGGTCAGCCGTGGCTTCTGATTAGCCAAAGATGCTGCTGAGCTGCAGCTAGAGAGAAAACAACTCACCAGAGGGTGGGAGGACCTGACATGGACCCCAGGGATCTGTGCCCCCGGAGGTCACTCCCCAGCCTCCCAGCACCCCCTGCAAGGAGGTACCTCGTGCTCATTGCTGGGGGACACCATGAGAGGGTTGGTTCAAGCCCCTGCTCAGACAGCTGAGCCCAGCCAGCTGGGAGATAATTGGCAGGGCCTGGAGCCAGCCCCGGGGGGATAGTGATACAGGAGAATATCCTGTCTTCTGGATGTCACCCTCATTTAGCCTCTGGGTGCTGTGGCCCCCAGAGCCTCTCTGGGAGCTGTGTCACATCCTCTTCCAGAGCAGCATCTCTAGTGATTAAAACCACGCAGCCCCTCCGTTCAGACCACTGTCACCTGTCGACCCAGCCACCTCTGCTGCCAGATGAGACAATCATTTTCTCTTCTCCTATGAAGACTCTTGTTCAACATGGTTGTTGGGAAGGGGGGCCAGCGGGGACAGAGACACAGAATTACAGCAGCCGTTAATTGCCTGGGTGGTGGCAGGGCCGACACGGGAACACGGGGGAAATGTCTGCCTCACAAGCCAATTTGGGTTCTCTGCTGAAGGTCATTAGGAGGAGGTCAGCTTCAATGTCTTCATCCCACAAGGACACATGGAAGATGACACGTCAGCCGGGCCTGAGCATGACACAGCTTCAAAGGCAGAGGCAGCATCTCGGTGGCCTGGGGGCACACTCCTCCTCTCCCTGCAGCCTTCACGTGGCTGGCACAGTTAATTGGCAGCTGTGGGAACACAGCTGAGATGTCATTTCCCAGGACAGGTCCCTTTAACCAACAGCCCCGAACTCTCCCTTGCCTTAGTCCTATCCTGCCTGGTTTTGCGGGCCCATCTCCTCCGCGGAACCTGTCCTGACTACACTGCACAAACCCAGCGTGTCACTTACCGGCCGGGAGGTAGGCTATGCCTGAACCAAAGGGAGTGGGGAGCCCGTTCTGCGTTGGAGAAACAGCAGACGACATCAGATGAGTTCCAGGCAAGGCCCGAGTGTCCAAAGAGACCCTGCCCCAAAGAGGTGATGAACGCCAGGCCCCAGCCTTCTCTGGGTGAGGGGTAGGGACCTCCAATGGGTAGATGGAGAACAGAGGTGGGGGAACGTGCTGCAGGTGCGCGGTCCCAGAGGAGCCCTCCACAGGCAGGTCACAAATTCGAAGGGGGCCAGTAAAGGAAAAGCCCAGGCCAAGCCCACAGGGACTGAAGGCAACCCCTACAGGAGGCAGTTTAGAGCGGACCCCCAAAGCCAGGCCCAGAGGGCCAGAGAGCAGACCGTAGAACTGCTTCTCCAGCTGGTTCTACAGCCTTAGGTGAGGACACACTCTGAACCCTTAAAGGACACAGGAAAGGAGACCCAGAGAAGCCCACAGCATGGCTCACCAGAAACTGGCCAACCAGGGAGACTGGTCTGGGCCGTGGGCATGAGCCATTGCTCTCCAACCCCATTCCCCGCCAAAGCTGGGGAGCACAGAGAGTCAGCCAGCAGGCCTGCCCACCCAGCCTGGAGAGCCGGGATTGGCATCTGCCCAGGGTTGGCGCAGCTGCTTCCCAGCGCAGCCCAGCCCAGCTCAGACACAGGAGCGTGCTGGCAACCCTTCAGGCAACGTGCAGCCCCGTTTGCTTGGGAGGCCCACAGAGGCTGCCTGTCCTAGGCAAGTCTGCTCTCCCATGCCTGTGAGTGGGTCCTGGGACTTTGGTCTTGGCTGGGGCAACAGGATGTCTGCCCCCTGAGATCATCGTTAGGGACGCTGGCCAGGCAGGCTGCAGCTGCCCACAACCAGCTGCTTCAGGCAAAGAGCAGTGAGGCAACTTTCCCCAGACCCACTGCACACTGCACAGCTGGAGCGCACAGACGCACACGTACACCCCACCCAGTAACACAGCTCCCCGATCTACTCCACGGCCACAGCTCCCAACAGGCAATGTATTATACACACTGCTGACTAGTCCTAATTTCTAGCTATTCCATCCTGATCATTTTAGGGATTGGGGTTCACATAGGGACTCTGAGACCTCTTTCAGAATGCAACATCCCTTTCACAATGGCCTCAGTTTTGTTGATGAGTCAACTGGATCAGAGCACTTGTCCAAAATCACAATAGCCCTAAGTAACTAAGCATCCTGGAGGCAAGAGAGAGAGATTCGTCTAACATTAAATATGGTGCCAGACCCTGGGGTCTACAGCCCAAATAATGCACAGTATACTTGGAAAGACAAACATAAACGCTCGCAATTACATCCTAAGGATCAACAAGTGGTCAAATTAAATCCGTCTGGGAGGTCAGGGACATCTTTACAGAGCAAGTGACACTGGACCTGCATCTTGAGGGATGAACAGGACCCCTCCAGCGTTATGAAGGGCCAGCAAGCAGTAAGAACTTTCCATGCACCGAGCGCTAGGAAAGGTGCCTACAGAGATCATCTCAGTTAATCCTCGCAGCATCCCTAAGAGGTAGACAGTTTCCTCATTTCCACCTCACAGACGAGGGGATAAGCCTGAGGGTGTGTGACCCAAGTCACACAGCTGGAAGGGGTAGAACTGGGATCTTAACCTTGGTGGTGTGACTGAAGGACCAGCACTCTTATCACCATGTTGGACCGCTGCCCACTCTGGGAAGGGGGATGGTTTCAGTAACAGTTTCCATGTGGGAAATGACGGGAAAGACATCTGAGGCATGTGCCCAGCATGTGCAAAGGCACGGGGGTGTCCTGCAGACCTGTGAGCAGCCACATACAGTGATGGCAGGGATTGTCCCTAGAGAGGCAGGTGGCATCGGGTTTGGGGGTGTGTAAGCCAGGAACTCGGCCCTGTAGGTAGCAGGGAGGAATTTCAGGGATTTAAACAGGGAGTTAACACGGTGAATTTTGCATGTCACCAAGATCAGCCCTGGACTAACCGATGGAAGGCTAGAGACAGGGAGATCAGTTAGGAGACCATGATCGTGAACAGAGATAGTGCCTCTGAGCCTGAAGACAGTCCCCAATTTGATGTGGGGAAAGTGAGAAAGAGGTAGGAGTCTAAGTTAGCTCCTAGGATCTGGCACCCAGGAGGAAGGCAATGAAATGAGCCCAGTTAGGGGCAGGTTGGATGGGAGGAGCGGCACTCAGGTGATACTATCTAGTGGGCAGTTCAGAGCAAAGTCTGGGATGCGGGAGAGCAGTGTGGCCAGGAGGTAAGTGTGTGAGTGGGTGGAAATGAACTAACTCATGGGAGAAAGCCTTGGTCTGGTGAAGGATGGAAAGAAAGGGAAAGGGGACAGAGAAGGACTCTGGGAGATTAGGGTTGTGAACACACTCAGCAGAAGAAAAGGAACCAGCAAAGATACTGGGAGATACTGGTCACAGACCTCGGGAGAGAGAGAGCCAGGACAGCGTAATGGCTCAGGTCTAAGGGGCTTTCAGAGAAGATGGGTAGCTAGCTAATAAATGTCTCAGGGAAGTCAGGAGAGGGGTGGGTTGTAAAAGGACACATCAGGGTCATGGGTGGCTTTTGTCATCAGAATGATAGTTTGAAGAGGAAGCAGGAAATGAAGTTAGAGATAAAAGGCTAGGTGATCTTCAAGGAACTTCACTAAGATGGGACGAGCAAGACACCAGTAGCCTGGTGGAAGGAGAGTTATTTTCATTAAATCTGATTTTTTTTTAATTATGCAATAGTGGATACTTGTGAGAGACTCTATGTAAAGTACCGATGAACCCTCCATTAACCTAAGAACCAGATCACTCCCAGGACCACGGCAGCAGACACCTCTACTCCTCCCCACTGCCTCCCCGTCCAGGGAGAGTTTTATGAGCTGGGACAGGTTGGAGCATGTTTAAGGCCTATGAGGAAGGAACTAATAAAGTGAAGAGGGCCTTGGGGGAGTACGTGCAAGAAAAAGTGGACTGGGAGGGCTATAAGCACAGGAGAGGTGAGTGGACAGAAACATCATTCCTTGCCCTGAGCCCAGAGGAGAGGAGGTGAGGGCTGATGTACTTGGATGAGTTGGAAGTTGCTGAGGGCGTTTATGCCAGATGACCCTCATCTTCTCTTCAATAGAATAATAATACTAACTAATAATAAATGGGCCAGTGGACCTTGAGGGGAGGGAGCGGACCAGAGACACATAAAGGCTATTGCCAAGCAGAACCAAGGGCCTGCCCAGTGGATCTGTAGTAGCTCCATCCCCCCAATTATGTAATTCCCTCCAAGAGTTCTCAGCAAGCTAGGTGAGGATGGTTGCATTGACCCAAGGTGCCAAAGTCATCAGGGCGGGTCTAGTCCAACTAGAGGGCATCCGGGCTGGTGATCAGAATTGGTGCTGATTGGAATTGGGTTGAACGGATGACCCCCTAAGATTTTGGTTGTCCAGAGGAGAATATGACAGCAGAAAGAGGATGGGATGTAGCCTGGGGACAGGGGAAAGGATCAAGGGACTGTACCTCCGATCAGATGACACAGTCAACACCTGCGGTAGGTGTCAAAGGAGTGCCGGAAAGCGCACTCATGGGGTTTGCATCTGACTTTGACACTTATCAGCTGTGTGGCCTTTGGCAGATTTTTTAACATCCCCAAATCCCCAGAAACTTATTCATAACAATTCTTCTCTCAGGGGGGTGTCACAAGGCTCAAAGGAAAGAACAATGCGAGTCCTTTGTAAACTGTGTGCAAACCTCAGCCTTGATGAATCAGGCAGGGAGATCAAGGAAGTTTTCAGGTTTCAGGCAGGATGGGGTTCCTTGCAGTTATCTGTGTGGCTGCCTTTTCCTCACTTTGCCTTTGTCCTTCCGGAATCTCATTTGGTTGGTTCCTGACCGATTTCTAAGACCTACTGGAGTCCATTTGAATTCTAATCTGATCCTCCAAGGTGCCCCTCCAGCCTCAGCTGGGTGTCATCAATGAAATTAATGAGCGTGCTCTCTGTTTCATCATGTAGTTCATTGCTGGAAACATTAAATAACCCAGAGCTCCAGACTTCGAATTGCTCCAAATGGCCTCTAGCACTCCCCAGGGATTTTCTTGTTTCGAGACAGATGGTGGGAAGGCAGGCTTCCTTCCTCCTAGAGTTTAACCATAACCTCTCACCCCAACCTCCATTCTCACCCAGAGAGGTGGTCTTTCTGTGAGGTACAAAAAGGACCACAGACATTTTGCAATAAAAGTTAAGGCCCCTGCACTTCCCTGAAGAGCCCTCTGCTTCTACCCTCTGAGGCTGGACCCACAGCCTTGACCCTGACTCCTACCCAGTGCCCTTCTTCTAGGGACCTCTGAGTCATCCTTCTCTCCATTCATGATGTTTAGCATAGAAGCAATAATTTACCACTGACCCAGGATTCTCGGGGCATCAGCTGGAAATGTCTTGGAATGCAACCCGGTACTACGAATCTGCCTCCACCCTGCTTTGCTTACAAGCCAGTCCTGAGATCCAGACCCTGGAGGCTGCATGCTTCTCCCACCTGCTGGCATGCCTCTTCCCTCCACATCTGCATGGTTCTCAAAGTCAGCACCCAGCATTCATTCAACTCTTATTCACTACAAATGAAGTGCCAGCCTCAGGCATTGGCACACAGCCTTGAACGAAACAAACACATCTTGTCCTAAGGATCCTTCAGTCCAAGCTCTCTCCTATTCACCGTCTTCCCCAATCTCCCAAAACAGTTGTTCTCCACATACCACCCCGACCCTAGTTGGCAAATCCGCTGACTTCTTGCCCTACATGCTGAGGAAAATCCCCTTTCACTGCTGATCTGCTCCAGTTCTGACTCCTGGCTCATCCTGAGCTCTTCCACATCATCTTTGTTGCCTTCCCTGCCCCTTTCTATTTTCCACCATCTCTCTATCTTGTGTCTAAGCAGGCATTCCTTCCCTCTCTTATAGGTCCTATCCTCTCCCACCTGAGCCACGACCAACCCTCCTTCTCTCCTTCTCTTTCTGTCTCCATCTTGTCCACTTCCAGCTAATGAGCCAGCCAACAGTAATTTACATTTACAAAGCAACTTCTTTGCAACTCTGCTCTCTGAGTCCCAAAGGGGTCTGGCTTTGGCACTTCCATAATGGGGAGGATGCTCAACATCAGATGCTGGTGCCTTAGTGTCTCACATCTCAAGGCAGGAGAGCCAGAGCTTTTCTGGTGGAAGTTGGGAAGGATGACCCACAGCCCCCCTCATGAGGGATCAGACCCTTGGGGTCCACTGGCTCATCAATCCTTTGACAATAATAACTGTGGCCATGCCTGGCATGGTGCTAGTCACCAGAAATCCAGAAATGATTAAGATGCACTGTAGTGCATGAAACTACTAACATGGAAACAGAGACAGTGAGAACAAAAGGTGTAGACAAAGCACAGAAGAAAGAAATTCTTTTTTTTTTCCTTGAGATCAGGAATATTTCATAGAGGTGACATGCAGAGTCAAAAAAGAGCAAGTAAAGAAAGTATAAGCAATGACACTGTTTTTAACTGGGCAATCTGTCAGCTCTGCAGAGAAATATTGTTTTGCCTACCCTACTGAGCACACAGAACAGCTGAAACGTGTGTGTCTACAGGCATCCAAGCACATGTTTGCACGTGTCAGTGTTGTCAGCCATGGGAGGAAGGGTTGGTGATAGAATTTCCTTTTAAGAAATTATAGAAGAGCCAAAGAGGAAGGAACTTGAAGGGCAAAGGGCAACTTCAAAGACCTCTGGTAGCCCGACCATAAAAATTCTTCTCTATTTGATCCCATCTACCCAACCATCTAATGGAGACCTTATTAACCCTGCTTTCCAAGCACCTCTTGCATCTGTGCATTTCTCCCCACTGCACTGTCACTTCCTAAATCAGACCCTCATCATCTCTCACCACGGTTACTACAACAGTCTTTTAATTGGTCTCCCTGCCTCCATTCTGACCAAAGCATTCTCCCCACAAAGCCATGGTGTCCTTTCTGATGCACAGATCATGTCCCTTTTCTTCAGTGGCTCCCCCCTTGCCCCTTGCCTAATGAGGCTCTCCATGTCTGCCACATATGGCCCCCACTGATCTTTCCAACTTGGTATCTCACCACTCTCCTGGCAAACCCAGGCTCGATGCCCCAGCCACGCTGCACTGTTCTCTTCTCCCTCCGTCTCTCAGGTGCCCTACATCTTCCTGAAACGCCTTTGCCCTTCTCACCCTCTCACCCCCTCTTTGCATGGTTGATCCATAGTCAACCTTGAGGTCTCAGCCTAAGCTTCCAGTCCCCTTTCCTGGCCCCAGTCTGGGGTGGGTGCCTGCCGCCATTATCACAGGGTAACATGATCATCTGTCTATTCATCTGATTCCCATGAGACTGTCAGCTTGGAGAAGGCAGAAGTGGTGCTTGTTCAAGTCTGCTGTATCTGTGGCTCTAAATCAGTACTTGTTGAGTTAGAGGGGCTCGATATTTATTGAACAACTGGATATGCTGTGACTCCTTACTAAGGCTCCACCTTCAGCATTGGCTTCCCAACTAAAATGAACCATTTTGGTGTTTTCTCCTGAAAAATAATAGAATCCAAATCTACGAGAAGTGGGGAGGACCTCGGAAGTCACCAAGTTCAAATCTCAGGTGTCAACTGAAGGAATTGAGGCCTAGAGAGCAGGGAATCCCCTCAGGCTAGAAGGAGAATTAACATGATCGTTACTCTAACATTGTATGTGGTCATAAGTGGTACCAGACCACATCCCACACAAAGAAGGCCCCAAAGAACCCTGTTCCCAACTACAAAGCATTTTTGCATCCTCATCTCATTTCTTGTTTGAGCCACACAACTCCTACAAAACTGGTCAGGCAAGCAATCTCAATGCCCCCATTTTATTGATTAGGCTATTAAGGCTCAGAGAGCCCAAGCCACAAGTCCGAGAGATGGAGGAAGGCTCCTCTGAATCCAGACTTCCTCCCCTCGCACCACACAGCATCTGGCCCTTTGCCCTTTCCCCACAATAGGGTTGGATGCCAGCAAGGAGTGGGATGATGCAGGCAATGCCATGTTGCCATGGCAGCATGTATCCAGGAAGCTGATAGCCCACAGACCCCCAGGAGGCAAGACCTCAGCTGAACCAACACTGTGTCCAGAGCTGTGAGGGTAAACATGCAGGCAGCAGCTCTCAAACCTGCCAGCCTTCTGCCAGGTGCTTGATTTTATTTAAGAAAATTATTTTTCATTCAGTCTCATGGGCGATGGACTATGTCCTGGCTTTTAAAAATGAGATTGGCTAGCTGGAGCTGACCTGACACATCCCTCCAGTTTCCCTATGCACACTTAAACATTCTGCCAAAACTAATATCTTTATTCCTAAAATCTTCAATTCATGTAGGGAAAGCAGTGGCTGCCTATACTGTACGGAGCGTGCACTTCAGCCTTTATATTACCCAGAGGAATGAGCTGCTATTATGAAATCATTAAATTAATAACTTGGTAATATAGGCAGATATATAAAACAATCTGTTCATAGAACAAAAGAAATTACTACGTTCCAAACATTCGTAATTTAATTTAACAGCAAATTAAAGTAGCATACATAATTTTAGCCTCAAAATGTCAATAGAATTATGTAAATACAGCACCAAGTCCTATTGCTGTGTGTGCGTGTGTGTGTGTGTGTGTGTGCGTGTGTGTAGTTGTGGGTGTAAAGGAAGGGCGGGGTGCAGAGCTGACATTTCCGTACAGTAGGCCGCTCTTCTTCACAACAGAGAAGCAACTGACAGAAATAGATGAGGTGCCCAGGTTTTAATTAAGAATTTATTAAACGTTCAAAGAGCTGTAGAGGAAAAAAGCTAACAAGGCACTCTGCTGGCTGCCAGGATTGGGTGCTGAGCAAACAGTAACAGTCAAGGAGAAGGGACCAGTGGGGCTCTGCCAGGGCTCCCTTGGGAAGAGCGAGCATCAGAGGCCAGCAGGCCTAGGTCCTGTCATCTTAGAGAGAAGATGGATCTTACGAATATGGAGATTAAACAGTAGAAGGGGGGCTGCTGGCCAGTGTGGAATTCTTTGGCGGGAATGACCAGAATAAGGGAGCTATTCTCCTGCCCCAGCATTTGGTAGGAGCTTCCTCCCACCCATCCCTCTGAGATGGGTAAGGAGTAGAGTAAGCTGGACGGGCTCTGGCTTCCAATCAACTCCACAAACCACCTGCCTTGCGTGAACCAGAGGAATGTGAGCAAATATAAGGCTGTGCCAGGGACAGTGAGCCGCTCCACTGCAGAATTCTTGACTCCCCTCCCTGTGGAC
This sequence comes from Delphinus delphis, assembly GCF_949987515.2. Taxonomy (NCBI): domain Eukaryota; kingdom Metazoa; phylum Chordata; class Mammalia; order Artiodactyla; family Delphinidae; genus Delphinus; species Delphinus delphis. The sequence goes on from NC_082688.1 coordinate 98,609,458, forward strand.
CTGGGAATGTCTCCTGTTAGAGCAGGAAGAGCACAAAGGGCTTCCTACATGAACTGAGTTTGCCTCCATCCAAGCCTTTCTTACCTCTGGGGTATTATATCTGTTCCTGCTTGCCTGAACTGTTTTCTAGGGACAACAGCTATCTGGTCTCATGGACTTTCAACACTAGAAGGGAACTGACCTGTGAAGTCTGCAAGCCCAGCCCCTCTTCAAAGAAACAAAATACATACATGCACACACACAGAATTCGGTACACAAGTTCAGGGGGCTCACATATTCTGCAGATGAACCAAAGGTTAAGAATCTAGTCTACCTGAAGACATGAAGCATGGAACTATGTGTACAAAGAGCAATGTGCCTCTAGTGCCAAAGATATGAGCCAGAGAGTAAGACAGGAGTTCACAGAAGGCTCGCTGGAGGAGGAGGAACATTTGAACTTGAAGGATGGTTGAGCCTTAGATAAGGACATAGGAGGATGAATGGATGGGGCCAGGATTTTTTTTTTTAAAAAAAGCATGAGTGCATAAAGGATGATGAGCATTCCATGGATGAGGATAGGAGAGGGAAGAAGGTGTCCCATTGGGAAAAGCCCTGGTTAACAAAAGTTTTTGAATAAAATCTTTTATCCTCTTAGAAATATTTTTTTTCTGTGAACATGAATGCTAATCTACAAAAGGAAAGATTTGAACCAGGTAATCCAGTTAACCAACGATCATAGTAGTTTAAGGGTGAGGGGAGAAGCAACAATGCTAAAATAGTCATAATAGGCATGGAACAGAGGAGACAGTGAGAGACATTACGAGGATGGTCTTGACAGGAATTCCGAATTGAGGGATTAGTCTACAAAGTCTGACCACTGTAACAAATAATCACAAAATCTAAGTGGCTTAACATAGTAAAGGTTTATTTCTCATTCACATCACAGTACAATGTGAGTGAATGGAGTGTCTTGATCCATGCAGTCATTCAGGGACCAAGGCCCCTTTCACCTTGTGGCTCCCACATAGTCCTCAATGTCTTCCTTCTGCATATGGCCAGCAGATGAAGGAAGAGAGATCACGTAGATGGATGTAAAGAAGCTTTTATTGCCACCCCAGAAAGTAGTAAACATCCCTTCTGCCCAGGTTTTTTAGCCAGAGTTCTTTCATCTAACTGCTGGCAGGCTGGGAAACGTAGCCTCACTGCCCAGGAAGATAAGGGAAACAATTTCCCAGTTCTATAGCTGGCTATGAAGGGAGGGGACTGGAATTCAAGAGTAACTATTTTTAGGTCTAGAAACTAGAAGACTGATGGGACCATTGATACACATAAGAAAATTCAGAGAGGAAGATAGAAGAATCATAAGCTTGGCATTTTACATCCTTATGTCAAAGAATTAAACTAACCCAAGAGAATAATAAAATAGATTTGCTCTGTATCCCAAAGTTTTAGCATAACAGTGTGACTTTTTTCTTACATGACACAAGAAGTAATGTGGTTAGCTATGACACCAAAAGCATAGGCAACAATAGATAACTTGGACTTCATCAAGATTAAGAACTTTTATGCATCAAAGGACTCTATCAAGAGAGTAAAAAGGCAAACCACAGAATGGCAGAAAATATTTGCAAATCATTTACCAGATAAAGGATTAATATACAGAATATATAAAGAACTCCTATAATGCAACAACAAACAACAATTTAAAAATGGGCAAAGGAGTTGAGTAGACATTTCTCCAAAGAAGATATACAAACAGTCAATACGTACACGAAAAGAAGCTCAATATCACTAATCATTAGAGAAATGCAAATCAAGATCTCAGTGAGATGTCACTTCACACCCATCAGGATGGCTATTATCAAAAAACAACAAAAACAATAGAAAATAACAAGTGTTGGTGAGGATGTGGAGAAATCAGAATGCTTGTGCATTGCTGGTGAGAATGCAAAATGATGTAGCTGCTCTGGACAACTGTACGGGGGTTCCTAAGAAAATTAAACATAAAATTACCCCATGATCCAGCAACTCTAATTCTGGGTACATACACGAAAGAATTGAAAGCAGAGACTCAAACAGATATTTATACACCAATGTTCATAGCACCACTCTTTACAATAACCAAAAGGTGGAGGCAACCCAAAAGCGTGGATAAACAAAATGTGGTTTATACATACAACAGAATATTATTCAACTTTTAAAAGGAAGGAAATTGGACGTATGCTACAATATGGATAATCCTTGGAGATGTTATGCTAGATGAAATAAGCCAGTCGCAAAAGGACAAATAGTCTATGATTCCATTTATATGAGGTCCCTAGAGTAGTCAAATTCATAGAGGCAGAAAGTAGAATGGGGGTTGCCGGGGGCTAGGAGGTGGGGGAATGGAGAGTTAGTATTTCATGGTACAGATTTTCAGTTGAGGAAGATGAAAAATTTCCAGAGAAGGATGGTGGTGATTGCACAACAATGCAAATGTACTTAATGCCACTAAACTGTATGTTTAAAAATGGTTAAAATAGTAAATTTTGTTATGTATATTATACCATAATAATAAAAAAAAATGTGGGTAAGTTCATCTTCCTAAAAATACAGACTCTGTTTAAACACGATTAGCTTACGAGACATGTTCTCTGAAGCCCTCTCAGTCCCACATCTGCCTTTCCAGGGAGTCCATCATCACTCTTCAGCCCCAAACCTGCTTTTCCTGAGGTCTTCACCTCAGTCCATGTGCCCACATGCTCCCCAAAACCAGCTTAGGAACCTCGTTGTCTGTCTCTTCACTTCCCTCCCATAAGCCTCCAGATCCAGCAGGCAAGTGTCTCAAATTCACCCTCCCCTTTTCTCTCCATCTCCCCAGTCACTGCTTTCATTCTGGCTTCACAAAAGTGTAGCTCACTGTCTCTCATACTAACAATTCCATCAGCCTCCAAGCAAGTCTCACACCCCTCACGTCTCATCCAACTGTCCTCTCATCAGAGTGGACCTAACCCAGGTCCGGTTGGACTTGCTCTCAGTTAGGCACTGGGCAAACTGCATGCATTGTCTTACCAAAGCCTCACCCTAGGCAGATGCACTTCGAGTGCCCCATTTATAAAAGAGGAAAGTGAGGACTGGAGAGCTTCAGCCATTACTTCAATGTTACGTAGCCAACAAGTGGCAAAGCCAGGAGTCCCACATGGGCCATCAAACACCAATTAATAATAACAGCTGACACCAATTCAAGGCTAACTATGTTTCTGGCATGGCTCTAAATGCTTTATATCTAACAGTTCATGGAATACTCACAATTCCATGAAAAAAAAGATGATTATCATCTCCATTTTACACTTGACAATTCAAGGTAGAAAGAGGTTAAGTGACTTACCCAAATCAACCCAGCTGGCAAAGAGTGAACAGAGGTTCAAGCCCTGGGCAGTCTGGTACTCAAAGTACCTACCAGAGACAGTGGTCCCACAGTGTTAGGCCACATCCCTCCTCCAAAACACACAGAGTAAACCTCACCTTCTGTAACATGAACACCAAAGCCCAGCCCCCACTAGCCACAATCTTCCATCTAGACACCCTACTGTGATCTACACACCCTGTGGCAGCCATACCCAACTAGTCACACACCCTCCACCAACACCTCACACAGTTCTTCTCCACCCATAAATACCAGGTTAACCTTTACAAGGCTTGACTGACTGTCATCCACTCTAGATGCCCACCCTGATACCCAGGACCCATTTATAATTCACTCATTCAACCAAATGTATCAAATACTTTGGCCCATCTGTGTGCCAAGTGTTGGGGATACATTGATAAATGGGACAGACTCAAGCTTCTTTGTTAAAACAGTGCCAAACACGTATCATCATTTGATCCTCTTCCATGGATTCTTGGATGATCATGAACAATTTATTTGTTTGTCTATGTTGCTACGTGGTGGGCTCCCAGAGGTCAAGACGACATCTTATCAAACTCTGTGTCCCTTTCCAAGTACCTTGATCTTCGTAAATAAACTTAGAAAATGTGTTCGATGAATCAATGCTTGAATGACTCAGTGGACCCCATTGAAATTACAGGTCTCATAAAATAAAATGTAGCCTCCCATAATGAGTCATGAGCTGGTGGAGTTGAGTGTCTTCATCTGTAGGACTGGCCTCGGCACAGTCCGCTAGGCTGACTCTCTTACTGCTAATACTGTTCACTGGCATAGCAGTCAACATTTTACAAAATATTTTCACATCCATTTTCTCACTTGATTCTCCATGGCAAGGAAAGATAATCTTTTGCATTAGCTTGAAATTAATTTTCTATATGTTCATAAGCATATTTTCATTGCTCCTGATTAAGTTGTCAAACTAAAGTAGATTCTAGAATTAAACGCAATATCCCTAAGTCATAATCTGGAGGGAGAGTGCCTGGGTTCATAAGAGTCTTGGAACTGAGTCCTTATCTTTTCAATGGAGGCACCAACCTCATGGGGCCACTGTCAGGTTTAAGGGAAATAAGGGTACACACAGAACTTGGTACAGAGTAAACAATAAATATGATAAAGGTTAAGTGTTCTTTACTAATAATGGTAACAAGGCAAGAATTAGGTTGTTGAACAGATCAGGAAACTGAGGCCCTGAGAAGCTGTGTTTAAGTGACTTTCCCAGGTCACAGAGTTTGCCTTAAATCCTAAAGTCATGGTCATTTCTAAGCCTTCAGTCTTTCCTGAAAGCATAGTTTCTTTTGGAATCTCACCCAGTCCTCACTCAGATCCTAATTCAAGCCCTAGAGAAATGTTCAGCACTTAAAAACCTACCCCTTCCTGGCTCTGAGTGGTTCATTCAAAAGTTCCAGTTCAACATTCGCATTTGAAAGACATGATGTTTTCCATTGGTTTGAAATTAATTTGCGGTAATTCACACCAGCGTATTTTGATTGCTTTTGATTAAGTTTAACAAACAAGAAGTCTGCCGAAATTAAACATCAGAGTAAACAATGCCTTTTCTAAGGCTCCTTGTGCATAATTATCAGCCTTGTCATTCTTGCTAAATATATCCATTATGTGACAGCCCCTATGCCTGGGTAGCTGTTAATTAATACAGAATCCCAGAATCCATTCTAGAGAAATCCTCGAAAAACCAAGGGAAGCTCATTTGCATAACTTCTAAAATATCTGAATGAATTGTTTTGAAACCGGGATGGAAAAAAAGGGGCTTTTACAGGTCAGGGTTTCTTCGTAAAAATAAATAAATAAAACTGGCTGCATATTTAATGTTAGGTTTGTGTAAAGAAAAGTATGAATAAACAGGTAAATGGCTCTATGGAGCCGTCACTTTGCAGAAAGCCTCACCAACATTAATGGCTAATAATTAACCACCTAAGAAACTAATGTGCTGAGAAAAGTTCACAGGCGGCTTTGTAATGTTGCTGAAAATGATGGCAATTAGAGTTAATAGAGTTTTATCAAAATGTGGGAAAATAACTTAAATATGGGTATAAGGGGGGGGGGAAATGACCTCTCCATGCCTCCACGTATTTACTTTCATCCAGGGAAATACAGAAAAAAAATACCAGCACTGGAACTGAGCTGCCCTCTGCAAAACTCCCTCTGCTGCTTAGAAGCTGAGTGACTCTGACACAGGTTCCATTCTCCTGAAGCCTCAGTGTCCTCATGGAAAAATAGCGACCACCGGCTCTGTTCCCAGAGCACTTGGTGGGGAGGGGCAGGGGCCCAGAGCGCTCAGCTAGTATCTCTTCTCTGTGGGGCCCAGTTCCTCTGACTTCAACTCTTCTCCATAATATCATCAATTATTAATGATAATAATAGCAAGAAAAAGAATATTTATCAAGAGCTTATCAGACCCTGTGCTAAGCACTTTTCTTAACATTACCGCTTTTAATCATAACAATGACCCGATGAGAAAGTTACTCTTAGCATCATCTTTTTCTAAAAGTTCAAACAACTTTTCTAATGAGGAAACTCAGTCTCGGGGAGGGCAGCCAGCTAAAAGGCAAAGTTGGCTTCTGAACACGTGGGCCTGTATCTTTAACTGTTGCATTATGCAGTGGCCCTCAGAAAGGGATTTCCAACCTGGACCCACATGGGTGAGCTTCAGGAGGCAATATAATCTCTGAAAATATTACAAAAATATTTGTATATATGATTTTGTGAAACAGTGTCCAAAACATTCACTTGATTCTCAAAAGAGTCTCTTACCCCCAAAAGGTTAAGGTTAGACGTTCTACATTGAACCAGACCCAACAGCCTAGAATGTTTTGCTATCTGAAGTGCAGTCAACGGACAAGTAGCATCAGCATCACCTGGGAGCTTGTGAGAAAATGCAAATCGTCAGCCCTATTCCAGACACACTAAATCAGAATCTGGCTCTTAGCAAGATCCCCAGGAGATTGCTGTGTCCCTAAGCCAGCCTGCAAGAGCAAGGAAGGTCTACCTGGGTGAGGTGAAGCATGAACTAAGCACTGAGTGATGAGAAATCATCAGCCAAGGGATGGCGGAGGTGGATAAAGACATTTCAAACAAAGCGAAATGCCCGAGCAAACGTGAAGGATGCAAGCTCAGGGGAGGCTCTGGGGAGCCACAAGCAGGTTAAATTGCTGGTGTGTGTGGTGTGAGGCCTGGGGTTCCAGTGGTACGAGGTGGATAGGATGGTTCAAGCCACACTAAGGGCTTGGAACATATGCAGAGAGCGGAGTGGCTGCTTATGAAGGAGCCAGAGGTGGTCAGATGCACCTTTTAGAAAATCACTCAGGTGACAGAATGGAGGCTGGACGCAGCCAACCCTCAGGACATTACTAAGAGGAATCGTTCCTCCCACCCTCGTATCACTCCTCCAGCAGTGGTTTGCTTCCCCCTCATAGCAAACCTATCCACACCATGCCCTGCTTCTGCTCCCAAATGCCTGTGACCTGTATTCCTCTGATCTGGGATCAGACAGGTGACAAAGACCACAGCTGACCATATGGTTAGATGCCATCTCCCTGAGAACAGGCCTGTGACTGTCTCCTTGACCACCCATCCCCAGTTCTAGAAGAGGACCTGGCACTGAGTTCTCAGTGAGGATTTGCTGAAGGAAAGAATAATACGAGATTAAGTCAGAGTTTTTCCCAGGAGCACTAAAGCTTCCACAGGCCCCTGGGGTATCAAAGTGCATGGAGAGAGGGACCTTCGTCCTGCTCCTGCAGGTCTGTCCGAATGCAAGGATGCCTGAAAATGGAACAGAAATTCTGTTGCAATGCATTTGGCCAGTTAACGGGGTCTGTGAACTTGAGACTGAAGGAGAATCATGAGCTGGTGTCCCCTCTGCCTCTCAGAGGCTGCAGCTGGAAGGGCGGACGTGGGGCAGCAAGGGTCCATAGGCCATTTTCCTTTTACTTCGCAGCCCCTTCCCTGAGTCCCCTCACACTTCTACCCCACAAGAGAAGCACTTATTAAGCACCTGCCATACACTAGGAAATAGAGAGCCAAGAAAAATATAAAAGGAAGGAAGTGGGAGGCCGTCTCCTGGTGGTATATCCATGGAAAAAGAGTAGTGTGGGTCCCCATTCCCCACCCCCAGAAGATTCTGAGCACAAACACCTTTGCCTAACAGTTCCCCTGAGCCGCCTCTGGGGCTGGCCTCGCGGCTCCCATGCTGATCAACTCCGCCACGGGGATGGGGGTGTTGAACATGAGGTTGACTGCCTTCCACCATCACTTTGAGGCTGCTGCCTGTGGAGGTGCCCTGGGCGCCGGGCCGCACCAAGCTCTCGTGGCCACCGAGCTACTATGCCTTGTCTGCCCAGAGGGGGCGCCCTTCTCTAATTCACAGAAAGGTGCCGTGCAGGCTAGTGGTGCCCTCTTCACATCCAAGCCAGGGCTTCCTTAAAGACCAGCTTGCACAGGGATATCTGCTCGCTGCTTTGTGACCGCCTGGAGGTGTGGGATAGGGAGGGTGGGTGGGAGGGAGACGTAAGAGGGAAGAGATATGGAAACATATGTATATGTATAACTGATTCACTTTGTTATAAAGCAGAAACTAACACACATTGTAAAGCAATTATACCCCAATAAAGATGTTTAAAAAATATATTCTGTAACAACCTAAATGGGAAAAGAATTTGAAAAAGAATAGATCCATGTATATTATAACTGAATCACTTTGCTGTACGCCTGAAACTATCACAACGTTGTTAATCAACTATACTCCAATGTAAAATAAAAAGTTAAAAAAAAAAAAAAGACCAGCTTCGGACTCTGTTTGGGGAGTGAAATTGAGGAGCAGAAATTTCATTTTGTGAGTGCCTAGTAGGACCCACGCACTGTGCTGAGAGCCTTACAGGCATTACCTAATTCAATTCTCACAACCTGGTGTACTTGGATCTCTATTTACAGATGAAAAACTGGGGCTCAGAGTGAAAGGTAGAATTGATCCCCGAGTTGTGAGTGGCTGATTGACCCATCTCTGTCCTGCCCAAAACCCAGCTGCCTTCTCCCCCACCCAGCCTGCCGAACCAGAGACCCCAGGACTCCCATCCCTCCCCCTCGTGCTGCCATTTCCTATTCCCTCTTTTATTGTAAACACTAAACGAGAAAGTAAAAATCAATGAGAAATAATAAGCATTAAAAAACGACTCCATAAACAGACAAATACAGTAAAAACATAAAAAGACTTAAAAACAGTAAAAACAAAAGTATGGCTTTAAAATATACATAGGCAAAATCAGCACAGGGGACCAGCCGAGGAGATTAATCTGAATGTTAACATCTCAAACAGTGTGGCAGAGAGACAAGACAGAGGCCCCCTGCAGCACAGGTTTTAAAAGATGGGGGAGAATTTGGAGGTTGGACGCCAGTCCCCACACTCCCCTCCTCCTGGTTGGCAAAGTCAGCATTCATTGCAGTGGTGCAGGAAGGCTTCCTGGAGGAGGTGGAGTTTAGCTGACCTTTGAAGTTGGGCTACATTTGAGAGGGCAGTCTTCTCAGGAGAGGAGAACTTTCCAAACAAAGTCATGGAAGCAGATGGAAACTATTATATATAGGATGGATAAACAGCAAGGTCCTACTGTATAGCACAGGGAACTATATTCAATATCCTGTGATAAACCATAATGGAAAGAATATTTTAAAAAAGAATGTCTCTATGTGTATAACTGAGTCACTTTGCTGTACAGCAGAGATTGGCACAGCATTGTACATCAACTATCCTTCGACAAATATATATATATATATATATATATATATATATATATATAAGATTAATTTTTAAAAGTCACAGAGACTAGGTGGTGCAGAATTTTGGAGGATTTGGGTGGCAGTCACGCTGACTGGAACAAGTTCTTGCCCTACGGGAGGGGTGATGCAGAAGAGCCAAGTGTTGGTTTGGGACACTTGGCAGCAAGGGAGAACCTCAAGCCCCAGTCCAGTAGTCTGAACGAAGATCAAGGGGCTCTGCCCCATGAAACAAGGAGAGAGGGCCAAAGGGTCCCTCCAGGAAGCTTCAAGGTCACCTGTGGCTCTGTCCCAGCCAGCGGAGCTGAAGGTCAGCATCGCTGACTCAAGGTCATAAACCATGTGAGAGACTCAGGCAGGGCCAGGCCCCGAGGGAGCTGAGTCCTTTGCTGAATAAGGACTTGGCCTAGTTTTGCTTCCCAAAGTGACTATGTGTCAGGAGGATGTAAAGGCTCCTTTACACAACAGCAATTCTTCTTGGCAGGATGTGAGAAGTCTGGCGGGGTGGCTGACCGGCCTCTCCCTCCGGCAAGGGGATGGGCAATTAGAGTAGGGGAGAAGAGGAGAGGAAAGAGCACAAGGCAGGGGGAGGGATGGGGGGACAGAAGGGAGGAATGTCCCTTATAACTGAGCGGGCTTTCAGCAAGTCAGGGTCCTGGGATAATGTGCAAACTCCAGCTCCTGCCGCTGTGCGCACCCCTCCCCTTTCCTCCCATCACACTCAAACACCTCGCCCTTCTCCCATCCTCAGCACACACATGTGAACACACTCATCTGTGCACTCACAACCTCACACCCTCACACTTACACTCATGGAGACGTTCACACACTTCCCTTCCCGCACACGGACTCACACTCAGGTTACCCACTCACACACAGGCATAATCAGCCAAACTTCAACTCAGATTACTGAAGTTTTCATCCACTTCCGCAAAATTAGTTTAAAAAGGGCAATACGGAGAATTTTTCCCCGATGCTCTATTTATTCAATTTAAAGGACTACACATTATTCTGAGATTGTGTCCCTTCTCTCTTCTTTTAGGAAAGGGTGTTGATAACAGATGGCAGGGGTTTTTTTCTTCATGTCCTTTCTTGGCAAAACACAAAGCTGGTAATCCTATATCAGTTTCCAATCCTTATTGACTTCATCCGGTCTGTGAACTCCAGAGCCAGGTAACTTCCACCCAAGGCTGAGCCACAGAGGTTCTGGAACAGATCAAGCCCCACCTGCCCCCAGACTTCTTAGCTGGAAGCACCTTTCCTCCTCGTCTCCCTGATGCCCTCTGATTGTTCATTCCCCCCCACACTGTGTCCCTCCTCTGGGAAACAAAGGACAGCCCCAAATCAGAGGCAGCACTATGCCCTGGGGCCCTGCCCTCCAAGCGCTGCCCATGATGTGGGGGACGTGCAGTCCTGGAGAGTTTGCTGTCAGGAGAGTCTATGGAACGTGGCAAGTTCTTCTGACCACAAAGGACTTCATCTCCCACAGCGATGGGACTGGTGTATCAGCAGTCTGACTTCTGTACGGTGCCAAATCCAATCTCTCCTCCTCCACGCAGAGTAGATCCCTTAATGGCACCTTGGGCAGATTCTCACCTTCTGGTCGATTTTGACTGTTAAAAAATTTAGTCCATTTTAGGCTTGGATCTGGGTCCATTTAAAATTCTTCTCCTCCTCAGCTCTGGACATGCTTCAGCTCCAAGACCTAGAGGAGCAAGAGGGTGTGGTCTGGTCTTTCACATCTTCCTTTTTGTCTCTCTGGAGTACTGGATGGAGGCGTGAGGACTACCTCAAAAACACCTCCTTCCTCTCCCTCTTCTTGTGTGTTGGGGTGGGTGCAGAATGAGACAGATGGCATCTTTTTATTTGACTGCCTTCAGGTGGCACGAAGGTCTTATGGACTAAGTGTACCCCACGCCAAAAAAAGTTTGTATGTTGAAACCTGAACTCCCAACGTGACTGTATTTGGAAGACAGAGCCTTTAAAGGAGGTAATTAAGGTTAAATGAAGTCACAAGGGTGGGGTCCAAATCCCACAGCACTGGTCTCCTAATAAAAAGAGAGGGACCCCAGAACCCTCTCTCTCCATGCACACAGAGAAAAGGCCACGTGAGGACACAGCATGACAATGACCGTCTACAAACCAGGAAGAGCTGCCTCACCGGAAACCACTCTGCTGGCACCTCGACCTTGGACTTCCAGAAACATGAGGAATAAACGTCTGCTATTTAAACCCCCGCACCCCCATCTGTGTTCTCTTGATATGGCAGCCTGAACCGACTAAGACAGAGGTCTTCTGGGTCTCGCTCTGCTCAGCCTGATTCCATGGACTGCAGGTAACCTCTGCCTGAGGGTACAATTTCCTTAAGGCATTTCATGCCAGGTAAGTCCCTATGAGTCACCGCTTGTTGCCACAGGGCTAGGGACGATTCTACAGCATCACAGGACATGGATTAAGGGGTAGGCTTTGTTGGAGAAAGGGAAATTTACAAGCCTGAGTCAGCCAGAGAAGAGAAGGTCGGGCCCCCATCCTCTCATCACCCCACAAGAGAGGGGTCCAGCCGCTCCACTGGACATGTAAGTGTGATCCCCTATGCAGTGGAGACAAGGTATCTGTTCTCCCTCTGAATATGGTAAGTGTGGAGCAACATGGTCAGTGGGGGAGAGTTAGATCACTTTGGCACCCAGTAGGCTGGGCTTGGGGTACCCACCATTTACAGGATTGATTGGGGAAGCCAGAGACCCAGTACCTGGAAAGCCCCTGGAATCCCTTTCCTAGAAATCCTGCTCATGCCAGATTCACTTGGCACCCTCAACAGAGAAGGGTCAGGGTGCCCCTTTTCAGCCCTCTTGGGCTCTGTGCCCTCAACCTGCTCTCCTGGCAGGTGTGTCCTCCCTAGCTCCAGCCTCCTGCCCTGCCCTCAAGGACACTTCCCGCTGAACCCTGGGTCCTAGGCAGGGCGGCCACCGTTTCCTTCTGTTGGGCAGCCCACCCAATTCTGCTATCCTCACTCCCACCCATGAACTGCTGCAGCCAATCTCCCACCGCCAGAGACCCCAGGTGAGAAGCAGGCACCAGGATCTGTGTTCTGGTTCACCTCCAACTCCCAGCAACACACACCAGCTGCCCCTCAAGGTCCCTCGCTGCCTCACATACCATCCCAAAGATAGCACCAGGAGGAGCCTGCCAGCGCCCAGCGCAGCAAGAATCCAGCTGGGGATAGAGCTCGTACAACCTCAGGTTCTATGAGTGATTATCTTATCTCTCATTATTGCCTTTGGAAGGAGACGCCCTCCCATCCAGATATAAAAGGAAGGGAGTATCCTCGGAACTTGTCATAGACGAATGAGTTATCCCTCCCCAAATCCCTCCTCTCATCTCACAGGTGGGAGGGTGTAGAAGTCGATAAGGTGGGCCCTCATCCAAAATGACTGGTGGCCTTGTAATTAAAGGAGATTAGGACACAGACACACACAGAGGGAAGATCATGTGAAGACAGAGGAAGAAGAAATGGCCACCTACAAGACAGGGACAAAGGTCTCAAAAGAAACCAATCCTGCAGATACCTTGATCTTGGACTTCCAGCCTCCAGGACTGTGAGATAATACATGTCTATTGTTTAAGCCCCCAGTCTGGTGTGCTTTGTCATGACAGCTGAGCTGACTAATATGCCATGCCTCATGGTAGGAGAAGGTTCCAGTCATTTACCTCCTTTTCCCTCATTAGAGCTCCATATGTGGTAGGGCCAGGAATCATCGTTCCCATTTGAAAGTTGAGGTAGTTGAGGCTCAAAGCAGATAAGTACCTGGGAGGACACTGGACCCTCCAGCATCTGAGTCTAGGACCCCTTCCCCTTCACCATGCTTCTCTCTGCTCATCTGGGCAACGTGAGGGCTCAGGTCACCTCCCTAGCCCTCGCCGAGCCTTGGAAGGAGGCTCGGGACTGTCTCACTCCCCCCACGTCCCACCCTCCCCCGCCCTCCACCATTCCCAAAGACCTCCTGCCCCTGTCCCACCTGATGACTCTGGGCTGCTTGGACCCACCATCATTTCCCAGAACGTCCAGGTCCACCTCTCCCGGCAGGATTAGTCTGCACACAGCTTGGTTGGCAGCTGAACTGAAGTTAATAACAGGCTGAGTGTGCCTCTCACTGAGCAGCAGGGTGTTCATGGCTTGGTTAGGGGATGGGGGTGGTGGAAAAGTTCAGTTAGTGAAGGAGATACCTGGGCACCAACGCTGAGGTTTGGAAAAAGAAAACAGGAAGAGAAGGAAGCAGGAGGAGACAGGGAGCAGAGAAGAAAATCAAACGAAAAAGGAAAGAAAAGAGGAGATAGAAGGAGAAAAAAGGGAGATGTGAAGGAGAACAGAAGAGGTTGGACTGTCCCCGGTGTGGACCACAAACCCCGCCACAGCAAGCAAAGTCCTCAGTTCCTTACCTCAGTTTTGTGGATGTCGTTTTACTCTGTGAATGCAAAACAACTTTCTAGGCTCAGGGGAAGTTGCAAACCACCAGACAAGGGAACACTCTGTGTTTGCCCTCAACTTCCCTTCTCTTAGCATCCCTTCCCTTCCATCTGTACCCTTTCTGCACCTCACTCGTTTTCACGCCCCCTTCCCCACCACTTCTTACAGCCCCCACCTTTCTTCTCAGCAGAACAAATCCACATTTTCTCCTACTGATTTGCTCTCTCTCAGCATAAAATGTGCGGAACAAGCAAGGCACACAATGTTCTTTCTGTTGGGCGGCCGTGGGGCTTGATGAATGGGCGAGGTGGACGCCAGCAGCTGTACAATGGTTGACAGCAGTGCATACATATCTTCACTATGATGCAGACTGTTGCACTCAATCATGTATTTACACAGGCTGGGGCTATTTATAGACACACATGTCCATAGACTATAGCTTGCAGTGGCCTTGGCCCTTCAACCTGCCATCTATGGGGACCTCACAGAAATTATGCCACCTGTTCTCAAAACAGTTTCGAGAGTTTTCCCTGTTTTTCTGAGCAGAGAATGCTCAAAGCCATGCTATTACTGGCTACCATTTATTGAGCATCTATTATGTGCTGGAGTTTCACATACATTTTTTCTGATCTTTCTAACAACGCTCTGAATAGCCATTTGTATCCCTACTTCACAGATGAGGAAACTGAGGTTCAGAAAGATTGGGGAACTATCCACCAGTTCTGCAGAAGGCCAGGAGTGGGTCTGAGGTCAAAGCCAGCACTCTTTGTGATATACCACAGAAGGGGATTCATATGACCTTCAATGTACCTCCCACCCACAGCCAGCTTGGTCTGTTCATCACCATGAAATTAAGCTTTTCTAGTCTCCATACATCTTTCTATTCTCAAAGCCCAGCACATTTCTCTGGGCACAAGAGGGATTCAATAAATGATAAAGGATGGTGAGAAAGCCACACAGGCAAACAAAATCCTGACTAACCAGAATTCTGCCCAAATGGACTCCCAGGTAACTAAAACAAAATCGTTGAGCTTTGATTTAAAGTGAATCAGGCAAATCACAGCAACATAGACCTGTCTCTGACTGTAGTTTTATGAAGATTCCCCCTTATTTCAGGTCAGTGGACTAGACAGACAGTGGGGTGTGTTGAGGAACACATGCGAGCTTGCAGTGGGGTCAGTGTCTTGGCTCCACTGTCTGTGTGCCCATCGACTATCTTGCTCAGAGAGAACTGATAAATACAAACTTGACCCTAAGGCCCAAGAAAACTACTAATATTCAACAGAATCAAGAGGGATGATGAGGTCCTATTTTGTTAAGCACACTGCATTAGGTATTGAAGGAAGTCTAGAATTATAATAACGGTCCCAACATGTACATTACATTACAGTAGCTGAGGCAGGAAACTAGTCAGAGACTACAAGATAACTTTCAATAGTCAGGGTGGAACAGTACAATCTGTTGAGTTGACTCTCAGTTAACTTGACAATTCAATTACCCAAGCTAACCAGTCTCAGTTAATCGAGGTTACAATGCAATTGGAATTGCCTCTACAGATTGCTTATATCCTGATGACCAAAATGTTCCATAAATATGTCTTTCCTAGATGTAAAATAGATGTACAGTTTTCAGTTCTCATCAGCTTCACCCCACCAGCTGCTTGTATCAGCGGCTCCTCTCATTGATCAGCACACCTCTTTCTGAGTATATTTCTGAGCAGGAGGGGTTGGTGAAAAGAAACAAGGCTACAGAGTCAGCCAAGACTGAGCTCAACCTTGGCCATCTACTTACTTTCAGCTTTATAACACTGGGCAAGTTGATTTACCCTTCAGGGCTTCAGTTTCCTCATCTCTAAAGGGGACATCTACTCCCTGGAGTTCATTATTTATTCATATATATTCTTACTTCACTCCAGATAAGTCTGAAGAGGGATTATGAGATCACAATAAGATAGCAAGATAAAGGTTGAAACTCATGCCAAAAAGGAAAGGAATTAAGGTAGGGATAAAGCAGAATCCAGAAATGAAGCTGGAAAAGTGAAGATGGCAAAGATCTAAGAGTTGGCCACACACATGACCCCAAATGTTTTAGAAGCTGATGTGAAAAGGGAAGGTTGGTCATTTATGTAGTTCTTAGGGTTCCTAAGAGAAACACTAAATGACCAGCAGTATAGCCATACTTGGCACTAAGGACGGAGAGGATGGTGTCTGTGGAAGCCTCTTAAGGAGGACCCCATGTGAGGCAATGAGCAACACCCTTGTAGTAAACACCTCCGAGATTTTTTTAACCACTCCCAGTATGGACTGAGAGCAGAGCACCCCACTAAAGTTTCATCTAGTGAAAGCAGTAAGATTCAGGGGAGGGAATATGGGAAGAACAGAGTGATGAGATCTCAGTCTCCAACTCTATTGATAGGACTTGAACTGGGATAGATGTTAGACTCTTTAGACTCCAGGTTGTCACTTGAACAATCTCCTTAAATATTGTTTCTCTTAGCAGAATTTTTTAAAGTCAGTATTGAGAGACAATGAGCTCAAAGTTGTCCACCCTGAAAAGCACCCAGAGTGCAGCTAGTCTCACCTGCCATTTCAAACCCATGCTCCTTACCCAACAGCAGAGCCAAGAGTCAGGGTGGCATCCTCTTGTAGGAGCAGAGCTGAGGAGCCCCTCAGGGAGAATGGCTGAGGAGAGAAGCCATTCCTTCTCCAACTGGAGAAGCCAGTGGTCAGGCAAAGCCAATATCCTTCTTGATAAAGTGTCTTGGGTCAATCCCAGTGCACAGATAAATGGGTGGGCAAGGCCACACCATGGAGAATGACCATAAGAAGTTTAGCCTGGAATTTTTTAAGTTGATATGCACAGAAGCACAATGTATGGACTTTCATAGCAAACTCTTTTACGTGTCAGGCTACTCTGGGAACTCTATAGGTATTAAATTATATAAACTCACCAAGGAAGAAGGCCCTACTACTATTCATAGATGAAGAAAATAGGCACAGGGTCACACAGCTAAGAAGTAGAAAAGCCTAGGTTTGAACCCAGACCATTGGGGTCAAAATTTATGCTCCTAACCATGCACAATTTTTGCTTATAAAGCAGTTAAATCATTAAAAACATCTACCAAAAATTAGTAACATTGCTTCTATGATCACTGCTCTGGAGGTCTCCTTCTAGCAGTAGGTATTAGACCCTTTGTCTCTTCAGGTCACACCTAGTTCAAGGCAGTGAAGAGTATGATATAAAACAATGTGTGCCTTTCTACTCATTAACCTGGGGGGCTGGTGTCCCATTCATCTGGAAGGTAATAACAGTTAAGATACAAATTGAAATGATGGGGTTCAAAATACTTCCTGATTTTACTGCTCCGTCAACTGACCCTGACTGCTATTACAAAACTATAGTACCAAGTATGTATAAGTATCAATAACTGTGGGTCTTTGATGAGCTTATGTGTTAGTTTACAATCAGTATAAAGGCTAAGGAAGAGTCAATACAAACCACCATGATCTAATATTGTTCCTGGAGACCTTCACCACCAGGTTAAAAACATGGTCTGTGGTTGAAAAGTCTTATCTAAAAGCCTGTCTGCTTCTCACATAAAATATTGGTCTGAGAACACAGTTAGTTCATCAAGTTAGTTCATCCGACATACACTTCCTATAGAATGTCCAAAAACTAGTAAGTCTGTATTTGGGAGAAGCAGAGAGATGTCTCCTTTTTTAAGATGGTATAAACTACATCTTTGTCCAGGCAGTCAATCAATGTTCATAGACTCAATAAAGCTAAGCGAGTTACTAGGTCAGGGAACCCACCATTCAGAGTCATCAATAGCTCTTAGCACAAATGATCTTCCTCTGGTGTGGTATTCAGCTACAGTTTTGAACACTATTTGCTACAATTTTATACAGTGTGAGAGGCTCCAACAAGAGCAACTTGGGATCTGCAAACATTGTGGTGGATGGCTTTCAGAGCTGGGAGAACAAGCCTCCAAGACTCAATTGGAATCTGAACCCCATGGTCTTAATCCCCATGGTGTGCCTCAGGTAATTGTCCTGAAGTCTGTTTTTATTACCAGATCTATCAGCCACATTCAGGTCATCTCACTAAGTTTTATTACAACTAAGTGTTTTCCGGGCAATGTAAAATTTATAACAGATTTTAAATTTGATAAGGTCCCAGTTGGACACTTTTGATTTTTGCATGGGTCTTCCCTAATCCAGTTAATTTTGTGTGCATGTGCACTTTTTTGTTTTGGGGGTATTGTTTTGTTTCTTTTTTGACCATTAAGTCATTCTTGTCAAACCAGGAACCAGGAGATTAAGGCTCAATTTTGTTGGAACACTTGGCAACTAAACTCAATTTTAAGTTTTCTACACTCTGCTAGTAAATGAGACCTCCACCTTAAAAACCTGGAGAGAAAATATGTTGAGATCCCAAAGAGTTTGAAAGCTCTTTTGCCCATCCATTTCAGCCCCCTAACTTTTCCAGGACAAAGTTGTAGACCAGTGGATTGTGACGATCATGTCCATGGTTGAAACAAGAGGGACATACTCCCTTTCTATCCAATCCAGATTATACATTCTTTGGATGCCGTTAACCCAAGGTGGGCTGACTAATAGTGTCAATATTGCTAAAGGTGGCCCAATAGAGAAGAGGTACCACTAAAATTTCCCCCGGATGTATTCCACAAGCTACCATTCCACACCATGGTTTCTACTTGTTAATGAGTTTCTTGAGAAGTTTCTCTTTCAATCAGGATAACTGTCTCTAAAGATTTGTCACATGGAGACGTGATCTACCCATCTCCCAGTGGCTCCCAGTGGAACCCAAGCAAAGCTGCTACCAATTCAGTTACTTAAGATCCAAAACACCCAGCTCTAACCGGAATACAAATAAATAGAGTTCAAAACACCATTTTTATAAAACCATATGTCCAAACATACCTGGCAGGGGATTCTGAGTGTTAAGACAAATCACATCCAGCTTGCCAGGGAACAAGATCAACTCTAGAAGAAAAATATCCCTGTCATGTGAGCCAGGAGATCTGACAGCAGTTCCCCGGAGTTTGACAGAGATAAGAGTGGCCAATCCACGTTTACTTCTGCCAAAGTTATTTTTCTCCCTGATGGCTGGAGAGACAAAAGACCTAAAACCATAGACATGAACAGGTGAATCTGTAAAACCCAGGTTCTCTTGAAATAGAAAATGTTATTCAAAAAACAAACAAACAAACTTCAAAACAGGAAAAACCTCCAAGCTATTATCTTTGGGGCCCCAAATGCCCACATTCCTAGAATGGAACTGAAGTCATTGTCGAGTTCACCCCAGGATGCGTACCAGGTCTAAAAAATGTTGGCATTTGCTTTTCTGGTTGGCTGGGAACCTTCCAAGTTATCTTCTTTCTATGTACCAACAGGCCTCCTATTTGCAGGCAAGACCAATCCCAGCCAAAGGAGAGAAGGGATTCTGAGGGGCTGAGATCACCCTGGAAACATTAGCTGGGGACGTGGACAGGGGACAATGCTTGTAGGCTGTTACCAGGAGGAGAGGAATCAAGTATTTTTCTAGGAGAGCTGAGCAGTTGTAGTGAGACCATCCCTCAATCAGGGGTGCGCTAGGGAAGGGGTTACACAATAGTGTTTGATAGCAGCAGAGGGGAGATGCTCCCACTAGTTGAGGTAAGGAAACAAACCACAAGAGGAGAGAGCTGTCCCAGTAGGGAACCTCATAGAGACCTGATGGGGATTTGGAACGTGATCTATGTGGATTAGGAGCTCACAGTGAATTGAGCTACCTTTCAGGGACTCTGCCATCTACTGGTGAGTGAGATCAAAGATTCCCATTCCAGTAGTTCATCCTCAGAGCTAACTTCATGCTTCAAGGGCACAGAGCGTTGTGCTCATGATATAACAAAGGGAGGATCCATCCTTCTAAGGGCTGCCTGGAGCCACAAAACTAGGGGACATCTAATTCTTTTTTATAGCCCCAATCAGGGTGACCTTGGACCCAGTGACAGAGCAAGGGAGCCAGGAAGAATCACTACAGGATGGCCTTCTCACTGCCCTGTTGAGAAAGGAAGTGGAACAATCAGGCAATATATTGGGGTGAGTCTCAGGGGTATCTGTTGGGAATATCAACACTGTATGATTCTTCATCAAGACCAAGAAGGGAAGCAACGAGCCTGTCTCTCCTGGGATGTGACTTCTTGCCAATCTTCCTGAGTCATGACACACTGATGGGCATGTGTCTTAGCTTGGACTGCCAAAACAATCATAGACTGGGGCTTAAACAACAGAAATTTATTTTCTCACAGTTCTGAAGGCTGGAAACCTGAGATCAGGGTACCAGCATGGTTGAGTCCTGGTGAGAGCCCTTTTCCTGGCTTGCACATGGTGTCTATCTTGCCACGTGCTCACACAGCAAAGAGAGAGAAAGCTCTGGTATCTCTTCTTAAAAGGGCATTAATCCCAGGCCATCATGAGGGCCTCACCCTCATGACCTCATATAACCCTAATTACCTCTCAAAGTTCCCATCTCAAAATACCATCAAGCTAGCAGTTAAGATTTCAAGATATGAATTTGGGGGAACACATTTCAGTCCAGAGCAGCATATTTTGCCAAAAATCAAATCACTCTGTTATGGATCTACATTAACAAGCAACATTGTTTCAACATGTCAGCCTTGATGTTAGCATAGTGAGGCTATGGTTCTGTGGAGGCTATTAAAAGAGATAATAGACAAATAATTGGATAGAATAAATGCTTATCAAATATTAGTCCTTCACTCCAACTATTCTCCCCTTTTCTTCTAGAAAAGGATTTCTAAACCCTGTGCTGTGGCTCTAAACCTCAAAAGTCTTCCATTTTCTCTGCTCCAAACCAACTAAGACCCTGGTTTCTGGAAACTTCAATGATGACAGGTCACCAGCTCATGAAATATCTTTCTGGCACTACC
Source organism: Delphinus delphis (assembly GCF_949987515.2). Lineage (NCBI taxonomy): Eukaryota > Metazoa > Chordata > Mammalia > Artiodactyla > Delphinidae > Delphinus > Delphinus delphis. The sequence continues at coordinate 98,630,065 of NC_082688.1, forward strand.
GTGGAAAGATTGGAAACTGAGAAAGAACACAAGACACTCTCCACCCACAAGGTGTGCAACAAGCAGAGACCCCAACTTTTACCAACACCTATTTCTTGAAACCAGCACTGTGTTAGATGCAGAGGAATGCAATGAGGAAGGTCCTCAGAGAACTTGCATTACCTTCATAGAGAGCACTGAAGTTGTAATTTATGTGGTTCTGACTATAGGTGCTGAAAGAGCTTGAAAGAAGGAGAGATCTGGGTCAGCCAGAACAATCAGAGAATTTATGTAGAAGGACATATGGGAGCTGGAACTTGAAAGACAGGTAAACATTTCAAAGAGGAGAGGAAAGAGTTTTATCAGGCAGGAACCAACATGCAGAAGCCCATAGGCACAGACCTGACAAGGGTAGGGAGCATGAGTAGATCTATGTAGCTGGAATGGTGGCTAGGTGTTAGGATGCATTCATTCATCGACTCATCCTTTCCTTCATTAAAAAATATTTATTGAGCACCTGTTATGTTACAGGAACTATTCTAGGAAAAGAGAACTAGATAGTGAAAAACAATAAAATTTCCTTGGCACATGGAGCTTTTAAGAAAGAAAAATATATAAATATATATTTCAGATGGTGATAAAAATTATGAAGAAAAATAAAGGAGGATTAAGGTTTCCAGTCAAGTAAGAGGGACCATTACTATTCTGCCTAAAACATTCAAAATATTAACAAAATATGCAATGCAGTGATTTTTAAGACACTGAACCTCAGGCAAAAATAGACTGCGATTCTTGAGAGACAAGAAATAAACAAAGTGAACTCTACAATATTCCCAGCTTGAGAGAGTCTCCAGGTCAAGGTACAAAAGCCAGATGGAGCCCAGCAGGTTCCTTTAGTTGAGGAGACAGAGTTGAGAGTCCAGGGAAGCCAAAGTATCTAGAGTTCCCAAGACAGACTAGAAAAGGAGAGAGATAACTCTGGAAATCAGGAGAAGGGTTCCATTGAATAGTCAACTAAGTACTGATCAGCACATGTGTATGCATAAAACATCCAAGGCCCAGGAACAAACCATCCAAGATTAGAGGGAACAGTGCCCAGTGTTTATACAGGGCCAGGAACAGTTCCTAGTCCCAGCAGCCATACTGTCAAACTTCATAATTCCAAGGTCTTGCTTCAATAGTGAGGAATAATAAGCCCTACACTGAGCATTGCTTTGATCCCACCTAAAAATCTTAAGCACAGGACCTAGAAAGACCAACTATTTCCAGGTAGTTTAACTTCATGGCAGAACAAAGCTCAAGAATACTTATATGAAAACAAAAATATCCAGCTCCTAAGAAGGTAAAATTCACAATGACTGGCATCCAATCAAAAATTACCAGACATACAAAGAACAGGAAAATACAACCCATAATGAGGAGAAAAGTCAATCAATTGAAACCAACTCAAAACTGAGACAGACATTAGAATTAGAAGACAAGCACATTAAACAGTTACTATGACTGTAATTCATAAAGTTAAGACCAAAAATAGAAAGACACAAAAAAATGTTGGACTTGTGGAGATGAAAACAACAATGTGTGAGATAAAATTGAATGGTGTGAGATTAGTAGGAGATTAGGCATTGCAGAGAAGACATTAGAAAACTTTGAATACATATCAATAGGAACTATCCAAAATTAAACTCAGAGATAAAAAAAAGAATTTTTTAAATGAAAAGAGTATCAATAAACTGTGGAACAAATTCAAGTGGCCTTATCTATGTGTAATTGAAGGCAAAGAAAAAGAGGGGGAAAAAGAAGACGAAAACTATTTGAATATTGGCTGAAATTTTTCCAAATTTGATAAAAACTATAAACCCATAGATTCAAGAATCTCAATGAACACCAAGCCTAGGAAACATGAAGAAAAGTATACCAAGTCACATTATAATCAAATTGCATAAAATCAATGATAAATAGGAAATCTTAAAAGCATCTAGAGGAAAAAAATGCATGTTGTATACAGAGGAACAAGGATACTATGACAGCAGATAGCTCATCAGCAACAACACAAGACAGAAAACAGTGAAGTAACATCTTTAAGTTACTGAAAGAAAAATTTAACAACCTAAAATTCCATAAAACAAAAATATATTTCAAAAACAAAGGAAAAATAATAACTTTTGAGATATACAAAAACTGAAATATCAGTTATCACCAGCAAACTTTGATTACAAGAAATGGTAAAGAAAGTCCTACAGGCAGAAGGAAAATGTTACCAAATGAAAATGTCGATCTACACAAAGGAATGAAGAAACCCAAATATGGAAGATACATGAGATTTGTTTCTTATTATTTAAATATCTTTAAAAGATAATTACACAAAAATAATCACAATGTAGTGTGAGGTTTATAATATCTATAAAAGTAAAATGTGTGGCAACAGTAGCACAAAGGACAAGAAATGGAAGTATGTATACTATTATAAAATTCTTATATTATACATGAAGTACCATGATATCACTTAAGGGTAGACTGATAATTTAAATATGTATACTATAAACCCTAAAGTAACCACTAAAATAACAAAACAAAGAGTTATAGATAATCAGCTTACAAATGGAATAATAAAAACAACCAATCCAAAAGGACATAAAAAGAGGAAGATGAGAAAAAAATGGATGGGACAAATAGAAAACAAAGAGCAACTCAACATCATTAATCATTAGAGAAATGCAAATCAAAACTACAGTGAGATATCTCACACCAGTCAGAATGGCCATCATCAAAAAATCTAGAAACAATAAATGCTGGAGACGGTGTGAAGAAAAGGGAACCCTCCTGCACTGTTGGTGGGAATGTAAATTGATACATCCACTATGGAGAACAGTATGGAGGTTCCTTAAAAAACTACAAATAGAACTGCCATATGACTCAGCAATCTCACTACTGGGCATATACCCTGAGAAAACCATAATTCAAAAAGAGTCATGTACCACAATGTTCATTGCAGCTCTATTTACAAGAGCCAGGACATGGAAGCAACCTAAGTGTCCATCGACAGATGAATGGCTAAAGAAGATGTGGCACATATATACAATGGAATATTACTCAGCCATAAAAAGAAACGAAATTGAGTTATTTGTAGTGAGGTGGATGGACTTAGAGTCTGTCATACAGAGTGAAGTAAGTCAGAAAGAGAAAAACAAATACCGTATGCTAACACATATATATGGAATCTAAAAAAAAAAATGGTCATGAAGAACCTAGGGGCAAGATGGGAATAAAGACACAGACCCACTAAAGAATGGACTTGAGGATACAGGAAGGGGGAAGGGGGAATGGTAAGCTGGGACAAAGTGAGAGAGTGGCATGGACATATATACACCACCAAACGTAATATAGATAGCTAGTGGGAAGCAGCCGCATAGCACAGAGAGATCAGCTCTGTGCTTGTGACCACCAAGAGGGGTGGGATAGGGAGGGTGGGAAGGAGGGAGACGCAAGAGGGAAGAGATATGGGGACATATGTATATGTATAACTGATTCACTTTGTTATAAAGCAGAAACTAACACACCATTGTAAAGCAATTATACTCCAATAAAGATGTTAAGAAAAAAAAGAAAACAATGAGCAAGATAACAGATTTAAAGGTAACTATATTAATAAGCATATAAAATGTAAATGGTCTAAATACTCCAAGTAAACAACAGAGATTGTCAGATTGGGAAAAGAGCAAGACCTAACTGTGTGCTGCCTGTAAGAAACATGCTTATATAAAAAGTACAAATATGTTAAAAGCAAAAGGATGGAAAGGATATACCTTGCAAACACTAACCAGAAGAAAGCTGGAGTGACTATACTAATAGCAGACAATGTATATTACAGATAAACAGTATAATCAGAGGTAAAGAAAGTCATTTAATAATGATTAAACGGTCAGTTCATCAAGAGGACAAAACAATCCCCAAAATATGATGCACCCAATAATAAAGTTTCAAAATACATGAAGCAAAAACTGATAAAACTATAAGGAGACAATTTTAGTAAAGAATTTCAACACTTCTCTCTCAATACTTGATAGAACAAGTAAACAGGAAAGCAATAAGGACATAGAAAATTTAAGCAACATTATCAACCAACTTGACCCAATTAATATTTATAGAAAACTCCACACAACAAATATAGAATACACATTCCCTACAGGTGCGCACAAAACATTTCTTAAGATAGACTGTATTCTAGGCCACAGATTTAAAGTTTTAATAAGTTTAAAAGGATTTAAGTCATACAAATTATATTCTCTGACCACAATGGAATTAAATTAGAAATAAAAAACAAAGATCTCTGGAAAATCCCTGAGACATTTGCTAACACACTTCTAAACAACCTAACAAACAAATCAAAATGGAAATAGAAAGTATTTTGAACTGAATGAAAATGAAAACACAACATAGAAAAATTTGTGGTATGACATTAAAACACTACTGTAGGTAAATGTATAGCACTACACACAATTTTGGTGGAAAAAAAAACAGTCTCAAAACCTCAGTTTCCACGGGAAGAAACTAGAAAAAGAAAAATAAACTAAACCTAAAATAAGTAGAAGGAAATAATTAATAAAGATCAGACCAAAAATCAATGAAATAAAAGACAGGAAAGCAATATAGAAAAAAAATCAATAAAACCAAAACACAAGATTAGTAAAATTGATGAATTTCAAGCAGACTGATCAGGAAAAAAAGAAAGAAGGCATAAATTACAAATATCAGGAATGAGAAGGTAACATCACCACAGATTTTACAGATATCATAAAGATGATAAGAAAATACTATTTTAAAAACTTTATGTCAATAAACTAGACAACTTAAATGAAATGGGCATATTTCTTGAAATATACAAACTACCAAAGCTCAATAAAGAAGAAATTTAAAACTTGAATAACCTTATATCTATGAAAAAATTTCTTCCCACAAAGAAAATTCCGAACCCAGAAGGTTTCACTGGCAAATTTTATCAAAATTTTAAGGAAGAAATAACATCAATTCTATACAAACTGTCTTAGAAAATTGAAGAAAAGAAACATTTCCCAATTCATTCTCTGAGATCAGCAATATCCTGATACTAAACCAAATACATTGCAGTAAAACTGCAGACCCATGTCCGAGAAAGCAGGTGTCCATATGCAAAAACAATAATGATAATAAACTCCAATCTGTATCTTATTGGATAAGATAATAAATGAATGTTCTTTTAAATCACTAAGTTTATGGCAGTTTATTATGCAGAACCAGAAAACTAATGCAACGGGAAAAAGTTTTGAACAGATACTTTACCAGATAAGACATATAGGTGGCAAATAAACACATGAAAAAAATTCTAGACATAATTAGTAATTAGGGAAATCCAAATTAAAACCTCAATGAGCTACCACAACACAGCTTTTAGAATTACCGGGTATTGGCAAGGATATAGAGGAACTGGAATTCACATACAATACTGGTTTATCTGTAAAATGGTACAGCACTTCAGAAAATAATTTGATAGTTTCTTGACAATTAAACATATACCTACCATATAACCCTGCTCATTAATTTTTGAAGTATTTACCCAAAAGAAAGGAAAGCATATATTCACCCAAAGCCTTTTACACAAATGTTCACAATATCTTTATTTTTAATAGCCGAAAGCTAGAAATACCCATGTAGCAATAGGTGAATGGATCAACACACAATGCAATACTACTTGGCAATAAAAAAGAATGATATCCACTACAACATGGATGAATCTCAAAATAATTGTGTTAAGTTAAAGAAGCCAGATTACAAAAGAATACATACCGTATAACTCCATTTATATAAATTCTAGAAAATGCAAATGAATCTATAGCGACAGAAGGCAGATCAGTAATTGCCTATGTGTGTGTAGAGGCAAGAAGAGATTACAAAGCAGCAAAAGTAGACATTTGGGAGTAATGGATAGGTTCATTATCTTGATGGTGCTGATGGTTTCACTGATGTATACCTGTGTCAAAACTTATAAAAATGGTGTATTTTAAATATGCGTCGTTTATAGTGTGCAAATTATACCTCAATAAAGCTGTTAAATTTTAAAAACAAAAAGAAGAATTAGTGAATAGGGAATGACAAAGGTGTGTTTTAGATATGATGTTTGCCGAAGGCTCTCTACAGAGGTGCCATTTGTGTAGAGACCTGAATGAAGTGAGTGAACAGTATGACCCTCTGGGGAGGAGAACAAACCAGGCAGATGGAGCAGCAGGTGCAAAGGCCCTGGAGTAGGATCATGCTTAACACATCAGAGTGTAATGTGGCTAGAATAGAGTGAGCAAAGGACCACAGTGAGATCAGAGGGTAGAGAAGGCCCAGATCATGTAAGACTTACCTGAGAGAAATTGGAATGTATTGGATTGTTCTGCACTGACTTGTGACATGATCTGACAATGTTGTGTTTTTTTAACACATTTATTGGAGTATAATTGCTTTACAATGGTGTGTTAGTATCTGCTTTATAACAAAGTGAATCAGCTATAGACATTTCTCCAAAGAAGATATACAGATTGCCAACAAACGCATGAAAGGATGCTCAGCATCACTAATCATTAGAAAAATGCAAATCAAAACTACAGTGAGGTGTCACGTCACACCAGTCAGAATGGCCATCATCAAAAAATCTGACAATGTTTTTAAATTATCATTCCACATACAGAACAGACTTGTGGTTGCCAAGGGAAAGGGGAGTGGAGGAGGGGTGGATGGGGTATTTTGGGCTTGCAAATGCAAACTATTGTACGTAGAATGGGTAAACAGCAAGGTCCTACTGTATAACACAGGGAACTATATTCAATATCCTGCAATAAACCATAATGGAAAAGAATATAGAAAAGAATATTTTATATATATATATGAATATATCTGAATCACTTTGCTGTACAGAAGAAATTAACACAACATTGTAAATAACTATACTTCAATAAAAATTAATATAAAATAATCATTCTAAGCCATAATTATCATTCTAAAATATAAGAGAGAAGAACAGAAGCAAGGAGATATCAGTGGACAATTGCAAGAATTAGGCAAGAGATCATGGTGACTTACTCCAGGATGGTTGTGGTGAGGGCGGGGAGAAGGAATTGGGGCAAGATTATTTCAAAGACAGAGAGAGCTGCCTTGTTCTGTTGATAGGTTAGATGTAGAGAATGAGAGGAGGAGAGATGTCAAAGATGATTCTAATGTGTTTGGTCTGAATACCTGGAAAAGTTAATTCTCCATTACTGAAATGTGGAAGTCATTGCCAGTTTCTTAGATGTGTTCAACTTAGGATATGTTAAATTCAGGATGCCTGTGAGACAACCAAGGAGCAGGATTGAGCAAGCTGGATATATCGATCTGTAGGGGAGAGCGGTCAGAGCTGGGGTCAAAGATGTAAATTTAAGAAGGAAAGTGGAAAGGAACTAAGCACAAGGAGACTCCAACAGTATAGGGTCAGGAATAGGAAAATCCAGCAAAGATGACTGCTAAAGATCAACCTGAGCGTGAGCCAAGGGAAGAAATTGTTGCAAAAAATACAGTGGTCAGCTATGACAAAAGCTATGACCTCACTATGATATGAGGACTCCGCATTGACCATTGAAGTTAGCAATAAGCAACCTTGGCAAGAGCTATTTCAATGAGGTGGTAGGAATGAAGGCTTGATTGGAATGGGTTCATGACAGAATGAGAGGTGAGGAAGTGGAAAAAGCAAGTTATCGATGAGGTTCACTGTCAAAGCAAGCAGAGAAATTGAACAGTAGCTGCAGAGGGATATGGGGGTCAAAGGAGATTTTAATTTTTTAAGATCGAAGGTATTACAGCATGTTTGTATTCTGGTGGGAACACTCCAGTAGAGAGTAGAGAGGTAAAAATTAATGATGCAGGAGAGAGAAAGAGGACAATTGCAGGAAAAAAAAGTCCTTGAGCTGTGGGAGCAGTAGAAGATAAAGATGAAGAGGTGAGAAGAATCCAGCTGTGCCGGGCTTTTGCCCAAATCTACTGCTCCAGATCCAGTACCAGGACCTAAAAGTGATGAGTGCCTACAATATGCTAGGTACTTCCTGGTTATTCTCAGCCACCCTAGGAGGGATTATTTTTAGCCTTACTCTACAGATGTGGCAACTGAGGCTCAGAAAGATGTGATGACCCTCTGTATCACCCACAGCCAATCACAGTTACACCGAGCCTGCAGCAGTTACCTGAGCACATGAAGGCTGCTTCCTCTCCCACCACACCATTCCAAACTGCTCATCATGACGACATCCAAACACTGAGCCTGGGTCCAAGGCCAAGCCTGTGCAAACACACTTTTACTTTCCCCATTCAGCTACACAGGGCAACGTGAACCATTGGCTTTCTTATCACCCTCTTTCCCCACAGATAAAAAGTGTAAACACTAAAGCCAAAACAGATCTCAGAAATCACCCAGCCCACCTTCATTTCCATAAAAGGAAACTGAGGCTCAAGGTTACAGAGCCCATGGTCAAAGACGAGCAGAACAAATTGTCATCTTATTGCCCATGAGCCGTCAAACACCATTCCCTCCCTGTCCCCAGAGAGGTGAGTGCACATGCCCATGTGTAAACAAACAATTTGAAGATGCAAATTGGCTACATTCAATTTCATCCAACTGTCTTCAAAATTTAAGAGCTCTGCTGGCATGCACAGAGCAAAGAGTAAATTGTTCCCCTGAGAGAAACAGTCTTGGAAACAGCCTCGTGTGTCCCTGTCCAAGGTGCTAGGCGGGCAGAGGACTTGAAGAAGAAGATTGTGTCTGCCAGGTCCAAATGTATTCCTTTGTAAAAGGGGACGGAAAGAGAGGCTGGGGTTTGGAACAGAGGCAGATAAAGGGATCCTGTGAAATCCCTCTGACTTGGAAATGAATTGACACCTTCACCAAGGACTCCCAGTGGAGTTGTATCCTGAGGTAAATCCATGTTATGTGGGAGATGCATGATGACTGGTGCTGAACATCCCTGCCTGCTCTAGTTTTAGAAAGAGGATGGAAGAAGCAGAAGTTTTAAATGGCACTGTTACTCTCAAGGAGACACAGGGACATTCCCTGAGTGTCAAGGCCTCCAGCACAGGACATCAGTTGCCCCAGGACCTGACCTTCTGACTTGGCAAATGGATTCACCCAAAAGTTGCTCAATCAGAGCCCCACAGATTGATTAGACCAATGGTTTTCAAGCACTCTTTTAGAAGCAGAAACATTGTTTCAAACACAATCTGATCCAGTAGACAGCAAACACAAAACTACTGTGCTTGAGGCAGGAATGGAAGCCTAGCAGCCCACCCCTTGGTGGATTCCAGACCTCGGAGACACCTCTGTGGCACTGTAGGGTTTTCAGAAAAAAGAGTTACAAATCACTAGATTAAGTTAACTCACTAAAGGTCTGCAGATCTCTGCTCCACCTCACTTTTTGGCAGATAAATAGCCCTGCCCAGTCTCAGTCTTTAATGAATCACGGATCATATGCCCCCACCACCAAATCCCTTGGTAGCAAGACCTCTGTTCCAGTTGCAAAAATCTCTGGTCACTGACAGACCTGGATTATACCACATTTATTGATCACACTGTGCTCTTTCTTGTACCTTACTTGCAGCTTCTTAATGACCAACATGGGCTTGCTGTCATCTCAAGTCCCCACCCTGCCCTGATATATGCCTGGGGATGACCTCATACCACTGCCTCTTTGAATGGGCTTTTTGGACTTTGAATGTACCTCTCTGTAAAGGATGCTGTCAGTGACCTACCCATATCCCTGTTTCGGTGGCATATTGCAGCAAGTACATATAACTATCTGCCTGAGAGCCTTCCTTCATCCTGCAAATCCACAGGGCAGTCCAGAAGTTCTGAGTCAATATACCCAGGAGAAGCCATCAGCCAATAATCCTTGGGTAAGAGAACTCAGAAGAATGCTCTTATCTATTTCCAAGTTTCCTAGTAGAAATTAGTCCAAGTTCCCACAGTAGTAACTTGCACTATAATACACCCTTTTCAGCTTTCTTCCCTTCCTTGTACCAATTTCCCACTGTCCTACACATGCTTCCTAAGATCAACTTTTAAAGAAACTACATGTATGCAAATCTTTGGCTCAGGTAATGCTTCTGGGGGAACCCAACTAAAGATATTTGCCAGAATAAAGGTAGGAAGCATACCTTCAGCATGTTTCTGGATTAAGATCACATGTCAACGGAATGATAATGAAGACCCCATTACTGGTGATAAGTGGGGGGGGGGGGCTGGGTGACAACTCCAGCATGCTCTAGCATAACATTTACTAAGACTCTTACCCACAGTGAAAAGCACTGAGATGGAACACAGGCAGAGGGGAACGCACTGACTTACAAAATAGGTCTAGCACAGCACTACTCAAAGTGTGGTCCATGGGCTAACCCCCGCCCATGAACTGTTTGATACCAGTCTCTGACAAGATAAGTACAGAGATTGAGAAGAAGGATATGGAAATTTTATAGCAATTTTCAAGGGTACTTTTATGACTATTGGCTCTAATAATTTTTAAAATTAGACCTATATCATGTATGATTTTATTTTTCTAGTAATCCATCAGTCCACAAAAGATTTTTTAAACTATTCCTTAATAATAGGTAGTCTAAGAAGCACTGGCCTAGACTTAAAAACTTTGGAGGTAATGTTAATTATGACAGTGTGGAGCCGGTTAACTGTTGTTAACTGCCACAAAAGTTTTGAAGGAAAAATATGACAAGCTGAAATCAAGCAGTAATCCATTTAAAAGCTGGAAGGCCTCCAGGGCCATGTTAAAGAGGTCCTCATCCCCTGCATCTGAGAGGCAGACTGAGTTGAAAACCAGGCTCAGTATCTGATTATAAGAGTGGCAGAGTTGCCAAGGGGGAGGGAGGTGGGAGAGGGAAAGACTGGGAGTTTGGGACTAGCAGATGTAAACTATTATATATAGGATGGATAGACAAAAGGTCCTACTGCATAGCACGGGGAACTATATTCAATATCCTGTGATAAACCATAATGGGAAAGAATATAAAAACAAGAATGTCTATATGTGTATAACTGTTGCTGTATGGCAGAGATTGGCACAGCATTGTAAATCAACTCTACTTCAATAAAAAGATTTTTTTAAATAAACACACACACACACGCACGCACAAAAAGAGTGGCAGAGTTACAAAGGTGGTTGGATTCATAGCCCCAGCAAGACTTCAATGTTAACAGCAGGGCCCCAGTAAGAAATGAATGGGACCCTGAGACCCACGATAAGGACATTTGGGTTGGTATCTTTGAGAATCTTGAAGTCCCAGACTCCCTGAATCCTCCAGGCCAGCAGAAGTGCACCCTTGCCAAGCAGAGGAGACAAGTCTTCATTTGTCTGTATCTAGGCAGAAGCCTGACCAGAGGCTAATGTCATGCAAAATGATTCTAATCCTCTTCAAAGGGTACCTCCACCCCCCCACATTGTTTCTAGACCATTATCTAGGACCAAGTCTCAGCATGACTTGACTAGAGAAGTATGCCACTTCCTGTGGAAGAAGATGGATTACTTAGCAGAAAAGGCTGCTGAAAGGCCAGCAGGAACTTGAAGAATATTCCTGGGAAAGAATCCTGAGAGTGCTGGAATGGGTGGGTAGAATTCAGGATTGAGTTGTAGATGACGCAGTGATAGGAGAGCCCTTTCCCGTGACTCAGGATTTAGTGCCCTTGCAAGGACATCTAAAGCCAGTTCTAATACGCTGTTGGCATGACCCCTTGGAGTCTGGAGGCAACAATGGCCTACAGCAGGGGTCCCCAGCCCCTGGACCGAGGACTGATACTGGTCGCTGCCTGTTAGGAACTGGGCCGCACAGCAGGAGGTGAGTGGCGGGCGAGTGAGCAAAGCTTCATCTGCCGCTCCCCACCGCTCCCCATCGCTCGCATTACCGCCTGAACCATCCCCCTTCCACCATCTGTGGAAAAATTGTCTTCCACAGAACCAGTTCCTGGTGCCAAAACGGTTTGGGACTGCAGGTCTACAGTATACATGGTGGAAATGCCAAATCTGCTTTGGCAGAGAGTTAAGAAGGAACAAAAGGCTCAGATAGACAAACTTGTTGGAATGAATTTACTGTTACACCAGAGAACACCTTAACTATGTTCCCCAGGAGGGCCCAGAGGACATTCCCTTCACTAAAGTAATAAAATATTTGGGCACTGTGTTCAGTGGTAGCTATTGTCTGAGGCTAGAAAAAATGGTAGGAGATGCAGCCATGGCTCCCAAATGTCAGTGGAGCTAAGGTTCCGTGATAACAAGAAGCAAGGCAAAAGCAAAGTGAATGCAATTACATGATAGGCAGCAAGGCTGGAATGATAACCAGAGGCCTTGACCTGCTGGTATCTGTTGCATTGACTAATAACCCATGATGTTCCTGGAGGTGAGATAGATGTTCTCTACCAACAAAGGCAATGCTTAACCTATACAACCAAAATTTGTCAAGAGGGTGTGAGCAGAAGGCTGTCGGCCACCACGATAGAAAACTATAATCCCCCATCCAGTTTTCAGACCTGAGCTAGTTCTTGGACTCAGAAGCCACCAATAGAAGAGGACACCAGGTGCCTTGGCAAAAGACCCTGAAAATGCCACACAAATATCTATAGTAACAATACTCCCATTCCTTCCCTAAAAAGACTTTTGGCCATTTATCAGATAACTGTATACTGGGGAAAAGAGAATGCCCCAAAAATTCAAAGCTGTTATATACAGGTTCTGAGCACACTGATACTGATACTTTGGAACATAGTTAAAGTGGGGGCATGGAGAAGCCATATAATAAATGGACTCCCCGCTGATGTCCAATCTTTGGTAGAACAGATCCACACAGCCTCCAACTCTTATATGTGGTTCTCGATCATGTGAATGCATTCTTTCCAATCCCCTTCAAAAAGAATCAAAATAAGTTTGCATTCACTTGGAAAGTATAGCTTATATTTTAATGGTCTTGCCCCAGATCCATTTAACTCTTCTGCTTTCTGTGACCATATGGTTCAAAGAGACCTTGGGACTTCCCTGGCAGTTCAATGGTTAAGACTCCACGCTTCTGCTGCAGGGGGCGTGGGTTCGATCCCTGGTCGGGGAACTAAGATCCTGCATGCTGCGGGGTGCAGCCAAAAAAACAAAAACAGAATAAAAACAAAACAAAAAAAACCTCTGTTCTTCCTCAAAGAGACCTTGCTTTTCTGAACATGCCACCGACATCAGCCTGGCCCATTATACTGACACGGCATCATAATAGGTCTGGTGAGCAGGAAGTGGCAAGTACTCAGGAGCCCTGCTAAGATGTGTGCACCAGAGATGGGAAATAAGCCCAACAAAGACCCAGAGGCCTGCCACATCCATAAAGTTTTTAAAGGTCCAGTACTCTGGGGCATATTGAGATATTTCCTTCCAAGAAAAGGAGAAATCACTGGACCTTGAACACTCCACCTTTAAGAGAGAGGCCCTTACTTGGGACCATAAGACCTGGCAGATTCTATGATGATAGCAAAATCTGGGGTAGATAACAATGTTGTTTGGAGTCTCTGGCAAGTTTAAGCAGGGGAGTCACAGGACAAAACTCTAGGATTCAAGCAAGGCTGTGCTATGAGTAGCAAAAAAAAAAAAAAATCTTCTCACTATCAAAAAATCAGCTTTGAACATGCTTTTGGGCCCTAGCAGGCACTGAGAACCTGACCGTGGGACATCAAGGACCCATCAAGCCCATGCTAGGGCTATCCATCATGAACTGGGTGTTTCCAGACCTGCCAAGTCATCATTTGTGTGGACACTGAGGCATTCTGTCATTTAATGGAAATGGCACATTTGGGACCAGGCTCAAGCAGTTCATAGGGCACAAACAGGTGACCCAGATCGCGTGTCACCTACTTTTGTTGCACCAATGTGTTTCCTTCAGCTCAGTCTTGTAAGGAGTTCCCCATCACCAACTGATGGAGAAGGAAAACCCTGCGCCTGATTCATAGGTGACTTAACTCCATGTATTGGCATGAGCCAAAAATGGACTCCCATCTCCCAACAGCCTGATCCAGAGGTAGCCCTGAAAGACCCAGAAGAGACGGTCTTAAACACTTCAACTGATCACCAACATGACGTGGTAGGAGAAGGGGCTTGCGGTTATGATATTCACATACTCCTGGGCAGTGAATTGCTTTAAACTGGTTGTGGTCATGGGCTTTCAAGGAGCAAGACTGGAAGATGGGGATAAAGTGTATGTATCTTTCTCAATGCCCACCACAGAGGAGTCACTGAACCACTGGACAGGATGCTGGGGACGTCAGCCAGCCTCTGCCCTTGACCATCCCACTGAATGGAGCCATGGTGACAGTGAAGAAGGCTCTCCAAGATTCCCTCTTACCATGGCTGATCTAGCTACTTCCAGGAACTAATATGACCCCTTTTGTTAGATGTTGAGCCCTCAGTATGGTACCATCCCTCAAGGAAACCAACCACCTTGCTTCCTGGCAAGTTGATTTCCCTAGATCCATTCACCCTGAAAGATATTCTTCATTCTTACTGCACTGATGCATATTCTAGGAATGGCTGTGCCTTTTGACCACAGCATCTTGGTCAGAACCACTCTCCAAGGGCTTACAGGGTATCTCATTTACTGTTACAGGATCCTGTATAATATAGGCCAAAAGGCTCACTTAACATTGAGAGAGGTGTGATGGTGGGCACATGACCACAGGACCCAGGGGTTGTACCACACAGCCATCACTCAGAAGCTGCCCATCTGATGATGGAGCTTTGGAATGGTTTCATGGAGGCTTGACTAAGCACCAACATGGTAATGACACCCGCAGCGTTGGGCTCTAGTCAAGATACAGCATACTGTTAGAGCCAATGGCTATGGTTCTGTGTTGGAACCAATGGTTTATTGTGCTGTGTACCCCAAAACTAAAATACATGGGTCTGAAAACCAAGGACTGGCAAGAGCAGTGGCCTTTCTCGCCCTTCCTCCCAGTGACCCACTTGAGGAATTTGTGCATCATGTCTCTGCACCCTTGAGATCTGAAGAATCTGGGCTCCAGGGTAGGGGAAAACCTCAAACAGAGCTTCCTCTAGCCCTAAAGTAAGGACTGCTGCCTGTTCACTGGGGTTCCTCATGCCAGCGGAGCAGCAGGCAAAGAAAGAAGTTATCCAACTGACAGGGAAAACTGATGCTGATTATCATGAGGAGTTAAGATTTCTTCTATAAGGGGGGCAGAAAAAGTTATGTCTGAAACTCAGCTAATTCACTGAGGGGTGCCCTTTTATAACCATGAATGGGCAATTGTGGCCACCAATGGCCTGACAAAGGCCCAGTGCCCGGGGGCTCAGCCTCTCAGGGATAATGGCTTGGTCTGTCCCACCAGACAGGCAGAGAACAGCAAAAATGCTGGTGAGCATGAGAATTTAGAATTGGTGGCAGAAATAGCAATACCATAAAAATCAAGTACTGCCTCAGAACCAACTGCAGCAGCAAAACTTCAGTTTGTCTCACTAACCTTCCAGTTGTCTTTTTTTTTTTAAGAAAGTATGATCAGTCACCATTTGGAAGCAGCAGTGAGGACATAGTAAACTTCACTGGGTCTGGAGCAGGTCTGAGAAGGTAGTACAAGCAGTGGACCAGAGCAGATGCTGTCACTTCCCTGCCCGCATCCCCTAAGCACTACTGTTCCAGTCCACACTGACAGCATCTCACTGCACTAGCAGCTCTCTCTGCAAACCCACCAGAAGTGCTGGGGAATCAACACACCCAGAAGCAGCATCCACCAATGCTAGAGAGTTGGAGGTATTGAAGGATTCATATTCCTTGTCCTTACCCATCTGGTGGAATAACACTCCAATGTGTTTTGTACTGTCTTCCAGAGTTCCCCAGGGGCTGAGTCACAGTTTCCCAAGGATGTCACCTGCTCAACAGCATACCCTTTATTGGTTTTCTTCCCTGCCCTGCCTCCATCCCCCACTCTCCCATCAGAGCTACCTAGGATCAAACTCTTAAAAAACTACTTGCAACTTGCACTCAAATTCTTGGCTCAGAGTTTGCTTTTGGGGAAACCCAACTTAAGATATTCCCCCAGGTGACTCCAATTGCAGTCTCCCTCCTGGACACATCCTCTTGGGACTCTGCATGTTTAGCTCAAATTCTGGGCTCCCTCGTGGACCACCTCTTCTGTCCCTGGTAGAGGCAATTTCTGGGGTCACTCTCCTTTTAGGTTGCTTTCCAGAGGCCACTGCAATCAAGTCCTCCTGGCCTTCAGCAGAAAAGCCTCCTGCATCACTGCCGTGTCCAGTCAACCTTACCCAGGAGACTCAGAAAGCCCAGGGTAGCCAACATCCTGCACCCAGACCCACAGGTTGCTTGAGTTCCAGGTCTGGGAATTCTCTGATGCATTTCAGGGAAAAATGGTACAGCCTACCAAAGAGGTAGAGTTTTCCTGGACAAAAGCATGCATAGGGGAGTGCATAACCTCAGAGATTCCTCTTGTCCATGCTCTCTTCCTGCATCTCTGATGTCCCTGCAGGAGCAGGGTGCTGTCCTGCTCCTCCCCAAAACCAGCAGCACCCATCAGGTCAATCACTATTTCCTCACAAGAGCCTATTGACAGTGTAATCCCTTCAAAAGCATTCACCATTCCCTTAGGGGCAGGGACCAGGGTTTACAAATTTTCAATGGGGACATTTCAGGCATTGTAACACTGGGTCAGGTTGATACCCTGAGCACTCAGGGCCTTCCAGGGTCACTGAAATCACAGCACATTAAGAGCCACGCATTCCCCTAAAGCACTCTAGAGAGCCTTTGAGAACTCTTGGCTCACAGGTTCCAGCAATGGAAGAAGATAATTCTACACTAAACCTCAAAAGTGAGGGAAGGAGATGGAGGGAGACCCTGAAGGAAATGGAGGACAAAAGAGAGGCATCAAAGAGGATGAGATGAAATAGAAGGCATCAAGGTAGGGGCTTAGGGGAAGAGGAGGATGGGGAAAGGAACTACAATCCCCCAGACAAACAAAACACACAGATACACACAATCAAAGAGGAAACAGCAGCAGAGACCACAAATGAAATTTAAAGTTGTTATGGCAACTGGAACAGGTGGGCAGGCGCTTGTGCCTACAGAATTTACAAAATTAAAGTAAGCATTGCATTGCATTTGCTAATTAAATAATGCCTTCTAAATATTTCTAATCTCCCTGCGATCAGGCACAGAGGAGGATCTGGAACACAGAGAGCTGGAGCTCTTACTTATTTACCTGGGAATTTACCTGAGAACTGCCTCATTAGGTGGCGCTGGCTGAGGAAGTGGAGGGGTGTTGGGGAGCAGATTGGGGGGAGATGCAGGCAGCATGAGGACATCCCTTCCTAACTCTAGGCTAAATCTAGTTCCAGCGAAGAATAAGCAAAGGCATGAAACTCACTCAGAGCCTCCGAGGAGAAAGATGAGAAAATGCAGGGCTGGTCTGGCACTGTGTGTCCTTAGCCTCAGTCATCCTGTAGTCCCCTCCACTCCACTCCCACCCATGACCACAACAGAAAGAGGATAGGTGATGTGGGGTCTCAGAGAATTTGCAGGGACCAGAGTCTGAGCCCTCTGCTAAGGCACTGTGAAACTCAGAGACACCAGTCAAATAAGGCCACTAGATGGAGGAGACAATTTTCCTTTCAGGGTAGGGGGTGGCTTGGTTTATTTAAAAAAAAAAAGAAAAAAGAAACCTCTACAGGAATCAGATGTGCCATCTTAGCGGATCTTCCCTGGGGAAATAAATTACACATAGCACTGTACGCAGACACAGCTCCAAACACAAACCCAGCTGGCAGCACGGTGCCACTTCTCTCCCAGGGGAAATAAATTCCAATGTCTATATATCTCTATCTGTAGATACATACACAGAAAAGGTCACACTGTGTCTCCTTCAGTGCTCCTTTCACTTGAAATTAAACAATAATTGTTCTGGTGTTTAGTCTCCAGCAAAGGAACAGAGCCGATGGATGGGAAATCGACCATGAAGTAGCTCACCTAAACACACAGGCAGTGCAGGCCTTCTTGTTAAGCCCTCGGGCAAAGTAAGAGAGGGTGTGGGACACCAGGATGCAGAGATGTGTGTGACATGAGCATTTGAGGAGGCCCCACCTGATGCAGAGAATCCAGCCAGAGCCTGGAAACATGTGGGTTACCCCTCAGGCAACTGGGGCTGCTCTGATGTTCTCCTATGTCAGTGATGGTTGTGGTGGTGATGCTGGTGTGTATCCCCAGGAGAAGACACGTCCTGTTATTTCCTTCCACAGCTGTGACCAGCCCTGCCTAACTAACTGTAAGCTCCGTTGAATTTGAAAGATTTGGAGGCAGAAGTATAATGGAGCAAGAAGCTATGGGGTGTTCCCAGGACAGACCCCACCCCCATGACCTCTGCCTGCATCTTGTCCATACAAAAACTTTAGCCAAAGAATTAATTTAATCAGAGATGTGAGAAAATGCAGAAGTAAAGGAACACAGTCAAAGAAGACAAGATAATAATAGTTTAGCGATTAAACAAAGTCAAGGACATTTAGTTCCTCCTAATGGGCTATAGATAATATTCTGAGCCATACCCTTTGAGCTGTTTTGTAGATACTGAAACACCCACCAGGTGGAAAAAGTTAACTACATGATGACCAGACTATAGCCATGACACAAGCTGTTCCATCTTATACAATTCCAAGAACTGGCCTCAAGGAAATGGGAACAAATCCACCCTGGAACTGAAGATTAGCTGTACTTAAAACAATCAAGATGATGCTGCTCAAAATCAAAACTACAATGAGGTATCATCTCACACCAGTCAGCATGGCCATCATCAAAAAAAATCTACAAACAGTAAATGCTGGAGAGGGTGTGGAGAAAGGGGAACCCTCTTGCACTGTTGGTGGGAATGTAAATTGATACAGCCACTATGGAGAACAGTATGGAGGTTCCTTAAAAAACTAAAAATAGAACTACCATACAACCCAGCAATCCCACTACTGGGCATATACCCTGAGAAAACCATAATTCAAAAAGAGTTATGTACCACAATGTTCATTGCAGCTCTATTTACAAGAGCCAGGACAAGGAATCAACCTAAGTGTCCATCAACAGATGAATGGATAAAAAAATGTGGCACATATATACAATGGAATATTACTCAGCCATAAAAAGAAACAAAATTGAGTTATTTGTAGTGAGCTGGATGGACTTAGAGTCTGTCATACAGAGTGAAGTAAGTCAGAAAGAGAAAGACAAATACCAGATGCTAACACATATATATGGAATCTAAAAAAAAAAAAAATGGTCATGAAGAACCTAGGGGCAAGACGGGAATAAAGACACAGACCTACTAGAGAATGGACTTGAGGATACAGGGAGGGGGAAGGGTAAGCTGGGACAAAGTGAGAGAGTGGCATGGACATATATACACTACCAAATGTAGAATAGCTAGTGGGAAGCAGCCGCATAGCAGAGGGAGATCAGCTTGGTGCTTTGTGACCACCAAGAGGGGTGGGATAGGGAGAGTGGGGGGAAGGGAGACGCAAGAGGAAAGAGATATGGGGACATATGTATATGCATAACTGATTCACTTTGTTATACAGCAGAAACTAACACACCATTGTAAAGCAATTATACTCCAATAAAGATGTTAAAAATTTTTTTTAATTAAAAAGTAATAAAAAGATGATGCTATTCAGACCATTGCATGACCAATTTCAAGATGACTGTCAGAGCTGGCTGTGCTGTTCTGAACATAGCCCCTGCCCCACCTGTGCACCCCTGAAATTCCCCTTTAAAATCTCTTGCCACCTGATCAACATGGGGGAGTTGGTCCTTTGGGACATGAGTCCCCCTTCTCCCTGTGATTGCTGTCTCCTTCAATAAAGCTATCTTTCCTTTTACCCAGCACTTGTCTCTCAGTATTGGATTCTTGAGGGACAAGTAGCTGAACCTGAGTTTGATAACAGAAGCAGTCTCATTTTACAGATGAAAAACTGAAGGCTGGATTTGGTCACAGAAGTTCATGCAAGCTCCATGAGGTCAGCAGTTTTGCCTCATGCTCACTGTTATGAACAGTGCTTGGCTCGTATGGAAGGTGGGGAAGAGAGGGGAGGGAAACACCGGGCATCGTGTCTCCCTGTCCACTCTTCTCTCTACTGACCACCCATCTTCATTAAGGTGGGCACCAAGGTGTGGCAGCTCTGTGCCAGGTGCTGTGGCAATGGCAATAACATGTCATGCTCAGAGTGGAGCTGGAAGGGTGGTGTTGGTGGCACCAGAGCCACATGCCGTGATTCCATCCAACTGGGGGCTCTTGGCTCTCCCATTCACAAAACTGCATCCTTCCTGACCCCTCTGCGTGCCCCTCCCCCAGCACCCCAGCCCATGTGGACCCCTCCCTTTTCTGACTCCTCCCGATTTCATCTGCTTGCTCAGTCAGTGCCTTGTGTGTGTCACCTCACTCTATCCCCCATGAGTTATATGCCATGCTGGTTTGCTGTTTGTGGGTGTGCGTGCACACCCATCTACCTCATCTCTCCGGCAAGAGGGTAAGCATTTGCTGGGGATGGTGGTGGGTGCACAGGTCATTGACGAATGCTTGATGGGTTGATGGATTGACGGGTGAACCAGTAGAATTGGTGGGGTTTTTTAGAGGACATGAGTCAGACCCTAGGATGAGCTGATGGGGATACCAGTTCTGGGATTCTGGTTCTGCAAATGGGTGTTGGCTCCAATTTGATGCCTTAAGCAGCCTTTGTCCCATCCGGATGAGCAGTGCAGTTTTAAAGACCCCATACTCATTTCTGTTTCAGCTCAGGAAGTCCCCTGGGCTCACTTTCTCCATATATGTATACCCTTTCTGACACCTCTCTGCCTGGTTATACCTCCCAGCACCTCTTCTCACAAAGCCTTCTTTGGCTTCAGATGGTGCACCTCGCTTAGACCTGGGAATCCACTGGGATGAGGCCCCCAGTGGATGTTCTCATGGTTCCAACAGCTGACACTTGGAGCAAGAGCATCAATGCACCCTCATCCTGGAACCCAAGATTCAGGCAGGCTGGGACTCCAGAGCCCCCATCCGCCGTGGTCTCAGGGTGGGAGAGGCAGCCGAGCCCTCAGAGCCCAGGCCCAAACTGAGAGACCCCTGCAGGCCCCGGTCAGTAAACTCAAGGCCGGCTGGCCTTGGCCTTCTTTGTCAAAACAGGTCTGAGCCGAACGGGCTGGCCTGCCTCTTAGCAGGGAGGTGCTGTGTGTTCCCTTTCACTGGCAGATTTGTTCCGGTAAAACTTGGCCTGTCGTTTCCGATCAGCTTCTGGGCTGTGAGTCCCCAGGGAGCAGGGAGGGAGAGGTCAAGCCACAAGAGAAGATGTCAGTTCCCATTGAGGTCTGGTACCATGAGCAGGGAGAGAGGCTGCCCGTGACATGCTCTGAACTCTGCCATCATTGCCTCTCTTCCCTCATCTGGGGTGGCAGGCAGGGGGGAGTGTGTGAAGCCAATGGGCCAGAGCAGCTGGTCAGCTGCACACTGGCAGTGAGGTGTGGGCCATGTCCAAGGCTGCACCTCACAACAAAATCAGATGGGACCCAGGTGCTGTGTGCCAGGCACTGCACCAGGCTCTGGGGTTACAGTGGAGAACAAGAGTGACCCAGGCCCTGGTTCAGGGAGCTCATGCTCTAGAACAGGCTATGGCGATTCTGCGTGATGAGTGCTTTACTGCAGAAGGATGGGGTGTTATGGGAGCCATGGGGAGAGGGCAGAGGAACGCAAGTTCCTGCTCCCAGACCGAGGGCGCAGATAGACACTTAGTAACATGGTATGGGGGAATGGGACACACCTGGGTCTAAACTCTGGCTCTACATTTACCAGCTGTGTGACCTCAGGTGAGCAACTTAACTTCCCTGTGTCTCCGTTTCTTTCCGTAAAATGGAGATGGGAAAGATCAAAGTTCCTGTCCCATGGGTTGTTGTAAGAATCAAATGAGAAAATGAATATAGGGAAGCAGTAGCAGAATCAGCTGTCAGTGGTATCAACTTTCACCTTTGTTCTTTTTGATAATACTGTTGTTGCTATTGCTGATAAGCAATAATAATAATAGGAGCGACAGCTATTGCTGTTGTCATTGCCGTCACCATTAGCATCTGCAAAGTCTCCCAGCACCTACCTGGTTGCTGCAGGCCAGGGCAACCTGGCCAGGGTAGTAGGATGGAGGTGAGAGCATAGGCAAGTGGCCCTACTCTGGAGCGCTTGGAGCACCTGAGAAGTTACCTGGACGGGGCCTTTGGCACAAGAAGCAATATAGGACGCCAGAGCAGAGTCCTGTCAGCCCCAGGGTGGTGATCTGCAATGACTTAAATCCCTCCCACCCCCTGGTCAGGATCAGTCTGGGAGACAGGGAGACTGCCCCACGAGGCGTCCAGAGAGCCTAACTGTGGGAGAAGGAAGGGCACAGAGGCAGGGTCCCGTGAGGAATGGGCTTCCAGCAGGACTGACCTGGACAGAGGCAGTGGAAGTTTCCAGACACCAGCTCTGGACCACAGCCTTGCCAGGGACCATCCATTCTAAGGCTCTTAACCTGCTCCCTGTTTGGAGCAATTCCAAAATCTGATTAATGCCCTGGATCTTCTCTCTTAGAAAACTGCACATGAATTTCTGTATGAAAATTCAGGGGTTGAAGGGGTTCCATGAGGTCATGAACACTGGAATAAGAAGCTCTTCAGGTACGATCCATCAGCAGCCAGGGGACACCCACAAAAATGCCCACCTGTGGTGTCAACAATGAGAATAGAAGTGCCTTGCTGGGTCACCACCCGTCATGTCTCCTGCTGTTTCCTCAGGAGGGACACCAAGACAGCAGACATTGTCCAGAGGACCCTGAGATGCAAATGACTCCTTTGAGTTTGAGGATGTCCAAATGGCCCACAGCCCGTGTTCATTCAGTGTTCTACCACCATTTATGGCACCTTGTCTGCGTGCCAGACCTGTGAAAGACACTGCAAGGGATATGGGGTAAGACAAATCCTCAAGGACCTCATGACCTTAGAGAGGAGGCCAGTATGAACACAACTAAACCCAAGCCTTGGCACGGAATAGCAGGGACTGCAGAGGGACAGGCAGAGTCTCTGGGAGAAGGGAATCATTCACTGGGAGTCCCCAGTGGTGAGATAAGAGAAGACTTCCAGGAAGAGGCCTTGATTCCAAAAGGCAGAAGAAAGGTATTGTTGAAGGTAATACAGCAGAATGGCTAGAATTTTGCAGAGACAGAGGATAATAACCACATTTTCTAATTTTTCTATTTGATGTTTTGACATCTTCTGGCCTCACTGACACTGGAGGGACTGTCCCTTCCACAGTAGCTAATTCCTAGAGATAGCAAACCACCCAACCCAGGGCCCACACCCCCAAGCTCCTCCTTTATTAAGTTGTTACACTCCACTAGGGCCACTATCCCCCTGCTCTAATCACCCCAAGGCCAGGTACCAAACAACTAGGGACAACCTGTGTGCCCCAGAGCCTGCTGAAATTGTTCAACTACCCAATCCTAAACCTGCTTACCCTGCTTTGCCTATTACTTCCTGCAGACACCACATAAAGACTCTTGCCCATGTTTCCCCCCTGCCTCTGCCTCCTGATAGACCTGGTGCTTCCCCGTGTGGCCCCCCTTCATGGCTTGCCTCCTGTTCCTAGGGATCTGTGAGTAGAAAAACGTATTCCCTCAGGACAGACATTTCTGTGTCTGTGTGCCTTACCTCACCTGCTTCAAACAAATCCCAGGCATCTATAATACGTGGGGTTGCCTCCCCGAGGGGAGGGCAGGCTGGCTGAGCTTGACCCCTAGGAGTCAGTGAATGATGGACAGATGCAGAGATTTTCTCATGGGACCAACTAAGTGAAGGAAGAGGACACTGTAAGAAAGACAAGCCTAGACCTGCCTACCTTTCAGGACAGAGCCAAAGAGTGCCCCAAACACCTACCGAAGACCTCTAGAAGCTGGTTATGAACCTTCATATCAGAGAGAGCTCTAAAGAACAAGCCCTCTGGGTCTATTTAAAGACAGCCAAGAAGGACTAAAAGGTTCTACTTGGGAATCTTCCTAGGAGGAAACCCATCCCTCCCTCTGCGCAAGGACTGGTCCCTTGACGTCCATGACGATATCTGTTGTTAACAGAGCATGTGAGGTGGAATCCCACTGCACAGGGTGGGTGATGGCCACCGGAGAATAGAAAAGCACACAGACCTGGTCCCTGGGGCCTGAGAAGAAGAGAGGGTTTTACCACTTTACCTGGCAGGAGGCCCGGATGTGTTTTTCCTGAAATTCCTGCAGGCCCCAGTGAGAGACTGTGGGGAAGATGGGCAGAAGAAAGGGGGTGCTGGGTACATGCAGGGAGGTGGCGGGAGGGATTCAGTACCCACCAGAGCTGGACTCAACCCACAGGGGCTGCAGAGAGGGAAGAAAGGCCCTGTCACCCCAGCCGTGCACAGCAGCCAACACAGACTCAAAGCACAATCCCATGAGGTCAGCAGATGGAACCAAGAGAGCCGCAGGGCAAAGGCTGGAACACTGGGCCAGTCATGTTTCTCCGGGGTCAAAGCCACAGCACGGTTCCCTCCCACTCGAGCCCCACAGCCAGGAAGCATGGGCCCCTTTGAGCTCCCCCACTGGAGGTCACAGGGGCACCTCTTCTAAGGCTCTCTTCATGTGTGGGGCTGGGACCAAAGACCTCCTGCTTCCAGCTGGCTCTGGTTCAACAGGGCCCACTGTTCGGGTTGGGGTGGGGTGGGGCTGGAGGCCCAGAGAGCTCTCAAGGGCTCTGAAGTTTGTTGGCCTTCACCCTGCTGCCAGCAACCTTGGCCTCACTCAGGCATCATTCTCGGACTCCCTTGTGGGGTTCCAAGCAGCATGCTTTCCTGTATCGTCAGCCAGAGGACACCCTCAAAAATGCTCACCTGTGGTCAATAATGAGACTAGCATTGCCTTGCTGGGTCCCCGACATCACGTCTCCTGCCACGACCTCGTTTTAGATTCCCCATAACCCCAGGAGGTATGTGTCTGGAGCTGCAGGTCTGTCCTACACCAGGCTGCAGACCAAGCACTGCCTCACTATTTGCATCTTGCATCTTGTCCATGCTACCCCCAGACTCCTTCCTGCTTTGATCCCTACCTAACCCTAACCCTCCACCTCTGGCCCTCCAACCCCTAGTGCAAAGCCTCCCAAGCCAGACTGGACTTGTCTCAGTTGGGCTTTTTGATCTCTTCCCAGCAGAGTGCCATACATCCTATTTATATAGAGCAACCTTTCCCTCCATCTCTCGTCCCAATTTTAATATTAATAGCATCCCCTTTCACCCTTAGAAACGCTCCGTTTTGGAAGATAAATGATACGGCCAGCCTCCCTCTCGGGCACCCTTCAGCTGCTCCCATTCACTCCCTGCCCACCGCGGTTCTGGAACCTCAGGCCTAGGCGGCACCCCTTCCTGACCACATGTGGCACTCCCGTCACACCCACCACACCAGGAGAACGGGATCCAGATGGCCAGCATTATCCCACTGAGCAAATGAGGACAATGAGATGGGAGAGAGAGCGATCTGCCCAAATTGCTGGATGGTTAGCAGCAGAGCTCAGACTATACAAGGGCTCCATGCCAGGTTTTTCACTAAATAGCAAGCCATCTTCATGACCACAGCCCCCCACCGCATCTCAGTTGCAGTCTGGGTTACCCACTTGGGACTTAACATTTGCTGTCTGGCATTGTTCTGGAGTCGTTTCATGTGTAATGGATTGTTCTGTGCCAGACTATTAGTCACAGAGTCCAGGAACTGTGTCTTCTCCTTTTCTTGGCCTAGGTACAGAGGACACACTCAAGAAATACTTGCAGAATCAGCTCAAATGTTGCTGAGTCCTGGCTTTACCGGCCTCCCCCGGGTAACTGGGAAGCCTTGTTCAACACAGGTGTGATAGTGGTAGCCACTGGGGAGACCTCTCTCTAAACTACCTTTGAGTTCTTTTGTCAGGTCCTGTCTAGGCTGCCTGGGCCAAGGCCATGGGTGGAGAGGACCCCTCCCTGCCCACCAAGAGACATTCCTCCAGGGAGATGGGCTTCAGAGGCAGGGGCATGCAGCTATCTCAGAGAAAAGTGCTAGGCCTCCATTCCACGTAGGCAAGGTCCCAAATCCAGGCCAAGACTGGACCGCTGCTTTCAAATCTCAGGGTCAGACCACTCTCCATCCTGGGACCCACCCAGCTTTCCCTGTTTGATCCCCACTGGGTATGTGGCCTCGGAAACTCTCTTCCCTTCTCTGAGCCTCAGTCTCTCATCTGTAAAATGAGAGGGGTGGACCAAACCAGCGCTGCCTAATAGAAATATGATGTGAGATGCATATATAATTTAAAATTTTCTAGTAGTCATGTTGAAAAAGTAAAAAGAAATGTATGAAATTAATTTTAAGAATGTATATCATTACAAAACAGAAATAGACTCACAGACATAGAAAACAAACGTGGTTACCAAAGCAGGGTGGTGGAAAGGGATAAATTTGGAGTTTGGGATTAATAGACACACACTACTATACATAAAATAGATAACAAACAAGGATCTACTGTATAGCACAGGGAACTATACTCAATATCTTGTAATAACCTATAATGGAAGAGGATGTAAAAAAAAGAATAGAGATATATATTATATATATATGAAAAACTGAATCACTTCACTGTACACCTGGAACTAACACAACATTGCAAGTCAACTATATTTTAATAAAAATTTTAAAAAGAATTTATATAATTGAATGCAACATACATAATACATTATCATTTCAACATGTAGTGAATATAAACAAATTCAATGAGATCATTTTACATTCTTTCCTTTCATACTAAATTTGAAACCTGGTATGTATTTTACACCCACAGCACATGTGAATTCAGACCAGCCACATTTCAAGTGCTCAACAGCCACACGTGTCAAGTGGCCGCCATATTGGACAAGACAGGACTAGATGATCCTAAGGTCCCTTCTCGTTCAGATGACTTCTAATCTCATGATCATGCTTCTATGTGTACCTGACACCAGACCATCCATCACCAGCTCTGCCTACCTTCTCTCCAGAAGATGCAATGCCATCTCCTGCCCTGCCAAGCTCCCCAGACAGTGCTTCATCACCCAGGGCTGACCCTGGTACTCTCTGGATATGACATTTGGCATGCCTGTGCTTCCAAGCTGCAGGGGGTCTTGCTCCAGTGCCTGTCTCAGCCCAATGTGTGAGTTTGGGTTTCCAAGTCCAGGACTCCTCACCACCCAACTCAGAACTTCTCTTCTAAGACAGCCACTGGACCCATAAACCTCGGAAAGAGACCAAAGAAATGGAGTTAGAAGCCCACACACATGGCAGTCTTTCTCTCAGGCAACTCATGCCCAGCATGAGGCCAGCACTATGCCAAGTCTGGGGACACCAAAAAAGCTAGATGATAGTCATGTCTTCCCTTTAGACCCTAACTCTGACATGCATGTGGTGAACAACTGAAGGATGACATAAAACAATACCTACTAAGTGTTAGATTGGACCCTGCACCATCAGAAGCCATATTAGTCAGGGTCTCAGCAAGAAACAGATGGAACACTCAAGTTGGATAATTGAGTAGAGTTTAATGAGAGTGCTGTTTTTAAAATAGGCCGGGGAAGGAGACACTGAGAAGGCAGAGAGGACCGCTGTATGGGAAAGTCCACTTAACAAGAGCTACAGCAAAAAAAAAAAAAAAAAAAAAAGAGCCGTAGCAGCCAGAGGCAACTCCATAGGGAATATGTACTCCCAGCTCACTCTCCTCCCCGCTTGGATCTTCTGTTGGTTCATCCCATTGGCTAAACCCAACCTGAAGCCAAAGGGAAGGGAGTCCATCCAGGTAGGTCAGCCTCCCAGCATAGGGCAGGATAGGGTAGAGGTGGAGAGGCCAAGAGAGGACATCCAGCCCAGGGACCAGTATGCAAGCATCACAAGTGCTAAGTGCAAGGGAGGTCAGGGTGCTTGTGGGGGTGGGGGCTGGTTCTGGGGGAGGTAAGACTAAACCTGGGTCCTGGTAGATGAATAGGCTTTGGGAAGATAAGGAAGGAGGACCCTTCAGCTTGGACAGCAGAGTTAAGGGCAGATGGCCTGAGCAAACCCAAACAGTGGGACGTGAGCTGGCCCTCAGGGATGGGGTGGCCCTGATAAACCTCTACAGGAACCTAAAAGTATTCCTTCCCTCACCAGTTACAAGATCACAAAATTCCAGTCTTCCTTCCTGGAAGGGTGGACTTGAATGAGGCCTTGTAAAGAGGGTAAGGCCTTGGAAGCTCAGAGAGAATGGATAAGAGTTGATGTTTGATACCTGCATGGTAAGGTCTGAGAGATGGCAAAGTAAGAGATGCACTTCATGGTCTAGTACAGAAGGGTAAAAGATTCCAATCTCTAGATATAGCCCAGGAGAATAAAGGTCTAATAGGAATCAGAGTAATAACTAGAATATTCCTTAGTTTGAGTACAGCACCTTGCATGATGTCTTCACATTTACTTGTCTTAACAATGATAAAAAGGAACAGAAGGAAGTTGGAGAGAAAGAAAACAAGCACAATGAATACCAAATATGTGCCAGGTACTGCATATAGCATCATACACTCCATATGCCTACAATCCCATTCTTCCCATTATACAGAGAAGGACACTAAGGATCAAAGGGGTTAAGGGATTTGTCCAAGGTTGGAGAGCCGCGAGGTAAAATGGGACCGAGACCCAACCTCTGATTCTACATCTCTATGGACTTTCCACACTCATAGAATAGTGAGAGGACCATGAAAGCCAGCATCACATGAGACCCCCCTGCCCCCCGCAACACATTGCTTTACAAGCTGTCAGAGCGCTGAGTGATTAAGACACCATTGTTCAGGACAGAATTGGGGCTGCTGACAATCAGTGGTGGAGCTCAGAGAATGGTAGCCTGAAAGATCAGATGAGAGGATGTCACAGGACAGATGCAGCACATGAGAGCTGAGATCTTTGTGCATCAAAGTCAGGTTTCCAGGGAGACCAAACTCCCTCTTCTGGGAGCTGTGATCCACTCTCTACCACAGGCCATAACAGAGAGTGATGCTTAGCCTAGCGCTCACAATCCAAATTCCTGTTCCCAGTCAGACAGTCCAAAAACAAAATTTCAAGTGTACAGGAGGATATACTGGGTTTAAATTTAGAGTCTGTGTGTGCTGCCAGCCAACAGAGTGAATGATGAGCGAGCTCCAAGTTATCACCCCAGCTACCGTGGAGAGGGGCAGAGACATACGTGTTCTACCAAATTGCATTACAACATTTTTACCTTAGTTATAAAAAAGTTATAAAAAAGAATGCTCGTGAGGACAGACTTTCCTATTTGTAACATCTTTGGTTTGAAAATGCAGGTCATCATTTCTTATCTGGGCTGTGTCTGCAAGAGAAAAGCACCAGATGGGAAAGGGTCAGCCAGTGCTCCTGGTGGATTCATGACTGAATTAGCAAATATGGCTTGTTTGAGCCAATCTGATTTGGTATTTAAATGGGGTTGGGGGTTGGTGATGGCAACAAGAGAAAAGAGAATAGATGGATCAAAGGACAGCTCCTACAAGGCACTAAGAAGGGGCAGTCAAGTGGTAGCATTGGATGAGCTGGAGAAGGCATCCTCCACACCTCTGAATCATGTCCCATGCATATCAGAATCGCCTGGAGAGCCCTGAAATAGTACCAATGCCTGGACCCCACCCATGGAGATTCCAATTTAGCGGTCTGGGATGAGGCTAGAAATTAATAGGTTTTTTTCTCCTTTTTTTTTATCGAAGTATAGTCAATGTACAATATTATATGTTACAGGTGTATAATATAGTGATTCACAATTTTTAAATGTTAAGCTCCATTTATAGTCATTATAAAATATTGATTATATTCCCTGTGCTGTACCATATATTCTTGTAGCTTATTTCATACCTAATAGTTTGCGCCTCTTAATCCCTTACCCCTATATTGCCCCTCCCTCCTTCCCTCTCCCCACTGGTAACTGCTGGTTTGTTCTCTGTATGTGTGAGTCTGCTTCTTTTTTGTTATATTCACTAGTTTGCTGTATTTTTAAGATTCCACATATGAGTGATATCATACAATATTTGTCTTTCTCCGTCTGACTTATTTCACTTAGCATAATATCCTCCAAGTCCATCCATGCTGTTGCAAATGGCAAAATTTCATTCTTTTTTATGGCTGAGCGGCATTCCATTGTATACATTTACCATAGTCTCTTAATCCGTTAGTCTGCTGATGGACACTTAGGATGCTTCCATATCTTGGCAATTGTAATTAATGCTGCTATGAACATTGGGGTGCATGTATCTTTTCGAATTAGTGTTTTCGGGGTTTTTTCAGATATATTCCCGGCAGTGGAATTGCTGGGTCATAAGGTAGTTCTATTTTTAGTTTTTTGAGAAATGTCCATGCTGTTTTCCACAGTGTTTGCACCAATTTACTTTCCCACCAACAGCGTTTGAGGCTGTGGCAACAGCGTACGAGGGTTTCCTTTCTTCCACATCCTCACCAACATTTGTTCTTTGTGGTCTTTTTGTTTTACTTTTTTTTTTTTTTTTGTGGTACGCGGGCCTCTCACTGTCGTGACCTCTCCCGTTGCAGAGCACAGGCTCCGGACGCACAGGCTCAGCGGCCATGGCTCACGGGCCCAGCCGCTCCACGGCATGTGGGATCCTCCCAGACCAGGGCACGAACCCGTGTCCCCTGCATCGGCAGGCGGACTATCAACCACTGTGCCACCAGGGAAGCCCTCTTTGTGGTCTTTTTCATGATAGCCATTCTGACAGGTGTGAGGTGATATCTCTTTGTGGGTTTTATTTGCATTTCCCTGATGATTAGTGATGTTGAGCATCTTTTCATCACCTGGAAATTAATACTATTTAAAAGTACTTCAAATGCAACCAGAGTTGAAAAACACTGATGTAAATCCAATTCCACCTTCTCTGAAGCCCTGCCTCTTTTTCCTTTCCTCCCCACACCCAGTTTCTGGGGCCACCCATCAACAGGAGGCAGTATGCAATAAAGGAGCCCCCAGGATCACTGCTCTGAGTGGTAGGGTGACCAACTGTCCCAGTTATAAAACTGGAAGTCCAGCATCCTGGGAAACCCCTCAGTACCAGGAAACTTGGAGGTTGGTCACCCTACTTCCAGGGTTGCCAGCCCACCTGACCCCAACATCTGCCCACTCACCTACCCATAGCAGGGAGCTATCTTCCTCCTTGAACTTCCCTGCTCATCCAAGGCCTCACAGACCTTCAGGAGGACACCAGGGCCCACCAGTGTCCGTCTGGCATCCAGTTCTGGTCCTGAATCCCGGGAGCTGCCCAGCCCTCCTGCTGCCCAGCCTGGGGTGCTCCACACATTTGAGAAAGGACAGGAGTACGCTGAGGCTATCTGGTTGGCAACCCCCAGGTTGATTTGCCCCATATCTGAAATTGCACTGTTGGTGCTAATGTGCTCCTTCCTGTGGTTCTGGGGCTCTAAATCCAGGAGCCATTTACTAAGCAATGTTCATATTTATTTGTGAAATTATATGAACTTTTATAGCACACTTACAAAGGTGAATAAATCCCTGCTCTCGTGGCCCAATTTGTTGTTCTAACCTGATAATTTTGTGTCATACTCACCTTTCTTTCAGCTGGTTATGGCCAAGGCTGTTAGGGATTTATTAGAAGCATTTTATAATGTGCTTTACAAATGTTGTTTGAGGCTATGGCTTTGTTTATAGGAAAGAGAGGGAGGGGTGGAGGAATGGAGGTAGAGAGGGGAGAGCAGGTAACTTGGTGCATCTAGAAACATCATCCAAGGATGAGTTTAATGGGAACTTTCCTTCCACCCCCACTCCCACACCCCATCCCTGCTCACCCACCACTTGAAAAACCTTGATCTCTCACTTCTGCAATATTATTGATCTTCAGAGATGGGGAAAAAAAAAGACACAGACATCAAGGAGATTTTAAGATAAGACTGGGGATGACGGGATCTCCTTTGTAGCTGCTGAAATAGCAGAAAGCTTTGCTAGAAGTGACCATTCCACCCTCCAGCTCTCTCTTCCAAAGAAGGGAAAGGAGAAAGCAAATGGGAAGCCACTTTTGCCATAATCTTCCAAGCCCTTTCTGAGGGCTGGAAATGGCTCCCCTGGTGACCTGCTCATCCTTTCCTAGGGAGACTTTCACTGAAGAGGTCTGGGGAACTTAAATGGCAAGTCCCAGATCCACTTGATAAATTACTTACTGAGAGTCTTGAACGGAGAAGCCAAGATGGGCAAATCATGGTTGGCAGCTTCAGGGAGCTCACTTGTGAGCAACAAAAGGGTGTCTGCAAGCTACTTACAGTTCCATGTGCCGGTGCTTTCATGGAGACATTCGCACCAATCTCCAGGAACAAAAGAGGGCACGACAGCTTTGCAGGTCACTGGGAATCAGAAGGGCTTCATGCACCTTTGAGCTAGGTCTTCAAGAAAAATAAAGCTTTCTAGGGAAGGACAGGCTTTCCATCAGAGACTGCCACGTGCAGATGGCAGTACAAAGGCTTGGAGGTCATCGTTCTTTCACAACCATGGTCTTTCCTGGGGCTGGAAGACCAAGGCAAGCTAGGCAGGTAAGGGCTAGAGTCCAGGGGCATTTCCCTGGGACCCGGAGTCACCCAGGCAAAGACCCAAGCAGACACAGTGAGTCCAAAGATTCATCTGAGGAGAAGAAATGGGCTCATCATAGCTGCACAGTGGCTTAAAACATGACTGAAGAGATGGCCAGGAGCCAAATGACCATGGTAAGGAGTATATACTTTATTCCAGGTGAAAAAGGAGGTGTCTCAGTTTGCATTTTTCAAAGATCCTTGGCCCAGTGCCAGCGAGCACCCCCAGCACCCAGACCATTCTTTCTAGTACAACTCTCCAACCAAAGGACTTCAGGACACCTGGAGAAATAGCTGATTCTCAGGTAGGGTGAGGGAACATACCAGATGAGCCCACAGCAATTTGGAGAGACAGAAAGGAAGAACATGCTCAAAAAACAAAGAGATGGGGGCATGTCAAATGGACATAGGAGTCAACCTGAAGGAGGTCCCAAAGGGCAAAGCTGGAACAGTTTGAGCCCCAAATAAATAACATAACGTTGGATTATAATGCAAAGTATGAAATAAATGCCCATGACTCCATACTAACATACATAAAAGATGGCTTAATAAAGGAATGAGTGAATAAATGAATGAATGGGGGAGAAGAGGCAAGTCTCCCATACAGAACTCTAAATCATTTATGTTGACAATCTCCCCTCCAGGAGATGCAGTTTAACTCCCTCCTCCCCTGCCCCTTGAATGTGGGCTGCTCTTGGTGACTCCCTTCAAAAGAGTTGAATACAGAAAGTGAGGAGAAAAAAGTAAGTGTCCAGTGGACAAACGTGGCAAACACTGCCTCAGCCAGGTGACCGGGGTCAACATCGACAGTGACACATCACATTGCTAGCATGTACCTTTGATGGGAAGGGGACTTCACCTCTGTGGTCTTCCTCCCCAAAACCATGACTCCAGCCTAAACATGAGGAAAACGTCAGATAAACCCAAATTGAGGGGTTTTTGACAAAATACTTGACCAACACTCCTCAAAACTAGCAAAGTCACCAAAAATAAGGAAAGTCTGAGAAACAGTCACAGCAGGAAGGAACCCAAGGAGACATGATAACTAAATGTAAAGTGGGACCTGAATGGGATCCTGGACCAGAAAAAGAATAGTACGGAAAACTAGAGAGATCTGAACAAAGGGTGGAGTTTAGTTAATAGCAAGGTACCAAGGTTGGTTCCTTAGTTGTGACAAAATGCACCATAGCAATGTAAGATGTTGACAATAGGGCAAACTGGGTGGGGGTGGATGGGAACTCTCTGAGTTACCTTTGCAACTTTTCTCTAAATCTAAAACTATTGTAAATTTTAAAAAAAATTTTTAAAAAGACCCTTGCACTGCTGTGTGCAGATGAAGTTGTGGGGGACAAGAGTGGAGGCAAACAGAACAGCTATGAGGGCTAAGGTAACAGTGTGGCTGGGGACAGGTAGGCAGCTGTGAGGCATTGGCCACAGGACTTGCCGATGGACCAGGTGTGAAGAGTGGGGCAAAGAGGGGATTAAGGATAATTACTGCTGTTTGGCTTAACTGACCAGGGGAGGAACAGGTCAGAGGGTATGAGGAGGAAACGGGAATCCAACTCGAGGCTTATTAGGTTTGAGATGCTTGCAAAACACCCAAGTAGAGGTGTCAAATAGCATGTGGATGGACAGATCTAGAACTCGGGGAGAGGGTGGGGCTGAAGATATAGGGATCGGCCAGCATCCAACTGGTATTTAAACTGATAAAAGATGATTCATGCTTCCATCAAATATTGTCTGAGCACCTACTGTTTGCCAGTCACTATTCCAGGCTCTGGAGATAAGCAATGAGCAAAGCAAGCAAAGAGGATGAGGCAGTTCACAAATGACGAGAGGGAGGCTCCGGAGTCAGGCTGCAGTGAGAACTACGAAAAGAACCAACTAGGAGAGAAATGGGGGCTGTGAACCTAGATGGGGGGGGGTGCGCTTGAACAACAAGTGGGCACATGAACCACATGATTACCTGGAGAAAGAAGATTCTGGGCAGAGGAAGCAGCCAGTGCAAAGGCCCTGACATGAGGAAGGTGATTAAAACGGGAGCTGTGAGCATAGGAAGGGAGAAACTGATGATCAGGAAGAAGGCACCCAGAGCACCCAAGGGGACACCAGCCTTTGAGAGGAGCAGGGGGCTCCTCAGCACTGGCTAGAGGGAAGGCAGAGCCATGTGTGCAGAGACCAGCAGCCTCACAGATTTGGTGGTGGGAAGCAGTGAAAATTCCTGGGCCAAGCAAGGACGATATTTGCTTAAGAAGATGAAGTGTGGGCCCTTTAGAAGGAAGAGTGGAGGACGGTTGGAGGCCACGGTTCAAGAGAGAGATAATTAGGTCCTGAATTGGAGGCTGCAGGGGATGTATGAGTTTCCTACAGCTGCTGTAACAAATGATCACAAACTTCATGCTTAAAACAGCACACATTTATCTTACAGTTCTGGGGTCAGACATCCGAAATAGGTCTCCCTAGGCTGAAATCAAGGGACCTGCAGAGCTGTGTTCCTTCCAGAAGCTGTAGGGGAGAAACCATTTCCTTGCCCTTTCCAGCTTCTAGATGCTGCCCACATTCCCTGCTCCTGGCCCCTCCATCTACAAAACCAGCAGCAGAGCGTCTTCCAACCTCTCTCTGATCCTCTCCTAACTTCTTCTTCCATATTTAAAGAGCCCCTGAGATTAGGTCCACCCACATAATCCAGGACCATCTCAGCTGATTAGCCACCTTAATTCCACCTGCAACCCTAATCCCCCCTTGCCATATAAACAATGTATTCACAGGGTCTGTAAATCAGGACCTGGACAGCTTTGGTGGGTCATTATTCTAGTACCACAGAGGTGGACCAGAAGCCTGTGCAGGGAAGTACAATTAACTGGCTCTAGCAAGGTTTAGCAAGGAGGGTGAATGCCAGCATGGTGGCGAGGAGCAGGCAATCAGGACTCAGACAGATGTGGGTGCACAGCCCATCTCTGCAGCCTATGAGTGAGCAGGCCGTGGGCGTGTCCCTCATCCTCTCCAGGTCCGTTTCCTCATGTGTTAGAGGGAAGAGCAGATCTACCTCACAGAGTGGCTTCTATGATTACAAATCCCATACGTACAGTCCTAACACAACGCTACCGTGAGGAGACCAATGAATAGTAAGTGTTTTAGTTGTTGCTGGCAACTGATCCAGTGGGGCAGGTGGGATGAATGGAAAGGAAGCCAAACACAAGTGGGGACTGGTTGGACAGAAAATGCTGGAAGGCACTGGGGGAGGAGCCAATAGGGAAAGGGTAGGCAGAAAATCAGTGGAATTTCCCACAGGTTGGGTCTGGGGTATCCACGGCCACCAGGCACTGCTGTGGGGTCACTTTGGGTGGGTTACTCTGAGCTGTACTCTCTTGCCCTTGGAGCCCTGCCTTATAGGATAATGAAGAGTAAATGCAATGACCCTGGTTGTCACAGAGCACAGTGCCTCGTACACTGGTAAATATCCATCATGTGCAGTGTTATCCAGGAAGCCGTTAGATAGCCACTCACTGCGAAGCACAGGAAAGGGTCTCAACTAGAGATGGGGGACTTGGGGAAGCATCAGGTGCTTTCCACGGGGACCAGCAGGGCCATCAGCGTGGGCAGAGCCAGGGCCATCGGGAACCTTCCAGGGGTCTCAGCTTCCAGGGTCCACCTCCTCCAGGAAGCCAGATGGGTAAAGTGCCCCTTCTTGGTGTCCACACTGCCAGGAAGCATGAGCCCTCTGGACAATTCCAAGGCACTGGCACTGTCTGCTGCTCCATCTTTCCCAGAACCTGTGGGAAGGGCAGGAATTCACAGTAGCCTTGGGGTTTCATAAGATAGTGAGATGCTTCCAATCAGATAGAGGAAGATCTGGTTTTTTTCTGCAGGTCAGTGGTTTTTAATAATTCTCTACAGACTTAAGCACCCAAGAAGCCTCCTCAGGGGCAAACACTGGGCCTTGTTCATCTCTGTGTACCAAGAACCTGGGGCTGGGATGCAATATTTGTTCAAAGGAAGGGAGAGAGGGAGGGAGGGGGAGAGACAGGGAGGCAAGGGGAGAGGCAGAGAAGAGGCAAGGGGGGAGGGGGAAGGAAGGAAAGGAGGAAGAAGGGGGGAAGTAAGGAAAAGAGGGAGAAAGGAGGAAAAGAAGGGAGAGAGGGAGGGAGGAGGATGGGAAGGGAACGAATGAATGAGGGAAAATATTGGGTGGGTTTTTCTGACCCTGAAGGTCAGAAAAGCATTTCATGTCTCCCTGAATGTTATAAATAAACTGCTGAGTGTCCGATACCTCTGGTTGTTTTCATTAAAGGGGGACCCAAGATTTAAGTCCCCCACCAGGCAACCAGGCCAGCCTTGCACATGCTCCTACCTGGAAGTCTCCAAACTCTGAGAGCAGAGACCAGGTCCCCCACAGAAGCCACAGGAAATTCCTCTGTCACTTTCCCACCTGTACCAGTGTCATCCCCGAAAGTCAGCCAGCAGCCATGGCCCATCTGGGCCCTGGAAGGAGCCTGGAGCTTCCACAGTCCACCACGGTTTATTCTCTTTGTGTATTTATATTGGGTTTGTCATTATTATCATTACAGCAATTTTTAATTTCCTCATCCTCTCTTTGGAGATGATGCCACAGGGAAAGAGTTTTACTTTAATCAGATAGCTGGGTCCGTGGAGAACCAGAACAAGCCACTGAACCATCGCAAAGACGGATCATCCCTCAACCTGATTGGAAGATTCCCACCACCTCCCATTTCCCTGAGGCTGTCCCCGGCCTTCCCCAAATGTCCTGTCACAAAGTTGCCAGTCACAAACAGGACTATGTTCCAGGCCTTTCTAAAGAGCCTCCACATCAATTCCCAGAATCGCCCTTGCTCAAATCCCATGATGCAGAGGAGGCAAATGTTCTGAGCCCCATTTCACAGATGAGGAAACTGAGGCGTCAGGTGAAACCTTTGCTTCCCAGGGCTATGCCTGGGGAAGCACTCTGTCTCTCCTCCTGCACTCCCGCACGCTCTGACTCCTCCCACTCTCTGGTCTCCCCACCCAAAGAGGCTCCCAGGAACCTCCATTCCTACTCTGGGAGGCCCTAACCTGGTGACCCCAGACCTTTTGAAAAATACAAACCGAACTGGGTGTGCAAACAGGACTCTCCAAATAAACTATAAAGGGCTAGGAACCATCATCTCATCCCCTACTCAGAAGTTGTGACATCAGCCCACAGGAACAATCACAGTCAGCCATCCCCAGTGGGACAAGCACCACCAAGACTCCAGGCAGGGCTTCTTTGGGGATCAGGAAGCAGGACCTTCCCTGGTGGTTGTTGTATTAAAACGTACCTGTGGGATTTTAATTCATGGAGGTGACTGAGTGATGACGTGGAAAGATTTTATTGTTACAGTTCCTCCAGAGATGAGAGGCCTGACACACCAGGCAGGGCCACATGGGGAAGCACCAGGGTCGGTCAGGAGGCAGAAGCAGGAGTGAGGGGAAAGCACAGGACGCAGTCCCCACTGTGTATTTCATGGATAAGGCAAGGCAGGCCAGGGGTAACTGCTGAGGACTGGCTACCCTGAATAATGTCAGCATGTGCTGGTCTCTAGTTGTCTAGTACCTGGCCCCTGGGGTGACTGAGGACAGGAGAATATTGGCTCGGTGGGTGAAAGCTAGAGATAAAAGAGGTGCCTGGGGTATGAACTTGGGCTCGGTTGGTTTGTCTATGAAAGTCATGTTCATAGGCACGTGGTTTTATTATCTCTAGGAATCAGCCAGCCCTGGGAGGGGCAGTCTTCCCCCAGCCAGAAGGGTGCCCAAGATGTCAAAGCATCATAAAATACGGAAAATTAAAAACATGATTAACATAGCAGTGAGGGGAGGAGTGGGATACAGGAAAGTCCCGACACCCGTGTGCCCTCACAACCTCCGCAAACACACGAAACAGACCTTCTCACTGGGTTCCAGCTGTCTGGGCCTGTGGGGTAGGGGAAGAGCGTGGCCGGATCCCTGAGGGCAGCAAGGGCTGCCCATGGGGCAAAAGACCTGGATGGGAAGGTTGGGAGTCATGTTCACCTCCCAGTATGGCTGAAGGTGCTCCCACTTCTGGCTTCATCCAAGGATACCTGCCCCCAGCGGGCTGGCCAGCTCATGCGCTCTGGTTGACCCTCCAATAATACAGCTGGCCCAGACCCCAGAGGGAGCCCCAAACACTGGCCAACCATCCTGGCATCTGGACCAAGGGTGCCTCATGCTCGTGTGCAGCACAATCCAATGGGGTAATAATTAATCATTGTCTTTGGCTGGCGGGTCGCACATCAGTAATGCAGAATGGATGACATAATTGTCCAGTGTGCCTCATTACAGACGACAGTGAGGACAATAAGATTAATTAACCTGGAAAACACTGAACACAAAGGGATGCGTGGGGAGCCCGGAGAGGGGCACTACTGGCCTATGTCACCAACAGAGAGCCTCTTCGAGGTGAGCTGCCGTGGCTCTTGCTTGTATAGGGATGACACACGGCTCGGTCGGTCCCTGGAGAAGTTCTGGCCTCCTGGCTGAAAACACCAGTTGCTCGGGGGTCCCTGAGGTGGAGGCTGTCTCATAAAGGATCCGGTGGAAGTGGCAGCAGAACTGGAGACCTGCTCAGAAATGAGCCTCACTTTGTGTCACCAGCATCGTTCTTGATGCCTCCACCAAGGCCAGAGACGTGGGGTCACGCTCCACCTCTTGGCGCTGAAAGAGCCAGCTGCCTGGTGAATACAGTGAAATCCCTGTGCGGGCTCCAGAATGAAGCTCTTCCCCTAGCCCCTCACTGCAAACGCTCCAGCTGGGTGGCAGGCGCTGTCGTGGCACCATGACCTCCTCTTGGCTGGTCACACACGACCCTTTCAAGAGCACAGCTTTCAGCCTGGCCCTCCGGCACCTCCTCCCTCCTCCAATGTCTTCATCACTCTAGTCTCCCCACCAAACAGGCAACACAGAGGACCAGAAATCAAGAGGGGTGTTGTGCTGCATAGTCGCTGGGCTTCCGTCTCCTTCAGGGTTCTCCCACAGGTCCTCCTCGGCAGCGTCCGCAGGAAGCCTCCCTCCGGCCAAGGGCTGCTTTCTCACAAATGCTCTGAGTATGCCCCGCTGCCCCAGCCCACGTCCCATGCCACCTAGAGATGTCACTCAACCACTTCCTGTGTGTCAGCCACATTTCCCAATTAGAGGGCCATCTCCTAAGGGTAGAGACATCTCCTAAGGGTAGAGGCATCTCCTGCACCTTTTGTTCCTCAAAGAGTTTGGGGCACAGCATAGGTTTTTATTAAAGCTTTATCAAATGAATAGATGATAAACAACGTGCCCTACGTGGATCGTCCACTGTATGCTGAACTCAGTCACTTTCATTTAATCCTCGCAACAACCCTCCAAGGTAGGTATTATTATGCCTCTTAGGAATGTATTACTATGTCTTATCTAAGGAACCAAGAAGAAGAGGAATGAATTTGTTTAAGGTACTGCAGCTAGAAAATGGCAGGGTTGGAATCTGAGCTGGGCTTTTCCTGATCGCCCAGCATCCTTTTTCACTGCATCCCGCTGTGGCAAATATAATTGAACTGGCAATTTTGGCTTCCATAAACTAGGGATATGGTGTCTAACGAGAGCCACATCAGCACACATTCTACTACATCAAAAATGTGCTGAGCCACAGAGAACATTAAAAGGGGGTTCACAGGGGGTCTCTTTCCAACAAGTTCAAAGGGCCCCCCAGTATGCATTTGGGTCAAGACAGTATGTGTCTTGTGTGTGCTGTAACAGACAGACCCCAACGTCTCAGGGGCTTCATTCTTCTCTTCAAGTCCAGCTGGCAGGTAGGATGGGGACTCTGCACTGCACAGTCATTTAGGGACTCAGGCCGACAGAGGGACCTTCATCTTCGATGTGTGGCTCTGACTGTTCACGTAGCCAGAGAGAGAAAGGGAGAGATGGGGGGGCCACATGGGAGGATTTGGGGAGCCAGGAGCGGACTTTGCCACACAGCCACACACCTGGGTGAAGAGGTGGAGTCTTTGGAGAGTCAGGTGTGGGCATGGTAAGACTCTGCCCCGTGACCACACCTGGGTGGAGAGGTGCTGGGTAAAGAGGTTCCTGGCTGGGCAGGCACCATCCCGCAACAGCGCCAGACACTGGAAGGGGAGGTGGACATCCAACCATCTCTGCCATGCTGCGCTTGGCATTACCTTATATAAAGAGGCAGAAGACTTGCCCCTGCCCTCCTGGGAGGGGGGTAAGGCAGGGATTTGAGAGGAGAAGGGTGCATCCACCATGCATTTATACATTTCTGTGCACTTATGGCCCATGTACCCTGTGACGGGGGTAACATTTCCCCAAGAATAAGAGCGCGGGTGCTGGGGTTGATTCTCAGCTCTGCTGCTCGCCAACTAGGAAGCCTAAGCACCCCAAGCCTCAGTGTCCTCTGCTGTAATTTGGGATCCGTAGCACCTAGCTCACTGGGTTTTGCAAAAATGAAATAAGGACATCTAGGGAAAGCCCTGCCTTCCGGTAAGCATTCCATAGCGTGAGTTATCATTGTAACACACTTGCCTGATTTAATTTACTGCCCCACCACAAGGCAGTGCAGCAGGCTGAAAGCAGTTGAGTGTGTCGGTCAAAGTTACACCCCATTACATGATAGAGCTGGGAATCCATCCTATATCTACGTGACTGGTAAGAAACCAAGAGAGCTCTGGGTGTCCAGAGGCCTCAGGGAGGAGCCTGGGTGGAGGCAGGGGAAAGGAGAGATTAGAAGTGTTTCCCCTGAGGACGCAAACTCTGCACTAGAGCAGAGGGGAGATCGGCAGACACAGCAGCCCTGAAGTCCCCAGGACAAGAGGACACGGCGCAGGCGCTCCCTAATTCCTCCGCTGATGGGGACCCGTGGCCCGCTCAGCACCAGTGATCACTGGGCTGCTCCCGGAACACCCGGGCCCCCTCTCCCGGCATCTCTTGATCCAGAATCTACTGCCAATTATACTTCCTACTATTGATTATGAAACTAGATTAAAGATTATGCCAAGTAATAAACTATAAGTGCGAAAAGGCAGCTGGTGATTCCGAGTAGAGCATATTGAACACTTTGTCGGGGGACTTGATAAGGCACGGCCCTGCCCGTGTCGTTAAATAGGTGCTGTGAGACCCCTAACAGAGACTGGGGTTTGCGGAGCAGGTGGGGAAGCAGTGGGGGTAATCACAAAAATCTAGAATTCTACACTCATGTTGTTTTGCACAGGGCTTAGGGTTTTGGCTCCATTTTTAAAAAACCCAAATTAGACTTCTTAGCTAATGCATCATAGATGTGGTTAATGCAGGAAAGGTGAAGAAGAACTCCAGTTAGCAGACCCCTATTCAAAGACTGGGCTTTGACCCTTCATCAAAGGATTGGCAAATAGGTACACATTTATATATTTCAAGTTAAAATAAAATGCTTAAGATGCATACGTCTCTTTTTCTTTTTCTTCTTCTTTTTTTTTTTCCTACAATACGCTGCTTCAGCAATCTTTTTGGATTGACCAGCCAGTACCTGTCAGGTGAGAGCACACTCCATCCTTGGAAGGAGAGGCTCCCAGGGGAAAACATCCACCCAGAGAAGCCCTTCCTACCATCCTACCTCCGACGTCTGTAATGTCCGGCAGTCAGGGAGCCCAGTCACCACATCAAAGGCCCAGCCGACGGGGACAACCAGGGGTCCACCCTGGTTCCCTTTTGACCCATGACTTTCCTGTAGGAGTCACAAGTTTTCAAAGCATTGTCACCTCAAACAGTTCATACACTAATCCAAGGCTCACCCTCCACTAAAGACCCTGAATGCCCTTGGCGTCCCACCTGGCGCAGCCGTGGGGCAGGGCCTGCCTTCCTCAGTGTTCTCTGCCTGCCAGCTCCAGGCCAGGCCCATGCATAGGAGCACACGCACCCCTTCTCTTCCATTTACTCATTTGTTCCACAAACTACTATGCTCAGGGAGTACCTCTGAAATGATGAAGACAGCCTCTGCCCACTGTCAAGTAGAGGAGATGGAAAAAGATTATAAATACAATGTAATCAGTGCTGGAATAGATGCTAAGTGAATAGAGAGGTGAGAATAACTCAGGTATTGATTAGTTAATGCTAAGCTCACAGTTGTAGATGACTGCGTGTGTGCACTCAGGAACACACACACACACACACACACATACACACACACACACTGTTTCTCCAAACCGTAGCAGCTCTCAACAGTCCACAGTGTGCTCAGGAGCAGAGGACTCTAATCTTCCAAAAGAAAGTGAACCAAGGGACTTCCCTGGCATTCTAGTGGTTAGGACTCTGTGCTCTCACTGCTGAGGGCCTGGGTTCAATCCCTGGTCGTGGAACTAAGATCCCACTAGCCTTAGTGGGAACTAAGATAGCATAAGCCATGTGACACAGCCAAAAAAATTGTTTTAAAAAAAAGTGAACGTGGGCTTCCCTGGTGGCACCGTGGTTAAGAATCCGCCTGCCAATGAAGGGGATGCAGGTTCAAGCCCTGGTCCGGGAAGATCCCACATGCCGCGGAGCAAATAAGCCGGTGCGCCACAACTACTGAGCCTGCTCTCTAGAGCCCACGAGCCACAACTATGGAAGCCCGGAAGCCCGCACCTAGAGCCCGTGTTCCGCAACAGG
Source organism: Delphinus delphis (assembly GCF_949987515.2). NCBI lineage: Eukaryota > Metazoa > Chordata > Mammalia > Artiodactyla > Delphinidae > Delphinus > Delphinus delphis. Next base: position 98,673,456 of record NC_082688.1, read on the forward strand.
AGAAGCCACGCGATGGAAGCTGGCATACCACAACGAAGAGTAGCCCTGGCTGCCCACAACTAGCGAAAGCCTGCGTGCAGCAACGAAGACCCAACATAGCCAAAAATAAATAAATAAATAAATGTTCTTTAAAAAAAAAAGTGAACGCTGTAAGTCCACTGCTGCGTTGGGAAATGCCTCCCTCTGGCACTGCCCACAATTACTGGGAGGCAGGCAGAGCTGTGTCCTCTAAGCCAAGAAGTAGCCCCTCTCCCTCCCCTCCAGAGTGACTCCTCTGGCATGTGTATGGAGGAGAGCAGGGAGGCTCCAAGAGGTCCATCTGGACACCCTCTGCACAGCTAGCTCCCCAGAGAACCCCAGTCTGACCAGGGCCCTCCTCTGCTTGGGAGATGGCAGTGATTCTGTCATCTGCAGGGCTGATGAATTCTGTGCCCCCTAACTAGTGCAAGACAGTGCTCACGATTTGTCAACTACTTCACCTCACCTCCCAGCATGGTGACCTCTAATTCCAATCCACTTTTACACACGCACACACACGCACGCACGCACACACGCACACCCCTTAACATGATCCATGATTCTGTTGATCCGTTTCCCTGTGCCAGGTAGTTTTTGTTTCTGTGTTTTGTTCTCTTTGGTTTGGTCCTGGCTAACTCTTACTCACTCTTGGAGATCCAACCCCAACACCATCTCTTCTTTTTTTTTAGGCGTCCATTACTTTATTCTTTTAATTTTTATTTTATATCGGAGTATAGTTGATGAACAATGTTGTATTAGTTTCAGGTGTACAGCAAAATGATTCAGTTATACATATATCTATTCTTTTTCAAATTCTTTTCCCATTTAGGTTATTACAGAATATTGAGTAGAGTTCCCTGTGCTCTACAGTAGGTGCTTGTTGAGTATCTATTTTAAATATAGCAGTGTGGGGCTTCCCTGGTGGCACAGTGGTTGAGAGTCCGCCTGCCGATGCATGGGACACGGGTTCGTGTCCTCGTCCAGGAAGATCCCACATGCCGCGGAGCGGCTGGGCCCGTGAGCCATGGCTGCTAGCCTGCGTGTCCGAAGCCTGTGCTCCGCAACGGGAGAGGCTGCAACAGGGAGAGGCCCGCGTACCGCAAAAAATAAATATTTAAATAAATAAATAAATATAGCAGTGTGTACATGTCAATCCCAAACTCCCAATCTATCCCTCCATCTCTTCTTGCAAGCCTTCCCCAGCCCCTCCGCGTGCTCCCACCAAATCCAGCGCCCATCCCCTCTTGTTACTCACCACCATATTATATGAACGTCTGTTTGTATGCTCCTTGAGGACTCGGTCTCTCTGGCCCCCCCAGCAACACATAGCCCAGCACCCAGCTCATGATCAGGGCTCAAGAAATATCGGTCATCTGAAGCAGGCAACCTAAAGTGAAACCATGTCCTCTACACCTTGAAATCTGCTACATGGAAGGGCAGGTTGTAACAAATACCATCAGGGAGCATCTCCTCTGGGTTGAGAGCAAAAGCGAAAGTGTGAGCATCCCCAGAAAAGACATCCTGACCTACTGACCTGAATACGGCTGACTGCTTGGTAGGCAGAGCTTAGAAAAAAGGATGGGGTCAGATTACCACAGCTTGATGATAAACGTTCACCATGGCCTGCACCCCGTTGTTGGTCTCTTTCCATGTTTACTAACTTTCAGGACTGAACTGCTTCCCAAGGAGTGAGAAGTGCATGTACTGGCCAGCTGCCACAATCATTCAGTCCTCTTGGCAACTGTATCTCATTGTATATTAATAAATCAGCACTCTGGGTTATCAATAAGACTTTTGTGAGCTGAGCAAGTGGAAATCGTCTTGCCAAGGCCTGATGGCCCCTGGAGAAATGAAGACACAGAGCTTCTGAATGCAAAACAGCGGACCAGGGCTGCCCACAGTTACCTACGAGGCAGGCTGTCCAGCACTGACCAAGTGCCACTTCCGCACTACCCCATGTCACATACTGACTCTCTGAGTAATCTCAGAACTTCTGATTCAATGTCAACTGATGTATCAGTCAAAAAGGGGATCATTCATCACAGAGTATTAAAAAATAAAAGGGGGCTTAGGGATCATCTAGAAAATCCTGGGTGTTTCACCACAAAGAACTATAAGGGGACGCCTGCAATGAATCCTAATCCATCTGGGAGTGAGAAGAATGTAAGAGAAGTCTATTCACTTGAGGAGCTTACAAATGAGTTTGGAAGTTATGTGTTATCACAGAACCAAATAAGCAGGTGTTCAAATCCCATTTCTGCCACCTACTAGTTGTATGGCCTTGAGTAAGTTACAGAACATCCTCTAAGCATCTATTTCTTTACCTGTAAAATGAATTAAAGGATATCTATTTCACAGAGCCATAGTTAATTCAGATATTGTATATATCACATGCCTCATATATATGGTAGGTGCTCAATAATAGTTTCTTTACATGAATCAAAGAATAGTATAAGGACATAATTAAGGGCTAAACTGTGATATGCCCTCTAAATACTGTTAAGAGTTCAGAAAAGAGGAAACACCCATTTGAGGCTTTATCTAGAGCAACTGATGGATTTACAGAGTGGTTCATACTGGTACCCTCTGGAGTTATTTCACACCCATCAAAAACCAGCCAACGCTCCATGGGGTCCTACAATCAAACCAACCATTCCATAGCTCACACCGTCTCACCCTCTCACCCTGTTATGGGTTGAATAGCAGCCCCTCAAAATTCATATGTTGAACTTCTAACCCCTAGTATCTCAGAATGTGACCTTATTGGGGAATAAGGTTTTCCCCTATATAGTTAAGATGAAGTCATACTGGCGTAGGGTGAACCCCTAATCCGATATTACTGGTGTCCTTTAAAAAGGCAAAATTTCGGACACAGGGTGACTGCCATGTGAAGGTCGGAGTTATGCTGCCACAAGCTGAGAAAAAACCTGCAGCTAGGAGAGAACAGAAGCCTGGAACAGATCCCTCCCCAGAGCCTTCAGAGGGAGCAACACCTCGCTCTCAGACTCCCAGCCTCCAAAACTGCAAAACTAATTTCTGTTGTGTAAGCCACTCAGTCTGTGATACTTGGTTACGGCAGCACGAAGAAACTGATGCACAGGTCATGTCCACTGCCGCCATTACCATCCTGTCCCAAGGGGCGCTAAACTCAAATCAGTGGGGAACATGAGGGAACCTACACTTTCTCTCTCGGCTCAGGGACTGAAAACTAAGCAAGCTCCCAGCCCCCTCTTCTCTTCCCATCTGCCAGGAGGAGTGGAGAAAACAGCCTGCACTTCAGCTTCAAGATTCCTGAAGACAGATGCAGAGGTGGCCATGGCATCAGGTAGACAGCACGGCTCAGGTAGACATCATGGCTCAGGTAGACAGCATCCTCGAGGTCTCTAGCCCTGACTGGTTCTAAAAACCCACTACAGCCTCCCTGCCCATGGCTATCCAGCCTCTGCTTAAGGACAGATAGTTGTGGGAAGTTTAGTACCTCTTTAAGTCAAGGGTTCCACTAAAAGAACTTTGGTCATTGCACAGTTCTGCCTACTGTGAAATAAGTGAAATCCAACTCTTTCTGCCTATAACTTCCACCCCTTAGCCTAATATCTCTGGGGCCATGTGGAAAAGAAAAGGAAAAATCCAATCCCACATCATCTTGGCAACTCTTCCAGTACTTGAGAACTTTGACCACATGCCTCCTCATACTCTTAGCAAAACATCTCTCTCTGCTCATCTCCTTCCTGCAAGAGAGGTAGCTGTGCATTCACACATCATGTGAGTTCATGTGTCTTGATCACTGCTTCTTCTAGTTTGGGGCTTAGAGTTGGGTTTGTCAGGTCACATGATCCTCCCCCAGCTCTTTTTCCAGCCGTGATGCACCTCTGATGAGAGGCTACTACAAGCTGGGTGCTGGGCCAGGGGCTGTGAGTACCAAGAGAATTAAGACATGGTGTCATTCAGACTGCAAGCTCTTGGCAAGCAGGGTGACCCCAACCATCAGTACAAAAAGAACACTTCACTCAAACAGGCAATAAATGAAAGTTAAAGAGAGAAGAAAATAAGGTACCCTCCAATTGATGTCAGACTCCCAGAAAGCTCAGTTAAGCATAAGATTATTGTCCGCAAAAGAGGAAGGAAAAGGAAATCTGAACTGGCCTGAAAACAACCCCTGACCTCATCTGAAGACTCCCTTATTTTTAATCCAATACCCAGGATCCCTTCTTGGGGTGTAAATTCCCTGAAAAGCCAAATCTTTCCAGGACATGAAACTGTTGGCTGTCCTTTTGAGGGCTGAGAGCAAAGAGCTCCAAAATTTATGCACTACATTAAGCGAGATGTCTGGTATCCAACTAGGTTAAATTGCTTTCTACATTTAAATTGCCTGCTAGCTGGTTAGATGTGGGAGCCACAGCTGTGAAATGGATAGTTCCAGCCAGTAAATAGAAAGGCATAAATCCTAATGGATTAATCTGTTATAATTAGACAATTCTGTAATGACTTTGACATGAAGCCCAACCCTTCAGAGAAAGAAGAGAGAGGGGAGGGGTGAACCTCAGGTGTGCAGGCCATAAGGCAAGAGAAGAGCAAGAAGAGGAAAGGTAAGAGCAGAGGAAGGTTGCAAAGCCACAAGCCAGGAACACCTGAGTAAGAGTTGAGACGGGCAGACAGAAGGTGTGAGTAAAGTATTCTTCTCCACAAAAGAAATTCACACTAAAACCAGAAGTTTAAATTATAATAAGAAAGGAAATATAGTTGACTCTTAACTTCACAGGTCCACTTACACGCCAATATTTTTTTCAATAAATATACAGTCAGCCCCCGGTTCCGCATCCATTGGTGGTTCCGGATTCAACCAACCGCAGATCAAATAGCACTATGTTGACAATCCGAGGTTGGTTGAATCTGCAGATACGGAGGGCCAACTATGGAGTATCCACGGGGTTTGCTGTCCGTGGAGGGTCCCGCAACAAATCTTCCCTGGATACCTAGGGACGACTGTAAAGAGCAGTGAACTTCTCCTTCCTCTCTCCTACCTGCCCCTCCCCTTTACCTACAAAAGTGCTTTCCTTCTGCTTCTCAGAGGGGCAACCCCTTTCAAGAAACTTCCTTTTGTCCTGATAAGAATGATGAGAACTCTCGGGGCACTGACCTGGAGCTCTTCTTTTGGTTCCTGCTGTCCTCCTCCAACTCTTCCTTCTTACCAAGACCAGGAAACCATAAAGAGGATAAACACCCAGCAGTGAGAGGCTCCTAACCACCATCCCCAAGTGACCTGGGGTAAGGATGACGAGTTGAGATCCACGGTGAGGCAGGCTGTAGGATGGAGCTGGAAGTGGAATAAGGGTGCATCTTTCAAGTCCTGGGAAATACCTCTCAGCCCTACAGCAGGATAATGAGGATGTCCAAAGCATAAAAGATTGGTTATTCAAACCTAATCTAAGTCAAAGTCTTATCAATCTGGAGTTCCAGGACAGTTTTGAATGCCTGGAGGCTCCCTGAGACAACCCTCTGTCTCAGGACAATCTCCAGGACCAGAATGATCTTCCTACCCACCTTATTGCGCCTCCATTCCAATACAAGCCCTTGGCTCCAGCAAGACTGACCCCTTTACACAAAGAAAGAGAAAATAGGGAGCTGAAAGATGTTACTGATAAAGAATGGGAACCAGAGGCAATCTAGGCTCAAAGTTCCAGGCTGTCTAGATAGATTTGCTTAAGCAACACATACACTCTCACACACGTGCTGAGAGCTACAACTCTGGCTTTACCTGGAGCCTGAAAGACAGAGAAACTAAAATAGTCCAAAAGTTTAGATGACAGGCAGTTTTCTGGGAATAAGCTGGGCTCTTGATTTAGTGAATTACTAGGGGCACCAAAAGCCAGGGAACCATAATTGGACACCACATTGGGCAGTGAGACCCTGCATTTTGCCAGCTTCAAGGTATGTAGCCTCACACCCACGATAATGTCCTCCTACATCAAAGCAGATCAAGTATCACCTAACCACCCATCTTCCCAGAGCTATGCAAAACTATAAATCCAGAGTTAGATAAATAATCAGAAGTGAAGAGTGGAAATAAGACATGAACAGCAAGAAAAGATCTAGAAATAGAGGCGATGACAGCTATCGGTATCATGTGTGAGCAGCCCTGGGCCTCTGAGCGGTATACCTCTCTAAAGGGACCCCATATGGGGCCCCCAGTAAGGTATTGTGTCAGAGGTGAGCGTGGACGACACCAAGCTGCATCCAGCCTGTCTCTCCTCTCTTACACCTCTGTGCCCTGCTCCCATCTTCCCTGGGTGCCAGGAGGGCCACCCTAATTCTGTACAAACAAAGCAATATTCTATTGAAAGAAAACTTGAATAGGGATGATAGATCAGTGAATGGGAAAGCTGAATATTGTAAAGAATATTCAGTTCTTCACATATTAATTTATAAACTTAGTGCAACTCCAACCAAAATTCCAAGGGAATTTATTCCTTTAAGCTTAACTAAGCGATTCCAATGGTCATCTGGAAAAATAAACATGTGATAATTGCCCAAGAATATTAGAAAAAGAGGAACTTGCAGCGGCAGGGATTAAAACTGACCCAAACTACAGGGATCAAATGGCATGGAACTGATAAAAGGATCAACACATCGTTCACAGAAAATTCAAGTGTGTAAATAAATACACACACATATATGAAGTTATTTTAAAAGCAGATGTCATCACTAATATGTTGGAAAACATTAGCATTAACATTTGGTTAATTAATTAGTTAATTTTTGAAAAATAATTTTTGTCAAAATTAATTCTGGGGAACCTCCCTGGTGGTCCAGTGGTTAAGACTCTGTGCTCCCAAAGCAAGGAGCCTCGGTTCAATCCCTGGTCAGGGAACTAGATCCCAAATGGCCACAACTAAGACCTGGGGTAGCCAACTAAATAAATGAATATTAAAAAAGAAAATTAATTCCGGGTGGATGAATTTTATAACTCATAAATCATAATGAACTCACAAATAAATAGAAAATATAAGTGAAAATTTAATTTATCTTAGGGTAGAAAAGACTGTCTAATCATAAATAGAAGAACTGAGAAAATGTCCTATGTGCAAAATTAAAGCTTGTGCATGTCAAAATCCTTGTTATAAACAAACAGGCAAATGACACATTGGAATAAAATAAGGATATAATTAAGCAATCCTTTCTACGTTATCTAGAGTGCTCATATTTAAAAATAAAAGCACATCAGTTAAAAATAGGCAAAGAGGGCTTCCCTGGTGGCGCAGTGGTTGAGAGTCCGCCTGCCGATGCAGGGGTCACGGGTTCGTGCCCCGGTCCGGGAAGATACCACATACCGCAGAGCGGCTGGGCCCGTAAGCCATGGCTGCTGAGCCTGCGCTTCTGGAGCCTGTGCTCCCCAACGGGAGAGGCCACAACAGTGAGAGGCCCACTTATCGCAAAAAAAAAAAAAAAAAAAGGCAAAGAATATAGACTTCTCCATAAAAATATAAATGGCCATTAAATGTTTTTAATAATAATATCTAGTACCATAATACGATCATTCTCAATCACTGCTGATAGTAGTATAAATTGATTAAAACAAAAAATAAAACAAAACACACACACAAATGTTCTGGAAAGTAATTTCACTGTATGTAACAGGAATCTTCTAGGAATGTGTCCTAAATAATCAGAGATACAGGCAAAGACTTATGAACAAGGTTTTTATTGTAGTATTATTTATAAGAACCATAAATTGGAAATAACTCTCATGCCCACTAATTAGACACTGGTTAAAAAGGCTATAGTGTGTCCACAAAGTAGATTATTACAGCCATTTAAGATCAATGGCATAGGAAAAGTCTCAAGATATAATCTTAAATTTTTAAAAGTCAGAACACAGACTGGTTAAAGTAATAAGTAAGGAATTCTGTTCTTTTTAAATGTATTTATGCATAGAAAAAAGACAAAGGAATTCTTTAAAATGTTAATAGTGATCATCTGAGTGGCAGGATTGGAGTTATTTTAATTTTTGTCTTTATATCATTCTATATTTTTCAAACGTTCTATATGGAACATATTTCATCTTTATAATTAGAAATTTAAAGCAATCAAGCTTATTTGTTAAAGATTAGTCCCCCAGGGTTCCAGAAAGAGCAAAAGGCGAGAGGTCAGAAAACGCTTCTGAAATCACCCTGATGCTTCCTTCCCCGGCACTAAACAGAGTAACCAGGCTTTACCTGGGGCTGACAGCAGGACTGGATGGGGAGGGTGGGAAGGAGGGAGACACAAGAGGGAAGAGATATGGGAACATATGTATATGTATAACTGATTCACTTTGTTATAAAGCAGAAACTAACACACCATTGTAAAGCAATTATACTCCAATAAAGATGAATAAAAAAAAAAAAGAATGGCCAGGCTGTCGCTCACTCACCTAATGGGAGCCCCCTGCCGATCCCCTCTTGTCCTAAATAAGTCAGACCTGCATGCCAAACCTCACTGGCTGCACTTATCCATGTAAATTAGCTGGATTTGATGTTCATAATTGCTCTCCTCAACTGCCACATGCATGTGTGCACACACGTACACATACACACACACACACACACATACATACACACACCTGCTGCCTCCTCAGATGTGGTCGGCACCCACTGAGCTGTCACCATCCCTAACTTTCCCAATTCAAGCCTTCAGCCAGGCCCCCCTCAGGCTCCCACACACACCCGACACACACCCCATCACTGCATTACCGAGTTACTGCTCATCCCCATGCCTGTCTGCTTATCCATATCCTACCTTGAGTGTAAGGATCTTTGCAGTTCCCAGCCAAAACCATGTGAGGGCCTGCTCTGTGTCAGCATTGTGCACCAGGGACAGAAACGGATAGGGCAAGAGTCACTGCCCACAAGGAGCTTGGCATCCGGTGTAGCAGACACACCAATAACGAGATCATTTAAACACAATGAGGGGAGTGCTATGAAGAAGAGAGATGCTGGTTGTTAAATGATCATAGAGGACTTCCTGGAAGAGGTGGCACCTGAGCTGTGTCTAAAAGGCTGTGTAGGAATCAGTCAGACAGAGATAGTGAGAGAGAGTCTAGCAGAGTAAGTGAAAGCCCAGAGGTGTGAAGCCATTGAAGCAACAGGAGACCCCAAGCTGAAAGTTCAGCATTCAAGGAACAGGAAGAGGGAGGAAATGAAGGAAGGAGAGAAATGAGATAGGAATGTCAAGCAAAGACCGAGTCATAAAAATCATCGTGTGCTTTGCCCAAGAGCTCCATATGGCCCAGGACTACCACACAGCTGTCTCCCCGTTTCCCACCCCCACTGGTCTGCCCAAGAGCAGTTCTTGGGCCTGCAAGCAGCTAAGCAGTAGGCACCCACCCAGCCCAGTTGGCTCAAGGAGAACAAGTCTGGGGTCTGGCAGGATTACCTGGTTGACCCCTCTGTCTGCAGCCCTGACTTGTGACTTCCAAGGACCTCCCTTGCTTCTGGATTACTGACACCTGTTCTGGGTTCCCCAGCAAACTCTGGGGGGATGCTAGTGGTGGCCCTTTACTTGATCCAGGCCATTCCTTTTCTGAACCCTCTCCAACCACGCTTTCGTCCCCACCCTCCTCCGAAACTGTTCTCGTCAATGTCACCAGTGAGCCAGGACTGGAAATCTTAACTCAGCTCTCATGTCCCAGGGAGCCCCACCCTGGCTACCCTACCTACTCCTGTCCACACCTCCAATCCCCCTTACCTCACTATATTTCTTTTTTCTATACCACTTATCTTCTTATATACTTATTAAACATTTATTAAGTAGGAGATTGGGATTAACACATACTCACTACTATATATAAAATAGATGACTAACAAGGACCTACTGTATAGCACGGGGATCTCTACTCAATACTCTGTAATAACCTATATGGGAAAAGAATTTAAAAAGAGGTTATATATATATATAACTGATTCACTTTGCTGTACACCTGAAAGTAACACAACATTGTAAATCAACTATACTCCAATAAATTTTTTAAAAAAAACATTTATTGATGATTGGCATCTCCTCTCACCCCAACACACACACACACACACACACACACACACACACACACACACAAAGTTGCATAAGGCATTGGTCTGCATTGTGCCTCAGGCACCTGGATCCACATGGAGTTCTCCTGGCATATGGCAGAACTAATGTAGTATTTGTGGAAGGAATGAGCCACCCCTGCACACTGCTCTTGAAATGATGTGCAGAATCTGGCCCTCCCACGCTGCTGCTCTGGCAGGGATGCTCTCTGTCCCCACATCCCTGCTTGTGGGACAGATGCCCCATGAGACACCCCCTTGTGTCAGCCATTCAGTTTGACGGCTTCCCCATTCTGGAAGGTGCTCTCACACCATTGCTTTATGGACCATCCCTTACGTTCAAGGCTCTAGGTGAGCATAGAGCATGTTTTAGGGAGCTCTCCTCCTCCCCACAGGCCCTAATGGTGCTGGGCATGGAGTAAACACCCAATAAGTATTTCAAGAAGAAAGAGCAAATGTCATTTAAAGTGAATTTAGATGAGAGCTCCTGCAATAACTTTAAAAGGGCTAATGAAGTTATATCATGTTCACCTCCAATGAGAACCCAGCGGGCTTCACAAATTTCCTCTTCGACTAGCAAGCAGGTTATAGGTGGAAAGTAATGGTAATAAACTGCCTGCAGTTCATTCTGGGTTTTGGGTGTGGGGTTTTTTGGGATTTTTTTTGAGGTACGCGGGCCTGTCACTGTTGTGGCCTCTCCCACTGCGGAGCACAGGCTCCGGACGCACAGGCTCAGCGGCCATGGCTCACAGGCCCAGCCGCTCCGCGGCACGTGGAATCCCTCCGGACCGGGGCACGAACCCGTGTCCCCTGCATCGGCAGGCGGACTCCCAACCACTGAGCCACCAGGGAAGCCCCCAGTTGACGTTTTTTAAGTGTCTTTCTCATAAGTCATTAATAACTAATTTCACAATCGCTGCATCACGTGACAGTCATAAAATATTGCCGGCGCTTTTCCCAGCAAATTTTAGTAGTGAGCCAATAATTGAATCCAAATCATCTATTAAGTTAATTCTTTAGTAGACAATATTTTACACTTGAAGTCATTTTTCACAAGTTCTCCAGAATGAAGTAATTGTGAAATTAGCGATGACTTTTTCCCCCTCCTGAACAAGTAAAAATAAAATCGCTGGGTTCAGCCTGGAGGGTGTCAAGCTGTTATGAATTCTTTTCTTTCATGTGTTGCCTATTCCTAGTTAGAACTCGCTCTGTGTCCTCAGAACTCAGCAGGCAGATGACTGGACATGGCTTTTGGATAGCGAGCTTCTTAGGTGGAGCTATCCTAGGACCACCTCACATGTGTAATCACATGACACCCTCTTCAGCCAGACTCTGGCTTTTCAGAAGACTCTGTTCTTTCTGTCTTTTAAGACTGGTACAGAGTGTACTTGGGGAATCCAGCCAACTGACACCTCCCTCTTCTGAGACCCAAGCTTCCACCCACAGGGATAGGCACCTGTAGCCAGTTTGTGGCAGTGACCCTGCCCTGCCCCTTTTCTCTGTCCCATCTCTGACCACACAGATGAGAGCACAGTGGACACCTGACCCAGGCTGAGGCCATCAAAGTCCTTCTCTCAAGAATTTGAACTTGGATCAAAGAGGCACCAGCCAGACTCTGTTGGCCCCTTAAATTAAGGACATGAAATTTGCATGACTTTGCATGAACTTTGCACAGGATAGTTGTTTCACAACTCCCAAATGTTCATGGATCTGGAGGGACTGGAGGGGAAAAAAGAGCAAGAGGGAGAAACAGAGTGAAGAGAACACTCGGCATGAGGTCCCCGAGCAGGGGGACAGGAAGGAGAACAGGATACCCGCACCGCCAAGCCCCACCTCCAATCCTGGTCCAAATTCTGGGCCCTCTGGGAACCAGGCCACAGCTTTGGCCCCTGGGTTCCACGAAAACACCAAAAGACCCAAAGGTTGAAAATAACTCTTGACTAGAGCTCTTCTTGAGGACTTAAGTGAAAGTGGGGCTGCACCCAACAGGACCAGCAAAAATTTCTAAAAATGCTTTCAACGAATTCTCTTCTCAGGGTCCCCAATCAGGACAGCCACTCCGATGTCTCTACCCCTTGCTTTTCTGTCCTCTACCAAATGCTTCCAGATGGCAACTGCGGACACCACACCACTTCTCCCCTCACCACCAAACACTCATGTGCAAATGAAGTGACTCATTCATTAATCCCTCATACATTGAGTGAGTGCCACTTGGAGCCAATGGCAATGGCAAGACAGACAGGCTTCTACTCACAGACAAGACACGTTATTATGGTCTAAGAAGACTTACTATTTAACACTTTTTGTCCCTGTCAAATCTGTGACCAAGTCCCCACTTTTTGCAGAACTGAGTTTCTATTATAATCAACCAAAAGGACCTTGCCCCAGAGAAAATTCCTAACGCCTGCCCATGCCTCAGCCTTTGTTAGACATGCAGGAAACAGCGTGAAATGTGGGGCCAGGCAGACCTGGGTGTGCGTGTCAGCTTCTTGAAAAAAAAAAACGAAGAGGCTCACACTTCTCCATTCAGTGTGTTGTTGCTGTAGCTTTGGGATAAGCAGCGGTTCCAGAGTCAGGGAAAGACCCTCCCACTCTAGTTTCCTGCAAAATTTATTGTACTGATGATTATTGTTACAAATGTGTGCTGAACTTCATCTTTTTTATTAGTATTGCCCTCGTAAAAAAGGTATTAAACTTTAACAAATGCTTTTCTGGGTCTCTCGAGCTAATCATATGATTTTTTTTTTCTCCTTTGGTCCATTAAGGTGGTGAATTGCTAGACCTTCTGCTGTTAAACCACCCCTGCATTTTTCACATAAACCCAACATGACTGCAGAGATTGTTTTTAATACACTACTGGATTCAGTTAGGTAATGTTTTTAGTATTGTTTTCATCTATTTTTACAAGCGTTATATGCCTTTTTTTTTTCTCCTTCCTTTGTCTAGCTTAAGAATAACAATTAAACTACCTTCATTAAATGAATCGGACGGCTTTCTTTTTCCTTTGTCTACCTCCTGGAACAGCTTCTATTAATACAAAACAGGGATTATTTTCTCCATAAATACTTTGCGGTGCTCAACTGTAAAGCTGTACGGGCCCAGGGCTTTAAGGGCAGGGGGCAGGGCAGGGGCGGGAGGTTGGCTATAATTTTAACTTCTTTACCCATGACTGGTCTGTTCGAGTTTTCTTTTTATTCTTGGCCAATTTTGGCGTTTCTCATTTTCCCAGAAAGCTATCCAATTCATCCAATTTTTCAAATTTATTAGTGTGTTGGAATATTTGTTCAGAATATTATTTTATTATTTTTTTAAAATCTGTAGTGTCTGTCATTTTACTCTCTCTTTCAGTTTCCTTTTATTACATCTCTTCTTTCTCCTCAGTCTTGCCAGAGGTTTGCCTATTTTATTAATCTGTTCAAAAGACCTACAGTCAGTTTTGCTAAACTTCTGTGATTTTTAATTGTAATTTGCTATTCACTTATTTCTGCCTTTCTATCTATAATTTCCTTCTTTATCTTTAGGTTTACTTTGTCACTACTTTTGCAGCCTCTTGAGATAAGAGCTTAGCTCATTTGTTTCCTGACTTTTCTGTCTTCTAATAAATAGATTTATGGCTATACATTTTGTCCTAAGTGCTGCTTTATCTGTGTCCTACAAATTTTGCCATGTGGTTTATTCATTCATTTAGTTCTAAATGTTTTTTTAATTTATTTATTTATTTTTGGCTGCATTAGGTCTTCGTTGCTGCGCACGGGGCTCTCTCTAGTTGCAGCGAGCGGGGGCCACTCCTCACCGCGGCGCACAGGCTTCTCATCATGGTGGCCCCTCCTGTTGCGGAGCATGGGCTCTGAGTGCGCAGGCTTCAGTATTTGTGGCGCGCGGACTTAGTTGCTCCACGGCATGTGGGATCTTCCCGGACCAGGGATTGAACCCATGTCCCCTGCATTGGCAGGCGGATTCTTAACCACTGCGCCACCAGGGAAGTCCCAGTTCTAAATATTTTGCATTGCCTATATAATCCTTTCTTTAATCCAAAAACTTTTCATTAGTGCCATTCTTTTCGTTTCCAGACGTACAAGTTTTGGGGTTTTTGTTGTTGTTGTTCTTTACTGATTTCACATTCCATCGTATTACAGTCAGAGAACATTATCTGAATGACGTCAATCCTTTGGAATTTATTGAGGCTGCTTTTGTTCCCTGATTTATGGTCATTTTTATGAATGCTCTACATACAATCAAAAGAGTTTATATTTTCTGTTTGTTAGGTATAAAGTTATATATGGGTATGTAACTATACACAGACATTTAAGCATATTTAAAAAGTTATTCAAGTCTTCTATATACTTAATAAATCTTGTCTGCTTGCTCTATCAAGTTATAAAAGAAATACATTTGATTTCTCTATTTCTACCTGTGTAGCTATAGCTATTTTTATATATGTGCGTGTATAAGTACACACGTGTATATTTGATGGTATGCTGTTAGATGTGTATATATTTTTCATGGTTGTTATAATTTTGTGATCTTTTATTCCTCATATTGGAATGTTCCTCTTCTTTTTTTCCTTATAAATTTTCTTTTGTTCCTATTTGCTTGCTATATCTTCTTCTACTGCTTTATTTCCACCCTCTTGTTGTATCTCCTGTGAAAAGCATATTCCTAATTCTTGTGTTTTTAATCCACTTCAAGGGTCTCTATATTTTGAATTATGAGTTTAATCCACTCATATCATTGTAAACTGACGTTATATTAAAAATTATGTTTGCTATTTTATTTCACATTTTCCATTTGCCATACTCTTTCTTCCTCCTTTCCTCCTTCCCACTGGATAGATAAATTTTCCTCTGCTGGTTTAAAAGTTTTACATTCTATTCTTCTGGTTCTGACACTAATTTCCTCTAGTTATTCAGGCCAAAAATGTTGACGTCATCCTTGAGTCCCCTCTTTCCTTCACCAACCATCAGAATAACCTTTTGGTTCTATCTTCAGAATACACCCAGAACCTTACCACCTCCACTGTGACACCACCCTGCTCCAAGCCACCAGCATCTCTCAGCTGAATCAATGCCACCTCTTCCAACTGTTCTCCAGTCTTCCATCTTAGCTTCTAGAATCTATTCTCAATGCAGATTCAGACCGATCAGTTTTAAATGTAAGAGCACATCACTCCCCTCCTCAAACCTTCCAAAGTCTCCTCTATCACACAGAGTAAAAGCTAAGTCTTTGAAATGCCCTGCAGGCCCACTCCCCCTCTTCTACCAGTCTCCCCTTGGCTCACTTCCATCCAGATATACCAGTTACCTTGTTGTTCTTCATACACACCAGGCCTGCTTCTACCCCAGGGCCTTTGCACTGGCTGTTCCCTCCTCATAAAACACCCTTCTCTACCTACCCACATAGCTAACTCCCTCACCTCCTTCAGGGCTTGGCCTGGGTGTCTTCTCCGCAAGGAGACCTGCTCTGCCCATCTTATTTAAGTTGTAACCCTCCCTACCCTGCTGCTCCCAATCTCATTTACACCGCCCCATTTTTTGCATAGCACTTACAAACTTCTATCAGACCATTTTATTTGTTTGTTTACTATGTGCACTGAGTATTGTCTGTCTTCCCTCGCTCCATGAGAATAAGAATATTTGTTGCTGTGGCAACAAATAAGAAAATTTGCTGCTTAGATCTCTGCTGCCAGAAGTGTAACTGACCCATAGTAACAGCTCTGCCCTGTGGGATCCACCCCCACCTTCGTGTTGAGGCCACACTTCCCAGGGCTGCTCCCAGCCAGTTGCCAAGCACAGCAGGTACTAAGGCAGGCCCCACCCACCAAAAGGCAAGACTCCTTGTGTGGTCGACTTGGGTTCGAGCGCTCCCCACTAGCCGGGCCAAACCATTCCCTGAACTGTGCTTCAGTCTGAAGCCCTTCCTCCCCTAAACCTCCTTCCTTCCCCCTCTCCCTCTGCAGGGGTAGGTCTGCATCCCAGTGTAAAGGGTCCCCCAGCCTTTCCTTGCTTCTTTGCCAGTAAATCTAATCTCATTGTAGCATCTTCTCAGTGGACCTGGACTCATTTGTCTGTTTGTCTACTGATGTGTCCCAAGGTAGGACACATTGTTGTAGGTGTTCAGTCAGTATCTCTGGGATGAATGTCTAGTGTGGGCCAAGTGTAAGCCAGTGTGTTCATCTTACAGGCTGCCCAGGATCCCACTCCAACACTCCCTCAACTGGGGTTTGCAGTAGGGAGGGTGAAGCTCTGTCCTCCCAGCCTGGTCCCTCTGACCTGTCAACTAGCTAAACGCTGACCAGACTGATGAATTCCCCGGGTCCCACTGAACAAGCATCACCATGACTTGTAGAGTGGCTTTGAATATTGCAAAGTCCCTTTGCAACAAACAGATTGTCCTATAATCCTTACCCCAACCCTGTGAAGTAAAGCATTATCTATTTTAAATTTAGCTAAAACAAACACAGAGGGGTTCATTGAGTTGCCCAAGATCACAGCACAGGGTCAGGCTTCAAATGAGATGCTGGTGTCCTGGGCCCATGCTCTTCCCACCATATCACAGGTGACACTGAAGTAAGGCCCCATTCAGTGAAGAGGAAAAGTCAGTGACTTCTGGAGAAGTCTGGTCGAGGACTAGATAGGCTTAGGCTGAGAGACAGGGCAGGCCTGGGGAAGCAGCCTCGGGGATGGGCCCAGGGCTGAGCAATGGCGGGGTGGGAGCTGCTGGTGTTCCCTGAGGTCATGTGACATGAAGGTTCCACATGGGAAACGGTTCCACGTGGAAAGCAGCTTCCACATGGGAAACCGCTTCCGTGCATTCAAGGGGTGTGGAGAAGATTTAGCAAAATTAGAGTATAAATCAAAAAGAGAAAGAGGCAGAATGCAGATTTCCAATCAAGCCTGGGAAGATAAGACTGGACATTGGACAGAGGTTTCTAGAATCGAAAGTCTCCAGAAGCCCTCCCCTCACCCCCAAGTGGACGGAGGTGAGCTCTCTCCCGATCCCATAAACCCGGGAGTGACTTTGACGCCTACCGTAACTTTTTTACACTGAGAACAGTGAAGCAGAGCCGCTCAGCCAGCTCTGGGTGCTTTGCTGCTGGGGGTGGGGAGCAGGGGAGACAGGAGGGAGGGGCAGCATGATGAGGTCCCCCTGAGGCATGCAGCATCTGTGCCCAGCCGGCCTGCTGCAGCACCATAGTGGGGCAAGAGTGGGTTACAGGTAGATAAGACATTGATCCCTGAAGCCCTCGGCCAGCGGCTGGCCTCTGGCTGCAAGTAGCCTCCCCCATTTATTCTAGAGTGTTCTCACCATCTGTGCCTGCCATAATGCTGGAAGGCAGGGCAGGAGGGAGGGGAAAATGTGAGGAAGCTGTGGGACTCTGGTCCTTCCTCACCTACCACCAGAGGCCACTGCACCCTCCATTCATTCATTCATCCATCCATCCATTCACTCATTCACCTAAAATGTATTAGGCACCTACCATGTACCAAGCACATTCCAGCATGTCAGCTACAAACTCTTCTGCCAGGGGAAGGGCACCCTCTGCCACTAAGAAGCTGTCTAATTGTGGGCCTCGGATCTCCATCCATAAACTAGGGGGACTGAACAGAAGCTGGTCAAGGTCCCCGTTAACTCTGCCGTGCTCAATTGCGATGGAGAGATGTTATGGAGTATCAGCCCTCTTCTCCATCCCATGTTCGCTCTCCTCTCCACCTTCCTTCAAGCCACTGGGCCTTTCCCTGATCATTGCCCCCAGGGAAAGGACAAACAAATCGCCCTGGAGCCTCTTCCTGCCCCTCTAGAATCAGAAGCTTGCCTCCTTAAGGCACTGAGAGAACTCTGGGGTTTACCTGAATGACTGAGGGGTAAGGATGCCCTCCTGCCTTTCTAAATAATATTCCCACATCCACCCTACCCCCGTGCCCCGGGCCGAGGAGGGAGAAGAAGGACACACCTGAAAGGGCCAGACGGTGGGAATAGGACTGCGCCGGCAGCAACCTCATGGATGGTGGCTAAGGACAGACAGGAGTGGTGACAGCCCAGTGTCACCCACATGGGCATTGGTGTCAAGGACCAGATGGGCTGCCCCTCTCTGACCCCATGCCCATAACATTTCAGGAGCCTGGGACTCCTCACTCGAGCAAGGGCTACGAAAGTCCCACGCAAATGGGGGGCTAGGGGAGGGAGAGGTTGGCTGAGCACTTAAGTCCTTCCAGCCTCAGAGTTTGGGGTCATGGGTGGGATGGGGCCCTACAGGGTCTGCTAGAAAAAAGCTGGGGGAGTGGAACATGCCAGAGGATCTCCTGCAGTCAGGCTCACCAGCCAGCCAACTCCCCAGAGAGTTCTCTCCCAGGCAAGAGCAGCCTGGCTGCATTTTCACCGAGGTTCTAGGCACAAGTCCCCCACCCCCGCCACAGTATTCCTCATGTTAGACCCCTCCCCACTCCCACCAGGACTCAGTCATCCCAACTGAGCCCTGTGTCTTGGCAGCCCCAGTGCCAACCTGCTGTCTCCACGAGCAAGAGCCACGCCTTGCCAACAGCCTGCCAGTCAGCCGGCGCAGGCTTCCCATGGGTGCCATGACCTTAGCCACCCACCTCGTCCCACTGATGAGAGTCTGAGCCTTGCTTTCTAGATCTGCCCCTCGGTCCTGCCCAGGCTGCTCCTCCCATCGTCACCTCTTCTGCCCCTCACCACCCCGGCCCTAATTTCACCCAAAGCGTATCGGGCAACCCATGATCCTGTCCAGGGAGCCCAGCCAAGCCCCCCAGGGGCTGCCCCTCCTCTCTCCGGACCTTATTGTGTAGCTCTAACTATCTAACAAGTGCAGTGTAATTACATCCCCCCCCCCAACCCCTTCCAAGCTGCCTGCCTAGCAGCTACCAGGGAATTATGCGCTACTTAAGGGGAAAGCGTCGCTAATAGAAAACAGTAGATGAACAAGAGCTGTTGCGGGCACCTCACTTCCTTTCCTTAATTTACAACAAACCTCTGTTTATTGAGCCAGTAACATATTTGAACACTGACTCATAAGAGGCCCTTCTCGCAGACACTGTATACGTGGCAAATAATTCCCCGGGACACTTAAGCCGCAGGCCAGACTGCACGCAGCTGCGGGTGTGCCCGGCCCAGAGGATCCGCCCTGGAGCAGGGACTCCACTCCCCACCCACAGGCCACTCCAGAAGGCCCGCTGTTTCCCCGCTGGTGTAGGGAAGCAGGAGCAGGGGGTGCACCTGCCGTTTCTGTGGGACCATCTCCTTGCTAATGTTTCTGTGCCTGCTCTCTCCTTCCTTCCTCTACCAACTCTGTGAAGAAAGCCAGGCAGATGCTATCGTGTCCATTTTACAGACGGGAAAACAGAGGCCCAGAAAGCAGAAAGTGAGAGTGGCTCCAGTTCACATAGGTTTCCGTTCATCATCTGTTCCATGCCCCCAGGAGGACAGCCATAGCTCCCTTCTCCAGACAGGACAGGGAGAAAAGCTCCCTTCTCCTGACAGGACAGCTGTGCCCCTCGCACTCCCTGCAGCTGGCAGGAGATGTAGCAGGGTGTCCGTGGCTGGTCTCGAGAGAGACAACTGGCCATTAACAGTGAAGATGCAGAGACAAAAGGCATCTGATTGGTGTTAGAGTGAGTTATGACAGATAGGATTAGAAACCAGCTTCTCTCCACTGCTTTTGGTCTTCAAAGCCCTTGAAAAACAGATGGTAATTAAACCTCATTACGAGGGTAAAAGGACACCGTCCTCCCCAGCCCCACCCCCTCTACACACACACACACACACACACACACACACAGCTCTCCAGAGGAGAAACTAAAGGCTCCCAAGGTTGTCCCATGTTCAGGGATATGACTATGGGGCCCAGGCTAGCCCAAGGAGTGGACTTGTTCACAGGTGCCTCCCAAAGTCAGCCCCAGTCACCCCCAAGCCACAGCATCCCAGGGAGGCAACAGGATGAAGCAGAAAGAGTGTGGAACCAGAGTTCAAAGTCACTTGCTAACTTCATGACCTGGGTGAATTGTTTAAACTCTCTGAGCTTCAGTTTCCTCAACTCTAGAATGGAAAGCTTAGCAATCATACAGGTTTTTTTGAGGATTAGGTGACATATTAGACATTTGACCCAGTGCCGGGCACACAGTAGGTGCTTAATAATTGTTCAACTGCGTCTCCTTCCTCATCACTCTCCCTTCCTTTGCTAGCTCGTTATCTCCAGATAGTTCCCCACCCCAAAGTCAAGCTCCCCAGAAACAGACCCTGATGTTTGCAGCCAGGATTCACATGGGAGTGACTTCCTAAGGAAGTGCTCCCCGGAAGAAGCTATAAAGGAGAGGGAGCATGAATGGGGCTTCAGGCCAAGTCCCAGGAAGGTAACCTCAGCAGATGCCTCCGAGCTCGGTTACACATCCGAGTTCTCCTGATGGGGAGACCAGGAGCCAGAACGTACACTCCTGTATCCCAGGTCACAGACAGAACCAGGGCGGGGGGACAGTTCCCAGGCAGCTTCCGGACCCCAGGGTATCCTCCTCAGGGGCAAGTGTTGAAAGTAAAGCTCACTGGAGCCAGGAAGAGATTCACAGAAGGGTTCACAGGAGGGGATCTGAAGGGATGTGGGCAGAGAGAGCCCCAGCTCCTATTCGGTTCCAACCTGCCGGATGGCTCGAGACCTGTGTCACAGAGCGTATCAGGATGAGCAAGCCTGATCCTCAGCATTCAGAGAGCACCTTGTCAAGTGTTGGTAAAACACCCACACAGACACTCTCTAATCCTCTCCCAGCAGCCCTTCCGTGAAATAGGGCAGAGAGCATTGTCTTCTTTTACAAAGAAAGTGGGGTCCAGAGATGCATGATGAATCAGCCCTGGTCACAAAGCTAATTAGTAGCAATCTAAATCCAGGCTTCTGCCCTCCCAGCGCCGGCCTCCTTCCAAAAATAGTATTCAAACACACGCACGCATACACACCATATGTTGATTGTCTATGTGAGATTTTGGCCGCTTTGCAGAAGCAAGGTGCAGGTTGAAGATTTGGAGGAAAAAAGGACAGTAGTCGAGGGCCAGAGGGAAGGGTCCTTCCCTGCAGGACACACAATTCTCGAGTTAGGTTAACAAGCTCCTTTGTGTGGGGTGGAAGTAATCCTGGAGAGAATGAATCCATTGGTTTGCTCTCCTCCCAACTTCAGGACACTGTGGGAAGATGAGCTTGGTGGGAAAGGAGAGAATGGGTAGCCTTCCTGGACGCTATGGACTGTGTACAAAACCTGTGGCATTCATCGCTTTATTAATGGTCTTTTTTATTACTGAAGTATAGTTGATTCACAATGTTGTGGTAGTTTCTGGTGTACAGCAAAGTGATTCAGTTTTATACCATATATTCAGTTATATATATGTGTGCGTGTGTGTGTGTGTGTGTGTGTGTTTATTTTTCCAGATTTTTTCCATTATAGGTCATTACAAAATATTGGCTATAGTTCCCTGTGCTATACATTAGGTCCGTGTTTATCTATTTTATACATAGTAGTGTGTGTCTGTCAATCCCAAACTTCTAATTCATCCCTCCCCGGCTTTCCCCTTTGGTAGCCTTAAGTTTGTTTTCTATGTCTGTGAGTCTATGTCTGTTTTGTAAATAAGTTCATTTGTATCATTTTTTTTAGACTCCACATATAAGTGATATCATATATTTGTCTTTCTCTGTCTGACTTACTCCACTTATAATAATCTCTAGGTCCATCCACGTTGCTGTAAATGACATCACATCATTCTTTTTTACAGTAACAATTTTTTCCTCCACTTGACCATCAGCTCCTCAAAGGCAGCATGCCTGCTCCTTCCTGGCTGTGTCCCCCTGGCACATAGAGGCACTCAGTCACCGTGCCTGGAAAGAATCAATGAGCACGTGGCATTTGGGAGGAGGGCTTTGGCGGGGGTGGGGTGTGGTGCTCAGAAAACAGGGGGCTTATGTCAACAAGTGTGAGAGGTCAAGACGGTGTCAAAGAGAGAGGAGAGACCCTAATAGGTTAGGAGAGGGACTCCAAGGAAAGTAGGAATGTTCCAAAGGCATCCTTCCTTGGCTGCCACAAGATCCTCCCTGTGAGCAGTTCCCTCCAAACAGCTTTCACACGTGCCAGTCCATTTATGATCTCAGAACCCTCTGTGCCCCAGTAAATATGAGAACTTTCCCAACAGCTCCTACCTCTGTGGAGGCTCTCCAGACATCCCCCCCTGACCCACTGGAGCTCATAAAGCTGAAGGAAGGGAAGGGAAGAAGGGATGGACGTGGTGATCCCCCTCCAAGGCGGGGCCCCTGGAGAGCAACTGCCCAGCTCGTCAGCCTGGATCCCTTCCCTCAGTGCTTTGGCTTCAGTATCTGGGAGAACAGGCCAAGAGAGAGTGACAGGGTGGCAGGAAATGGGGCCTGAACTCCTGCCCCAATTTAAAGAAAAGAGAGGAGGAAAGAAGTCTGCTTCCAGATGGGGTTGTTTATTCTCCCTCTGAGCTGGGGGAGCAGAGCCTCAGGGAGAACAGACCCGTGGAGGGGGTGCTGGGACGGGTCTCCCTGCAAGCATTCCGCTGTCAGCCTGGGATGCTGGACCTTCCTCTTAGCCTCGCGGGCACCCATCTTTGCTCTGGCGATGCAAACTAAACCGCCTGGCTCCACCATGGTAGCAAGTCCAGCAAAAGCTGCTCTGTCCTCTAGGGCAAGGGGCCGAGAGATGCTGCCTCTCAAACGGGGCTTCCCTTCACCCCAAATTCCCTGCAAAGAGGTGCCAGCGCAGGGCGGGTGCCGGGCAGGAATGTCAGTTCCAGCTGGAAAGCGCTCTGGAGATGACCCGGAGCAGCCCGCCTCCCCCGGCCCCATTTCACTGGGGAGGAAACAGAGGCCAGCAGAGGGGCACCCTACTTCTCACAGTCACTTTCCCTCCTACGTGCAGCCAAGGGGGTGCGAGGGTCACAGGCGGATCCAGGCAGAGCGGGGTGTTGGGGACACGGGGGTGGTGATGCAGTGCTCCTGCCAGCACCTCCTACCCAGTACCTATCACAGGCCCCATCTAATCTCTGGCACACAAGTCTTTGTTGTTAGTGTGGCAAAGACCTCGAGTTTTTCCAAGATGTGCTTTCCTTAGTGCTTGGGGACTACAGGGAGAAACGGTAAGGAGACAGACCTTTTCCTCCTGATGCCAAAAAATCCAAGCTGGAAAACAACGGCCAGGAGAGGGCGGGATAAAGGGCCAGGCTTCGGAGGGCCATGGTTGTCCTTGTGGATGGCTGGCCACTGCCACTCAAAGCCCAGCTCTCAACATCTTGCCCCCATGGCTGTGGGACCACAGAGAGCCCAGCTGGAAGGCTACTCAGCCTGAGCCCTCCTGGGTCCTCCCAGCAGCATCTTCAGCAGGCTGAGGGATTTAAGGAGCCCACGCTGCACACAGGTTCTCCACAAACATCTCCCTAACTTCCAGATAGCATCTCAGAGCCTCAGAACTGTCACCTGAGGACTAAGACCACGGTCCCAATTCCCCAGACTCTGTACCGCCTGCATGGTCATTATTTGGGTTCCTCCTTTCTGCTCCCCCATGAAGGTTAGCGGTAAACCCCTCAGAAGAAAAGGGCCTGTGTGCCTAGACCCAGAGTCAACAAGGAGGTGAGGCAGTCAAGGTGGCCCATGGGACAGGGAGGAGAGCTCCAGGAGAGGAAAGGGAGATGGCCGGGGGCCAAGAAATATCCCCAAGGCCACCTCTCAGGACTACGGTCTCCCTCTGCATTATCTCCTCTACCAAAGTGGAGGGAGTGGTTCCTGGAGGGAGAGAAAGGACCAGAGGGATATTTTTTAAGCATCTTCTGTCCATTTTTCTTGAACAAGGCTTAGGGGATGGGTGAGGGACATATCTGGGTAGGTAGATAGGAATATCCATCAGAGCTCTCAGAATTCCCTGGGGCACTGGGAAGGGTGGGGTGTAGTTTGAAAATGTATATTCAAGGGCATAATAATTTCATATTTTAAAAGAAAATTAAATGCCTGTCATTTTCATAATGCAAACTGTGGAAAAGAAAATCCAACAACATGCTTTTGATTGCTGGATCCGGGCATCAAATTGTGCCATGATTCTCCGCGGGATGGGAGGACCAGCCCTGTGGTGGAGCAGAGCAAGATCCCCAGGGGAAGGAGCGAGATTTTCATGCTCATCAGATTTGGACCTGGGTTTTCAAGTTTGAGAATGGTGGCACTGCATCAGGACCTTCACGGGGACTGTTTCGTCTGGTTGGCTCCTTGTGGCCAAGGATGAGATTCAGCACATTCCCAAACCTCCCGCTCAAAGGAAAACCCAGGGCTAATGGGGAACCACACATTCCCAGTGCCCACCACAGACAGGGGCCTGGGATCTGAATTAATTTTAACAAGTAATCCATAGGATTCTTAAATCAAGCTGGATTAAAGATGTTAAAAAAATAAAAGAAAATTGAAATTGTATCAAGCATCTTTTCCGACCATAACGTTATGAGACTAGATATCAATTATGGGAAAAAACTATAAAAAAATACAAACACATAGAGGCTAAACAATACACTACTAAACAACTAAGATATCAAAGAGGAAATCAAAAAATACCTAGAAACAAATGACAATGAAAACCCAACAACCCAAAACCAATGGGATGCAGCAAAAGGAGTTCTGAGAGGTAAGTTTATAGCAATACAATCCTACCTCAGGGAACAAGAAAAATCTCAAATAAACAACCGAAACTTACTCCTAAACCAATTAGAGAAACAAGAACCAAAAACCCCGCAGTTAGCAGAAGGAAAGAAATCATAAAGATTAGATCAAAAATAAATGAAAAAGAAATGAAGGAAACAATAACAAAGATCAATAAAGCTAAAAGTTGGTTCTTTGAGAAGACAAACAAAATCGATAAACCATTAGCCAGACTCATCAGGATAAAAATGGAGAAGACTCAAATCAACAGAATTAGAAATGAAAAAGGAGATGTAATGACTGACATGGCAGAAATACAAAAGATCATGAGAGACTTCTACAAGCAACTATATGCCAATAAAATGGACAACCTGGAAGAAATGGACAAATTCTTAGAAAAGTACAACCTTCCAAGACTGAACCAGGAAGAAAAAGAAAACATGAACAGACCAATTACAAGCACTGAAATTGAAACTGTGATTAAAAATCTTCCAACAAAAAAAAAGTCCAGGACCAGATGGCTTTCACAGGACAATTCTATTAAACATTTAGAGAAATGCTAACACCTATCCTTCTCAAACTCTTCCAAAATATAGCAGAGGGAGGAACACTCCCAAACTCATTCTATGAGGCCACCATCACCTTGATACCAAAACCAGACAAAGATGTCACAAAGAAAGAAAACTACAATCTAATATCACTGATGAACATAGATGCAGAAATCCTCAACAGAATTCTAGCAAACAGAATCCAACAGCACATTAAAAGGATCATACATCATGGTCAAGTGGGGTTTATCCCAGGAATGCAAGGATTCTTCAATATACGCAAATCAATCTATGTGATACACCATATTAACAAATTGAAGGATAAAAACCATATGATCATCTCAATAGATGCAGAAAAAGCTTTTGACAAAATTCAACACCCATTTATGATAAAAACTCTCCAGAAAGTGGGCATAGAGGGAAACTACCTCAACATAATAAAAGCCATATACGACAAGCCCACAGCAAACATCATTCTCAATGGTGAAAAACTGAAAGCATTTCCTCTAAAATCAGGAACAAGACAAGGGTGCCCACTCTCACCACTATTATTCAACCTAATTTTGGAAGTTTTAGCCATGGCAATGAGAGAAGAAAAAGAAATAAAAGGAATTCAAATTGGAAAAGAAGAAGTAAAACTGTCACTGTTTGTAGATGACATGATATTATACATAGAGAACAATAAAGATGCCACCAGAAAACTACCAGAGGTAATCAATGAATTTGGTAAAGTAGCAGGATACAAAATTAATGCACAGAAATCTCTTACAATCCTATACACTAACAATGAAAACTCAGAAAGGGAAATTAAGGAAACACTCCCATTTACCACTGCAACAAAAAGAAAAAAATACCTAGGAATAAACCTACCTAAGGAGACAAAATACCTGTATGCAAAAACTATGACACTGATGAAAGAAATCAAAGACGATACAAACAGATGGAAAGATATATCATGTTCTTGGATTGGAAGAGTCAACACTATGAAAATGACTATACTACCCAAAGCAATCTACAGATTCAGTGCAATCCCTATCAAAATTCCAATGGCATATTTCACAGAACTAGGACAAAAATTTTTACAATTTGTATGGAAACACAAAAGACCCCGAATAGCAAAAGCAATCTTGAGAAAGAAAAATGGAGCTAGAGGAATCAGTCTCCCTGACTTCAGACTATACTACAAAGTGACAGTAATCAACACAATATGGTACTGGCACAAAAACAGAAATATAGATCAATGGAACAGGATAGAAAGCCCAGAGATAAACCCACACACATAAGGTCACCTTATCTTTGACAAAGCAGGCAAAAATACACAATGGAGAAAAGACAGCCTCTTCAATAAGTGGTGCAGGGAAAACTGGACAGCTGTAAAAGAATGAAGTTAGAACACTTCCTAACATCCTACACAAAAATAAACTCAAAGTGGATCAAATACCTAAATGTAAGGCTAGACACTATAAAACTCTTAGAGGAAAACATAGGCAGAACACTCTATGACATAAATCACAGAAAGATCCTTTTCGACCCACCTCCTACAGTAATGGAAATAAAATCAAAAATAAACAAATGCGACCTAATGAAACTTAAAAGCTTTTGCACAGCAAAGGAAACCCTAAACAAGACGAAAAGAGAACCCTCAGAATGGGAGAAAATATTCATAAACGAAGCAACTGGTAAAGGATTAATATCCAAAATTTACAAGCAGCTCATGCAGCTCAATATCAAAAAAACAAACAACCCAATCCAAAAATGGGCAGAAGACATAAATAGACATTTCCCCAACGTAGACATACAGATTGCCAACAAACACATGAAAATATGCTCAACATCACTAATCATTAGAGAAATGCAAATCAAAACCACAATAGGGTATCACCTCACACCGGTCAGAATGGCCATCATCAAAAAATCTACAAACAATAAATGCTGGAGAGGGTGTGGAGAAAAGGGAACCCTCCTGCACTGTTGGTGGGAATGTAAATTGACACAGCCACTATGGAGAACAGTATGGAGGTTCCTTAAAATACTAAAAATAGAACTACCATATGACCCAGCAATCCCACTACTGGGCATATACCCTGAGAAAACCATAATTCAAAAAGAGTCATGTACCAAGATGTTCATTGCAGCTCTATTTACATTAGCCAGGACATGGAAGCAACCTAAATATCCATCGACTGATGAATGGATAAAGAAGATGTGGCACATGTATAAAATGGAATATTACTCAGCCATAAAAAGGGACGAAATTGAGTTATTTGTAATGAGGTGGATGGACCTAGAGTCTTTCATACAGAGTGAAGTAAGTCAGAAAGAGAAAAGCAAATACCGTATGCTAATGCACAATTACAGAATCTAAAAAAAATGGTGCTGATGAACCTAGTGGCAGGGCAGGAATAAAGACGCAGACGTAGAGAACAGACTTGAGGACACAGTGGGGGAAGGGGAAGCCAGGATGAAGTGAGAGCCTAGAATGGACATATATACACAACCAAATGTAAAATGGATGGCTAGTGGGAAGCTGCTGCATAGCACAGGGAGGTCAGCTGGATGCTTTATGACCACCTAGAGGGATGGGATAGGGAAGGTTGGAGGGAGGCTCAAGAGGGAGGGGATATGGGAATATATGTATACATATAGCTGATTCACTTTGTTGTACAGCAGAAACTAACACAACATTGTCAAGTAATTATATTCCAATAAAGATATAAAAAAAAAATCTCTGCTCCACTTGGAGATTTTTCCAATGCATGGAGTGAAGTACAGAGCCATATCTGTCTTTTCCCCAAAATGGTTATTCTGTTGTCCCAATATCCTTTAACTAAACTTCATCTCTACCATATTGATTTGAGATGTCACCTGTATCATTTACTAATTTCTTATGTATGTTCTGAGCTATCTTGGGACTGTTCTGTTTCGTTGGTCTGTATATCTCTTCCAGTGCCACATGGTTTTCATTACTGAAGCTGTGGAGTATTTTCAAATTCTCTGGTAGGGCTAGTCTCTTATTGTTCTTTTTTTTTTAAGTTATTTCTCAGGTTTTTTTGTTTATTGATTTTTCTATATAAACTTTAGAACACCTTGTCTAGTTTCAGGGGGAAAGAAAAATTTGCTGGTATATTATTGGGATTGTATTAAACATATAAATGAACCTAGGAACTATTGACCTTTTCATGATATCGAATGTTCACGTCCAAGAGCATGGCAGGGGCTGGGGTGAGGAGAGAGAATGAGTTCCAGCTGCAGGGTCTTGAGGCAGGTGTGTGACAGGTAATAAGTGTGGTGAGGGTCAAGTCTGAATTTACCGTGTTCCCCCAGCCATTCCTGCTGTGATAGTTTTGGAGCCAAAGTTCACCCCCATTGTTCCTAGTTCACTCCTATTACCTGAGATTTTATGAGAGGACATAAGAGGTACTGAAGAACTTTAGCAGGACACGACAAACATGTGATCTAATTTCAATCATCTCCTGAATATCCAATTTAGGATTTCTCAAGTGTCACTGTGGGGAGGAAAAACACAGGAAGACAAGTTACAAGATGAGTGGGTGCTTCCTACCTACTAAGACTGGGGAGTGGGCTTTACAAGGAGGGATAGGTTTCCAGACACCCCAGAGCATGCAGCTGGGTTCAACAGCTTGCAACTGCTTAATACAGGGGCTGGGGTCTTATGGCACTGACACCAAAGGGAACGTGCAATATGGGTTTTAAGTTTTCAAGTTTAGAGAGAAGAGCCTTCATGGATAGTAGAGCAGGGCCTCAGCAAGACATTGAGATCCATGAAATTGCCCCTTGTCTTTCAGGTAGGCCCTTCCCTCCATCCATCTGAGCCTTCCTGCAGACATATGAACCTCCCGCTGGTGTTGGACAGGTCATATTCCAGCCACACCAAACAACACAGGATGCTCAGAGGCAGCAATGGATCTCACCTCTCTGTGCCTCTGCACACGCTGTTTTTTCTCCTGGGTTACCCTTTTCCCCTTGGCTGCCTAGCATCTCTTGTCCATTCTTCCAGACTCAGCTCAAGCAACCCGCCACCTCCATGAGGCCACCCTGACCCTTTCCTGTACACCAACAGTCATTAATGCTCTGCTACCCTCCTGGGAGTGCTATGTGCTCTGTACATCCTCTACTTGCTACGCCCAGTGGTATGCTTCCAAGAAGTCCTCCCCATTAGACCCTGAGCTTCTCCAGGGTGAGGACTCCCTTCACATTTCAGTGCTGGACACATAGAAAACATACAATATCTGTTTGTGAAAATGGACAAGCTAACAAGGCAATAAGCAGGAGGCCCCGGGTTCAAATCCCAAACCTCCACCACCACCACCTACCACAACTAAGTGACCTTGGGCAAGGTATTAAACCTCTGTTAACCTCAGTTTCCATGCCTGTAAAATGGAGCAAATAATAACACCTTCTCATAGGGTTGTTATTAGGTTTAAGGAAGATAACCCACGTAAAATGCCTGAAAGGAACATAACTAAAACTAGCCACTATCATTGCCGTTAATGAGATTTTAGTAAACGAGGTTTGAAGCTTGAGTTTAGTATGAAACAAGAGGATCCAGGGCCGGGCTCGGGGTCGCATTTCCTGTAGAAGAGCTCTTTCCACCTCTTCCAATAAATGTTCCTGCTGCAGCTGAGGCCGGAGTCGGTGTGCCGGGCCCCGCCAATGCAGATGGACTCAGAGTTTCCCGGGTTGAGTGTCCTTTGGAGCGGCTGCCACAGTGACAGAGAGCTCCTGAGCTCACCACAAAGGCTGGGTTGGCGTCCCGGTGACACGCGGGACCCAGCAGGGCAGAAGCACAATTATAGCTCCATGGGCCTTCCGGAGCATTCAACAGAAATGCTTGCTGAACAGCAAATCCCAACTTTACATGCAGTCCCATTGGAAAACCGCTGACAAAGGCCCGGTTATGTAACTGAGATGGCAAATAATTAGCGCAAATGCTCCCCAGCAGAGCAGAAGAAACACCCTCTAAGGCCCGAGTCATTCTCCAGAAGGAGACTGCAGAGAAAGTGGCTTGCCTGGCCCAAGTATTCGGAAAGGGCTTTCCTCCCGAGAACAGACTTAATTGAAAACCTTTGGAGGACACCCTGCCGAACCGAAGGCCTGGGGATCTACCCGGGGTGGGTGGGGGAGAAGGGGTGACAAGTCTTTCTTCACTTCCTGAGAAGGTGTGGGGAGAGGACAGGGGACAGGAGTTTATGGGCACCAGGCACCCACACACAGAAAGGGGACGCCCGTGCTGCTGACCGGCCCATCGGGCACTTTTTAAGACAGGTCCTCCTTGGGCTCCCCGTGGTCAGCACATAGCTGGCTCTGGATAAATGGGATAGAATGAATATATTTTTCCTGCATCTCAGGCTCCAGGCCCTCAGGGATTTCCAGAGGACTAGGGGAAGATGTGGGTCATCAGGGCGGAGGGGAGGGTGGCAGGCAGACCGCCTCCCCCTACAAGGTCCCACCTGCCTCCTTGACTTAGTCACCACCCCTGGCTTCCTTTGTCTGAATCCAGGAGATGTGTTTCTTCCAGCTAAGGGTTAACCCCCAGCTCTCAGCCATGTGGAGTGAGTTCCCGCACAGATTATAAATCGGTGAGGACTTCATAAAAAGCTGCTGAATAAATAGGCTATGCTTTAAAGGCCCTTAAATGTGAATTTAATTTTATACTGCAATTCGCATTTGGAAATTTGCTAATTGCCAATCCGTGCATGTGTACAGGTGGCTGCCCTGAGTGGATGCGTGTGTAGACATGATACAGCCTCAGCGCAAACTTCAGAGGCTTAACCGTGCACACGAGCCCCCATCCCCACCCTACCGCATTATTCATGCTGTCTTTGGCAATGCTTTCTGAGCGTTTGACTTTGAACCCAGCCCGGAGACGAATCAAGGCCTTCAGAGTTACCCCCGGTCTGCTCCTGATGCCATCAGCCCATGTAAGCCACGGGCAAAGGAGACCTCACTAAAAGGCCAGGCCCTCTCAGCTTCCACAGGCTGGATTGGTTGGGATTCAGGCTCTGACCTTCTTCAGAGCAAACTTCATGGACAGTGCCAACTGCTCGACACAGCCTCTGACGCATTTCCACCAGGCACAGCGCAAAGAACAGCGACCCAGGCTCCCAGGCTACAGTTCCTATCCCAGCCCGGTCGCTCATGGGCTGAGAGATCCCCACCCCATCATTTAACCTCTCTGGCCATCAAGCTTCTCTCAGAGAATCCAGATGAAAACCACTGCCAGCCTACTTCACAGTCCTGAGACGATGAAACAAGATCACGGCTGTGAAATAGCACTTTGGAAACACAAAGCTACATGTCTGCACCTCGGGTAACGACTGCAGCTTCAAGACAGCGCCCCGAAGCCCCGTGCTCAGAGGGCCCATAACCCCAGGCCAGGCTCAGTCTGTCCCCAACAAGGGTCTCTGCTTATGGTCAGGTGGAGCAACATGGTGACGGGGAAGGTGTCCTTGCCTGATGTCAGAAGCCCAGGGTGCCAGCCAGCCTGGCCACCCAGCACTTGCCTAGACCCCAATTTCTCGCACTGTAAAATGAAAGTCAGACCATCTGGCCTCAAAGGCCCCTCCCAGATCTCTGTGCTAAAGACACATGGAACCAGACCAGTATTTGCCTGGACACTTTTTCTAATGGTGTCAGAAGTTTATTTGGGGATTTGCAGAGCCAGCGAGCCCAGTCCCGAGCCAGGTGGTCAAGATGACCCAAGAGGAGCATCAGGCAAGGCACCTGGCTCCAGGGGCTAAAAGTCAAGTTAGAACACAGGACACATGGGGCACATCATTCACAGTACCGGAGACTTCTCTGCACTCATAAAAATTTGCTGAGCGCTTCCATCGGGCCAGGTACTCTGTTACACACTTTACTTACGTGGTCTTGTTGCATCTTCCACAATCCCACGATGGAAATTCTATGACCTCCATTTTTATGAATCAGACAACAGAAGGTTAGATGCAAAGCAACTTGCCCAAGTTCACACAGCTGTTAAGGGACAGAGCCAGAAAATGCACATCCTGCTTCTCTCCAAAGTCTATGGTCCTGAGCACAAGGCACTTGCCGGCTGGGCTTGGCAAAGAAGGCTTTGTGGAAGAGGAATGTCGTTGTTTATTTGTTCATTGATTTATACCCCTCACCCTATGTAACTCCAAAAAGCTTTAAAGTTGTGTTTGTAATAAAGGTGTGCAATAATTGTAAAAGATCAAACCCCAGAGAGTAGAAAGAGAAGATGATTGTATCTGACATTTGAACTAAAATGTTCTATTTAATCATGTGTTCATTCACTCATCTCTCCATTCTATGAGCATTTATTGAGTATCTCGTAAGGTCCAGATCCGGATCCTGTGCAGGGCGTACTGAGCTGAAGGACACACTCTCTGACCTCAAGGAACTTAAAGGTGATGTGTGTGTGTGTGTGTGTGTGTGTGTGTGTGTGTGTGTGTGCGCGCACGCGCGTGTTGAGAGAAAGGAAATGAGACAGTCAGCCTGATAATGTTCTGTAGAAGGAAAGCACGAACACCAGGAACACTGAAGTCAGCCTCTTTCCCAGACTTGGGGAGTCAGAGAAGTTTTCCTAGAAGGATGTGTAAGAAAGGTTGGCTAGTCCAAGTATTTCAGACATTAGAGCTCCTAAGCACACAATTTAGTTGAGTTTTCTGGCAACCAAAGCAGAAAGGGGAACTACGATCCGTTCCACAGTAGTCTAACATCAAGGGAGCCTTTATTTCCCTGTACTCAAGTCTAAGGTCACATGTATCCATATTTCAGGGACATGGCCTATAATGGGCAGTGTCTTCCAGAATGGGTCTGCAGACAGTGCAAACCTTGATCAAGTGGCCGTGACTTACAGCAATCTCCCAAGAGAGCCTAGAGTAGGATGCTGGAATGTCACCCAGTGCACAGAGTTAAACAGGGAATCAAACTAATGCAGTGCCCCTATGTGGCTTTCCAGTTCCCAAACTTGGTGCTGCAATTGAGCAGAAGAATGTAGGAGTAGGCAGTGAGAAAACCAGGAAAGGAGAAGGGAACCTATTTTTTAAGAGCCTGCTACGTACCAGCCCCTGCACTAGGCATTTCGTCCAATACCTCCAACTCTTCAAAGTGGCTTCCCAAGGTCACAACGCTAGAGCTTACTGTTGAAGTCCTGGAAATTGAGCTGGCCCGGGTTGAGACAGCCCATCTTCTCAAGTTGGCCACCCACAGCTCTTACCCACTCTGCTCATTCTAGATTGCCTGACACCTGGTCCAAACCACTCACCTGATGGAAGAGGAAACTGGGGCTGACAGATGCAAGTGACCTAGACCAGGAGGAGGACCGCTTGCCTGACTCCCTTACACATTTTCCTCCCAGCCTGGCTCATCCTGGTAGATCAGCTAGGCTAGAGCCCCCACTAACTGCTACTTCTCAGTGGTGAGGAACTTTTTAGGACCCCTTTGCCCTTTGCCTGCCCTCCATCTCAAAGGCATGGCCACTTCTTACAGCTCTGAGGGCCAGACACAGAATTCTCCAAAGAAAGAACACATCCAGGACTCTATCCAAAGGAATGCAGTGTCCCAAAATCCCATCCATCTTTTATTAGGAGACAATATCCACCCAGCGCAAGGAAGCCAAGAAAAGTGAAAGGGGAAATCCTTCCACCAGCCTGCTCTGTGGAGGCTTCTCTCTTCCCATGCACACTTCCTCTGATTTCTCTCTGAGTTCATGTGCAAATAGCTAATGACATTTTTAAAAGGCAAATGAGGGACTTAGCTAAATTCCTCACTAGTTGCAAATTATCACAGGAAGAATACCTTCATGGGGGCCGTGGAGGGAAATGGCCCTGGGCGGGAAGGCAGGCAGACAGACAGCAGGACCCACCGGCTGAGTGGGCTTCCTCCCAGCCACTGCTAAGACAAATCGTGGTCCCCGTGGTCACCTGAGACCACAGGAAGCTGCATGGATGGAGGGCCAAGCCAAAGAGGCAGCGTTCATACAGTCGGGTCATTTCTCTGTCCACTTCCTGTGATTTGCTAGTCAGTCAGCTTCCCACGAAGGAACTCAGGGTTTGGTTCAGAGAACCGTATAAGAGGAAAAAATTCCACCCACCCTCCGTGTTCTGCCAACAAGCAACTTCTACATGTGCGCATATACATATATACCCACTTGTGTACACATATCCCAGGGGCCCTCACTGCAGAACGAGAGCATCAGAAAGAGAAAACCTGTGTGACCCCGCAGTCATGAAACCGACAGAGCTGATCCACTGAGCTCCACGAAGCATCCTTTTAAGTACAAGATCGTCAGCAAATTTAGAAAACTTAAGACCCAGGGCTGGCCATTCCTGGTCCCTCCCTTTTCCTTTGTCTTCAAAAGTCAGCATCTTAACACATATATATGGAATCTAAAAAAAAAAAAAAAAAAAAAAAGTGGTTCTGAAGAACCTAGGGGCAGGACAGGAATAAAGACACAGACATAGAGAATGGACTTGAGGACACGGGGAGGGGGAAGGGTTAGCTGGGACGAAGTGAGAGAGTGGCATGGACATATATACACTACCAAACATAAAATAGATAGCTAGTGGGAGGCAGCCGCATAGCACAGGGAGATCAGCTCGGTGCTTTGTGCCCACCTAGAGGGGTGGAATGGGGGGATGGGAGGGAGACGCAAGAGGGAGGAGATATGGGGATATATGTTTATGTATAGCTGATTCACTTTGTTATAAAGCAGAAACTAACACACCCTTATAAAGCAATTATACTCCAATAAAGATGTTAAAAAAAAGTTAGCATCTTTGTGACCCCTGACCAGAGGGAGGTGGAGGAACTTTGGCCTCTGACCCCAGCCCTGGCCACTGACCAATGTTCCTCACTCTCTATCACCATTGGCCAGGAGGATGATTATCCTATAGAGGCCCTCACCCAAATGGACTTTTCATGAAGTTGTGTTTGTCCACCAGAGCACATTGGAATCTTCCCATTTTATGGTTCTCCTGAGATTGTATGTTTCCTCCCCATTTCGAGAGGCAGCTGTTGGTCTCAGTTATAATGGCTTGGTGATTTTCAACAAGCTCCCTGTCCCTTGGCTAATGGCCTTTCTCAATCACATACCTGAACAAGCAAGACTGGGTTTCCCCTTTCCTTATCAGTAGTTCCCACTTAGTAAATAACAACCCCCACCCCTACCCCACTCCCCTTTCCTCCCTCTCTAACCAGCCTCCTCCTTAACACTTCCACTCTCAGGCACGTGCCCTGGGTGGATTTTTCCTTACTAACTTCCCAGCTTATTTACCAAGACACCCGGCCGCAGTGCAGAGCAAGCATGCACTCTTGGTGCAAATTCAGAAAGAGTCTTGTAGAAGCCTGGCTTTTCTGCACTGGAATGTCATTTTTTTTTTCCCCTAGGAGGTTGAGGCTGGGGAAACCAGGACATGAGGTTATTTAAAGGGACAGGATGCAGAAATCCAGATGACAGTCGGCTTCATTATGAGATAAGCTTCCCGCAGAGGAACTCAGCTGAACTTGTTTAAACAGATGTCCGAGTCTCTCTCCGCTACCAAGAAGCTCTCCCCACAGGGTTCCCTTCAACATCCTCCTCAATTCCGACCAGGCTGAGATCCACGGTGCTTTGATGGCTGAACCAAAATTCTCTTTATTCTACCCAACAGAACAGAGTTTGCCGAGCAAATTAATTCTTTTAAATGAGATATCAGGGTACGTATGTAACCACCTAAGAGAAGAAACCAAAGGAGGATCGGACTAGGAAATAGAGTCTGGATTTCTAGCCTCAGCCTTGCTGCTGAGGACACACTGCGTGGCCTGGGATACTAGGTAGTCTCTGGACTTGCTTCAGCAAGGGAAAAGTTGTCCCAGGCTAGCACTCTCTGGGCTTCTGCTTCAATATACTAATTCCAGATTTCTGTTCCTCATTTTTTCTCAGTGTTCCACCTGCACACTCTCCTGGGACCCACTGAAATTCCATATCTACTTTCTTTCAGTCAATCAACAAACACTTGCTGAAGTTCCTCTCTGCCAGGCACTGTAGTAGGTGCTAAGGACATGATGCTAAAAACACAAAAGATGAAGATCCTGCCCTCTTGGAGTTTACATTGTAGTAGAAGGAAGTAGATAATAAATACCCAACACACACTCTGCACACACATGAACATATATGTGTATGTATGGTATAGTGGATCTGAAGGTGATAAGTGTGATAAACTTTGGGAAAGTAAGTGTTCAAGATGAGAAGTCCTGAAGTAGGGGGCAAGGAAGCGTGCCTTGGACAAGGACGATCTCTTTAATTAGCTGACATCTGAGCAGGGAACCTGAAGGAAGGAAGGGAGGGAGGGAGGTGGAACAGCCACTACAAAGACACTAAGGTGGGAGCCAGCCTGGTGTGTTCATAGAACAGCAGGAGGCCAAGGTGGCTGGAGCAGAGTAGGGGCAGGAGGCAACAGTTGGAGAGGACGTGGGAAAGGCAGCCAGACCAGATCCCGGGGACCTCCCAGGCCATTTCAAGGCCTACTTTAGATATTAGACTATATTTGTTAAGCAAGATTCTATAGTTTCGATTTTTTATTCATTTAGA
Source organism: Delphinus delphis (assembly GCF_949987515.2). Classification (NCBI taxonomy): domain Eukaryota; kingdom Metazoa; phylum Chordata; class Mammalia; order Artiodactyla; family Delphinidae; genus Delphinus; species Delphinus delphis. Next base: position 98,710,338 of record NC_082688.1, read on the forward strand.
TGAGTCTACCTTAACTCCCCAGTTAATTCAAATGAGAGGAGCTTGGCCCCCGGTTGTAGAGGGACGCAAGAAAATGCACAGTGAAATCTGAAGAGGCTGAAACTAGGGGGGAAACGGCAATACTTGAACAAACCACAGGAGCAGAGGAGGCTGCCTCACATACTGATGTCCACCTCATAGTTTCTGCTCTCAACTCCACTCCCTGTGGAAGGGAGAGTACCCTACAAAGGGGCTGGACCAGACAATGCGGAGATGCAGACGCAACGATGGCGACAGGGAGGCCAGTTCAGGGACTTTGGGTGGATGGTCCCCCGAGATGCTGCCCAGCTGGATCCAGCCTCTGAGAGAAAGAGCAGCCTGACCTGAAGCAGAAGACCTGGAGGGAGAAAGCCTCACTTCTCCAGGGCCTGCAAATGCTGAACAAAAATGCCTGCACCAGAAGGTGACGAGGGAGCAAGCCAGCCAGGCGGAAGAAGGCTCAAAAGGAAGAGGATGAAAGACAGATTTCCTGGAAGAGAATGATTCCAGGTGTGCGCCAAGCTGAATTCCTAACAGGACACAGCCGTGGGGAGTCAGCGAACCTTGGGGCACAGCCAGGGCCATACCCAGAGCCCACACCTGTGGTCTCAGAGCCCACCTGCCAAAGGTGGAGGCTCTGGAGTCGCTTCAACAGTAAGGGAAGGTGTCTGAGGCCACAGCCCCAGCCTGACAAAGAGGATGAGTGGGTGGGGGTGCGGATGGCAAATTCTCTGGGAGAACAGCCCCCAGGGATAGAAGTCAGAGGTCCTGCAGATGATGAACAGAACCTGAGCGGGTCCCCGGGAGCACCCATCTCCCACCGGAATCAGTCACATGATCAGTTTCAGTTACAGTTATTCAGATGGAGGTGGCAACCCCAGTCCTCCCACTGTCCTGAGCGTATCAAATTTTACGCTGAGGATGTGGATTCCTGAGTCCACATGGAGATGCCCAGGACGGGGCCAGGCTGAGCCGTCCCCCTGATGCGTGGGGAAGAAAGTCCCACCCTGCTCTCTGCCGGGGTCCCCCAGCAGACTCGGGGCGGGTGATGGGGTGGAGTGGAGGAAGTCCCGCCAGCCGACGCCCAAAGAGGAATGCGGCCCCCAGCGCTAGCTCAGCCCCACCTCCACTCGCGGCAGGGGGGGACCCAGCAATCGTAGCTGTTCCCCAGATGGCCCAGGCTTTTTCTAGGCCTGTCCTTCCACAGCTGCCCTGGGCTGGACAGAGAGATGCCTGGGTTTGGGTGAGTTTGAGGGGCTAGCGAGGGGTCATCGCCATCCCCTGGGATGACAGCATCTCTGGACCATTTCCAATCATCAATAAAGTCAAGTCTCCTCCATTTGGGAGAGAAGGTGATTTCAGCAGCCCCCCAGGTAGAAATGCTATAACTGTACTTCTGGGAGGCAGGCCTTTTCATCCTTCATGTCACTGTGGCCTCACACTCACCCAGCTTTCTAACACAGTGAGAATTAAGAGTGATTTCAGGTTACTGGGGCCCCTGAAAGAAAAGGCATTTCATCTCCCACTGAGGATAAAAGTGAAGGATGGACTGGGCCAGTGGTGTTATCCCACAAGGATTTGTTTGGCCAACCAGGCCGGACTCTCGTTTTGAAATGGAGAAGAGTGAGAGCCGCGGCCTGTATTTTAAATTGTCGAGTTCCCGCGTGTGGGTGGGCGGGGGAGGAGAGGAGAGAGGTCAGTCCACCAGGCTCAGGGAAAATTAAGGGGGAGGTTTTCCTGGAAGCCTCTCTTCTGGCTGCAAGAGCTTCAGCACCCTGAATCATGCTCACGGTGGTAACTATGCAAACTCCTCCTACGGGGACGTTAGATGAGAATTAGTCACTTCTGCCTGGCTGGTCCCAGTGGAGGAGGCTCTGTGACCTCTGACTGCCCAGCAGGATCCAGGTCAAAGTGGTGACTAGAGAGCACCCTACCCAGGGAGGGAGGCCAGGGCCGGCTCGGTGGGTGCTCCATGTGGCCGATGGGTATGAACTTTCCAGGAAACACTGTTGTCTGAAAAGAGGAAATGGGGCAAAGCATGAGGGGCGCTACTGTCCGCCATACGCAGAATGAGACCCCAGGCAGCAGTCTGCAGTTCTGCATAAGATGATTGGTGAAAAATTGGAGCAGCCAAGCAGGGTGGTGGTGTTTATTGAAAGAGAGATGAATTCCGCCTCCTTCCAAGTTATTCCGTGCCAGGCTGGTGAGTTCAGAAATAGCCGGCGGTCATAGAATCACAGAATCCTACTGTGGACGGGAACCTTGGAGAGCAGCGTCTCTGACCCTTCCCTTTGTCGACGAGGAAAGTGGGGGCCGGCCAGGTTAAGTGACTTGCCGACAGCTACGCGGGGGCTCTCAGAGCCCCACTGCCCTGCTGGACCTTCTCTGCATTCACGTGTGAACTTCTCCCCTCACACCCCTGGAGCGGCAGCTTCCCTTGCCCTGGACCACAGGTCCTTCTGATGCCTTCCTGCAGACCAGGGAATGGCACCCCCTCCTTAGGGCTCAGGTGGCTACACGGATGGATGAGTTGAGAGCAGCTGAATTGCAACCTCATATGCCCTCCCGGCCCGATGCCCCTGTACAGAGGACAACTTCAAAATCACCCGTGCAGCCCTCGTGCTCCAGACCACACCTATGTTTGTATGGCCCACAGGCTACCTGGATTCTTCCTCACAGCCCCTGCCCAATGTGGGGCTTCTCCTCCCAGCGTCCTCTTCCACCAGCTCATCTGCCTTTACCTCCCTGTTGCGATGGCAACCTGCCCTCTCTCTTCCTCCGACCTGTGGATGATTTCAGCCCCACCACCCGTCATCACTTCCTGCCACCAAAGCCCTATGGTCAGAGAGCCTGGGATTGAGAGCTTGGTCTCAGAGATCATCTAGAACAGGGGGGTCAACTCCAGCCTGGGTCTGGTTTTGTAAATCCAGTTTTATTGGAACACAGCCAGGTCCCATCACTTACGTATTGCCTCTGTTTTCGAGCTACAGTGGCCGAGTTGGTAGTGGCAACCAAGACGCCATGGCCCACGAAGCCTATCGTATTTATTACCTGGCCCTTGAAAAAAAATGTTTGCCAATCCCCAATCTAGAGCAACATTTCTGAAGCTCAGGGAAGTTCAGTGACTTAGCTAGGGTCACTAGCTGATGGGTGGCCAAGCCAGAGTTTGAGCCCAGGTCCCCTGACAGCCTCTCCAGGTATACCCCAGACTTCAGGAGGAGAGAATATGGACTTGACTATGTCCTCAGACTCCCGCCTCATTGCCAGCCCTTTTTTCTATAGGGAAGTCACAGGGGAGGCGGTTCTGCTCACAAAAGCATCAAGATGGCTCAGAACTCATTCCCAAAAGCTTGGGTTGCGGACCTGGGGCTCCCTCCCTGCAGGGAGTTCCTCAAAACCCCTGGGGGTGAAGCTGCTCTGGTCTTGCCTTGGGCCCCACCAGGGATGCCACGCCAGCCTGCCTGCCCCAGCTCCCACGGCCAGTCGATGCGTCCTGGTCCCAGTTTTGAGCTGGCGCACCCACGGCAAAGGCACATCTTCTGCCCTCCCGAGGGGAGAGGGCGTGGCCACTCAGACAGCGGACTCCAGGGAGCGTGACATTTGGATGTTCTGTAGCCACTGTCCTCAGTGACTTGCAGATCAAATCAACTCTGCTTTACATACGGGAGAAAGTTCCCTTTTTTCCCTCACCTCCCCCCGCCGCCCTCTCAACTCCACTTGGCCATGCTTCCAAGAGCAGAGTCCAGGGGCCTGATCATGTCTTGTTTCTGCCACAGGGAATCCGTGAAAACATCTCAGGACACAGAGAGGAGGAGAAAGGAGGGAGAAGCTCCGAGGGCAGACCCCAGCACCGCTCCTCCCGCTGCCAGGAGGAGGAACCCTGGCCGGCCAGGCAGGAGCTAAGAATCTACAGAGGCCCAGCGTCATGTGGCCACGGGGCGAAGCGAGGGGCGTAGCTGAGTGCCAGGCACTTGGCAGGATATCCCGTTTAATCCCAACACCGTTCTCATGAGTCAGGGCTGCCGGCCCCTTTTCACAGATGAGAAGCTGAGGCTCACATTGGACATGGTCACCCAGCTGGTGATCAGCAGATTTGGAATTCAACCCCAGGTCTGCCTCGCCCCCAAATGTACCCTCTTTCCCGCCCTGGAGCTGCCACAGCCGGGCCCAGCTGGGGCCTGGGGATGAAATCCTTGGAAGGACTCATGAGAGCAGCGTTGGGCAGTCCTGGGAAACCTGTGTTGCCAAACAGGGCCTGGGGTGCAGGGAACTGAGATAACAACTCTGTGTCTGATCTCAGAACAAGGCAGGGAACCAGCCATGCGGCCCACACACCAGGGCCACCCAGGGCCAGGGAGCGGCCCGCTGGATGCCAAGTCCTCTGAGCCCCTGAACCAGCCTCTTTGGATCCCCCACTGCCGCTGGGGGTCTCTTCTAGGCCTTTAGCCCAGTCGAGTGGTCCCAGCTTCATTGAGAGGAGGGTGGCAGGGCAAGAGCCAGGCAGGAAGCTGATGTCTGGGTTCTGGGCAGAACCACAATTGCCCCAGGCTGGAAGCTTCCCCAGGGAGGGCAGAAGTATCCCCTTGGGTTTCAGTCTTGACAATATACTAGAGCTTAGAAAACAGGATAAGACAGCCTTGCAGACAGATGCATATCCCAGGTCAGCAGTCCCCATGGGGCTGGTGGCAAAAAGAAAAAGCTCATTTTACAGACTGCTGACTCTGCAGTAAAGGCACAGTGGGCCTATACTCCATGTGGACGACTCTCCCCGAAAGAACGCGAAAGTAATTTCAGATCTCCGGTGGCCCCTACCAATCTTGTCTCAATTCCTTTCCTGCTTCTCTTCACTTATCTGTCCCCCCAGCCTAACTTCAAAGTGTAGGCTCAAATGCCTTAATGTTACTAAGATTCATTCAAGCCATTAAACTACTTAGCATTAAGATAGTGAAACTTTATTCTTCCCAGTTTTATTTACATATTTTGAGAGGATCATGGAGAACAGGAATCATCTCAACCAAAGGAATGAATATTTAATGGTAAAATTTCAGCTATGTGATACCTGGGTGGGGAGAAGTTTTAAGGCAGAGTAAAGCTGCCCAGCCTCTACTCCTTCATAATGGCACCTCCATTTCATTTGGGGAAATTTTCTCTCCCCCATGATGCAAGCCAAGGGCTTACCTCCCATTAGGGATGCCAGACGTGACATACAGCCTCCTCTCCCACCCAAGTGGGGCAGGTAGGTAGGCACAAGGCCCCAGCTGAGCCAGCTGGATGACAATGGTTGGTTGTCACTCATCACAGAGACAGTGGCACGCTGACCCTGTAGATTGTTCCTTCTGTCCCTTCAAATGTCCTTTGGTTCCTGCCCGAGCCTCCCTTGGTCCTCCCATCTCCCACTGACTCTATGAGCCAACTTCTCCCAAAGCCTTCTAAGTGAATCAGTCGTTGCTGTTTGCAAAGAACATGGATTGCCAGCCGCTCTACCTTGCTCTACCCACGTAAGGCCAGCGGTGGCTGGGGAAGAGGGCAGGCTGGCTCACTGTCCCTCCATCAGAGGCTGGAACATAGCACACCAACCTGATCACCACCAGGGACCAATGTTCCTAGTGCGTGTGCAGCCAGGAACAAGAGCCCCTGGGGGGACCCAGGATTGGGAGAGAGAAGCATCTCGTCTCCCAGGGGTGACAGGATGGGATCACGTGCAGCCCTGAAGGTCATGCTGACACAAGGAACATCCCTTCTCCTGGCAGTCTTCCCTCCTCCCTGCTGCTGTGCGCATACTCACACATGCCCTGAACACACACGAGCCCGCACCCGCCAGCACGCATGCGCACACACACACACACACACACACACAGGCACACACACACAGGCACACACACACTCGGCCAGCAGGCATTCCCCTAGTATTCTCTGAAGGAGAGTCTCTCCAAGAGAATATGGCAGGCCCAATGTCCGGGCAGAGCCTGGGTGGCAAACGGAGAAAAAGAGAAAAAGGATGGACTACAACTGTCTTCCTTCTCTGCTGGGACCCAAGAGGCCAGGTCTCTGCCTTCACAATCACATACCTTAAAAAAAAAACAGGAGTCCCAGCAGGAAGATACCACCCACCCTACATAAGACGAACTGTGCCGCCTCACAGGGCCACCCAGGCAGCCTTCTAACAAAAACATCTGCAAGATGTGATGTCAGGTTGTCTCCACCCCGCCATCCCCACGGCTACTTTCATTCTCTTCCAGTTTGGGACCAACGGGCATCGGTGCTGATTGGGAAGGGAGGGAGGCGATGACAGGTGAACAGCCCGCAGGCTCAGCACAGCTGGGACCTCAGCCCCACCGTCTCCTAACAGAGTTCTATCAGCCACACCGAGGACACACGACAGACACACGTGTGCACACGCGGACACACACGCTCTCCCAAGGCCCACCAGGAGCCCCTGGGGAAGCAGCCACGAGGTTGGCACTGGGCCAAGAACAAAATAGGGACAAAGGCACACCCAGAGTGAGGCAGAAGGGCAGACTGCTTCCTAGTACGTTTATTGGAGCCTCTGCTAAGCGTGATATAGATCAGAAACCCTCTTCCGCTGCCCAGTCAACCCGACTGGGGCGGGGACACAGGGAGCCAACCTCCTTCGTTTCCCATCATAGACAACATTATTAAAAAAAATAAACTTTACAGTAATACATTTTCGATCATCTGTTAGGGTATTATTTCATTAGTTTTGTTCCTTAAAAAAAAGGAAAGGAGGGGGAACCACACGATATATGTATACAGATGTGTATATACATATATGTCGAGAAAGGAGCCGTGTAATGTGCATACAGTGTGCATACGTCTCGGAAATGAGGAAAGAGAAGAGCGAGGCAGAGAGAAAAGAGTTGGAGAGAGCCGCAGAGACCAGAGTGTGGTGCAGGTAGACGGGCCCCGGTGGTCTCCTCTGCCCCTCTCAGCGCCAGCCCCTCCCTCCCAAGGGAGAACCACCAAATGGACCCAAGAGAAACCAAGGGAGTGGACAAAAAATCATTTCTCTTTGATTTCAAAACTCCTGCCACCAAGCAGGAAGAATCAGCCTTGAGGTGGTATCCAAGTTTTGCTCCCAACCCCCAACGGGATATCCCAGGCAGGCTGGGCTCCCAAGCCCCCTGGAACTGCCCCGCCTCCCACCCTGTGCTTCAGTGGAGGTCAAGGGGGCTCAGCACCGCAACCCTCCACAGGTCAGATCCAGCCCTCAGAGAAGGGAGGCGAGATAACCTCCATCCTTGAAGCCAGCTGGAGGTGCTGAAGGTACCCAGCTGGACCCCAAGGCGGGCAGCCTCGCTGCTCTGCTGCCTGACGTCCCCCGCCAGCCCCCGGCAGGTCCCCAGAATGGGGAGCTTGAGGAGAGCGGCAGCCATCCTGCCCCAGCCCATGTCCCTTAGGCGGTGGGGATGTCATCCTGGTCTCTCATGTCAGCAGGGTCCAGAGAGGAAAACACCAGAAGAAAGTGAAGGGCATCTCTAGACCCTTGTGCCCTCCTCAGCACTGGGCTTCCCCTGCCAGGGGACCTCTGGGCCAGCTCTTAGGCTGCCCGCCTGCCTGTCTGTTTGGTTTAGAAAAACTTCTCCAGAGAAGAAACCTGGGAGGAGACAGGTTCAGAGACAAGGTGGGAAAAGACTTTTTTTTTTTTTTTTTTTTTTGCAAGGTGTGTGTGTGTCTGTGTGTGTTTCCATTTTGTCAGGCGGGTGTGCTCGTCCGTGTAGCTTTCGGAAACCTCCCAGAGTCTACAAGGCCAGCTTCAGCATCAGGAAGGAGACAGCGGTCAAGGCAGCCGATGGTCTGGCTCTGCGGGGGCCTGAGTTAGGTTTGACCACCCTTTTACTCCCTGGGATGATACTGGTCGTGAGCTGTGGCCAGGCAGAAGCGGGAACAGAAGCAGAGAGAAGGACAAACGAGTCAGTAGGGCTGGGATCAGGCAAAAAAAAAAAAAAAAGAATAAAAGACTCTGGAAGTGGAGCACTAAGGCCCCTGCCCTCCTGGTCACCCAGGGGACCCTCTTCGCAGAGCCAGGCTTCCATGGAGCTGGGCTATGCCTCAGCTGACTACTCGGGGAACAAGGCAGCAGCCCCCAGGGCAACGGGCTGCTCTCCCTGCCTTGCTAATGCAGACCAGCGAGGATGGGGATGGTATAAAGATCTAAAGGAAGAAAGTCCCGGGGTCCACAGGACCTGCTTCTGGAGAGGGGAAGGGAGGGGAGGGGAGGGGTGAAGAGAGAAGCTACGTTCTCCGGGTTCCTAAGTTTGCTGGAATCCCTCCTCCACAGAGCCTCCACTGCACACCCCTGTCTGAACTCTCCCTCCTTCTGCAGACTCTTTCACTAATTTTACTTCTCCTCTAACTTATATATACGCTATACATATACATAGTCACAGATCTACTCCTGTGCTGGGGCTCCTTCACGGAAGGGTCCACGTCCTGTGCCATCATTCCACCTCCTCAATGTCACAGAACCAGCACAGAGCAGGCTGCTGGGAACACCTGTCTTAAAGAGTCAGGAAGGCTTGCCAGGACCTCTGCTCAGAGCGGCCTCCTGCGTCTCACCCAAGAGACAAGTAAGGGCCCTGGCTGCAACATCTATACCCACCCACCCTCACCCCCAACAGAGTGAGCACCTACCAAGGTCCAGGTGGGCCAGAAGCTCAGCCAGCCCAGTCCATGCAATGGAATCTGGGAGCTTCAAGTCCAAGGCACTCCTGGAAAACAACCCACTCTGGCCCAGCCCCCGGCACCCACCCCCACTCAGGCCCTCACTCACCTCTGTGAAGCACATGCTTAACTCTTTGGAGTTATTGGCCTTCAGTCCCTGCTCCTGTGGGAGAGAAGGCGCTAGTAAGGATGGATCACTGGGGCTGGGTCTCTGGCCGGGCTTTGTCCCATGACTCAGATGAGACGACACATTCCATGGCCCTGCTGCCCACCCCTGACATCACAGTGTACACGTAAAGAGCACTGGCAGCACAGAGACCTTTGCCCTTCTCTGACACTCTCAGTGATCAGGGCTCTTGAAGAAGGGAGTTCTAACTCTGCTCTCCCACTTACAGCCTAATAAAATAATAAGCCACTCCCGGATCTGTCTACCATACTCAGAGTTCCTCTGGATGAAGCAGGGACCATGTTTTCTTTCCTTGTATAACAGCAGCTCAATAAATGTTATACTCAGTTACTGTTTATTAACCACCATTCATTAACATATCTGTGAATGAATGAATGAATGAATGAATGCCACAGATCAGAACTAGCGTCCCAGTGCCAGCTCCAGAAAAATCATGAGTCCTCATTGGGCTCATGGGGAAGAGAGCTGTGATTGATTAGTGATGTCTGCCACTGGGGCAGGTTAGGCGGACATCTGGCCATGGTGCCAGGTGTTGGCTGTTCCACCCTAAACAGTTGTGTGGCACCTGGGAGCTCTGTGGTCCAGGTGAGGAATGAGGAAGGAAAGCTGGCTTGGTGATGACTCCAGGGTTTTCCACCCCTGGCACACCACCTGGATGAGTACCAGAGGGTAGGTGTGATAAGCAGCGCTTTGCTGTCTCCATAATAATAGTGACCCATGGGAACCAGCTGGGAGATGTGATGCTTCTAAACTGGCCTCAAATGGCTCTGGCCACCAGAAGCAACTGGGAAGCCCAAGAAATTATGCCTAAACCACTGCTCTTGGCCAGAGATATGAAGGATGCTTTGAACATCACAGGCAATCTACCACCCAGGGCATCTGGTCAGCTAAACAAGGCCCCAGCTGTCACACAAAGGCCCCAGCCAAGAGCAGAGTCACTACCGAAGGTAGAAATGTGATCATGGGGACAACGAGTGCAGTCGAGACAGAATCAGGGACTCAACCAAGGAGCATCCTGTATAATACCTCAGCACCAGTGACTCTGGGTGCCAAGATCTAGCCCGGCCAAGCCACCAACCTGCATCCCTGCAGAAGGGTGTGTGCTCGGAGGCCCTTGCGGACCCAAGGACTGGATTCCACTGCCCAGGATCAAGTGCAGCTCCAGATAGGGCTGTGGGAGGTCACTGCCTGATGGAGCCTGCCCACCCCACCTCAGAGGCTGTGCTGTCACCATTAGCTTACACCTGACTGCCCCCCACCATCCTCACTCGGTCACCTCCCTGAGCAACTCCCAGCCCCAGCTAGGTCCCTACCTATGACATCCTGTAGCCTGTCAGGGTCTGTGCCACGCAGCCCAGCACCTATATTTCCTGGCAGCCTTTCCAGCTCTAACTGTTGCAGGTACAGCAGCCGTGTCTCCGCCCCCTCCAGGGTCCCTGTCTTCTCCCTGGCGCCCCCTCCCACAGTGCTCACTAAACAGGAGGCTGTGTGGAATCACAGGCAGACAGCTGGGGATCCCGGTCCTCCCCGCTACCTCAACCAAGAAGCTCTATTTTGACTTGTTTTATATGTTGAAGTTATATACAGAATTATTTTTAAATATAGTCTGTGGTGGGCTTCCCTGGTGGCACAGCGGTTGAGAGTCCACCTGCCAATGCACGGGACACGGGTTCGTGCCCCAGTCTGGGAGGATCCCACGTGCCGCGGAGCGGCTGGGCCCGTGAGCCACAACTATTGAGCCTGTGCGTCCGGAGCCTGTGCTCCGCAATGGGAGAGGCCACAGCAGTGAGAGGCCCGTGTACCGCAAAAAAAAAAAAAAAAAAATAGTCTGTGGCTTAAAAATAAATAAGGTTTGAGAAAATAGCTAAACTAGATGACCTCTTGGCCTGACCTTCTGTGACAGGATGCCAGCTCTCAGGGAACCCCGGGTCCTGGACACAGACCTGGACACAACTTAGCCTGGTCAACCACACAGAGAGGAGCCATGCGGGGAGGAGGTGGGATCTGAACGCTCAGCTCTGGAGCCGCCTGGGACTTGATAGCCTCCTCTGAAGAGGGAAGACACAGGAGGGGGTGTTGGCAAATATTAGATAGGAAGCAAGAGGAAGAGGAGAAGGAGGAAAGGGATAGGAGTAAGAGGAAATGAGAGGAGGGATGAAGTAGAGAAAAAGGGAAAGACAGCACCCAAGGAGACAGGAGCACCAGGTAGGGAAGAGGGGGAGGGAGGGAGCATCGGGGGAGGAGAAGAAACAGGAGAGGACCCCTTCATCCCGTCATCTGACCCATATTACCGCGAGAGAGGGATGCCACCTCCCAGGACCAGGGCCAAAGGAATCTGACCCACTGTGTGGTCTCTGACAGGCCACAGGGACCTGGTTTGGGTAAGAGGACTGGGCTCTATGAATATCAGGACAGGACCCCTCCCCATGCCCCTTCAGTGACCCATCTTGGATCCGTCATCCACAGCACTTGCCCAAGCCCTTCTGAACCAATGGCATTTCCATCTGGCAGGCTCCAGGGCTGACCTGCCACACACTGAACAAGTGCTGAGTGGCCAGGTGACACACTGGGCTTCCTCTCACTGTCCTCAAGTACTTCCTTCAAGTGCTACAACACCCAGCTTACAGATTTTTGTCCTCAGAGACCCATCCCAGCCTTTCCTTTTTAGACTGCGGGGTCCTAAGCCTTGGTGCCCATCCCCGTGGAACAGCCCCTTGATCCAAGGAAGGACCCCAGAGGCCAGAGGCCAGGGCTCCAGTCTTGGTTCAGCCACTGACCCCAGGCAAATCCCTTCATCTACCGGCACCTCAGTTTCCTCATCTATAAAATAGCGATAGTCAAGCGAACCTCACTGATGCACTGTGAGATACATGAGACCGTGCGTATGGTGCAGTAAAGCTCTGGACAAGTATAAACGCCCCTTAATCCCCAAGCGTGATGCAGAGCGAAGCAGCGTTTGCATCCAGTAAACTCCCAGGACTGGGGCTGCGGGGTGAGACCCAGGTCAGCTGGTAGCCTGGGGCTATCCTAGCTCTACCCTGACAGCTCCGCAAGCAAAGCCAGGGAGAAGTCTGGGCCCCCGTGGACCCCTCCACCTGACTTCCAGAAAACACAGAACAGACAGCGAAGGGGTGAAGGCTGCAGTAATCTCCCCCGACAGCAAGCCCAAGACCTCTCCCCCAGTCCTGGGCACACAGAACAGTGTGGGTGTTTGCCCGTCAGCCAACCTTTTCTGAAAGTGGCAGATGGGGGAAGTGCATAGAGAAAGAGGTTCCACTACCTAATGCCCAAGCCTTAGGCTCAAATTCACCGTCTCCTTCACCATTAACTCCCCCCCTACCATTCCCCTGCAGGGGGTTCCAAAGATGAGTGAGTCACAGCCCTGCTCACACCCAGATGAGAGAAATAAATACCCACAAGGTCACCTCTGCCCCAGTTCAGCAAATGGGAGGGGGAAGAGGCTCTATCTTCCCCAAGCCCCCCACGGTGCAGCTGTCCTCTGAGGTCACACCCCTCCCCAAGACCACTCTTTTTTTTTTTTTTTTTGCGGTACGCGGGCCTCTCACTGTTGTGGCCTCTCCCGTCGCGGAGCACAGGCTCCAGATGCGCAGGCTCAGCAGCCATGGCTCATGGGCCCATCCGCTCCACGGCATGTGGGATCTTCCCAGACCGGGGCACGAACCCGTGTCCCCTGCATCGGCAGGTGGACTCTCAACCACTGCGCCACCAGGGAAGCCCCCCAAGACCACTCTTGATGCCTATCTCACCCGATTATCTTGGTGGCAGGAAGGGAAGATGGCAGCAAAGACAAGGTTCATCCTTCTAGAAATTTCTCTCAGAGGGGCCCTTTGCTCAGGAAGTTAGAAGGAAATTATCGTCTTCCTCCTCTTCCTTGCCACCTCTGTCCACACTCCCGAAACTGGGTCTGGCATGTCCAGGTGCCAGGGACCAAGTCCAGTGTTGTCTCTATGGGAAAACCCCTGGCCGGGGCTGGCAGGCCCTCTCCTGTGTCCCCTGCTTCTGTCCCCGGCCCCATCCCCAAATCTCAGTGCCCTTGGGGACCTCCGTCCTGCACACGCCCACCCCCAGTAACACACCTCACCCTCCTCCACTCCCCACCATCCACTAGTACAACCCCTCTTTTCTTACCTCTGATGACCATTGACTATCACTGACTATTGCAAAAATCTCCTAACAGGTCCCCCAGTCACTCTCCCTCGACAACAAGTCTCCACCTGCTGTCAGATTAACTTCCCAAATCACACTTGTCATCAGACATCCCTGTTCAGAAGCCTTCAGCGGCCTCTCCACACTCACCAGTTCAACCTGAAAATTAGGTTTGTCTCTCCACCCGCTCCTTCCCATATCAGAAACCTGCGTTCTCCCAAACGCATGGCCTGTGTTCCTCTAGGTCAGGGGGAGGCAAACATTTTCTGCACAGGGCCAGAGAGTAACAATTTTAGGCTCTGCCGGCCATAGCGTCAGTCCCAACTTAACTCTGCCTGCAGCACGCGGACAATACATAACAATAGGGTATGGCCTGTGTTCCAGTAAAACTTAATTTATTCAGGTGTCGCCCATGTTCCACTAAAACTTAATTTATTCAAACAGTCAGCAGGCCAGATTCAGCCGGCAGGACCGGCCCCCCTCCTCAGCTGCCCTGTGCTGTCCTGACTCCCGTCTCTGCTCCCTCCTCGCCCACCCCTCCCGGTTCCACATCTCTGCATCTCTGTGTCCTCAATTCTCCCTGTTCCTCCAGGCCCAGCAGCAGGGTACACCTGGTCCATGAGTCCTGTGCTTCCACTGCCAACCCAAAGCCGCCTCCCCGCTCTGCGTCCATAACGCCTTATCCAGCCCCCTGGCGCACCCATCACCTCCTGCCCCGTAATTCTCTGAGCGTGTACCCTGTCCCTCCTGCTGGTATGAGGACCAAGGTAACAGCCTCATATGCTGGTCAGCCTCAGTGCCTGGAACAGGGTGACGTGCGGTAAGAATTTACGTTGAATAAATGAGGGAATGCATTGACGGAAGAATAAATGAATGAGTACAAGGGAGAGCCAGAGGGAGGGAAGAAAAGAAGGAACGCATCAGCCTCTCAAAGCTTTGAAACGAGCCGAATCTGTAAATCAGAAACGTATGCCTAATAGGCATACGGATACACTGAGCAGCCTCTGGGTCCCGTGCTCTGACAGCCACCGGCCTGCGTGCTGAGTAAGAGACCCGTCCAGGGAACAGGCAGGGGGCTGAGGAGACGGACGTGGCTGCCGGCTGCTGAGCCTGTGGCCGGCATGTGGTGAGGAGGGTTCATGGCAAGCCCTCCAAACTCATTTTTAATTCCCCCAGATGTGATGGGCACTAGCAAGGGTGAGAGCAGAAACTGGCTGGTGGAGACAAGGAAAGCAAAGGAGATTCCGTTAATAGGGCCCTGCAGCCCTGCAGAAGGTGATATGACAGGGTCCCGCAAACTGGCCCAGAGCCACCCGCCGGGAACACCAAGGACACTGGAAACAAACCAAGTCCAGGGAAAGTGGGAACCCACTGCCAGTCTGCCCTGCCCATGCTGCACTGCCCCGGTCCAGGCCCCATCTTATGACAAAAGAGCCTTCTGTCCAATCCTCCTGCATCTTCACCTTCTTTACCTACTTCTTTACCTTCATACCTCACGGCACACAGAGGGCATCAATGAGAGAGAGGGAAGCTGAATAGAGTTGCCTGCGAGCAACACAACAGACCGTTTTCTAGAACAGAGAGCAGGAAGTTCCCATCAATCCAATGATCGGGAACTCTGGGCTCTTTCTCTTGACCCATGTGAAGCGCCCACTTGATGCCAGGCACTAAGCACATGTTTATAAGGGCTACCAAGGGGGTGATGCGGCCCCTGCCCTCCAGGGATGCCTTGTCTGGTGCGGGGAGCAGAACACGTCGTGATGGGGGCTGAAGGGAGGCAAAGCGGGACCCCTAAGCAAAGAGAAGGCAGTTCTGCCAGAGTCGAGTCAGGAGACCACCCAAGAGGTGACATCCAAGTAGGACTCAAAGGCAGAGGGCTGGAAGAGAAGGGAAGGAGACGCCCTTCGCTCAGAGGAACTGACGAGCACAAGGGCCAGCATGTTGCTCAGCCTGGCCGTTGGGCCTACACCAGGGGTGCCTGATGGGCTTCAGAAACAAAGGACCTTGGAGGAGGGTGCAAGATTGATGGCCTCCTGTAGATTCTCGCTTTAGGGACCACTGGGCAGGAGGGAGGGAATTCACACAGGGCTGTGTGTGTGTGTGTGTGTGTGTGTGTGTGTGTGTGTGTGTGTGTGTAGCAGGGACAGAGGGAGACACTGTTCTGCAGATTCTGCCACAGTTTCTCCAAGTTCCAGAGAGCCCCAGGCTGGCAGGGCCACCCGGAGAGGGAACCACAGCCAGGAACGGAAGCATATGAGAGCCAGGCTCCAGAGAGCGTCAAGGACCACAGACACGGGGCCCACTCGGGGCCTGCCCAGCTGCCGGCTCCTCTCTGGTACCTAAGACACCCACAGTTCTGCTCAGCAGCCCCTTGGTGGAGACAACAGTCCCTCCAATGCCAGACCCCGCCCCACTGTGGGAAAGTCCTTTGGGGGAGCGGATTTGGAGGAAGAGTCAGCACAGCGCAGCCAAAAGAAAACTGTCCAGGAGCCGGGGGCCGGGGGTGCTGTGAACAAGCCACTGTCCACACTGGCCTCCCATCCTTTGGGATTTGAGAAGCAGCTCTCAGAGAGCCCACTGACGCTAACATCCAATCACTCATGTGAGGTCCCCACCTGGCTACCATCTCTGGGTCAGTGAAGGAGGTTCCTAAGGCTTCCCCAAGGGTCCACCTGTGGATAAGAAGGAGGACAGAGGTAAGTGATCTTGCCGCTCTCTCCAGGGGTGTCTGGGGTGTGCGGGCTTCCTCTCCCTCCCTCCCTCCCTCCCTCGCTCAGCTCCCTGTCTCTGCCCTCACTCGGAGACTCCCTTCTGTGGCCATGGGTTGCTGTCATTCCCAAGGGCCCCACAAGGGCCACCACAGAGCCCTTCCAAGCTAGCAGAGCTGAGGGAGGGGGCACGGGCTGGGGAGGGACAGACCACCCACACCAGCCTCCAGCCAAGCTGAGGGCAGGGTCGTGGGCTTATTCCCTCTGCACGCCCAGCACCTGGCACAGAGGAGTAGGTGCTCATTTAAAAGACCGCAATTAGGGCTTCCCTGGTAGCACAGTGGTTGAGAGTCCGCCTGCCGATGCAGGGGACACGGGTTCGTGCCCCAGTCCGGGAAGATCCCCCATGCCGCAGAGCGACTGGGCCCGTGAGCCATGGCCACTGAGCCTGCGCGTCCGGAGCCTGTGCTCCACAACAGGAGAGGCCACAACAGTGAGAGGCCTGCATATCACATAAAAAAAAAAAAACCCACAAAATAAAAGACCGCAATTAGGACTTCTCTGGTGGCGCAGTGGTTAAGAATCCGCCTACCAATACGGGGGACACAGGTTCGAGCCCTGGTCCGGGAAGATCCCACATGCCACAGAGCAACTAAGCCTGTGCGCCACAACTACGGAAGCCCACGCGTGCCCTGCAACAAGAGAAGCCACCGCAATGAGAAGCCCGCGCACCGCAAGGAAGAGTAGCCCCTGCTCGCCGCAACTAGAGAAAACCCGCGCACAGCAACAAAGACCCAACGCTGCCAAAAATAAAATTAAAATAAAGAAATTTTAAAAAATGAAAGAATAAAAAAAATAAAAGACCGCAATTAAAACAGAATCAGAGGCCCTTTCCTTTCAGTTTCTGTGAGAAAGAACGGGGGTATGAGGGTGATTGTGGGTGGGTCCCTCTGAGGGTCTGCTTCTCTTCCATTCCTCCTGGGAGGTCCGCCCCTGCTGTCCCACCCAGAGTGACTTAGTCAACACATCCAAGTGGACGGACCCTGGGGCCAGGCCTGGGGGAGCCCCCTGCCAGACAGCCGTCCAGGATTCAAAACACCCATCATGTGTGTAAGGTTCCTCACATACGTCATCTCTCATACAGATCGTGTGTTAACCCCACTGGAATCAAACCAAGTGTAAGACAAGCCCCCAGATGGTGAGTCTGCAGAAAACCAGGCTGGGGCTGAAAGAAACCAGGCGATGGTTTAGCAAACCACTGGAGGGAAACAGCGGGGGGGAAAAAGGGAGTCAGAGGCATCAGGCACTGAGGGGGCTGCGGTGGGCATGAGACCAGGGCTTTAAACTTCTCCACGCCCACAGTGACTCTGTGGGAGTATTAGGAAGGGTCCACAGCCCTTGATGAGTGGGCATCTCCCCGGTGAGCCAGCCCCAAGGGGCTGGGGAGGAAGGTTGGCAGTGCCCAGAGAGACCACGCCAGAGCCTGGTCACCTGACAGGTGGCACAGCCCTGACCTGCCGAGCTGCCCGCCACTCTAGCATGAAATTGAACTGGCAACCGTCTGTGGAGTGGCCACCGAGCCCCGCCAGCAGCCGCTGAAGCGTGTTGAGTGTAATTAGAAGCCACCCAGGGGTGACACGGGCACCTCAGCCCAAATCAGGAGGGGCGGCCTAATGGAGGGGAGCGGGGCATGGAGGAGCCCACGCTGGGCCTGACCTGAAGGCACTTGGAGGTCAGCTGTTACAGCCCACCAGGAAGGGAAGGGGGAGTGGGCTTCCCAACCAGGACGGGCACCAGTAAGGGGTGCCCGGGGCAACCTGGATACCTCTGCCAGGCCCCATCCCTGCTCGGGTCTCATGCCAGCACTCTGAAAGCCCACTGCTCTTCATCTCTGGCTGTATTGAGGTTATATTGACCATCAAAAATTGTATCTATTTGCGAATTCTCTGGTGGTCCCATGGTTAGGACTCTGCGCTTCCACTGCAGTTGCCCGGTTCGATCCCTGGTTGGGGAATTAAGATCCCTCAAGCCGAGCGGCATGGCCAGAAAAAAGTATATTTTTAAGGTGCACAATCTAATATATATAAATATTGTAAAAAACTCACCACGAGTCAATCAACACATCCATCACTTCACACTTCTACCATCTTCTTTTTTTGCTTTTTTATTTTTTTTTTGCACTGAGAACACTTAAGGTCTATACAAATTTCAAGTACACAGTACAACACTGTCAACTACAGTCACATCACTGTAACCAGTTCTCCAGGACTTACTCATCTTGCAAGACTGAAACTTCGTAGTGAGTGCTCACTGGTGATCCCACGAGCCCGCCCCACTCAGACTGGCATCTTCATTGCCACACGCAGCCGGGCCTGTTCCCCCAGTCCCCAAACCTATGCTCACGTTGTGCTCTCACTGGCTGGACTCCAGACCCCACCTCTCCTTAGCAATTCCAGCCCCAATTCCTGCCTGAAACATCCCCTTATCCCCACCACCACACCCTCACTGTTTCCCCCCTCCTCTGTTTTCCCTGATATTCTGCACAAGGTCTTCTTTTAAACTCTCTGTTCTATAGTATGAGTGTGTATATGAGTATATATGAGTGTGTGTGAGAGTGTGTGTGAGAGAGAGTGTGTATGAGTGTGGGGGGGGGGCACGTTCTGATTAGAACCAACATCCTAAGCAAAGAATCTACTGTAGCAAATGGTGTGACAGCATGAGGATAGCTCAGCAGAGAGAAAGGCTGAGTGGGGAGCCCTGTGGTGTGTCTCCACAATGCCACCCACGTGGTCTCCTCTTGTGGCACTGACCGCAGCCCACGTCTGGTGCTTGTTGAACTGTCTGACCCTCGACAAGACCACAAGGACCACAAAACACAGGACTGCATCAGCCTCATTCACCAGTGTCTCCCTAGCATCTCACATAAGACGTCGAACACAATGCATGCATGACACACATTGGATGGATGCATGGATAGATGCACGGATGGACGGATGGACAAACAAATGAAAATCACAGGTTTTGGAATCAGATGTAGGTTTGAAATCTTATTCCACCACTAACCAGCTGTGTGACCTTGGGTGTGTTGCCTAACACCCCTGGGCTAGTTTCCTGCGTGTACAACAAGAATCCCAACAGGTCATGGTGTGAGAATCAATGAAATAGGTAGAGTCTACTAGCGCAGTACCCAGTAATTAGTAGATGGTTAATAAATGGTAACCATTCCATTTCTCCGGCACCCCCGTGGTATCTAGTACAATCCTGTGACAGAACAGGTGTCTGATACTTGCAAGGTGACAGTTAGTGAATTAATCATGGAAAACTAGCCCCCATCAGCTCTTCCTGCCTCTTGGGTCCTGATCCAAAGGGAGGAACTTGCGCGCCCCGTCCCTGGTCCCCAGGCTGCAATTTCCCACCTCGCCTCTGGCGTCAGGTGCTTCTCTAAGCCCTCAGACTGCCCCGGCTCCGTTTCCCCAGCGGCAGAGCTGCATCCCCTCACCTGGACAGATGTGCAGGTAGTGATGACGCTGGTCCCCAGGCTGGTGCTATCACTGAGGTCATCTGGCAAAGAAGGCGTTTTCTCTACCCGAGGGGCCTGCGTGGCCTGGAATGAGGGGTTTTTAGGGGACAGGTTCACATCTGTGCCATTGCCAAAGGCCTGGATGGCGTTCCCTGTGGGGAAAGAGAGCAGGAGACACAGAGAAATCAGGGGCCCCTCCATCACTCTGCCCCTTGCCATCCCAAACTTGACCTTCCCTGTGATAGCCCAGAGCTGGGGGCAGGGTGGAACTCGTCCAAACTAACTTGGCTGAAGCTCCCTTTCAGATAGCTACCAAGGTCTCATATTGAGAGAAGAAAAGAGCAGGAAGGAAGTTGAAAAAGAGAAACCGGAATAAAGGAAATGTACCAGATGCGGAATGAAGAGGAAAACAGGAGGAGAAGTGGGGTGTGGGGAGCTGGGAGGCGAGGGGCAGGCTGTGTCCAGGGCGCAAGCCCACCTTCTCTGCGGCATTCAGTATTGCGGACCACCACGCTCACGTGGCCCCCGACGTAGTCCCCCTCCCCAGGTGGCCTCATCCACCCCCCACTCAGTCAGTTACACTAATCCACTCAGGACCAACTAATGGGACCTCTTGGACAAAACTGCGTCCCCAGGCCAAGAGCCTGCATGGAGCTCCACCTCCAAGTCCCAGGTGCACTTCAAGTTCATCATGTCACCCCTGAACTAAGCACCACTCCCTCCACCGCAACATTGCCTCCCGCTGCGTTTCCAGTCCTGACGGTGACATCTTTCTCCACCCAAGTCTCCCAAGTCAGAAACCTGGGGTACTCAGGACACTTCCCTAACCACCCGCTTGCCATCAACCAAGGCCACCTCCCCACTCCACCCCCCGCCGCTGCTCTGGATCAGTGGGTGCTGTCCTCCCCCGAGAGCACCTACAACAACCTCTAGCGGACTCTGTGTTGGGTCACCTGTGCGAACCACATCCCTACCCCCACCCCCTCCACACCAGAACCAGAGAGTGAGCCTTCCGAAATCAGATCTGACCATGGTACCACCTGCCGACACCCCTTCAGCGAGCTTCACGCCACCTCCGCCACCTGCAGGACCCTAAGATCCACACGCCTTCAGATCTGCAAGGGCCCTCACCAGGAGGACTCTCTCCACCTGTCCAGGTGACCCTGGGCATCCTTATGCAGTGCGGCAAGGCTAAGTGGTCTGCAGTTCCTGAAACCCACCTCTGCCCAGAGCGGACGAGCAGGCCCTCCCTGCCCCTTCAGCTGACCGGTGGCCAGTGATCCCCAAGTGGGTCTGAGATGCCTTCAGGGCACCCCTCCTCCAGGCTGACTTGGGCAGCCCCACCCTGGGCTTCTGCAGACCCCTCTGCAGACCTCCACTCTAGCACGGTTCCTCCCCCACCGTACTGTGATGGCTGTGACCCCCTGACAGTGCACCTCCTTCAGAGGGTGAGCTGCTCAATGACAAACACTGTGACTTCCATCTCTAAGCCCCACCGTGCTGTCAGAAAGGCAGGATGGACAGATGGACGGAAGGAAGAAAAGAGGGCAGCAAAGAGGGAGGAGATCTCCAGGTGGGTGTGGATAGCAAGGGTGTCAGACTAGAAAGACCAGGCAGGCAGAGCTTGTGGCTGACCTTTCCTTCTCTCTAGCCTTCGGATTAGGAGTTTGATGACACTCCAATTCCAAGGGGAAATCGATCCTTAAAGGGCAAAGTGACAGATGCTAAGACCTCACCCCAGGGCTGTGCCTGAAGGAACCTGTCTGAGACTGTCAGGATCACAGACCAGAAACCTTCGGCCTTGACTCGACATAGGTGGAAGGCCTCCAGTGGCCTCCGGACAGCTCCGGGGTGAATCTCCGAGAGCACAAAACCCACGGTCTCTGCAGGCAACCCCCCTGCTGGAGAAGCCCTTCAGGCGTCACTGGCCACCGCAAGGGGAAGGAAGGAATAGCCAGGCAGAGCTCCAGGGCCCCCTGGGATAGGAGGGGTGGGGGGTGGCTGCTGGCTGCGGAGGACGTGGCAGGACTCACGGAGGCACGGGTTCTCGGTGAAGTCCCTCAGGAACTTCTCACACTCCTCCTCCATGTTTCCGCTCCCACGACAACTGCACCAGGGGGACACCACGATGCCAGTGGGGCTGGAGTCAACGTAGTTGGGTGTTATATCGAACCCTAGGCAGGGAGAAAGGGAAGCAAAGGAGAGAGGAACAGTAAGGCTTCCCCTAGGGCCCCCAGACCCCAGGCCCATCAGAGAAGAGGCTTCGGACACCACCCTCCCTCCCATCCACCTGCCCCTCAACACACATATATCCCAGCTCACATTCCAAACCGCGGGGGTCAGCAGGGGGGCATGGCATAAAGGACAGGCCAGGGCGGCAGAGGGGATACCAAGGAGCCCCCCGACCCCGCACCCGAGAGCACGGGCCCTCGCTTTCTCTTTCACCAACAAGCAGAGCATGTGTCCTCCAGTCAGGGAGGCTAAGGCTCTCTCTTGGGTTTGGATCCCAGTGCCAATGTTGACCAGTAGGGTGAACCTGCACAAGTTACTTAGCTTCCCCAAGCCTCAGTTTTCCCATCTGTAAAATGGAGCCCCACCCCCTGCCTAGTAAGGGCTGCCGTGAGACTTAAACAAGACAGTCCCTGTAAACTGCTTAGCACAGCGTCTGGAATATTGCACAATGAATGTTACCCTTTCTTCTTATTTGGGAAACTCCTAAGGCCCCAGGGGCCTCCTCCCCCATGATAAACCTCCGGCTCCCATCACAGCAGAGAGGGGCCAGCTCAGGCTGTCCACCCGCCGACCCTGAGCTGGGCCTCGGTCCCTAACTGAGCCTGGGGCAGCCAGGAGCCACCGAGAGCCCGGGTGGGGGCAGCTTACCGATCATGCCCGCGTAGGAGCCCAGACACGCCTGGTAATTGTCGGTGGGGCAGCCGGTGAGCGTCCGGTAGGAGGCACGACAGTTGGCGTGGAAGTCCGCCAGCCGGGACCTGGGGTCAAGAGAAGACCCATCGGACAGCATGTTAGTCTGGCGGCCCTCCCGCTTCCCCGGCAGCAGAGCGGCTTCTCCACAGCCTCCCAGGGTGGGAAGAAGCCAGGAAAACAGAGAGGAGGAAGACGGAGGGAAAGAGCTTGGAGGGCTTTAGGCTAGGAGCTCCTTGAGGACAGGACTTCCTGGAGACCCAGGCACCCAGGTTAGGCAAGGCCTGCTCTGAATGGGTCTCTCCATCGGAGGAACAGAGGGAACCCGGGTGGGTTTGCTGAGAATGCCTGGGACCCAGGCAGGAAGGTCAGGCCCTGCTTCCTGCTCAACTCACTCCTGGTGACCTTTCCCAAGTCCTCCAACACAGCACCACTGCCACTCACAGAATGAGTACAATAATCCCTGCCCAGCCACTTCATAGAATCCGTCTGGGGATCAAAGGGGACAGCCCCCAGGGAGGTTAAAGAAAGAGTCCCCCTAGGACGAGACATCCCCTGGGCATTCCTGACCCATCTCTTCTGCATCAAATCAGAGCAAAGCCTCCCCCTGCCGTCCCTCCACCAGCTTCCCCATCCTACAAGGCAGAATCAGCCTTTTCTTCCCCTGGTGATGTAACCTGTCATCACCCGTTCCTCTCTGTCAGTGCAGATAAAGCTGCTTTGGAACCACCTGCACACAGCTCTGTGCTCCCCACTCGACCATGAGCTGCCTGAAGGCCGCTGCTGTCTGACCCGGTCTGTCTCCAGCCCCCAGTACCTGGATGCAGAGGTCACAGGGAGCCCAGGGCACCCAAGTCCAAGCTGCATAGCAATTCCCGTTCCTTCTTCTTCCTGCCCTAGCACCCTGGCCCCAGGCTGTTACCATCCATCAGCCCAGGCCACCGCCCACCTCCCCACCCACCGGGGCTTCCTACAGGCGAGTGCCCTTTGCCACAAGGTCCTCGCCATCATATCCCGAGTGTCTTACAGCAGCTGCATGCAGCAAGTACCAAGGTCTTCTTCACTGCTGTTTTCCCAGTGATGGGCTCAACAATACGGGCTCCGGGCTTGGTGAGAACTACTACAGTAGCCACAGGAAGGACCAGAACCCAGGCCATCTGCCTCCCTGCCCAAGCTCTGTCCATACCGTGAGGTACCTCACAAAGCCATCCCAAAGGTCACCCCGAATTCAGCTCCCCTGCTTCTCCACTGGAACTCTGTCCATATCAGGAAGGAGCAGATAGAGAAAAAGACAAGAAGTTGAGAGAGACCAGGACAGCCTAAGAGGAACGCTCTCAACACAGAGGCGGCTCCTTGGGTCCCACCTGGTTTCCCTGGAGGCCCCACAGTCCCGGGAGAGGGGGTTTAGGAGAATGAGGAAGCTCTCCAGAGTGATTTGACCCCAAAGAGACCTTGAGTGTCCCTGGATCCCTGCAGCCCACAGAGGCAGCGAGGTGCTGGAGATGGAAGGTGAGCTCCCAGCTGAGAGCTGGGGGCGAGGTCTCACTTCAGCTCCACCCCATCTTGCTGCGAGACCTCAGATGAGTCCTTGCTTCTTGGGGACTCATTTGCCTTATTTATGCAATGAATAAAAGTATTTTCACAGTCAGGGAAGATGAAAAAGTTCTGGAGACGGATGGTGGTAATGGCTGTGCAACAATGGGAGGGCACTTAACACCACTGAGCTGTACGTTTAAATATGGTGGAAACAGTCAATTTTATGTTGTGTGTAATTGACCACGATAAAAACGTGACTTAAGAAGAGGTCCTTTCACGTCCACCTTTTATCACGTAATCCTCACAGAAACTTTGCCAAGATCTGCCAAGCAGCTGTTATCACCATCCTCCTTCACAGAGGAGGAAGTTGAGCCTAAGAGAAGCTGAATAACTTGCCCAAGACCCCAGAGCTTCCGAGCAGCGGAGCCAAGACTCCAGCCCAGAACCCCAACAATAAGGGCCACCCCTTCCGGCAGGTCCTCCACCCACATCCTGCTCCTCTATAAAAGTATCTCGTCCTCCATAGGAAAAGAGAAGGAAAGTTGCAGTGTCTCAGCCCTCCTTCCTGCCCGTAAATCATACCCTCTATTGCCTCACCACCCAGTCCCCAAAACAGGGAAAAGCAGCGTTTCCAACCAGCCCCCAGCCCCTGCAGAATGACACTTGGGGGCTTCCCTGGTGGCGCAGTGGTTGAGAGTCCGCCTGCCGATGCAGGGGACACGGGTTCGTGCCCCGGGCGGGGAAGATCCCACATGCCGCGGAGCGGCTGGGCACGTGAGCCATGGCCCGCTGAGCCTGCGCGTCCGGAGCCTGTGCTCTGCAACGGGAGAGGCCACAGCAGTGAGAGGCCCGCGTACCACCAAAAAAAAAAAAAAAAAAAAAAGGCAAGAATGACATTTGGTCTTGAATGGCCAGACCGGAGTCTGTCCTGCTCCATGAACTAGCAAATGAATGAAGGTCAATGAGAGATGGTCTCTGCCCACACCCCGGACCTCCAGAGACCTGTCAGGGGGCCAGGAGGGGACACAGACTTAATAGGTAAAGGAGATTGGGAGGCCAACAGACCAAAATCTCTCAGCAGCTATCGTGGGTTGAATTGTGTCACCCAAAGAGCTAGGTCCTCATCCTTGGTACCCGTGAGCGTGACCTTACTCAGAAATAAGCTCTTTGCAGATGTAACCAAGGTGAGGTCACGGTGGATTAGGGTGGGCCCCCAACCCAGTGTCTGGTGTCCTTATAAGAAGAAGAGAAGAGACACAGACCCAGAGTGAGAATGCATGTGAAGATCAAGGAAGCATTTGGAGTGAGGCACCTACAGGTCCAGAAATGCCAGAGACTGCCGGCAACACCGGAAGCTAAGAGGAAGGCATGGAACAGGTTCTCCCTTCAAGCCTTCACAGGGAGCACAGACCTGCCAACACCTTGATTTTGGACTTCTGGCCTCCAGAACTGTGAAAAAATCAGTGCCACCCAGTTGTGGCACTCTGCTACAGCAGCTAGGGAAATGAATACAGCACCTTCAAAGATTTCACTGTTTTGGCCAAATGTCTGCCTCCAGAAGGAGCCAAGGGGCTATGGTCAGGCCCTACAGTGAGGAGGACCACAGGGGTCAGCGTGAAGCCACATCCAAGCTCCTGCAGGGTGTGGGGCTGCAAGATTACAAGCAGAGCTGCTAGGTACCATCTCTTCCCTACCAAAGAGATGTTCTAATAGGATCTCTCAGCCAAAATACAGGAGTCCATTCTAATGTCATTTGATCACACAGAGAGCCCAAGCCCCTCCTACCAGCTCCCCAATGCTCACTGTCAGTCCAGCCCGTGAAGCCCTTTCTGCCCCTCCAGCCACATGGACTTCATCCACCTCTGTATTCCAGCTACACATATAGTCTGGACCAGTCAATTTCATACTGATATTGCCCTGTTCGCTCTCTCCAACTGGAACACACATTCCCAAAGTGGCAGACTCTACTGATTTCTTCACCCATATCCTCCAAACCCCTTTGGGCAAGTGGTAGATATCCATTCATCTTTTCTCCAAATACGTATTGAGGCCCTGCCATGTGGCTGACAGACTAAGGATGGGAATGGCACGCATGTCAGTGCAATGTCAGGAAGGTAATTCCAGCTGATGGGGTCAGGGCTCCACAGAGGTCAATGCCGGCTCACCATCCCGGAGGAGCATGCCACCTGCTGCAGCAGACCTGAGAGCCCAGCTCCATCCTCCCGGAAGCTCACCTCCCTTCTGCAAGGCTGGTTCTCCAATCACTGACATTAAGAACCTCAAGGATCTTGCTGTCCTCACCATCCATGAGGCTTCTTAAAATATCACTGGGTCCCAGGCTGGAGACGGAGGGAACGTGTGAAAATGGGAGTATGATGCCCTCAGAGAGAGACAAGGTCATCCAGAGAGAACGGGTGGGTAAAGGAAGTAAGCCAGGACACAGAAAGTGAAAGAGTTCCAACACCAGGTGCAGCGGGCCAGTGAGACCCCTCAGTGAGGAGGGGAGGGCAGATCCAGCTGCTGGGAGAGAAGGGAGCAGCTGTCACACAACCACATTCAGTCTACCGCTCGCCTGCTGTGTGACCTTGGGCAGGCCTGGTGTGTCTCTGTGCTCAGTGTCCCCAGTTATCAAATGGGGTGGGCTGTGCCTGCCTATCTCCCTCACGGGATACGTGGGAGAGCTGGGGCACAGAGAGGAGACACTGTCCTTACCTTTCTTCTCTACCCAGACGTCTCATCCCCAGCACCGTGCCTGCCACAGACAAACGGGGAGTAGCTTTTCCTGTGTCTGACGTAGAAGAAAAATACCTGTTCACCCCTCCGAGGCGGGTCTGGACCCCACACAAGACAATGTGAGCCTATTGGAGAGAGACAGCTCCCCCTCTCTCCCCGCCAGGCTCCAGAGTCACCCTGCTGGACCGAGGTGAACAATGGCCTCCCTGCCCCGCATCACTCTCCATGCCACGCTGAGGACACAGGAGGAGCAGCACAGGCCCCTTTGCCAGACCTTGGGTGACCCATGGGGAAAGGCCACCTCGCTCCTGGAAGGCCACAGCCCACTTCCTTTACAGCAGCCTGTGGCTCTCTTCAGAGCACAGGGAGGGGAGGGAGAGGAGCTAAGGGGAAGGGTGGAGGGAAGGGAAGCGGCCAGGCCTTCTGTTGCTCCATTTCTCTGTCCTCAGCATCCAGGCAGCCTTGGCAAGCCAGAGTGACAAATGAGGCCGTTTAGGAGGACGCCGTGTCCAAGCCTCCGGGAGGCCTTTGATTTCTCAAGTTCCCTCTGTCCCTTAAGTCACACCAAAGCCCATAGCAGCCGGCTCCCTCCACCGGCATGCAAGACCAGCGGGGCCAATTTCCTTCAAGCCCATGACACTCTCAACTCCAACCATGAGTGAATCAGTCCAGTCCTGGTAGGTACAGTCTCCAAGGCAAGTGTTATCCTTTTCATAATGTGCGGTGAGGCAGCTGGGGATCTCGGGCCAGATACCACTCGTCCCTGCTGACGCCATGAGGTCCCCAGTCTCTTGGACTCTGTTCTCACTTCCAGGAACAGCCTTTTCCTAGACCAGCCTCATCACTTCTCAGATTTCTGCCTTGAAGAGCCCCCATAGGAGTGATGGCATAAAAGAAAGCATGAGAGACAGACAGACAGACAAAAAGAAAAAACAGAGAGCCAGCAAGAGAGCCAACAATGAACACGAGTCAAGTCCATCTCAGCAAGATGGAGTAAAGACTGCCAAATGAGCTCAGGACAGCAGATGGGTCTGTCCAAAACACACAAACCCTCTGTGGGCTTGTCTCCTCAGCAGCTGTAGCCTATTCAATCACAGGAAAGTGGCAAGAGAGGCAGAGAGAGACATCTGACCCCCAGTTTTATTAAACAGTCACCAGATTAAATACAGGATGTCCATTTAATTTGAATTTCAGATAAACAATGAATATTTTTTTTTAGTATAAGTACATCCCATGCAGTATCTGGGATATACTTACACCAAACAGTTTGTCAATGTTTGTCTGGAATTCAAGTTTAACTGGGTAGCCTGTATTTTTATTAGATCTGGCAACCCTATTTGATGGACAGGTGTGTTCCTGAAAGGAAAAAAGAGGCAAAGCTGGAAGTGCCAAGGTCAACCCACATAAGCAGAATCATCCAGAACTGGGGGGCGGGGGTGGTGGTGATGGGAGAGGGTGGACTTCCTATAGCTCAGTGGTTCTTAAAGTGTGGTCCGCAGACCCACAGCATCAGTGTAAAACTGGGAACTTCTTAGAAATGCAAATTTTCCAGATCCCACCCCAGATAGAACAGATCTTAAATCTAGGGACAGAGCCCAGCAATCTTCATTTTAACCAGCCCTCCAGGTGATTCTGATGCAGGCAAAAGTTGGGGGATGAAGCAAATCTGCACAGGCTTCAGAGCTGGGATTGTGGGAACCCTCCAGACTCCACTCCCTGGTCTCAGCTTTAAATATACCTACGATATAGCCCAGCCCATGGAAGAAAGTAGTGCTTCAGGCTGTAGCCCAAGAAGGTTCACAGTTACAAGACTATGCATGTTTGTACACACACGCGCACACACACACACACACACACACACACACACACACACACACATTCCTATCCCCATACAAACACAGTTACACTTGGGTACACACCTCTCGCTTCTTTCCTTTGGCCTTAGCCAAGAAAGTACAGGTACCTGTTATCAACAAATCCCTCCCTTGGTGCAGACTGTAAACACCTTCCCAAGCACAAAGACTCTTCTCAAATCTGTCTGGCCTAGAATAATACTACAGTAAATTGCTCCCCCGAAGCCCAAAACGTTCCAATGCTGGCCAATACGTGGCTTTAGGGTCTGAAGCTCTTGGCCAAGTTCCCATTTATCAGGTTATACCTGTTATGCTGCTGCCACAGAAACCCATGGGTTTCTACTGGTTTCGATTCAGAGGAGGAGTAAAGGAAGCTAATATTTACTGAGGATACACCATGTGCCAGTCGTGGTTATCACATTTAACTTTCTGAAAAATCCCACAAAGTAGACATATTTCACAGCGAGGACACGGCAGCTCCAAGAGGTAGGTCGCACGGTCACACACCCTACAGCCAGCAAAGCAGGGCCAGGCACCTGCCAGTGAGGACAGGGTCTTTCTCTGGCTCTGCTGCCATGACCCGCCCCCACTAACAATGCTTCCAGACGGCTGCCACCAGCACTGCTGCATGCTGATGAACAAGGCACTTGAATATCTTATGGAGGAGAAAAAGGGTTCCCAAGAAATGCAAATTACTCATGGTGGTCTTCAGAGACAATTTAGGGGAACACAGAGGAAATGGCTTTCATAGACCCAAGAGCCTCTGGAATGGCTTTCCGAGGTCCCCTCCGGTGGTGCAGGGCACGGTTAAGTAGGCTCAATGTTACGTGACACTGAGAAAGGGGAAAATGGATTTCCCCCACGTGCCTGTTTTCTGACGCCTCCAGGGCTCACTGTGGACAGCCTGAGCCCCCGTCATTTCCTGCCTGTTCCCGAGGACTACCGCCACTTGTCTCATGAAATCAAGAATCCACTTGGCTTCCTTCCCTCCTGTTTATTCTTTAAGTGTACATGGATACTTATTCTTTCTGCCTAGAACAGCAGCTCCCCTTAGGGGGTGGGTTGCGGACTTCCTCCTCCGGCCAGGTAGTTCTTACAGGCTGTCAACCGTGGCACTCCACTGTCCGGGGCCACAGGTGGACACGTGACCCAGGCTTGGCCCACCACACAGCTCTCTTCCTGGCCACACTGACTAGTCTAGGTATAAGGAAGTAACACTAGCCAGGCCAAGCAGAGCCCTGCCCAGAGACTTTCCTAATGGAGCAAAGAAGAACATTCTTTTCTTTCTGGTTATAAGACACTATGGACGTGAGCCCAGATAAATTGGGACCATAGATCTAGCCTCTTGGTCACAGTAAGGATAAGCACGCAGCTAACCTGCAGAGAGAAACAGAAACTAGAGACAAGGAGAGACAGAGGGAGACCTATTTGTGTGAGTCCTGGAATACACTCCTGCCCTTTCTAGATTTTACTGGAAGCCAACAGATTCCTTTTTAATTTTTCTTAAGGTAGTTGGGTCTCTGTCACTTAAAACAGAAAAATTCTGGGGAATTCCCTGGCGGTCCAGTGGTTAGAACTCCGCACTTCCAATGCAGGGGGCCCAGGTTCTATCCCTGATCAGGGAACTGAGATCCTGCAAGCCACGCAGCATGGCCAAAAAGGAAAAAGAAAAAAAGAAAAATTCTTCACTACTGCTTAGCTTTGCTCTCTGATTTTATCTGATCTTCTTTGTCCAAGTTCAAAGCAAATAAAAAAGGCACACGCTGAAAGGGACACACACCAAAAACCAAACCCACAAAGGGTCTATCTAATCCACGTGAAAGAGGCAGGATCACAGGAACCCTTCAGTGGGAGTAACTTGGAAAACAGACGACGGTACAATTCATGAAGGAAGACAGACCTGACCTTGGATTCTTCCTAGAGAGGAACGGTTCAGATGGGTAACCCACAGAAAGCCACATCGCTATTGAAAATGACAAGGACGTAGAGGATACCAACATGTGAAAATTTAAACATGAAATCATGTTAAGGGATAAAATGCAGGAGACAATATACTTTATGCACCCTGGTTACGAACAGGGGAACATGGTGAGTGTGTGAACTGACACGATCCAGAATTAAATTTCAAAAGATGCTAATAGAATACACTGTTTATTATGTGCTCTTTTAATAAAGCTGCTTTAAGATGGTAATTATTTCCTTACATTTAATGGAATGAGGCCCCAGGAATCCTGCGTTTTTATAAACAACGATTTCTCGAAGTCTTTGGCTAGAGAAAATGTTATTGGTTCCAGAAGCATCAGCAAATGGGACTGACCCTAGATCCCAAAAGAAAGAGGCTGAGAGAGCAAAGCTACCCATCTCAGAGCACTGGCCCCTCACTCCAGGGCAGCTCCGAGTCCTAGGAGCTTGCAGGTGAGAGAACTTGATGCCACACTGGCAAATGCAGGTCAGAACCCTTCTGGACCTGACCAAGAGCTCAGGGCAGGCTACTGTAAGGAGAAATGTTTGCTCCCTTTCCCCAGGAGGTCCTGAACTCTGAGAGAACCCCACCCCTCTACAGAAGGAGGCCCACCCGTGAGGTCCACTTTCTGACATCTTGTCATCCTGGTTGGGTCTGAAATTTGGCTCAGTTCTGTGTCCTGGACAAGGTCATTAAACCTGTCCAGGTTTCCTCATCTGCAAAACAGAGGTTATAATAGTACTTACCTCCTCGTCCAGTGGGGACGAGGATGTATGAGCAAATGGTTGATGCTGCCCCCTCAACACCTGCTACACTGTTATTGAGATTAGGGGACTGCTGAGCATGGGACACTGTGTAGAAGGCATGAGCTCTCCCTTCAGGCCAAAGGAGTATAATATCTGTGATCTATTAACAAGCGTCTCCTGCGTTTACCCCGAGTCACACAAAGTACTTCCACTAACACCACCACGCTTTACCCTGACAACAATTCTCTGAAGTTAGCATGATTACCCCTGTTTTACAGGTAAGGAAATAGAGGCATAGAGAGGTTAATTAACTCACTTAATATCACAGCAGCAAGGCACAAGACTTAGCTTCAAATCTTAGCTCCAAAGCCAGTGGGTCTTCCCCGCCACCACACTGCCCCCACCCTTACCCAGCCCTCTCTTTTCTCAACCCACTGCTCCCTCCCCTTCTCCCAGCATGTGACAGCCGCAAAAGGAGAAAGGCTTATTCCTCTTCTAGTGTCATCTGTGGGAATCAGTGAGGTGCTACTTTCCTCCTTGGCCCCCACCTTTTCCATCCAGTCTGGAGCTCACCCAGCATCCCCTCTCTCCTCCCAGTGAGCCATGATGGCATCCAGAGGTAATGACCTGGAGATGACTGTGGTTGGAGCCACTGGACCCCAGGTGACCAGAAGCAATCAATTAGACCCAGGCCACCATCAAAAGACTGGCATGCCAACCAGAGTGGCCAACAGAAGCCTGCTTTAGGAGAGGATTGGGAGGGTCTGGATGGGACAGAAGCCAACCCGAGCCCACATGGACCTCCCACCCAGGTCCCAGAGATGGGAGCCAAGGCCACATCCTTCTTCTAGACATCATCATTGGATATAGCCCTTCGTGTTCTCTGAAAACACAGGCAGATGGGCAGATGCCCTTTTCCCCAATTTCCCCCCAATCCCTTCACCTAAGTTCCAAACCTATTATTACCTGGTAAGAGGAGAAAAGAATTAAACGTATGCATCATTTGATTTTAATTGAAGGACTGTTCTATTTCATTGAACTGCTAAGTAAGCTGAACAAGAGATTGTGTTTACATAAGCAAACCCAGAGTCACTATAGACTTGCTGTCATGTTAAGTCAATACTTATGAAGGCTCTCTATTTAATTATTCAGTGAGGATTGACTTATTATTGTGTTAAGAGTGTAGTTAGCCTTGAGCTAGGTAGCCATCCAGCTGAAAGATTTCTTTCAACTTTCTCCAAATGCTGATATGGTTCCTGCTGGTGGTATGAGGTTAGTTTCTTCTCTCTCTCCCTCCCCACTGCCACCCTCCCTCCTGCTCCAGAGCAAAAAGCTCCAGGTCCACCTCCTTTAAGTCCTTTAAGTCAGGGGTAGCAGGTGATCCTGTGGTGGCCAGGGAGCAGGCAAGATCCCCATGGCCAGTGGTCGGCCTCTCACGTGATCTTCCTAACCCCAGGGATTAGTCCTAAGATTCTGACACTTGAAGTCTCATGAGCTAAGTTCAAGCACTTTCAACCTTTATTCTTCCCATTCCAGAAGCTGAAGACCCAGATCACTCCCCCCCTTTGCAATTCCCCTCTCTCCCACCTCCACAGAGTGTTTCTCAACCTTCACAATCCATCCAAACCCTATGATTCCACGGCATGTTGTTACAGAGATTCAGATAGGCTCTGACATCAAATCATATTTCGTAAAACATAACATACAGAGGAACAACCAGCCTAAACTACAGGCCAGCACGAGGGGCACAGTGACTAAAAGCAAAATCCCAGGCCTCAAACAACCTGGGTTCGAGCCCCAGTTCTGCAAATCACAAAGGGGACAAGCTTGGGCAAGTTACCCCACTGTGAGAATCCTCAACCAGAAAAAAGGTCTAGTCATTTCTGGGAAGTGTCACCGAGATTCCCGTACAGCACCTAGAACTGTGCCCAGCACGCTGGCCTCAGCTTTTTGAGGGACTTATTCTGACTCTGGTGACTATGGCCCCACTCATGCCCCCAAAGGAGGACTTCCTGGGTTTCAGGAGCCCGTCATTTGCCACCCTGACCCTCACCCATAATCGGGACCGTGATGACCTCTCCATCTCATTTCTCCCCCTCCTCCTCCTCTCTCTCGCCCAAACCCTCGTAGCAACAGCAAACGGCATGAGTTCCCCAACCGTGATGCTCCACAGAGCCTTACCCCACGGGCTCCTCCCGCCAGGATTGCCTTCCCCCAGACACACGCTCCTTATCTCCTCTTCCAGTTCACCCTTCCAAACCCAGTTCAGGAGGTGTCGGCGCTTCCAGAAAACTTTCTGAGAATGATGCCTTGCCCCAACTCTGAACGTGTTTCACAAACACCAGTTATTATGTTTTCCCCACCAATCATAGCATAATTTATATTTTTTGTATCTGTTTCTCCCATTAAAGTATCAATTCTTTCAGAACAGAAATGACTTTATTCATGTTTGAATCCTCAGTGCCCAGAGTAGTGCCTGACACTGAATACAGAGCCTTTTGGATGGAAGGGGGAAGGGAGGGAGGGAAGAAAGAATGGATGGATGGATGGATGGATGGATGAGTGGATGGATGGATGAGTGGATGGATGGATGGATGGATGGATGGATGGATGTGTGGATGGATGGATGGATGGATGGATGAATGGATGGATGGATAAGTGGATGGATGGATGAGTGGATGGATGAGTGGATGGATGGGTGGGGACTATATCTAGAGGCACAGAAGATTTTCTGCTAAGCAGGAAAAGAGTCAAGAACTCTCCAAGCACCTCCCCTTGAAAAATAAAATTACAAGCAGATTTCCAGGTGGCATCAGGGCAAAATGCATCAGGGTCACATTAACTTTGGCACTAAGATAGGTCAGCCCTCCAAAATGCCCTTGGGTGGGTCTGTCTCCCTCTACTCCTCAGACACTGCCTGGTGGTTGTTAGGAACTTGGAAAAGTATCTTTGCTATCTCTGATACCAGCCATTTGCTAAAGGAGGCCCCAGTGGCCTGCAACAATTAACACACATGCTTAAGCACCACTCTTAACATGAACAAGTGCCTTGGGGACCCACAGAGGAAAATCCAATGGGTCCCTGTGGAGAAAGGCTGGGTAAACTGTCCATTCTCAAACAAGCAGAAGGGCAAAAGGAATCAGTGTCAGGGTGGAGTATTTGGATCAAAACACCCGCTGCTTATAAGCCGTAAACCTGGAAACATCATGGTAACTCTCAGTGCCTAAATGGCTCTGACACCTACACAGAAGAGTGTGGAAATGAAACCACATATGCAAAAGTAAACAGTGAAATCACATATGCAAAAGTACCTCCGAAAGATAGAATTCACTCTGTACATGTTTATTCTTTTTCTCCCTAGGAATGATGAAAAGAGAATAAATGCAGGGGGCCAGAGCAAGGACAGGAGGCTGGTGTGGCAGGGAGGGAGAGAAGCCTGCATACCGCAGCCTGGCCCAGCAGGACGCAGGAAGGAACGGGAGTCCGGGTCTGCTCTCACAGAGGACTGGGAGAACACACACTCCCTCGGGGCCACAGAGGCTGCAGGGGACCTTGGGCCCTCAGCCTGGCCCCCCGGCGTCCTTCATCCAGGCCTTCTAGAGCCCACTGCATAGATAAATATTTTTCCATTCAGGCAAATATCTGGGCAGCTATGCCACCACTAGGAGTATTTCTCATTATATAGACTAATGAGAACGCTGTGCTTCCTGGGAGCTATTTATCAAGGCAATATCCATTATAAATGACATTTTTCCTCAACTAACAAAGGATATGAGGCTGGGGAAGCTGGTTAAAAGGAAATGTTTAGCTGATTCCAGAAACCATTCAGAAATTAATGACCCACCCCCTTGCTGGCCGGTGCCCCCCTCTGTGCTCTGCCTTCCACTTGGACCCCTGCCCCTGGCCCCCACCGGAGCCAGCAGGTTGGGGAAGGGGAGTGACGCTGGCTCCAAGGAATATCCTGCCTTAGGAGGAGAGCCGAGTCTTAAGCAGCAGCATCACCGAAGCATATAAGACCAGATTATTTGTGGTCCCAACTTGCTGATGCAAGATGAAAAATACAGCAAACTACAGCTGCTGACCTCAGCTTTTTTCCTTTTTCTTCTTTCTCCTTCGCTGAGGTTAGTGTTTTACGAAAAAGGCTTTAAAAATAAAATCTATAAACTGAGGGACTCCAATCTGTTAGCTTAAGGTCAAGCACACAGAACACAGCATCCAGAGAGGAAAGAACTGAATCCGGGCCGTCTGTCTCACCTGCAAGCAGGATGCTCACTCACACGTGTCCCCACAGGCACGCCCATGCGAAGGCCCTGCCACCCTGACGGACGCAGCACACGCAAGGCCACACACACCTCCAGGCAGGAAGTCCGCATCCCTCCCAATCACAGGCCCGTCCCCTAAGCCGTGATTCTTGGGCAGGTCCTTCCTGCTTCTACCCTCCAATTCCACAACAGGTGACAACTCCAGGATGACATCAGAGGGCTGGGAGCCATGCCCCTCCCGTGTGGGTGGTACTTGCACCAACGCTGATTACAGGGAGCTGCGGTCCTGCAATGGGTCCAGTGCCTCCCGTGAGGAGTGGGCTGGATGGAAATCAGAGGGGACACGGCAAACCACTCAGGGAGAGCAAGGGGTCTCAAGGTCCCAATGGATTTGTCACCAGCTCTCTGAAAACTTCTACTGTAAATCAATGAAACGTCAGAAACTTGGAGCTTCTGAGATTTGAACCGGAGTTTGGCTTCATCCAAGAAGACAAAGTGTGAAGGAAGACTGTTCCATGTGGCAGAAAAAAGATGGTGACTTCTACGTGAAGAGGTAACACCAGGCAAGGAGTGAGAAGAATCTTAAGTGCTTCATCAAGTGTTTGAATGCATTTATCTCAGAATAAGCAGTTCCTCATTGCTTCTACTGAATCTCTCACGCATACCCTAAAGGGCTCTGCTAAGGCCGAGATTCAAGAGATAGGAGACAGGGCTTCCCTGGTGGTGCAGTGGTTGGGAGTCCGCCTGCCGATGCAGGGGACACGGGTTCGTGCCCCGGTCCGGGAAGATCCCACATGCCGCGGAGCGGCTGGGCCCGTGAGCCATGGCCGCTGAGCCTGCGCGTCCGGAGCCTGGGCTCCGCAACGGGAGAGGCCACAACAGTGAGAGGCGCGCGTACCGAAAAAAGAAAAAACAAAAAGATAGGAGACAGAACACAGGAGTACAAGGTACAAAGGGAAGAAAAGCCTGTAAGTGGAAATCGAGACACAGGGAGGAGCAGACCCAGGAAGAGAGGAAAAGCCATCATGGCAACAGTGCAACAGAGAGGGAAGTGGACCCCGCAATGGGAAAGGATGAATGAGTAGGTTCTTGAGGCAGAAACAAGAGTAGCATTTGTTCTGGATGCAATGAACAGAAGCTTTTCCAGGACACCTGGGCAGCTCTGGGCAAAAAGATTCCCCTGAGGGGCCTGCTATAGACTGAATGTTTGGTCTCCACAAAATGTATATATTGAAACACAATCCCCAATATGATGGTTTTAGGAGGTGGGGCCTTTGGGAGGTGATTAGGTCATGATGGAAGAGCCCTCATGAATAGGATTAGTGCCCTTATAAAAGAGATCCAGAGAGCTTGCCCCTTCCACTTTTGTTGTTATACCCCCTGTTATATGGTATTTCTGTTATAGCAGCTCAAATGGGCTAAGACAGGGTTCACCACCAAGCCCTCATTCTCTCCAATGAGTACAAGGGGCAGGGCTCCCCAGGAGAATTCTGAAGTGAAGGTAGGTTCCCCCCAACTGCTCACTCTGTCCTCTTCCCAGTCATCTGGAAAGTGGGTTGGCCATAACACCATTGGACATCCAGCACTTCCTGTAAAACACACTCCAGTTCCTGCATCCTGCTCCTGTGGTAGGCATCTGGGGTCAAGGTAGGAGGCAACATCTCCGTGTGTCAGCCAAGGTGGATCCCCACGGCAGCTGGCAGATGGCAGGGGTGACTCGACAGGTATGGCCCCAGTGCAGGGAGTCA
Organism: Delphinus delphis; assembly: GCF_949987515.2. Taxonomy (NCBI): domain Eukaryota; kingdom Metazoa; phylum Chordata; class Mammalia; order Artiodactyla; family Delphinidae; genus Delphinus; species Delphinus delphis. The sequence goes on from NC_082688.1 coordinate 98,747,383, forward strand.
AACAGGGCAGGAGAAATGAATGCTGATGGGCACAGTGGGTAGAAAGCTGCAAACCACAGACCTACCAGGACACACGGGGGCCATGTGCCATCAGGGTCTGCTCAAAGAAAGCCACCAGAGGACACCCCAAGAGGCACAGAGCCTGAAGACAGCAGTCAATCAGGCTGATGATGTCTGAGCCCAGGCCCCAGGGAGCGGTCCTCCAGCTTCCAGCACAGGAAGGTAATGTGTCCCAGCAAGACAGCCTGACAGTGTCCCCCCATAGATGGTCTTCCATGGGGGCCTGGCATTTTGCGGTGGTCCTTCTCGTTGCCCCTTGGCCTACTAGACGTGTACTGGATGTCCTTACAGGCAACGTGAATTTCATCTGGGTATTGCTGGTGGTGATGTTGGTATTCAAAGGAAAGAGTAGAACCTACCATTGCACTGAAATGGGGTACAGTGGGTTTTAATATATGGAAATGAATGTGGCAAGAGGAAGGTAGACCAGTTGTATAGCTGATAGGAAGGCCATCCCTTGAATACCCAGCTGCACTCCTCTGCAGTAGTAGGTCTGCAAATAGTAGGTAGATAGACAGGCTGTTGGAAGGCCTTAAGCAGAACCTTCCAAACCAGGAGGCAAACTGGGAATGGCAATTAGAGATCAGGTGGCTGGTGATCTGCAGGGAAAGGACATGTAACGGGTGATGACTGACATTTTAATTAAGGTATCCAGGACCCCAAGACAATGGTAAGTCCATGTGCATAGAACTGAACAGAAATGAAAAAAAAAATAACCATGTTCCAGTGGACATTCAGAAGTTAGCAGAGGACGTCCCTGACCCACCCTCTAGGCTCAGATCCAAGTAGCACACATAATGGCATCACACGGAGTGTCATTCCTGGCGGAAGTCTCTGTGGGACACACTCAGTGTGTTGACCAGGCTACAATGGCCCACTGCAAAGGAGCCACAGCCCAGGTACAATCTCTGGACACCAGCCTTCCAGGCTAGGACTTTCTCCCACTCACCCTCATACAGCTGACCTTCTCAAAACCCATCACTCTTGACCCCTCCTGCTCTAAACGGAAGCAGAGGGAGGCAGCAACAGCCATGAGAGCACACAGGATGCCACCCAAGCTTCCACATTCAGAGCAGAGCCAGCCAGCTCGGAGAAGTTGGGGAGTCAACGATGAATATCAGTTAGTTCATCCCAAAGGAGGTTTCTGAGTTTCTCCCAAAACTGAGACCTCAGAGCTGAGTCACTCCAATCCAGCTCCTGACAAAGAACAAGACCTGCAGCCTCGCTCCCACCACCAGGAAACAGGCTGCTGCCACCAGCAACGACACACTCAAGAGGCCGAGAGGCTCCAAGGCAGGCGGCCAGGTAGAAACCTTCACGGAATTCCGATGCCCAGCCCGGGGACAGCCACAAGGATGCTGAGCCAGCCCAGACACTCGAGATCTGAAATCTGCACCATGGAAACCTGGTTTTCTTTATGCAGTTTATGTTTCCTGTATTTTTATGCAGTTTATGTTTGCTATAATTATTTCTATTTCAGTCCTGTCTTTGCAATTACTGAGACCTACCAAACTAATAATAATAATAGCTAACAATTTTGAGCATTTGCTGTGTGTCCGCTAAGCACCTCTAAAAGCATTAACGTGTTTAATCCTCACAAAATCCCCCACCAGACAGAGAAGGAAACCGAGGCTTGGAGAAATGACTGTGGCATGCCTGGGAAGTGCTGCGGCTGGGACTTGAACACTGGCCTGTCTGGGGTGCAAGCCCAAGGCTGCCAGTCCTCTCAGAGCAGCAGAGGGGCCTGGGCCACTGCTCCCATGTGGGAGGGACATCGCCCTCTGGGGTTGGGTACAATGGTGGCAGCAGAATGTAAGAAAGAGGCCCCAAGGAGCGGCCACAGCCACCAGGGCAGAGCCAGTGCTGCCTGACCTTAAACACGCTCTGCCATTTTTTCCTTCCCCCTCAAGAGTCACTGGGCTTTGTTGCCACGAGGAAGGCCCGCCCCTTACAGGCCTACAGCACACCTGCTTTTTTTTTTTTTTTTTTTAATTTTTATTTCTGGTTGCATTGGATCCTTGTTGCTGCGTGCGAGCTTTCTCTAGTTGCGGCGAGTGGGGGCTACTCTTTGTTGCGGTGCGTGGGCTTCTCATTGCGGTGGCTTCTCTTGTTGTGGAGCACGGGTTCTAGGCACGTGGGCTCAGTAGTTGCGGTGCCTGGGCTCAGTAGTTGTGGCTTGCAGGCTCTAGAGCACAGGCTCAGTAGCCGTGGCGCACGGGCTTAGTTGCTCCGCAGCATGTGGGATCTTCCCGGACCAGGGCTCGAACCCGTGTCCCCTGCATTGGCAGGCGGATTCTTAACCACTGCACCACCAGGGAAGTCCCACGCCTGCTTTTCTTGATCTCTGCCCTCAAAATTGTGTCTTTCCCCAGCTCCTCTCTCTGCCTAGGAAACCATAGAACCCCTCACGCCAGAACAGACCCCAGCCCATCCTCTCCCAACCAAGTGCCCTGGATCCCACCATCTTACGCCCTCTCCCCTTCCTCAGAAAGCCCCCTCCCCTTAGCATTTTCCCACCTTTCCAAGCAGCATCTGCCCATTTGAGGTCCCTCCTACCCGCTTCTCATGGGAAATCAACTGTCATGAACTTTGCCAGGGCCCACCAGCCTTGGGGGTCACAGTCTTTCTCTAGCTAGGGACGCCCCTGGAGAAGTGTGGGAGACCCTGCCTCGGTGTGTTCCTGTCCCATGGCCCCCACGGCAAGTCGCCACAAATCGAGGGGCTTAAAATAAGAGAAATTAATCCTCTCTCAGTTCTGGAAGCATCAAGGTGTCAGCAGGGGTGTGCTCGCTCTGAAGGCAGCAGGAACGAAGCCTTCCTCGCCTCTTCCCACTGCTGGTGGCTCCAGGCAACCCTCAGCGTTTTTTGGCCCGAAGCTGCGTCGCTCCAGTCTCTCTGCCTCCGTCTTCCTCCCTAGATGTCTAGGCCTGCTCTCTCCTTCTTATGAGGACACCAGTCATCGCATTTAGGGCCCACTCTAATCCAGCATGGCCTCATCTTAACTAATTACATCTGCCAAGACCCTATTCAAATAAGGCCACATGCTGGGGCTCCAGGTGGACCTTCTGGAATTTGGGAAGGGAGGCTATTTAACCCACTTGCACTCGTCAATCCCCTTCCCCTTATAGCGGGCACTTGACCTTGCCGCCCCCGACCCCAGCTTGGTTCAGATGCAGGCTGAGACCCTCTGTGTCTGGCCTGAGCAGCCACTCCTCCAGGACCAGGCTGTTGTTCTCCAGGGTCTCAATCTCTGCACGGGAGAGAGACAGGGCCTCCCCTGCCCATGCTGGGGGCCTTCTCTGGGTAGGTCCTGGGAGAGAGGATTGGGGCCACTCCAGCACAGTCCCTAGGACCTGCACCGGCAGCCATGACGCCCTGGGGGAGCGATTCCCACTGTGCTCTCCCCCTGGCAAGGACAGCTGTGGGGCCTGGGCCTCACTTCCTCTGGTTCCCAGACTCCAAGCCTGCGTCCCCCAGGGCCAGGCATGCCCCAGCGTGGGAGAGGGAGAGGCCGTGCGGGGTGCTGCATTCAGCAGCCAGACCCGTGCAGAGGCGCTCCCCACCCTTGTCTGGCCACAAGCACCGGCCTCCACGCTGGGCCGAACCCCGTCTTCAAGGCTCAGGCCCACCCCTGCATTCCATTCCCACCACAGTGGTCTCTCTGCACTGGCCTCCCACTTCCAGCGACTCTGTGGGTTCACGGCAAATACTTTGATTGTTTTCCAAAGGATAAACAGACAGGGGTCATTTTAATAGTAAAAACACGCCAGCTGGATATTTAAAGCAAAAGTGTTTAGATGCTCCACGCAAGCCAATGGCAGATGAATCTGGGCCACTCTCCGGCCCAGGCACACTCCTTCCACCATCAGGAGAATTCTAGAGAACACGGAGAAGCAGAAGACACCAGCAAATAAGCTCCTCCTCACAGGTGAACCTAAAACGTGGATTTGTTTGTCAGGCCGCACATCCAGGACCTTCTCTGCAGGCCCCCGTACCAAGCCGGCTCCAGGCATGGGCCCCAGCAGCGGACCTGGCGCCCGGGTGCCTGCAGGTGTCAGTTCTCAACTTTCACAGTGAAGAAAATCACCCAGGGAGCTTTGGAAATTGGATTCCTAGGGCCCCAAACCCAGGAAGCTGCCTCAATAGGTTTTAGGGAGGACCTGGGAATCAGCATTTTGATAAGGGCCGCCATTGATGGAGATGGGGGCCCACGGGCCACATCTGGAGACACTGCAGAATAACTGTGAAAACACAGCCTCTGGAGCCAGCCCTGCTTCAGGTTCCATCCTACAAGCTGTACAGTCTTGGGCAAGTCACTTAAAATCTGTGGCCCTCAGTGCTCTTATCTGAGCACAGAGAAATAATAGGAGGCTTGTATAGAGCACTTGAGGCTGCGTGTGACAATTCCTCATAGTGACAGGTACCTAACACACAGGCACGCCATCAATGCCACCTGCCTTGGAAGGCCACAGCCTTCTGGGCAAGCCTGGTCTCCCTAGGGAATGGCATTCCCAGCATCAGCTACAAGGGGAAGGGAAAGGTCCCCTCCAGCAGCCTTGCCCTCTGGGATCTGGACAACAAGCAGTCAGGCCTGTGCCCAGGGAAGCAGATGCCAAATGGTGCCTACCACGCGGGCAGCCCAAGACCAGAGTACGATGGGGATGGGGGTGGGTAGCCACAGTGGGAAAAACAGATAACCTGGGCTCCGGGTACCCTCCATGCCTACCTCCCTTTGGCTCCCTTTATTTAAGTGTCATTAACAGCTGATCCCGGCTGTGTGTGAGGTTTTAGAAAGTGGAGAGGCATCTCCACTGGAGCCTGAGTGTTAAAGGGGAGCAGGGCTGCCCCCACCCCTTCACACTCGGGAAGTGGCAGTGGTCATCCCTGAGAGAGCCCCAAGGGAACGGGCCCCAGGAGAGGACAGTGGAGCCCAGGAGATTTCCCCCTTTTCCTGTGGAGAGCCTGGGTTTCGTTATTATTAAAGCAGATGGCAATTTCTTTACAGCAGTAGCGCCTACAGTGCAGAGACACTTTGAGGGAACGTGCTGATAAAGTCCACGGACCACCCCTAGAACATCCCTCTCCCTTAGGGACACACACTTTCATTCACTCAAGCACCCTCCTCTGAGTACACACTCATCCCCCAAAGAACACACACGCTTGCATCAGCCTTCCTCCCACATGCCGTCACCAAAGGGCATCCTCTGGGTGGAATCACCAGAGAATGACTCTCTCCTCTTTGCTCTTCCAGCCACCAGAATTAGGAGGACCCTGATCTGCCTGGCCCCCGTGTTTCTGAGCCTGGGAAGCCCAAATGCCACACGGCACAGCCCGCGGGCCTATGGACCGGCTCTCAGACCTGGAAAGCCTAGAATTAGAGATGCAGCACCCAGGATGCCCTGGAGAACTGATCCGACATCTGCACCCCAACCAGAGAATCCAAGGAGGGGGTGGGCCATTGGGCAGAACTCCCCACATCCTCCCTTGCCAGGAAGAGGGGAGACTGTAAAGCGTTTCTCTGGTTCTCGGTGTTTGGGGTGAAGAGGGACCTTCGAGACCAGTGAGCCCAACCACCTCACTCCAGAAGTGAGGAAGCTGCTGTCCAGAGGCCCCTGTTTCAGCTCCTACCTGCACGGCAGAGAGGCAAGAGTCTGGCCTTGCACAGGCATCGAAGTGGAACGCCCTTCCTCCAACAGCTCCACTGGTCAAGCTGCGCTTCCCTTGGTATTTCTGTCCCCGCACCTCCTAAGGCCACACACACACTGCCTGCATCTTCTCATGCAAACTTATGAATCATAAGACAAAGACACTTTTGACCTCACTGGGTGGCAGGAAGTTTATTGATGCCCTGAGCCCACGGTTCTCCTCTGTCACATACTCCCTCCTCTCCTGCCCAAATCCCAGAAATAAGGCAAGCCACCGTTGATGAAGCATAGAAGTTGGGATATCATTTCCTTCACTCCCTTTGCTTTCAGATAAAGGAGCCAAGGCTGAGAGGGTACAGAGCACCTCTGAGGTTTCCCAGACAGATGGGGCCGGTTTGGGGGCAGGACCCAGGAATTCTGGCACAGGTGCGTCCCTTCCATCAAGCTGCTGACACCACCCCAGCTCCCACGTCCCTCGTATCTGAAAAGAGGCCCTCACGAATATAAATGGGTTCAGCTACTATGGAAAACAGTATGGAGGTTTCCTAAAAAGCTAAAAATAGAGTTGCCATATGATCCAGCAACCCCACTCCTGGGCATATATCTGGAGAAAACTCTAATTTGAAAAGATACATGCACCCCAGGGTTCATTGCTGCACTGTTTACAACAGCCAGGACATAGAAGCAACCTAAGTGTCCATCGACAGATGAATGGATAAAGAAGATATGGTGTATACACACAATGGAATATTACTCAGCCATAAAAAAGAATGAAATAATGCCATTTGCAGCAACATGGATGGACCTAGAGACTATCATACTAAGTGAAGTAAGTCAGAAAGAGAAAGACAAATATCATACGATATCGCCTATATGTAGAATCTAAAATATGACACAGATGAACCCATTTACAAAATAGAAACAGACTCACAGACATAGAAAACAAACTTACGATTACCAAAGGGGAAAAGAGGGGAGGGATAAAGAGGAGTTTGGGAGTAACATATACACACTACTATATCTAAAATAGATAACCAAGAAGGACCTACTGTATGCAGAGGGAACTACAGTCAATATCCTGTGATAAACCATAATGGAAAAGAATATGGAAAAGAATATGTGTATACATATTCTGTGTACACCAGAAACTAACACAGCCTTGTAAATCAACTATATTTCAATTAAATTTTCTTTTTAATTTCTGAAAAGAGGCCCTCACCATGCACTCTCTCGACCTGGTCCACACAGCACCCTAACTGGGTCAGGCCTTACTGTCTCCACCGCTGACTCGGGTGCTTGCAGTGAGACAGTGCAGAGGCGACAGCTCCAGGATGAGACGATATCCCCTGCTGGTGTGACAACCCTCGCCCCTCCAAGGTCCAAACCTCCCTCAACCAAATCCCCAGGCCCGTCGTCAGTGATAAAAAAGGTAGAATTGTGCCATTACCCAAGGTCATCAGGGAAAACTACTGATGATGAAGATTCCGTGATATTCTTTGCAGAAAAAACAGAGTTCGCCTCTCCTTATCCATCTACGTAGCCAACTCTGATTCCAAAAGGCCTTAATATGCTCTCATGTCCCTTTTCCAAAGTCATCTTAAAATATATATTTTTAATCTGAAAAGTCCACCATAATAGCACTTTTGTAGGTCACTCCTCAGGCAGCCCGCCAAGAACAAGGAAGCCGCCTGCATGGGGAGTATGGAGTTTGTACACTAAAATAGATATTTTACTCCTAAGAAAATCCTTCATCTCTTTGCTTAAAGTCTAATGGTGCCTAGTGCATAGATAATCTGAACACTCAGGTAATCTGCTTTTCTGTTCCAGAGAAAACCAGTGAAAGAAAACGGATGACAGAGGGAAACTCCCAGGGGCAGACAGAACCTTCAGCGAGAAGTGACAGCAGACACAGTGAAGGAAACAGAAATACTAGAAAAGCAAAACACAATTACTCAAGATTCACGGTGTCTGAGGCTAATTAGTGTAGGGTCCAACAGTTCTCTGTAAGTCAGTAACACCTGAAGGCATCGCGGACGCCATCTGTGCGAATTAACCGGTAGTTAAGGAGAGCACTGCGTCAATAAGAAAAGGTTAAGTTACCTCCTACAATCTCTGTTTAAGGCAAGAAAGAGCATTCAAGTATCCAACAAGTGGGAAGATCCTACATGCCGTGGAGCGGCTGGGCCCGTGAGCCATGGCCGCTGAGCCTGCACGTCCAGAGCCTGTGGTCCACAAAGGGAGAGGCCGCAACAGTGAGAGGCCCGCGTACCGCAAAAAATAAAAAAAAAAAAAAGAATTCAACAAGTATTTCTTGCACCCTCCACTGTGCCAGCCCTAGGCTAGGTGCAGGGGCACGTGGACAGGCCACGTGGCAGCTGCATGCAGGATAACTTGGTGGAGAAGACACCGAAGAAGGAGAATTGAAATGATAAAAGGTGCTTTCCCTTCCTCCCCCGACACCCATGTGTCCCTTCTAGAAGGAGAACAGGATTTTGAGGCCGGGAGGCCTGAGCATGCCTGCCGCTAAGAAGAGGCCTTATCTTCAGAAGCCCAGTGAAAGCAAGCCAGGAGCGGGAGGTGCCAGGGCTTGGTGATGGAGAGGGCAGAGAAGCCCAGTGGGGCAGGAGAGAAAACCATTCCCCAAGCTAGAGGAAACCTGGGCCCCCTGCTCTAGGGCCCACATGAGGGACCCCGGGAGCTGCTGAACAGGGAGTCCCCGTGGCCTTGAGGGAAGTGCCCGGTCAGCGGGCTCCCTCTGGGCACATCTGGGGTCAGTGGAGATTACAACTGTGGGGTCTCGGGGCTGCCCAGCAGATGCTGAAGGCCCCAGCCCCACTGTAAAGCTGGCAGGGGGAGCAATGCCACAGGCGGGCAAGCAGCCTCCTCACCGCTGCAGGTTCCCATGCCCTGAGCCTGGATCCCGCCTGCCACAGACAAGGGAAGCTCCATTAATGGTATTGCATTTCCTGCCGGCCAGGCTGGGGCAGGGAGAACCTGGAGCCAATTTAGAAAAATCAGGAAATGTGACCTGACCCCAGAGTGTGTTGTAGAGTGAAATCCACACATGTTACAACTGCAATGCATCCTAAGAAGACCTCTGACGGGGGTCGGGACAAGCGGTGTAGGAGCACAGGGAACAGAAAACATAACCTCCAGGAAGACAGAGAAGCTTCAAAGAGATGGTGACCTCAAAGGGTCTCCTAAGATGAACGGGAACTTTCCATTTCATTAGGAGGACGGCCCAGGCAGGGGAGCTGGTCCCTGCAGGACCCCAGAGGCAGGAAGAGCAGAGGGAAGTTACCCGTCCAGGGAGGCTGGGGCACAGGCGCCTGGAAGGAGGGCCAGGAGAGGAGGCTGCAGGCGGGGGTCCGAGGCAGGCGGTCTCAGATCCCAGATTCTTCTGGAACCAGAGGCGGGAGGGCCCTGGGGTTTGAGTGCTTTGAAAAGTTCATTCTGAGGACTTATCTGATGGCTGCTCACTGCCGAGCTATTTGCTTGCAAAATCCATTTCCAAATGGCCTGCTCATCTGTGAGAAGCTACAGGGACTATATATCAGGAGCAGCCATCCTCCCGATGGTCCGCCGCTGTCTCGCAGCTTCCTTAGGCTGCAGCCCCTCCTATTCCACCAGACCCAGCCTGCGGGCCCGCACACCCACACCTCGAATCACCAGGCACCTACCCTGAGCCTAGCCCCAGGCCTGCCCGCAGCCCGAGATCAGGCAGGGGAGGGTCACTTCTCGTTAGAATGAGCAGACCACAACCCCTGCATTTATGCACGGCCCCTGGTCAGAACCAAGGGAAGACGCCCACAGGCCCACCACCGCAGCGCCCCTGCCCCAGCATCCCACACCTGAGGATGTGCCCTTTCAATCCTAGGAGAGAGGAGACAAAGGGAGAGAAAGCCCTGGCCCCTCCCTCATTTCAACCACCACCTGGCAGGTTCTCCCGGGCCCAGCAGGACTCACAGCTGCTGAGTTGGGGACCCACTGAAAACCCTGCTCTGGTTAAAATACATCTATCTGCAGCATTCAGAAAATAGCTATCTACAGTATTGCTTTCAGCTATAATGGAAAACTGATGGCTTTTATCTCCCCAACTTTATGACTATTGATGGGATAGAGGCTGAGGTTTGATGACCATTTAATAGCCGACCCTGTGCAGTTAGGAGAGCATCAGAAAGCAATGAAAGCACTGAGATGATTGTCTGGCAGAGAATTCTCCGCTGAGGTCCAGGAAGCAAAACAACCACCCTCCCCAGGCTCCGACAGGAGAAGAAAATCAGTCATCATCATTTCTGTTTCTCCCCCCTCCTTTTTGCCATTGACCTCTGAGAGGTTGATCCAGGGGGGAAGGGAGGGCAATGGGGGACAGGAGCAATGCAGGTGTGAGCCCTTATGGAGAAAGGGAGGGTGGGAGAGGGGCTCTGGACTGCGGATTCCCAAGATGGGCACCCCACGCCCCGCCCCTTCCAGCCCAGCCTTCACTGCGCCATGGACAAACCAAATGGGATTCTCGCGCAACAACAGGGGCTCAGGACTGTCTAACGAGCTTCCTGCAAAGAGCTGGAAGGAAAAGGAAGGAAGCGGAGGTCCGGTCTAGCCCGTGATCCAAGTGGTCTTAGACCTCCTGTCCACGGCCAGAAGCCAAAAGCCACCTCCAGGGCTCTGCATGGACTCAAGCATCAAGCCTTCCCTGACAGTCCGTCCCTTCCCCCTGTGTGGGGACCTACCCGACGCTGCCCGCCTCCCTTTCCACAGTACAGGCCAGGACCCTGTGCTGCGGAACATCACAGTTTTAAACATGGTGGGGAGGGGTGTAGGGGAGGGGGATTCTTTGCAGCATTCCAAGTACCGTCACGGCGCTTCTCTCATTTTCTGTTCTACGACAGCCCCATGAGGTGGACAGGACAGATTTGATTCTGTTTTTTTTTTTTTTTTTTTGCAGTACGCGGGCCTCTCACTGTTGTGACCTCTCCCGTTGCGGAGCACAGGCTCCGGACGCGCAGGCTCAGCGGCCATGGCTCACGGGCCCAGCTGCTCCGCGGCATGTTCCCACATGCCGGACCGGGGCACGAACCCGTGTCCCCTGCATCGGCAGGCGGACTCTCAACCACTGCGCCACCAGGGAAGCCCCTGTCTGTTCTTTAAATAAGGAAACTCAGAGATGTTTCAAGTCCTGAGTCTGGGACCCCAGTGTCTGACCCCCTGTCCAGTTAGCCCTCCACTATGCCAAGCCTCCTCTCAGGACAGGACACTGCCCAGGGAGGCCAGACCTGACCTCTTGCCTGAGTCCTGCCACTCCCTAGCTGTGTGACTGTGGGCAAATAACTCCACCTCTCTGGGCCTCAGCTTCTTCATCTCTAAAATGAAATTTTGTGGGGATGAGCTTCAAGCCTGCCTCTAGCTGTTTTGAGGAAGAATCATGGATCCCCCAGGCTCCACCCAGAAACATTTTCAGACACAACGCTGTCCTGTTCTGCCCACAGCTGCCACCTCCTCAGACAGCACACTTTCCTCCCATCATGAATCAGCCTGAGGCACACTACAGACAGAGCAACCAAGGCCCCCCCTCACTGCTGCCAGCGCCCCCTGTTACACATCCTCGAACTAGGGGCCCTCCAAGCCACGCCTCCTTCAAGCAGTGCAGGAGGCAGGGTGCTCAGGCCAGTGGGCAGGGATCTCCAGGGCCCTCTCCTCCCCATCTAGGACCAGTGCAGGTGTTCTGGTTGGTTCTGTCTGAGGCCCCCTTACCAACTCAACCTCCTTAAAGACACAGGCCCTAATGAAAGCAACTAGAATACAATTGAGCCTGCAAAAGGAGAAACAGGCAGAAGAGGTAGCCAAGAGGTGGCCAAAGTGCCTCCTCCCACCTGGGCGTCTGTGGATGAGTTCCCAGCAGGGGAAAGGAGGAGGCGGGGGTTCCCCAGACCTGTGCACCTGCCCAGCTTTCTTCCCGCCCTGTGCATCTTCCGGGAGGTAAGAGCCCACCTCTGCTCCAAGCACAGCTCTCCACCTCCTTCCGAGAGCAGCAGGGAGAGCTGGCAGCCTAATGACCTCTGCTGCTGCAGCCTCCATCTTCGGAGCTCACTGGTTACCACCTGGTAGCTACTAATTTTTGATTTCTTAGGGATTTCCAATCATCTTTGCTGTAACTAGGGGAGGATTAACAAGTTGCAGGCAATGATCCTTGCTTGGTTTACTTAAAACTCCCCCAGAGACACAAACACTTAGGAAAACCGAAGGGAGAAAATACGTCACCACCCCAGGCCCACCTTCCTTCCAGGCTTGGCCCACCAACCCTCTCCAACGTGGCCCGCAGCCCTGCTCTTGACATTACCAACCAGCTTATTCTTTTATGATGCCGACACACGTACAGATTCCTAAAACGTTCCACTTTGGGCATCATCCTTCCTTGTCTTTGGATGGCTGCTAAAGAGGCCTCTGCTTTTTCTGTTCTCAAATTCACTGCTTGGTACAGTCCTCACCCCGCACACCGCCCTGAGAAGTTAGAGGAAACAGACTATCCTCTCCTGAGTGGTCCCTCAGTGGAGAACAACCCAAACCCACAAATGGCAACTACCCAGAAACACGCCCACCCACTGTGGAGATCCTACTTCAATCCAGTCCCCCGTCCTCCCCTTCACCTCGAGGAAGGCCCAAGTCAGGGATCCCAGAGCTCTCCTGTTGCCTAAGTACTCCCTTCCCTCTGAGGGCCCAGAATATCTGTCCCCTACCACGTGGCAGGCTCAGATCCAAACATGAGTTTCTTACATGACAGAGTGGATGTACACGTGTAACCATAGCAAGCTCTGCGTGTCACCCACAAGGGAAACGAGACCACCACCAAAACCAGTAAACCTGCGTGTGCGGAGACGTTAAGATTGAAACATTCATATATTTAGAGGAAAAAGAGCTAACAAAACAGCATGTACCGCATGACATCAGTGTTGTTAAAAATACGTGTATGCATATGTTAAAAGCCTGGAAGTCTACATTCTCCTAAACGTTCCCTTAGTTCAGGGTTATTTCAGGGTGTTAGGGCCGCGGATGATCTCCGCTTTCTCGAGGTGACCTTCCTGTCTCGGCAGAATTACATTTTATAGCGAGCACATACAGCTTTTGTCATCAGCAAACGCAGGAAAGTGAACTTCATTTTGAAAATCAGGAGAAAAAGAAAGAAAGGGGAAGGAGAGGAGGGGAGGGGGGCAGAGGGAGCCTCCTGGTACCCATAATCCACTCCCTTCACGTGACCCCAAGAGACAGGAGGGTCATGTTACAGCAGCTCAGAAGGGACCTGCAAAGTCCCAAACCTGACACTCATCTGAGGTCTGGCAGGAGGCCTCCAGCCTCTGCTCCATACCTCTTAGGATGCGGAACTCCCTACCTAACAAGGTGACTCGTTCCAGTTGGCAACAAGATCACAGAGTTAGTTACAGGCCGAGGTAGTACTAGGACTGCGGCAGTACTAGGATGTAGTATGACTCCTAATCCGGGACTCTTTGCACATGCCTCTATTTCTTCCACGTATTGAGCAACAAGTTTGGAGGACCCAGAGTCTGCTGGAATTGGGGACCAACAGGTGGGAGGCTGGGACAGGTCGTCCCTATCTGCCCAGTGTCTCCCCAGGGCATCTCAAAGCTCCAATCTCTCTCCCTCTCTCTCTCACACACACACACACACATACACACACAAACACACACATATACACACACATACACACACAAACACACATACACACACATACACATAAATACACACAAACACACATACACACACATAAACACACACACACACACTCCTCCCACCACTGGCACCTGTGCTGTGAGCAGAACATCCCTCTCTCCTGGGAGTAGCCGTGCCCAGCCCTGCTTCCCCCTCCTGCCCCCTTCTGGAAGCCTCCTTCCCTCCCCAGCTGCGGGACCCCAACTCCACACCGCCTTCCGTGGCTCTTCTGGCCACACCGCTCCCCTTTTCTGAATGGCTGCAGCACACAGTATAATCCTTACAACACTTAATTAAGCAGGGCCTCCTCTTCATGTTAAATGTTTCCACAGGTGTGAGCCTCGTCTCCCCAAACACGCTTACAAGCTCTCTGAAGGAACTCATGTTTACCGTGCACCTGTGTGCCCAGCCCTAGGCTCACTGCTTTTCCTGCTTTATTTCACTTAACCCCATAATCTCAATCTCAAGCTCCGGCCTCTCTCCCAAACACCCACATACACAATTCCACTCGCCTGTTCCAAAGGCTTCCCAACAAACAAGTTCGAAACCCAAACATCTCCCCTCTATGCCCAGACCCCCTCCTCCCTTCCCTCAGGTAACGGCTTCGCCAGGCGGCCGGCCACCAAGCCAGAGACTGCAGTGTCCGCCTGGACTCCTCCCCGCTCCCTCACTGTCCATGTTCAGCAAGTCCCTGGGAACCGACCTCTGAAGGTCTCAGACCCAGCCCCTCCCCACCCACCCTCTGCCTCAGCCTCCTGATCTCAGGCCCCATCACAGTGGGTCCCCAGCAGGCCCCCCGGTCTCCAGCCGCTCCCTCCTCTGATCCATTGTACACACAGTGGCCAAAGGGATCTTTCTAAAGCACTAACTGTACTGTGTCACTCTCTTGCCTAAAACACTTCATGGCTCCCATTGTCTTCCGGAGAAAATCAGACCCCTTGGCAAAATGCACAAAGGTTTTAGGAGCTGATTCACCCTTGCCTGGCCCCCCCTGTCAAGACACATATTCCCCCTGCGAGGACCAGAAGGGCTGCCTGCTAGAACAGGCCTGCCTACTCCTCCTTCAAGCTCGGCTCAGATGCCTCCTCCAAGCCGCCTTGCCCGACAGCCCCTGTCACCCTCGGGGGCCAGCCCTCCCCCTCCCAGCCGGCACAGCCTGGGGGCTGCTTGGGCAGGCCGGCAGTTTATCTCAGCATCTGGGCTGATGAGCACCTGGAAATGGAGCTCCATGGAAGTCCTGGGGAATGGGTGACCAAGCTTCCATGTGGGCGTAACCATCCTGATTTTGACAAGGAGCACAGAGGTTGCGTGATGTTAAAGAACCAGGCTGAGGTCTCACAACTGCCCACGCAAGGATCTGAAGCCGGGGCTGCGACTCAAGACCCTCTGAAGAACATTTCTGGGGAACCTTTTCTTGAGCACGTCACAGTGCTCAGAGACCACCCCCAGCCCACCGAAGGCTGAGTGATGGAGAACTCGCGCACTCAGGAGGACTCCTGTTGGACCAGCACAATGCACCTTGGGCCAGGCAGGGTATGAGCAGCTCTCCCCAGATTTCCCTCTCACTCCATTTGAGGATCTTACTGTTCCTTGGTGCTTAATTCAACGTCCTGGTTCTACTCTAGGTGGGAGGGCGCCCATGGTGCTCCACTATGCTTACCCACCTCAGAGACCCTGGGATAACAGAGGCATGTGCAGGTCTCCGAGCATTCCAAGAGAGCCCCCAAAAGGGCCCTGAGGAGGACAGCTGGCCCCAGAATGCCAGGCTAATGCTACTTAAGAAGAAGCAGGGCAGCATTCCTCACCTCTGTGGGTACCGCCCCGGGAGGTCAAAGACCACGTCCTGGCTGGCTACAGGAGAGGTCACATCCCACATCCAGCACGGAGAGGAGGTCCAGTGCAGGGAGCCTGGGGGCACCTCTCAGGCACTGCTCAGCCTGTTCTAGGAATCTCCTCAAGGAAGAAGGCTGAAAAAGCAAGGCTCCTCCTGGCAGCCCCAGAGCCTTCTTCTCTGAGAGGGCGGGCCAGTTAGGTTGCTCAGAAGAGCCCAGAGCTTAGAGAAAGGTCTCTTCCCACATTGTAAAGAGTCTTTCGGCCATGGCTGGAGAAACTGAGTCTGCAGTGTCCATATCGTGGTCCCTGAGAGCCCAGAGAGGACATGGGAGGAGGGGATGCTGAGGTCCTCATCCCACTGCAGTGTATGCACTAGCATCCGAGACCATCAGGCACATGTGGCCCACGCTACGGGCTGTCCCAAGGCTGCACAGCCTCAGGATCCAGACTGACCCTGGCCGAGGGTGTGCTCCCGGGACCTGCAGAGTGCCATGACGGAGCCCCTGGGTTGCCCATGCTGGCAGGACCCCCAGCCCACACTTCCCAAAGCCAAGCCAGTGTTGAGTTTTCCTCAGCTATCTCTCCACTGAAGGGACAGATGAGCAACTTCCCCACACTGGATGGGTTCCTTTTCCATGAGGATATTTCCCAGGA
The DNA here is from genome assembly GCF_949987515.2 of Delphinus delphis. Classification (NCBI taxonomy): domain Eukaryota; kingdom Metazoa; phylum Chordata; class Mammalia; order Artiodactyla; family Delphinidae; genus Delphinus; species Delphinus delphis. Next base: position 98,763,297 of record NC_082688.1, read on the forward strand.
AGCTCTGACCAGCCAACTTACAAACATTTCTTTAGCTCTGATCAGGTTTCTTTTTTTTTTTTTTTTTTTTTTGGCTGTGCCACTTGTGGGATCTTAGTTCCCCGACCAGGGGTTGAACCCAGGCCCTCGGCAGTGAAAGCACGGAGTCCTAACCACTGGCCTGCCAGGGAATTCCCTCTGGTCAGGTTTCTGTAATCACCACTTCATCCAAACTGCTTTTGAAGGGGTCACCAACGCCTTCCACTTTCCCAAATCCAACAGTTACCTGGTGTCTTTACCTTTCCAGACCTCTCAACAGCGTCGGGCATAGCTGTCCACGCCTTCTTTTTCAAAAATCTTCTTTGACTCCTGGGGCGCCATAACAACACCCCCAAACCCTTACCGGGCATTTACAGGGGAGCCAGGCACATTCTCAGGGCCTCCTCTCATGCTGGCCTCTGCCTAGGAGAACCTACATATTCCCCTGGCCTTAACCACCATAAGTATGTTAATGACCCCCAGAATGTATAACTCCAGTCAAGCTCCAGATGGGAATGTCTCAAAGGCATCTCAGAATTAACGTGCCTAGAATGGAACTCCTGATTTATCTCCCCCTCCAGCCTTCATCATCTCAGAAAGTGGCACCATTGCCCACCAAGTGGCTCAAGCCAGAAGTCTGTGAGCTCTCCTCGAGTTCCTCTGTCTCCCTCGCTGCCACATCAAGGTACATCATGTCCATCTCCAAACTATCTCAAATTTACCCACTTATCTCACTCCACACGGCCAACCCCCTGGCCTGGGCTGCCGTCATCTCTGATCTAGTATACTGAAATAACCTCCTCCCTGGTCTCTCCGAGGTCATTCTTGCCTTCTCCCTTAATTCTCCACCCAATAGCCAGAGTCATCTTTTTATGTCACAACTTCGATAATGTCACTCGCTGGCTTCTAAGTGTACTCAGAAGAAATCCAAACTCCTTGCCCCGGGCTACACGGTCCCGTGTGACCTGGCTCTGCCTGCATGTCTCTCCCGAGTCCCCTCTGCTCCAGCCACGCCAGCCCCGTCAATGCCAACGCCAATGCCGAGCTCCTCTCCTCCCCCCAACTCTTGCGCATGCTACTGCCTCTGAGTGAGATGTTCTTTCTTCTGCCTGGCTTACTTCTGGCTCCTCGTCCTTCAGGTCTCAGTTTAAATGTCACCTCCTCAGATACACTTTTCCTGACTGCTCTGCCCAAAGAGGTCCTCCCTCCTTCCCCCGTTATATTCTCTTTCTACATCCTGCTCGTGTCAAAGATGTTAACCATATACTTGTCTGTTTGCTTGACTATTGTCTATGTCCCCCATCAGACATAAGCTCCAAGGGGGCAAGGACCGTTTCTACTGTTTCTCCAGTAAGTATCCATATCCAGTGTCTAGCACAGTGTCTGGTACACAATAAGTATCCGTTAAATATATTAATCAACATTATACATATATGTGGCAGTACATACACATATTATATACATATAAGAGTATTAAAAACAGAGACCTAGTTGGGAAGATAAAGTATCAAAGGAAAGCCACAGGATTAGTGCCACAGGAAGGATGCAGAGGAGTTCTAGAAAGCATCATTGGAAGGAGAGGCTAAGAAAGGGCTCAGGGAGATGAGAACCAAACAGGCTTTGAATGAAGTGCAAGTCTAGGTGCTACAAACTGAATGTGTCCCCCCACTCCAAATGGATAGGTTGAAACCCCATCCCCCAATGCAATGGTATTTGGAGGTGGAGTCTTTGAGAAGTAATTAGGTCATGAGGGTAGAGCCCCCGTGATGGGATTCGTGCCCTCATGAAAAGAGGAAGGAACACCCAATCCCTCTTGGCACGCATACAACAAGGAAGCCACGTGAGGAAATTACCCCAAAGAGGGCCCTCGCTGAGAACCCAACCATGCTGGCACCCTGATCTTGGACTACCAGCCTCCAGAATTGTGAGAATAACATGTTTGTTGGTTAAGCCCTCTGGTCTATGGTATTTTGTCAAAGCAGCTCCAGGGGACACCGACAGTAGCAAAGAGAAAGCCCAGGTCACTGAATGGAAGCAGAAATAATCAAGGAGCCTGGTGAACGAAGTAACATCTGGGTAGCTGAGAGCACGCCCCGCCCTGTGCGAGCAAAAACACACCCAACCCTGACCAACTTGTACTCTGATTCTCTCTGCATAAGCAGCATCCCCACGATCGGTCATTCCTCCTTCCAATCAGCCAGGGATGGAGTGGGTTCTCACACAGAACTCCACCAATGGGAGCCTTGGCTAGGCAAGGGTGCACCTCACCTCTCTGGGGTGTGAGCTTTATGGAGCCCAGGTGCCCAGAGAGCAGCCTGGGTGGTAAAAGGTAAAGGCACTCTACCCAGCCGTGCTGACCTCCCTGTAGCAGCCAGAGCAGAAAGCCGTATAAACCCTATCTTGCAAACTAACTATCTAGGTTGCAGCTTCTCTCTGTGTTTATTCTCCCAGAGCTTTTAGTAATGTTCAACATTCCAGCCTTGTGTCAATTTGCCACAGGAAATTCCAAGAGGAAAAATCTAGGCACCCTTGGCACAGAGTTCAAGGGTAAACAGGGCCTCTACTGAGGCTAGTAGCAGAAGCCAACATGGGATCCTCAAGGGGAAGATGGGTCTCAGGGTCTCTGGCAGGACCGAGGATCCCATGTCCCTCCCCACAGAGTCTCCCCCCACTGCAACCTGGTTAAGTCTTCTTCAGGAGGATGTGACTTCTTTACCCCATGGCACTCCTGGGCACAGCTCTGCTCCGAAGACAGATAGGGCTGCTGGGTTCTGAGCTCTGTTTGAGGCCAGACGGGCCCCTGAACAAAGTTCATCTGTCTGTGCCTCATCTCCCCCAAGAAACAGCTGCTCTCTGAGCCACCAGAGTGACCCAGGGAAGGCCTGGTAGGGAGCAGAGCAGAATTGGGATTTCAAGAGAACTTGAATGGAAATGCTATCATCTGGTTCATTGTGTGGTTCCATTCCCATTGCAGAGGCAATCACCACAGTGTCCAGTCACTGGACTGGGAGTCCCCTGAGGGCAAGGGCCTCTGCCTACTTCATTAATTCTCTAATCTCAACACGAGGCCTGGCCCAGAGTGGACAATCAACAAACAGTGGTCAAATGAATAAAGGAATGGCCCCAAAACCCCCATTCCTCCTGCTACTGGTGAACCACTGGTCCCAGGAATGACTAGCTGGGTTCTAGCAGGGCACCCATTCTTCCCCTTCCATGCCAGTGGCAGACATCACTAATCAATCACAGCTCTCTTTGCTATTGAGCCAGGAGGCAGATTCACAATCCTTCAGACAGCCAGTCCAAGTTGGCCATCTAGAGATGGCAGAGATTCTTAAGTTTGGGGAGGTCAAAGAATCCTTCAAGAATCTAATGAAAGCAACAAGTTTCTCTTTAGAATATACACGCAAAACTTTACATCTGATTTCGAGATATTCAAGATCCTCTCCTTTAAAAGAAGTAAAGGCATGGAAGCCCCAAGCCTGTACTCAAATAATCATTTGCTACCCTTTAGAGAAAATCTGCTGAAAACATAGCCAGCAGATTCTAGAGTCCAAAAGAAGCTGAGGGACAGCCCCCAGGAGCCAAGAATCAAACCCAGACCTGTCCACCCACACTGCCTACAGACACCAGACACACACCAAGCTAGGCAAGGGTGGGGAGGGAGCTTGCTGAAGGGATGCCTCCCTGCTCCCTGCAGACAGTTGAGAAGGGAGACACCAACCCCTCTGCCTTCCCAGCAATCCTCTCCGACAAGGACAGTGTCCACGGCACAAAGGAGCCCAGGCAGCCAGGGTAGTCCCAGGCTGGAATTTATTTATGCACATCCTCGGCACCCAAAGGTTAACATACAGCCCGAGATATGGCATAGGGCCAGCACCGAGTTATTTATATCCTCTTGGCCGACCAAGAGGAACAGGGCATTTTAGCGGGCCTCTCCAAATGAGGCCTGGAGGGACACAGTTTACAATACAACACAATCATCACACACACACACACACACACACAATCTGGACCATCCTTGCAATGAGTGTAAGCTTAGAAAGTATAAACCAAAAGATTACGTTTAAAAAAGAAGTAGGTCATGGCTCACTGGGGGGCTGGGGTGCGAGAAATTAGCCAAATTCCATGGAACCATTCCAAGAGATTCTCCAGGCTTTCCAGACTCCATATCAGAAGGCTTTTAAAGGAAAAGCTTCTCCTGGTCCTAAATCCACAGCCCTAAAGGCCCGTGGGATGTGAAGCAGACAAAGGCAGAAGGCAGGGCATGGGCTCCCGGAGTGCAACTTCAAGAAGAGTCGGACCCACGGCTTGAGCAGGAAGCTTCCACTCTCAGAGGTTCCCTGCCTTGGTCACTGACCCCAAACTGATCCTGGTCCAAAGAGCAGGAAGAGGGTTCGGAAATGCTCCCAATACCCACAAGCACCCCCAAAAAATACCCTGCAAACCCCTCTGCAAACCCCTCTGCTTTGTGCTTAGTAACATTCGTAAGAGAGCACAGCAGAGTCTGTTGAATATCACACGGGGCTGTACAAGGCCTGCCGCTAGGTGCACCGCACAGCACGTCAATGGGCTTGCTTTAATGGAGTGCCGTGGGGCGGGGGTCTGGCAGAGCTCTCCCCCAAGGAGTCCTGGGCCAAGATTCATTCGGGGAGAAGCCTGGGCATAGCCGGGCCAACTCCCCAAGCTGAAGGGCAAGGGGGGCCAGGCAGGCCCAGTGAGGTGCAAACTGGGCACTATAGCCCTGGAGCGTGGAGCGTGTTCTAGGAGATGCCTGCAGACAAGGGCCTCATTCCCAAAGAGTCAGCCCAGAGAGGCTCTCCTGTGACCCCCATCAAGGCCAGCTCCATCCACTAAAGTATCCAGGACAGGAAGACTTGGGGGGTCCCCCGTTCCTGCTCCAAACACCATGGCACTGGGTCGTCCCATTTTCACAGACAAGATTTCCACCTGTGGTGGCCACCCTGGTAGGCAGAAACCTGGAGGAAACCAAGGCCAGGAGGGAAGGGAGAGTGCCCCTTCCTGGGTGTAGTGGAGAACTGCCTGTTCTCCAGAGGCCCCCTCCCCAGCCACCCATCACCTCCCGGGCTCCTCCATGGACCAGAGAGACAGGGTCCAGGCGTCAGTAAGTCAAGCCCGCAAAAGCATGGAAGGAAGTCGGCTCCTCTCCATCAAAGCTGCCCTTCCACATCATCTACCCTGACGAGGGATCTCTGGTCATTTCCTCTTGTAGCAAGGGCTCACCTCTCTAGGAATATGACCTCAAGTGGAGGCGCAGGGGAAGAAGGCAGATGGGAAAGCTGCTTGAGATAGACTCAGATCCAAAGACCGGGAAGGGTCCTTGGAAAATGGGGAGCATCCTTGTTTGATCAGTGAAGAAGCAGCCCGGGCACGCAGAATGAAATTGTCCATCCAGGATCATGCGGAAGACCAGGGGCAGGGTGAGCACAGAAGGCAGCTCTTGCAGCTGCGGGGTTACCATGGCAAACACCTCCACCCACCTCCCACTCTGCATCACAGACAGAGCTTCCCAAGGACACTTGGCCACACTGTAACAAGCCCCCAGGTCCTGCCAGACTCACCCTACCCTCGGGTTCTGCCCTCACCCCTCGTCTTCCCACTTGCAGGACCATACTTTAAATCTGCATGGGGATGGGAGCTGGGTGGGATGGGAGTTGGGGGAGATGCATTAGAGGAACGCCCTGGTTCTAGACCAGGAGCTCAGCCGGCCACATCCAGGATCACCTGGAACTTCCTATGCGAGACCCAACTCAATAATCCAGACACAGCACTGTCCTTGAGTCCCATGGTTGCTGTTAATTTTTTTTTTTTAAGATTTTTTTTGGTGTGGACCAATGTTAAAGACTTTATTGAATTTGTTACAATATTGCTTCTGTTTTATGTTTTGGGTTTTTTGGGCACGAGGCATGTGGGATCTTAGCTCCCCAACCAGGGATCGAACCCGCACCCCCTGCATTAGAAGGTGAAGTCTTAACCACTGAGCCGCCAGGGAAGTCCCACTGTTGTTTAAATTTATATCAGGATGCATGGCACTCACAGGCTTGGCTCGGTGCCTCTCAGAAAACTGTCAGCCCTTAGGTCCTGGGACGCCTCATTCTTGACGCTCCCAATACTTAGTTTTGTTTAAACACCTCTGGTTCTACCACGTGAAGCTTCTGCCCCAGCTCTCCTGTTCCTAACTCCCCCCATCTCCAAACAAACAAAAACCCCTCTGGCTCTTTGAACAGACACAGATGTTCTACAGGCCACCAAAACCACCCTGCTCCACGCTCTCCAATCTCCTTAGGAGCTGCACATGTTGTCCTCCCTTAAAACACCACTAATAAAGGGTGTTCACAAGGCTGCTCTGCTCAGGACCCCTGCAGAGACGTCCACCTGAGGTTTGAAGCCGGGCAGTGGTGCACCTGGCCTTGGTCCTGACACCCTGGCTTGTGGTCACTGAGCCTGGACTCAGGCTGGCCCTCCAGCCCCTACAGTCCCTCGTCCATCCTGCCACCCCACATACACCTTTTGTTGTGCAGCCTGACCAGGTCAGTTTAGCATTTAGGACAAGGAGAAATGCATTTCCATCCAAGAATTAATAGGCTCCTTCCGTCACGTTTGGGGAGTGACATGGCCCATCCCGTCTTGGCTTTCTCTCAGCTCTCGGGAAGCTGAGCCCCAGCCTGCCAGACTCCTGACTTCCTTTTGTGGGCCCTCAGTTTCTAATTTTTTTTTTGCCTTTTTCTTTTGGCTGCATTGGGTCTTCACTGCTGCATTCAGGCTTTCTCTAGTTGCGGTGAGTGGGGGCCACTCTTCGTTGCGGTGCACGGGCTTCTCATTGCAGTGGCTTATCTTTGTCGCGGAGCACAGGCTCAGGCGAGCAGGCTTCAATAGTTGCAGCTTGCGGGCTCAGTAGTTGCGGCACGTGGGCTCAGTAGTTGTGGCACGCGGGCTCTAGAGCGCAGGCTCAGTAGTTGTGGCGCACGGGCTTAGCTGCTCCACGGCATGTGGGATCTTCCCGGACCAGGGCTCGAACCCGTGTCCCTGGCAGGTGGATTCTTAACCACGGCACCACCAGGGAAGTCCCTCGGTTTCTACTTTTAACCATCCTCTTGTAGTGTGCATATCTTATTTGAAATCGCTCCCATTGTTTTTGTAAGCAATAAGGTATGTTTCTTTAAGTAAGCAAAAAAGAAAAGCCCACTTTCTTCAGGCTTTCCCAGCCCTGCGGGGATCAGCCCTTCTCCGAACTCCAGCTCATTTTCCCAACCAAGGTAGTGCCTCCTCTTCAGCCACACAGGCCCTGAGCTCCCTTCCCTCTGCAGCCCCATCCTCCAGTCCCCGCCACAACCCCCAACCCCATTTCTCCACTCCAACCTCTTTACTGAGCTCCAGGCCCACAGGTCCAAATGCCCCAGACATTGCAACGGGGGTGGCAATGGTCCCCCCCGCACCACCATCTCAGATGCTGTGCACCCCCAGTGCTGAATGATCCATCGCCCCAGAATTATTCACCCGGTAAACATGGTGGCCACCATTCATGTATCCATTCAAGTAATGTTCATGGAGCGCTCGCCATGCGTCAGGCTCTATGTGCAGGACCAGGTGCGGAGTAAACAAAGCAGAAATGCCTCTCCCTCCAGGGAACTTTCAACCAGTCCCCAGTCCTGTCAAGTCTACTTACCAATCATCTCTGAACTGATGCACTTCTCCCCATGCCCACAGCCACTATCTTAGTCCAGGCCAGTGTGCTACACTGGGAGGAAAGCACTGGAGATCGGATCCAGCTCTCAAATGCATGAGCTGTGTGACCTTGGGCAAGTCACTTTCTACGACCTGATCATTTGACAGATAAAGACGATAACAGTACCTACCTCGTAGCCTTGTTGCAAGGATTAATGAGATAAACCATATAATAGACCAGTGTCTGGGGTACAGTAAGCAATCCCTGTCTCCCTAGCAGCCTCACCTCTGGCCTTCCCACCCCGTGGCCCACACTCCACGTGCACCCACCACCTGCAGGTGCCCATAACCACAGGCTCTCTCCTACCCTCCAGCCTTTGCATATTCTTTCCCCACATACAAATAACACAACAAATAATTCTGTGCAAAAGATGTTTCTCCCGCATCCATACATCCATCTAACATCTGCCCACCAACAACATGTGGCCCCATTACATGTTCCTTTTATTTGCATGCCAGACTCATTCCCTGGCTTTCTCCTTCTCATGTTCCAAGGTTCAGCTCAAGGCCCCGTCCTCTGGAGCCCCAGGTTGAGGCAGATGCCCTTCTCCTGTGCACCCTCCTCTGGGAGCCCACAGCCCTCAGCCCACTGCATTGGGATCCCTGCTCCCCCTGTCTGTCTCCCTTCTGGGTGCTCCTTGGAGAGCATCGTGTTCACCTCTGCATGCCTGAGCCTTAGAACCATGCACTGGATGCAAGAGAGGTTCAATACATGGTTAATAACAAATGAGAAAAACGGAAGAATCACAGAGGCAAATTTCAACTCACTGTAACAAAACAAACCTTCCAAATAATTAGACACTTATTAAGCAATTACTTTATGCCAAACTCTGTGCTAAGCTTTAACACACATGTCATCTAATCCTCACCATAATGCTGTGCCTTGGGTATTTTTATTCCCATTTCATGGGTGAAGGGATTGACACTCAGGACATTTAAAAAGCCTGCTCCAAATCACACAGCTAGTAAGTGGAAAAGTCAGGATTCAAACCCAGGACCGTCAGAGTCCCCATGCTCCACCCAGCACTAGACGAGCTCAGCTGTCAGTGTGGAAGGAGCTGCCTCTGGGATGTGCAAGAGCCCTTCCATGACGGCCACAGGACCTCACTGGGATAATGGGTGGGCTTCCTTTAGAAGTGGACCTAAAGTCACTGAAGGTCCCTTCTTACTCCAGGCTCTAGGGTCTATGATGTTAAATTACGAGCTGCTAGGGTGGTTCATCTTGGTTTCCCCCATGGTGCTTAGCCTGAAGCTGGGCACACAGCAGGCAAATGATAAACCTGTGCTGAATAAATGAATGGACAGATGAATGAACGGATGAATAGATGGATGGGTGAATGGATGGATGGATGGATGAATGGATGGATGGATGGATGGATGGATGGATGGATGGATGAATGGATGGATGGATGGATGGATGGATGGATGGATGGATGGATGAATGGATGGATGGATGGATGGATGGATGGATGAATGGATGGATGGATGGATGGATGGATGGATGGATGAAGGAAGGAAGGAAGGGAAGGACGAATGAATGAATGAATGACAATTTGTTTTGCACATGTCCGAGTCACCCTCTCCTTTGGGCTCAAGATCCTAACCCAGCGAACTCAGGAATGTCGAGCAGGCAGAGCACCCCAGCCGACTCCCCTCAGAGCTGCAGCGGCCCCTACCTGCAGAGGTGGTCCGTCCGGCACAGGCTGCGGAGGTCCAGGCAGTTGGGCTTCTCCTTGTCCTCGTAGGAGCAGCTGGGCAGGATGGTCTGGCGGCGGCGCTCGGCGCACGCCTGGTCCTGGCAGGAGCAGAAGAGCATGCGGTAGGTATACTCGCTGGGCACGCGGTCAAAGAACTGGCGCAGGGCCTTGTGGCACTTGCGGCGGTTGCAGCGCTCAGTGGGCGAGATCTCGCGGTTGCAGATGGAGATGTAGGAGGAGCGCAGCTTCTTGCAGTTGTCGTTCAGGTTGCAGGCTTTGGCGGCATCCAGGCAGTGGTTGCTCTTGGCGCTGACTGCCGGGTCTGCCCCTGTCCCTGGAGGGAAGGAAGGAGGCAGTCAGCCAATGCTGGGGACACACCCCAGGGTCACTGTGCTCTCGGACTCGGCTTGCTCATCTGTGAGATGGGGATCACTTAGCAGCCCTCCCGCCTAAGGCTGTGATGAAGATCAAGTAAGTTAATATGCGGGTCCACTGAGCAAGCTGTACGTACGGTGCGCTTTTAGGATGACAACTATTAAACCAAAGTCTTATTTAAAACTTATTTCAAAAACAGTATGAAGATTCCTTTAAAAAGCTAAAAATAGAGCTACCAAATGATCCAGCTATCCCACTCCTGGGCATATAACCAGAGAAGACGAAAACTCCAATTTGAAAAGATACATGCACCCTAATGTTCATAGCAGTGCTATTTACAATAGCCAAGACATGGAAACAACCTAAGTGTCCATAAACAGATGAACGGATAAAGAAGATGTGGTGTATATATACAATGGAATAGTACTCAGCCATAAAAAAGAATGAAATAATGCCATTTGCAGCAACATGGATGGACCTACAGATTATCATACTAAGTGATGAAAGTCAGAGGAAGACAAATATTATATGATATCATTTATATGTGGAATCTAAAAAATAATACAAATGAATCTGTACACAAAACAGAAACAGACTCACAGACACAGAAGACAAACAAGACCAGAGGGAAAAGGGGAGGGGGAGGGATAAATTAGGGGTATGGGATTAACAGACACAAACTACTATACATAAAATAGATAAGCAACAAGGATTTACTATATAGCACAGGGAACTATATTCAGTATCTTGTAATAACCTATAATGGAAAATAATCTGAAAATATATATATATGGATATAACTGAATCACTTTGCTGTACACCTGAAACTAACACAATATTGTGAATCAACTATACATCGATTTAAGAAAAAAATTATCACAAGACCAAAAAGCAAGCAACTAGGCGTTCGTGGCCCTGTTCACAAAAGTGGGAAATGGGGAAACAAAGGGACTGGCTCAAGAGCACACAACTGGATGGCCATTGATGCAAGATGCGTCCCTGGGTCCCTGGGCACCCAAGGTCGCACATGTGAGCAGGGCTTCCAGTAAGGGAGCACTGCTGGCCCTTAGGAAGTTCCCACTATGGGATCTTCAGCAGCCAGGGTACCAACAGCACCACAGCCACCATCCTCACCCCCACCACTGTGACCACTGAAACTGTCCCCACACATTTCAAAAGGCCCCATGGGGTGGGACTGCTACTGCAGACACTTAGTGCAGCCGGGACCACTGAAAGCAAGCGCTGGGCTGGGAGCCCGGCAGTGTGAAGAGGAGGCTGAAGGCCAGCCTCAGGCTCCGGCAGGGCTGAGCCCTTAATCAAGCAAAGCGCAGATGAGCTGGAGGCTGGGACCTTGGCATCAGAGCCGTGGCTTTGAGCTTCATGCCACAGCCTGTGGAGCAAAACACCTCGGTGATCCCGGGAACTGTCAGGGTCCTTCTGTGGTGTCTGCCCCAACCCCCAAGTCTCAGCTGTTCTGAGGGGAACACGTGGCACAGGGACCCCCCCCAGCCACCAGCCTACTCCCACCTGCAGAGCACCTCTTGTCCATCCTGATGACAGACAGAGTAGGGAGGCAGGAATTCAGTCTGTACAGACCCCTCACCCGCCACCCTATGACATTCTGGTGAGAGCTGGGTGGGAGATCTTCTAGCACACTGGCAGCAAACCAGAGCAGGAGCCCAGATCTGGCCAGCACCGTGGTATACCAGGGAGAGCCACCGGCTTAGGTCCTAGGATGGATGCGCCATGGTCTCTCATTCATTCCTCATCCACCCAACAAATGCTTTTCAGTATTTCTTGAGCACTACCCTATCCACGTGAGGCCCTGCCCCACCGAGGGTGGGAAAGACTAGGGTGTGGCCACGTCTACCCTCCCATGGCACTTCCAGCACAGGTCCCAGTGTTCCGATCACCTGGTCATTCATGATCTATCAAGTCCCGCCTCTGCACAGCCCTCTCCCTGCCAGGTGCTGGGCTGGACCCATACATGTAAGAGGAGCCCCTTCTCAAAGACCTCACAAATCTAGCTAGGAAATGAAGAGGCAGAGCAGCGGAATGATTAAGACTGGGCATCCTAAAGCTGAGGCATCTGCATCGATTACTCATCCTGCTGCTTATCAGCTGTGTGGCCTTGGGCAAGTGGCTGGACCTTCCTTCGCCTCAGTCTCCCCGTCTGGAAAATAGTACCTACTTCATAGCGCTGCTGTGAGCATGAATGAGCTCATTTTTCTCTCTCTCTCCCTCGTCTACTAGATCATCCCCATCTGCTATTACATTGCCCATCTTTAAGGGAAAAAAAGAACTTCTCGTGACCACACGCCCACTGCTAAGCTACCACTCTATCTTTCTGCTCCTCTTTAAAGCAAAACCCCTCAAACGAGTCATCTATATCAGTAGTCACTTTCTCCCCTCCCGTTCTCTCCTGGACCCACGGCAGCCTGGCATTTGCCTCCTTCTTTGGCAGTGATCAGAGACCCTGGGGGTTCCTCCTCCCCTGCCCATCAGCACACTGGACACAACTGGTGGCTCCCTCAGCCCCCCTTTTCTCACAGCCTTCCTGCTGCCTCCCTGTGCTCTCCCTCCAGGCCTGCTTCACTGGTTCCATCTTCTCCACCAGGGCTCAGCCCCCTTTCCTCTATATGCACCCACTCCCCAGGGCCCTCCACTCATGCATGGCCTTACACACCATCAATACGCTGTCGACTCCCAAATTTATATCACCAGCCAGGTCAGGGACCTGCACTCTGAACCCCAGACTCATATGTCCAGCTGCCTGCCCATCAACTCCACCCGAAAGGCTATCACCCGCATCTCAAACCACACCCCACGTTCCCCCAAGGCTGTCCCCCACCCCAGGTCTTCCTCATCCCTCTGAAAACAACTCCAGCCTTCCAGTAGCTCAGGCCAAAATTCTTGGCCCTCCCTTGACTGCTCTCTTATCCACAGCAGAAAGACCTGGGAGAACATACCCAGAATCCAGCCACTCTCACCACCACCACTGTTCCCACCTTGGTCCAAACCATTGTCACTGTGTACTGGTAAAGGTCTCCTTCCCAGTCTCCCTGCTCTGTCCTTTTGCCTCCCACCCCACAGCAATCTTCTCTCATCACAGCTGGAGTGAACCTTCTAGAACCTAAGGCAGAGATAATGCTCCTGGGCCCCAAAGCTTCCAGTGGCTTCCCCATCTCATTCAGAGGCCTTGGCAGGGTCCACAAGGCTCTATATGTGTGCTGTCCAATATGGAAGCCATTACCTCATGTGGCCATTGAACTTGAAATAGAGCTAGCCCGAAAAGAGATGTGCACACCAGATTTTGAAATCTTAATGAGAAAAAATAATAATGTAAAGCATTTCATTTCAAACAATGTTTTACCTGATTACATGTTGAAGTGATAATATTTTGGATATATTGTGTTAAACAAAAGTATTTATTAATTTAACTTGCTTCTTTTTAACTTTTTTAATGCACCTATCAGAAATTTTAGAATTGGTGGGAGGGATAAATTGAGAGACTGGTATTGACCTATACACACTACTATATATAAAATAGATAACTAATAAGGACCTACTGTGTAGCACAGGGAACTCTGCTCAGTAGTCTCTAATGACCGATATGGGACAAGAATCTAAAAAAGAGTATGAGATTAGTTCAAGATGGAGGAGTAGAAGGACGTGCGCTCACTCCCTCTTGCGAGAGCACTGGAATCACAACTAACTGCTGAACAATCATCCACAGGAAGACACTGGAACTCACCAGAAAAGATACCCCACATCCAAAGACAAAGGAGAAGCCACAATGAGATGGTAGGAGGGGCGCAATCACAATAAAATCAAATCCCATAACTGCTGGGTGGGTGACTCACAAACTGGAGAACACTTATACCACAGAAGTCCACCCACTGGTGTGAAGGTTCTGAGCCCTACGTTAGGCTTCCCAACCTGGGGGTCCGGCAATGGGAGGAGGAATTCCTAGAAAATCAGACTTTGAAGGCTAGCAGGATTTGATTGCAGGACTCTGACAGGACTGGGGCAAACACAGACTCCACTCTTGGAGGGCACACACAAAGTAGTGTGTGTACTGGGACCCAGGGGAAGGAGCAGTGACCCCATAGGAGACTGAACCAGACCTACCTGCTAGTGTTGGAGGGTCTCCTGCAGAGGCAGGCGGTGGCTGTGTTTCACCGTGAGGACAAGGACACTGGCAGCAGAAAGTCTCGGAAGTACTCCTTGGCAGGAGCTCTCCCAGAGTCCACCATTAGCCCCACCAAAGAGCCTGGGTAGGCTCCAGTGTTGGGTTGCCTCAGGCCAAACAACGAACAGGGAGGGAACCCAGCCCCAACCATCAGCAGACAAGCAGATTAAAGTTTTACTGAGCTCTGCCTACCAGAGCAACACCTAGCTCTACCCACCACCAGTCCCTCCCATCAGGAAACTTGCACAAGCCTCTTAGATAGCCTTATCCACCAGAGGGAAGACAGCAGAAGCAAGAAGAACTACAATCCTGCAGCCTGTGGAACAAAAATCACATTTACAGAAAGATAGACAAGATGAAAAGGCAGAGGACTATGTACCTCTGGCCAAGGAACAAGATGAAGGAACAAGATAAAGGAAAAAGATAAAAGGAGGAACAAGATAAAACCCCAGAAAAACAACTAAATGAAGCAGAGATAGGCAACCTTCCAGAAAAAGAATTCAGAATAATGGTAGTGAAGATGATCCAGGACCTCAGAAAAAGAATGGAGGCAAAGATTGAGAAGGTGCAAGAAATGTTTAACAAAGATCTAGAAGAATTAAAGAACAAACAGAGATGAACAATACAATAACTGAAATGAAAAATACACTAGAAGGAATCAACAACAGAATAACTGAGGCAGAAGAATGGATAAGTGACCTGGAAGACAGAATGGTGGAATTCATTGCCACAGAACAGAATAAAGAAAAAAGAATGAAAAGAAATGAAGACAGCCTAAGAGACCTCTGGGACAACATTAAACGCAGCAACATTTGCATTATAGGGGTCCCAGAAGGAGAAGAGAGACAGAAAGGGCCTGAGAAAATATTATAAGAGATTATAGTCGAAAACTTCCCTAACATGGGAAAGGAAATAGCCACCCAAGTCCAGGAAGCACAGAGAGCCCCATACAGGATAAACCCAAGGAGAAACACACCGAGACACATGGTAATCAAACTGACAAAACTTAAAGACAAAGAAAAATTATTGAAAGCAACAAGGGAAAAATGACAAATAACACACAAGGGAACTCCCATAAGGTTAACAGCTGATTTCTCATTAGACACTCTACAAGCCAGAAGGGAGTGGCATGATATATTTAAAGTGATGAAAGGGTGGAACCTACAATCAAGATTACTCTATCTGGCAAGGATCTCATTCAGATTCGATGGAGAAATCAGAAGCTTTACAGATGAGCAAAAGCTAAGAGAATTCAGCACCACCAAACCAGCTCTTCAGCAAATGCTAAAGGAACTTCTCTAAGGGGGAAACACAAAAGAAGAAAAGGATTTACAAAAACAAACCCAAAGCAATTCAGAAAATGGTAATAGGAACATACGTATCGATAATTACCTTAAACGTTAATGGATTAAATGCTCCAACAAAAAGACACAGGCTCGCTGAATGGATACAAAAACAAGACCCATATATATGCTGTCTACAAGAGACCCACTTCAGACCTAGGGACACATACAGACTGAAAGTGAGGCGATGGAAAAAGATATTCCATGCAAATGGAAATCAAAAGAAAGCTGGAGTAGCAATACTCATATCAGATAAAATATAGAATAAAGAATGTTAAATGTTTCAAATAAAGAATGTTACAAGAGACAAGGAAGGACACTACATAATGATCAAGGGATCAATCCAAGAAGAAGATATAACAATTATAAGTATATATGAACCCAACATAGGAGTACCTCGATACATAAGGCAACAGCTAACAGCTGTAAAACAGGAAATCAACAGTAACACAATAATAGTGGGGGACTTTAACACCTCACTTACACCAATGGACAGATCATCCAAACAGAAAATTAATAAGGAAACACAAGCTTTAAATGACACCACAGACCAGATAGATTTAATTGATATTCATAAGACATTTCATCCAAAAACAGCAGATTACACTTTCTTCTCAAGTGCACATGGAACATTCTCCAGGGTAGATCACATCTTGGGTCACAAATCAAGCCTCAGTAAAGTTAAGAAAGTTGAGATCAAATCAAGCATCTTTTCTGACCACAATGCTATGAGATTAGAAATCAATTACAGGGGGAAAAAACGTAAAAAACACAAACACATGGAGGCTAAACAATACGTTACTAAATAACCAAGAGATCACTGAAGAAACCAAAGAGGAAATCAAAAAATATCTTGAGACTAATTACAACAAAAACACAATGATCCAAAACTTATGGGATGCAGCAAAAGCAGTTCTAAGAGGGACGTTTATAGCAATACAAGTCTACCTCAAGAAACAAGAAAAATCTAAAATAAACAATCAAACCTTATACCTAAAGGAACTAGAGAAAGAAGAACAAACAAAACCCAAAGATCAGAGCAGAAATAAATGAAATAGAAACAAAGAAAACAATAGCAAAGATCAATAAAACTAAAAACTGGTTCTTTGAGAAGATAAACAAAATTGATAAACCATTAGCCAAACTCATCAAGAAAAAGAGGGAGAGGACTCAAATCAATAAAATTAGAAAAGAAAAAGAAGTTACAGCAGACACCACAGAAATACAAAGCATCCTAAGAGACTACTACAAGCAACTCTATGCCAATAAAATGAACAACCTGGAAGAAACGGAAGAATTCTTAGAAAGGTATAACCTTACAAGACTGAACCAGGAAGAAATAGAAAATATGAACAGACCAATCACAAGTATTGAAATTGAAACTGTGATTAAAGATCTTCCAACAAACAAAAGTCCAGGACCAGATGGCTTCACAGGTGAATTCTATCAAACATTTAGAGAAGAGCTAACATCCATCCTTCGCAAACTCTTCCAAAAAATTACAGAGGAAGGAACACTCCCAAACTCATTCTATGAGGCCACCATCACCCTGATACCAAAACCAGACAAAGACACTACAAAAAAAGAAAATTACAGACCAATATCACTGATGAATATAGATGCAAATATCCTCAACAAAATACTACAAACAGAATCCAACAACACATTAAAAGGATCATACACCGTGATCAAGTGGGATTTATCCCAGGGATGCAAGGATTCTTCAATATAGGCAAATCAATCAACGTGATACACCATATTAACAAACTGAAGAATAAAAACCATATGATCATCTCAATAGATGCAGAAAAAGCTTTTGACAAAATTCAACACCCATTTATGATAAAAACTCTCCAGAAAGTGGACATAGAGGGAACCTACCTCAACATAATAAAGGCCATATATGACAAACCCACAGTAAACATCATTCTGAACAGTGAAAAACTGAAAGCATTTCCTCTAAGATCAGGAACAAGACAAGAATGTCCACTCTCACCACTATTATTCAACATAGTTTTGGAAGTCCTAGCCACAGCAATCAGAGAAGAAAAAGAAATTAAAGGAATCCAAATCTGAAAAGAAGAAGTAAAGCTGTCACTGTTTGCAGATGACATGATACTATACATAGAGAATCCTAAAGATGCCACCAGAAAACTACTAGGGCTAATTAGTGAATTTGGTAAAGTTGCAGGATACAAAATTAATGCACAAAAATCTCTTGCATTCCTATACACTAATGATGAAAAATCTGAAAGAGAAATTAAGGAAACACTCCCATTTACCATTGCAAAAAAATACCTAGGAATAAACCTACCTAGGGAGACAAAAGACCTGTATGCAGAAAACTATAAGACACTGTTGAAAGAAATTAAAGATGATACAAACAGATGGAGAGAGATACCATGTTCTTGGATTGGAAGAATCAATATTGTGAAAATGACTATACTACCCAAAGCAATCTACAGATTCAATGCAATCCCTGTCAAATTACCAATGGCATTCTTTACAGAACTAGAGCAAAAAATCTTAAAATTTGTATGGAGACACAAAAGACCCTGAATAGCCAAAGCAGTCCTGAGGGAAAAAAACGGAGCTGGAGGAATCAGACTCCCTGACTTCACACACTATACTACAAAGCTACAGTAAACAAGACAATACGGTACTGGCACAAAAACAGAAAAATAGATCAATGAAACAGGATAGAAAGCCCAGAGATAAACCCACGCACCTATGGTCAACTAATCTATGACAAAGGAGGCAAGGATATACAATGGAGAAAAGACAGTCTCTTCAATAAGTGGTGCTGGGAAAACTGGACAGCTACATGTAAAAGAATGAAATTAGAACACTCCCTAACACCATACACAAAAATAAACTCAAAATGGATTAGAGACCTAACTGTAAGACCGGACACTATAAAACTCTTAGAGGAAAACATAGGAAGAACACTCTTTGACATAAATCACAGCAAGATATTTTTTGATCCACCTCCTAGAGTAATGGAAATAAAAACAAAAATAAACAAATGGGACCTAATGAAACTTAAAAGTTTTTGCAAAGCAAAGGAAACTACAAAGAAGACAAAAAGACAACCCTCAGAATGGGGGAAAATATTTGTAAATGAATCAACGGATAAAGGATTAATCTCCAAAATATATAAACAGCTCATGTAGCTCAATATTAAAAAAATAAACAACCCAATCCAAAAATGGGCAGAAGACCTAAATAGACATTTCTCCAAAGAAGACATGCAGATGGCCAAGAAGCACATGAAAATCTGCTCAACATCACTAATTATTAGAGAAATGCAAATCAAAACTACAATGAGGTATCACCTCACACCAGTTAGAATGGGCATCATCAGAAAATCTACAAACAACAAATGTTGGAGGGGGAATGGAGAAAAGGGAACCCTCTTGCACTGTTGGTGGGAATGTAAATTGACACAGCCACTATGGAGAACAGTATGGAGGTTCCTTAAAAAACTAAAAATAGAACTACCGTATGACCCAGCAATCCCACTACTTGGTATATACCCAGAGAAAAACCATAATTCAAAAAGACACATGCACCCCAATGTTCATTGCAGCACTATTTACAATAGCCAGGTCATGGAAGCAACCTAAATGCCCATCAACAGATGAATGGATAAAGAAGATGCGATATATGTATACAATGGAATATTACTCAGCCATAAAAAGGAACAAAATTGGGTCATTTGTAGAGATGTGGATGAATCTAGAGACTGTCATACAGAGTGAAGTAATTCAGAAAGAGGAAAAACAAATATCGTATATTAACGCATATATGTGGAACCAAGAAAAATGGTACAGATGAACCGGTTTGCAGGGCAGAAATAGAGACACAGATGTAGAGAAAAAAACGTATGGACACCAAGGGGGAAAATTGGCAGGGGAGCGGGGGTGGTGTGATGAGTTGGGAGATTGGGATTGACATACAGACACTAATAAGTATAAAATGGATAACTAATAAGAACCTGCTGTATAAAACAATAAGATTCTAAAATTCAAAAAATAAAAAAGAGTAGATTCATGTATATGTATAACTGATTCACTTTGCAGTACACCTGAAACTAACGCAACACTGTAAATCAACTCTAATAAAAATTTTAAAAAAGGAAAGAAATTTTAGAATTGCATGTACGTGACTCATAACATACTTCCATTAGCCAGCACTGCCATATACGACCTCACTTCCTACTCATTCCCCCTATTCACTTACTCCCTTCCAGCCACACTGGCCTCCTTACTCTTCCTGGAGCATGCCAATCATGACCCGACCTCTGGGCCTTCGCACTTGCTGATTTCTGCCTGGAAAGCTCTCCCCCACCCCCATGACCACACAGCTCCTTTCCTCAACTTCTTTCAGGTCTCTGCTCAATGTTACCTTATCTGTGAGTCCTTCATGACCACCCTACATATAATAACAAGTCACTCCCTTCACCCCCTACTCTGATCTCTTTTCCCCAGATTACACATCACCATCTGCCATCGTATACACTTATTTAGTCATTTGTATTTTTCTACCAAATGTAAGCTCCATGAAAGCAGGGGTTTTTTCAGTTGTACTCACTGCTGATTCCATAGGTGCCAGTGTCTGGTACGTAGTGAATGCTGTATCCGTATTTGATGAGTGAAGAAATAAATGTATTTAGTACAGTATCTAGTTCATAATAAGTGTTCAAAAAATGTTGGCTAATATTATTAAGGAAGCCAAAAATGACATAGGGCCAGCAACATCAGTCAGTACAAGACCACGTGCAGTCAAGCATCAATGCGGGGTCCAGCCCGGAAGTGTTCAGAAGTGAAACTAGGAGGGCGATCATCGAAGACTGAACCATCACCCCAATCTCCTACCCAGACAACAACAGCCCTATGAAGGCAGAAAGAGAAAAGTTCCCTACCTTCTTGTAAAAATAAAAGGGGAATTAGGGCAGAAAGGGAATCAAGGTTCGTTTTCCTACCCATTCAATTAACAAATCTTTGAGGGTCCACCGTGTGCCAGGCACTTCCCCAGACACGTGGCTGGGGTCAAGGCTGAGGGGATGCTGATGTGCTGGGGAGGTCAGGGCACTGCCTGTAGGAGCCAAGGGGAAAGCATCCCGCCCAGACCAGGGGGTCCCAGAAGCAGCAACAGCTCTCCTGCAACCTACATGATGAGGGAGAGGAAGCAAAAAGAGTGGAAAGGGGGTCCCAGGCAGAGAGAAAAACAGCAAGGTCAGAGGCTGGAAGGAGCCCACAGCAATCCAGCGTGCCTGGAGATGCAGCCTGGAAGAGGGACCACCAGAGACAATGCTGGGGAGCCATGCAAGAGCTTTCAGCCATGGGGCAGGGTGGGGGGCGAGTCTCTGAGCAGCTGTCAAGCCACTCTGCCCGGGCCAGGCGAGGACGCAAGGACACCTGTCTACACGAAGGCTATTCTGGGCACCACTTCCATGGGAGGGCTCTCCCGGACCAACCAGGGTGTTCTTTCCCATTCAGTGCACCTGTCAGGACGCTGGCTGGTGGAAGCGAACAGTCAAGCAGCCTGGGGCTGAGGTGGAGGAGAGCAAGGACATGAGGGGCCCCAGAGAGGAGCAGGGTGACAACCGCCAATGAACAGCAGCTAATTTAGGCCCACGGCGGCTCTCAGGTTCCCAGGTGCGCCTTCCCGCTCCCCTCAGTATGTTCCCGAGCTAACGTGATGTAATTACAGCCTCAGCGGCTTCCATTTGGAACTTGAATAGTGAAAGCTTTTGCTAAGGGGGTGGGAAATGTAAACCCCTGGGCCAAAACTTGGTAAATTTCCTACGAAATACACACACACACACACACACGCACGCACACACGCGCGCACGCACACACGCACACACAAAGGGTGGCGAAAGTAACAGCAGTTGCCTAGTTACCAGGAAGATGCCCCTTCTGATCCTCCCGGAGTGGGTAGAGAGACCAGTGGGCCGATGATGGGGTCCCGCTCCACCGTGGAGAAAGGCCCAGGACTGGCCTGCTCTGGCTCCCCCAGTAAGTGAGGAAGCCCGTGCTGGGGCAGGCAGACCTGGGACAGCCTCTTCCCAGCCCATCCACTGCCTCTGCACCTGCACTAAGGCGCCTCTCCCTCAGGTCCAGAAGTCTTTGTTATCCTTTTCAAGAGACCCCACTGGGGAGGAAGAAGGATGTGCTGGATTGCAAACACGAGCCCAGTGTGGGCCGCAGCCCCTGAACTAAAATATCCAAACAGCAGGGAGGGAGGTCCCTGCTAGCCCACCACCACCCTGCCCCATCCCTACACAGACCACACAGGACCTTTGAGGGATTCGGGAGCAAGGAATTCCTCCCAGGCCTGGGCCAGCCCGCTCTCCAGGCCTGCTGAGAAGAGCGCAGATGGGCCAAGGAGTAAATGGGAACGGCTGCTCGAAGGAGAGGGAGGTGGGATTTAACCGTGCTTGGCACTTCCCAAAACCTCCGTGGACTCATCCTCCCAGCTCCAGCCCCTGGGGACCAGGAGGGACCAGCTGTAGAGGGACTGCCTCACCCCAGCCAAGCTTCACCCACCTCCCCCCTTCCCTCCTGGGGTGCCGCCCCAAGACAATGACCATCTGTCTTTAAATCTTCAAAATGATATCCTTGAATATTTTCCTTTATAGAGCTAGGTTTACCAAACCGCAGTCACCCGGGTACCAGCTATATCGTTTTGGCCATGTTACCAGTACCACCTGTGCCGATATTTAATTAATTTTTTCTTTAAATCCCTTAATTCTTATATTAAATGAAATGTTTAAATTTCTTCAACAGACTCACTTTTTAAATTTTTCAATACCTACCTAGATTTGTCCTGGATGATAACATCCATGTTAGTTCTGAATTTTTCCAAGACGTGTTAAAATGCACTACTATTCAAATATCTATTCCTATGCCCATTTCCCATTCTGGCAATGGTGTACATGCCCTTGAAGGGAAGTAACTGATTTAGACGTGAAGTTCTTAAACTTTGGTGCATTTGTGACTCGCTCGAACTGCCTGTTACCCACAGATGCTCAGTCCCACCCAGACCCTCCCAGTCGAGAGCTCTGTGGCTGGCACCCAGGAATCTGGATTTCACAAGCTCCCCATGATTCTGAGGGTGCCTTCCAAAGCTGGAGAACCAGAGGCTCAGAGGAGAAGCAGAGGTGCCCCTGGCCTGGTCCCCCAACACGCACACACCCCATCCAGCCCACAATCAATCGACCAACCCATCCTCAGCAGAAGGGAGTTGATGGGCCTCTGCTGTCACCAGAGCAGGTCCCCTGGGGGCTTCACTACCCCACCGCCCGCCCCGAACTGAAAGGCCCATCAAGGTAGACCTTCCAACCACAGAGCAGGCCTTTCCCTGGAGGAGCAAAAATAAGATGCTTACCTTTCCACAAAGCTTCCAAAGCAATAGGACTTGAATTTTTCATCTCTTCCTTCTGGCCTTCCAGGAAACTGCCACGCTTGTCGCTTGTCCCTAATCCTGCTTCTGGCCATGTCCACCCTCAAGCTGACCCTGGGCCCCTAGGCCATGCTCTGCAGCTTGGCCACTAAAGTGGAAGTCAGAAACCTGGGCCCTAATTCTGTCTCTATCTCTCCCAAGTGTGTGAAACCCCCAACAAAGACTGACCCTCTCTGGGTCTCATTTCCTCACCTGAAAAATGACAAGTTGGTTTTTTTTTTAATAAATTTATTTATTTTATTTATTTATTTTTGGCTACGTTGGGTCTTCGTTGCTGTGCACGGGCTTTCTCTAGTTGTGGCGAGCGGGGGCTACTCTTCATTGTGGTGCGCGGGCTTCTCATTGCAGTGGCTTGTCTTGTTGCAGAGCACGGGCTCTAGGCACGCGGGCTTCAGTAGTTGTGGCACGTGGGCTCAGTAGTTGTGGCATGCGGGCTCTAGAGCACAGGCTCAGTAGTTGTGGCACACAGGCTTAGTTGCTCCACGGCACGTGGGATCTTCCTGGACCAGGGCTCAAACCCGTGTCCCCTGCATTGGCAGGCGAATTCTTAACCACTGCGCCACCAGGGAAGCCCAAAATGACAGGTTTTGAACTATACGGCTTTCTAGGAAGTTCTGTGACTCTCCTGTCTACTCCCATCCCCCCACACGCCACTGCAGGACTCTGCGAGCTGGAGGGAATAAGGGAGCTCCCCTGTCCCACCCTGCAAACTCAACAGCGCATGTGCACACCTCAACACGCACACACACACCAGGGCTCATGAGGCACAGCTCCACATCCCGGTAGGTCAAACAGCTGTCAGCCAACGGCTGTTTTCACGTGCTGACCACATGCCCCAGAAATCCAGCCGTGAGCTGAAAAGACGGAGTTCCTGCTCTCCAGAGGCCTTTATTCTATTGAGAGGAAGACTGGTAATAAACACACAAACAGATAAATAAGGCAATGTAAAGCGCTATGAAGAAAATCAAATAAGCAGAATTCAGAAGAGAACGCGGGATGAGGGAGGGCCTGTTCTAGGAGGTGACATCCAAGCTGAGAAAGGATGAAGGGCAGAAGTGAAACATGCAAATAAAAAAATCCAAGGTAAGGGAATCCCAAGCAAAAGGAAGAGCAGGTACAGAGGTCCTGAGACAGACATGAGCTCGGTGTGTTTATAGGCAAAAGGAAGGGAAAGTGGCTGGAGTTTCCAAAACAAAATGAAAGGAAGAGGAAGAGGAAGCCAGAGGGACAGTCAGCAGAGATCATGTGGGACCTTGCAGAGCAGGGTAAGAACTTCAGATTTTATTCTAAGATGCAAAGCATTTAGAGGGTTTTAAGGATGGGAGTCACCCGACCTCATGTACTTTGGCTGACAGATGGAAGACCGAGTTCCCATGAAGGGGAGGGGGCTAAAAAGGAGACCAGTTACAGGCTGTTGCCGTAGCAGGCTTGGGGAGAATGGTGACTGCAGAGATGTCAAAAAACGAGCGTATTGTGCATATAATTTAGAGATAAAGCCAACAGGATGGGCTGGATACTGAAAGGGAAGAAGGAGAGAAATCACGGAAAACGCCTAGGTTTTTGGCCTGAGCACCCAGCGGATGGTGGAATCATTCGGTGAAACAGGAAAAACTTAGAGAGAAGAAGGAGGGGCAGAACAGAATGTTTTCAACTGAAGTTTGAGATGCCTGTGAGATGTCCACATGGACATGTTGAAAGGCAAGAGGATAAATGAGTCTGGAGTTCAGAAAAGAGGTCTGAGCTAGTGATAAAACTGAGCATGACTGACATTGGAGGCTATTTAAAGCCACATAACTACATGAGGTAGCTGAGGTTGAGGATGACAATGAAGAAGAGGAAGTGGGTCAGGACAGAGCTCCAGGTGCCATCGTTTAGTGGAGATTGGGGAGGAGCGGACCATGACGTGATGGACAATCTGGAGATGCTGGTGTCATGGAAACCAAGACAAGAGTTTCAAAAAGAAGGACAGTCAACTGAGTCCAGATAATTAGGGGCACAAGGGTGAGCAGAGAGGCACTCAACAATGAGATGTAGACTAAACAAACTCTAAACAGGGCTGGATGAAAGGCGGGAAGGGTGAGGAGGAAGAGGGAGGGGCAAGGAGAAGAGATTCCACGTGGGGGCCCCCGTCTCCCCTGCTGGGTTGCAGCCACCCTGACCATTACCTCCATGCTTCTTGCCCTGTGGGGCCACCCATGACCAGCCCTCCCTCAAGATTCATTAACTTTTACAACAGTCAATTACTGAGCACCCACTACATGTGGAACACTGCTGGAGAAATGAACAAAACTGACAAAACTCCTCTCTTCCTAGAGCTTACATTCCCCTGTGAACATGAGATTATAATCAAGGTAACAAACAGAAACTTTCCCTTTGGCCTGAGGCTTACCCTGCAGGCTTCACGAGCATCCCTGCCCATCCTACTTGGGACTGCGCTGGTGATTAAGAGCAGGGACTCCCAGCCATGTCTGGGGAGTTAGAGGACCCAGCTGGGGCACTGACTAGCAGAGCAAGCGTGCACAGGTAACACAACCTCTTTCAGCCTCATTTTACTCATCTGCAAAATGAAGATACAACACCCACCCTGCCTACACACAGGACTGCACTAAAGATTCCACGGGATAATGTGGACACAAATGCCACAAGCGGTTTCCAGCCTATGGCACATGTGCAATAAATGTTTGTTTAAGAATGTGGTCCCTGCTGTTGGTGGGAATGTAAATTGGTGCAGCCACTGTGGAAAATAGTATGGAGGTTTCTCAAAAAATTAAAAATAGAACTACCATATGATCCAGCAATTCCACTCCTGGGTATACATCCAAAAAAAAGTAAAAACACTAATTCGAAAAGATATATGTACCGATGTTCATAGCAGCATTGTTTATAATTGCCAAGATATGGAAACAACCTAAGTGACCATCAACATATGAGTGGCTAAAGAAGACGTGGTGTGTGTGTGTGTGTGTGTGTGTGTGTGTGTGTGTGTATACATATATATATATACACACATACATACATACATACAATGGAATACTACTCAGCCATAAAAAAGAATGAAGTTTTGCCATTTGCAGTAACATGGATGGACTTGGAGGACATTAAGCCAAGTGAAATAAGTCAGACAGAGAAAGACAAACACTGTATAATATCACTTATATGTGGAATCTTAAAAATACAGCAAACTACGAATATAACAAATAAGAAGCAGACTCAGAGATATAGAGAACAAACTAGTGGTTATGGGGGGGAGGGGCAATACAAGGATAGGGGAGTGAGAGGTACAAACTGTTGTGTATAAGATAGGCTCAAGGGCTTCCCTGGTGGCGCAGTGGTTGAGAGTCCACCTGCCGATGCAGGGGACATGGGTTCGTGCCCCGGTCCGGGTAGATCCCACATGCCGCGGAGCGGCTGGGCCCGTGAGCCATGGCCATTGAGCCTGCGCATCCGGAGCCTGTGCTCCGCAACGGGAGAGGCCACAACAGTGAGAGGCCCACGTACCGCAAAAAAAAAAAAAAGATAGGCTCAAGAATGTATTGTACAACATGGGGAATATAGCCAATATTATATAATAACTGTAAATGGAAAGTAACCTTTAAAATTTGTACAAAAATATTTTTTTAAAAGAATGTGTTCCCTGGCTAGAAAAACCCTCCCCTCCATCTCTCCGTTTTCACGCGCCCTGCTAGAACTGGCCTGTCCCATGTGCCTGTCACTCCAGCCACACGCATCACATACCAAGAGCCAAAAGGGTTCCCAGTCTCCCTGTCGGTGAGCAAGAGAAGGGCTTCAGAGATCCCTCTGCTTACCCAAGAAGCCTAAGAGAGCAGGACCTCAAAGATCTTTCTCACTTCTGGGCCCCCACACCACCAGGAGCTGTGGCTGGTGTCCGGGAGCCCCACGCCATCCAGCATGAAGTGAAAGCTCAACTTCCCCGAGAGATGACCGACCAAGCCCAAAATGCCCTCCTGCCCGGGCTCTGCTGTCACTCAAGGCCCATGGGCCCAGTGGGAGCCCAGCCCTTACCCCACTGCTCCGGCGCCCGCCCTCCTCAAACCGGTCCCAGCAGTCTTAGTCCAGGCTCCCTAACGTCCTCAACTTTCTGTCAGAACTTTCCCCTCACCTCCACCCCACATAGCACGCGGCCACCCCAGCGCTCTCTGGAGCCCCTGCATTTTTGGAAGCAGGCCAAAAACCCACCAATTTGATGACTGGCAAATTCACGGCAGATCAATTCAAAAAAAATCAGTTGCTGGGCTTCCCTGGTGGCACAGTGGTTGAGAGTCTGCCTGCCGATGCAGGGGACACGGGTTCGTGCCCCGGTCCGGGAAGATCCCACATGCCGCGGAGCGGCTGGGCCCGTGAGCCATGGCCGCTGAGCCTGCGCGTCTGGAGCCTGTGCTCCGCAACGGGAGAGGCCACAACAGTGAGAGGCCCGCGTACCGCAAAAAAAAAAAAAAAAAAAAATCAATTGCTTTTGAATATCATTTTATATTTTGACAAATTTTAAGCACTGTCAGAATTTTCTCCAATTCCGCAAAAGGCATATGCGTCTTGATTTTGTGTTTCTAGCGATTAAAAATTAAAACTTCTTTCAGTATTTCACGTTTGAAGCGACTCTGTTAGCCACTTTTGAAGGCTCTCTGTCCTTTTAAATATAGTCTTGGCGTGATTTCTTTTTTTTTATATTTAAGATTTTTACCATTCTCATACCAATTCCCACAATGGCTTATCAGCTTTAATTCTGAATTTATAACAATTAAAAACCAAAATTGAGGCATTTCATATTGATGTGGTTCACCTTAATCCTTCGTCAGCCTTTTTTTTGTGTGTGATGAATAAAGGTAAGACTGGAAGCACCAATCGTAAGCTAAATTTTTTTACTGATTATGAAATATACTTTATTGCTCTAAGAAGTCTACATCAACTCCTGATGCTTAAATTCCAGAAAACTGCGTATATCTTAAAACACAGCAGTGAAGACCATTCGCAAGAATCTTCAGAAGCCATGAAAACCATATTCAAATGTGAATTTCTAAAAGTTTTACAAATGATGAAAGGAATCAAGTTTTGGCAGATTCATAAATCTGGTAAAATCAGAGATTTGGTCATTTAGCACACTGATTTGGGAAGAAGTGAGCATTGGGCAGCTCCGGGCCCAGAGGTGGTGGGAGTCCTGCTTCCTCCGCAGGGTCATTTCCGGGCCATTTCTCCTCCTGTGGGACTCCTGACACCAGTCCACCCCCTACTCCTTGGCACTGTCATCTACGGACCCCATCGTTCCCCGCTGCCCTCTCTCAAGAATGATCTCCCATTGAGCTCACTGTCCTCCCTTCCTCCTCTTCCCAAGCATCCCGCCCAGGGGCTCCCCTTCCACACTCGTCTCCCTGCCTGTGGAGCTCCCCTCCCCCCCACCCCGCCACTTGGCTCCCCTTTCCTCACTGGCCCTGGTCTCAGCCCCCTTTACTAGCGCTTCCTCTCTGCGTGAAGAGCCCCAGCCTCCCTCTCTGTCTATATGCTCCCTAGGTGACCTCATGGTTCCACGGCTGTACATACCATCTATATGCTAACGATTCTCAACCTATATATCAACCTGACCTCTCCCAGCGCTCCAGACTTACATCCGACTGCCTACCTGGCATTTCCAGGTGGAGGTCTAACTAGCATCTCAACACCCACGTGGTTGAAAGAGAACACTGGAGCTCAGCTCCCACCCCCAACCTGCTCCTTCCCTCATCTTCTCCATCCTAGTAAACAGTGGCACCATTGTGTTCAAGCCTAAATTAGCAGAGTCATCCTTAACTCCAGCCCCACAACAGATCCCAGCTCCTCGCGTCCTCTCCTCTCCTGCCGTCGTAGGACATGGACCACTGTCACAGTTCTTAGCCACTCTCCCAGCCCCTGATCCGCTCCCCCACAGCACAAGAGCAATCTTTTCCAAAGCATAAATCACACAGTGCTACTCTAGTATCTAAAACCCTCAAAGGTTTCTCATTACTCTTAAAAAGAAACCCAAACTCCTTAAGCGGCCTGCAGCATCTCAGGGATCTGGCCCCTGCCTTCCTCTGTGGCCACCTCCCAAATCACCTCCACCTCATCACTGTCCCAGCCTGTGGCCTTCCCTAAGCCCTCCACCACCCGCATCCCCACCTAAGGGCCTTTCCCCAGCTGTTCCCTCTGCCATTCCCAGGCCTTCCCAGGGCTGGATACTTCCCGGGAGTCATCCTTTGGCATTTCCAATCCACAGTAGCCACCAGGCACCTCTGCCCATCATGCTATTTTAATCCTTGCTTAGCATTCATCACTATCTTACTTTTTATTTTTGAGTAGTTGTTGGCTTGTGTGGTTTTTCTGTCTTAGGCTAATCGAACGTAAGCTCCACTAGAGCAAAAAGACTCCTCTGTCTTGTCCACTGAGGTATCCTCAGCACCTAGATCAGGGGATGGCATGCACGGGATGCCTCGTGAATCTGAGGCATGGACTCACACACACGCCGTTTCTGCAGAGAGAGGACCTAAGCGTCCAGAGTCCAATGACATAACCTCCAGGCTGCAGGAGGCCGAGAAACACACACATAAGGTTCAGTCTGCTAATTTTTGTTGCTCAGGAGAAGGATGGCCTTCCATCCCTCAGGATTCACCCCGACCACTGTTCCCAGGGCTTCCCGAAGAGGTCAGAAAGAGGCCAAGGGCAGCGCTTGTTCCCCAAGGGAAGGGCCACACACACCCCACTTCCCCACTCAGGCCTCTCCATCCCTGCCTCCTTCCCCTCCTTCCCTCTCCACATGCAGAAGGAGGCCACTGCCAAAACCCATAAACACACATCACCCGACACACACAGACACACACACACACACACACACACATCCATCACCCCACACACACATACATCACCCCACACACACATATAACACTCCACACACACACACCACACACATACATCACCCCACACACACATATAACACTCCACACACACACACCACACACCACACACACACACACCACACACATACACACACCACACACATACACACACCACACACACACACCACCCCACACACACATATAACACTCCACACACACACACACCACACACACACACACCACACACACACACACATCACCACACACACACATATAACACTCCACACACACACACCACACACATACACACACCACACACACACACATCACACACACACACCACCCCACACACACATATAACACTCCACACACACACCACACACACACACACCACACACACACACACACATCACCACACACACACATATAACACTCCACACACACACACCACACACATACACACACCACACACACACACATCACACACACACACCACCCCACACACACATATAACACTCCACACACACACCACACACACACACACCACACACATACACACACCACACACACAACACACACACACATACATACCACCCATGTGCGTACCACACACACTTATACTCCCCACCTACACACTACACACACATACACACTTGACCCCATTCAGATCTGTTCCTTTCTCTACACACTCATGTGCTTAAAAGAACACATTGACAGAAAGAGAAAAATAAATACCGTATGCTAACACATATATATGGAATCTAAAAAAAAAAAAAAAGGTTTTGAAGAACCTAGGGGCAGGACAGGAATAAAGACACAGACGTAGAGAATGGACTTCAGGACACGGGGAGGGGGAAGGGTAAGCTGGGATGAAGTGAGAGAGTGGCACGGACATATATACACTACCAAACGTAAAATAGATAGCTGGTGGGAAGCAGCCCCATAGCACAGGGAGATCAGCTCAGTGCTTTGTGACCACCTAGAGGGGTGGGGATAGGGAGGGTGGGAGGGAGACGGAAGAGGGAGGGGATATGGGGATATATGTATACGTATAGCTGATTCACTTTGTTATACAGCAGAAACCAGCACACCATTGTAAAGCAATTATACTCCAATAAAGGTGTTAAAAAAAAAAAAGAACATGTTGACAGATCGGTTGGGAGGAGCATTCCCAGAACAGTTACTCAAATCCTACCTTCCACCCAGATAAATAAGGTGAGCATGGCTCAGGGTAAGCCCGAGGAGCATGCCTGGGGCAGGGCCAGGGTTGGGTGGGGCCGGGGTGGGGCGGGCGGACCAGAGCCCTGCAGAGCCACCTCAGGAGCCAGGAAAGAGCTGGCAGACCCAGCCCAGAACTGCCCACACACACACACAGACCCCCGCTGCTGGCAGAGCCTGTCTATCCGCCCAAGGGGAAGCAAGTAGGTGCCCTTAGAAGATGCTATTTTTTTTCTCTTTTTCTTTTTTTTTTTTTTACATCTTTATTGGAGTATAATTGCTTTACAATGGTGTGTTAGTTTCTGCTTTATAACAAAGTGAATCAGTTATACGTATACATATGTTCCCATATCTCTTCCCACGCAAGAGGGAAGATGCTATTTGAAGGGAACCAGAAATACCTTTCCCCCCCAAGACCTCACCCCAACCGTGGCACCTCAACTTCTACCATTAAAAAGCCTCTCT
The DNA here is from genome assembly GCF_949987515.2 of Delphinus delphis. Classification (NCBI taxonomy): domain Eukaryota; kingdom Metazoa; phylum Chordata; class Mammalia; order Artiodactyla; family Delphinidae; genus Delphinus; species Delphinus delphis. The sequence goes on from NC_082688.1 coordinate 98,794,678, forward strand.
TTGGGGTTAAATTTTGTTCTCTCCGGGTTGTTGTTTTTTTTAATCGCAATTTCTTCCTTGGACATGAAGACAACCAAACATGAAGCCACCGACACCCTGCTCACGCCTTCTGCGAGCAAATCCTTCTCCTGGCTGGGGGAGCCTGGGGAGGGGGGCACGGAGAAGAGGAAATGAAAGGGAAGAGGGGAAGCGCTTGGCGCCCCTGATGGAGTAACTGGCATCCTCCTGTGGGTCCCAACTGCTGACCAGCGCGGCCAGGGTCACGGGTCACCTGGCCCGCCCTCCCCACTTCTCCCTGTTCCCATAGTCCCTCCTCCTGCCCCACACCCTCTCCTGGGCCATCAGACAGTTCCTCCCTGAAAGGGGGGGATGTAAGAGGTGACAGAGCTGCAGCTAAGGCCCAATTTTCATTGACACTCAGAGTCTCTGACAGCTGTTAGAAGAAGAATGTGATTTTGAAATTTAAATAACATGCTTCTGCATTCAGCTCAAGGAGACAACCTGAGGATAAGCAGTTTATCGCCCAAGCCACCATGCAGGTGGCAGGGAGACAGGCTGCCTGCTTCCTCCTCTCCTCCCATGCCCTCTGTCCCCAAAGCCCCACCGCCTCCTCACAGGGGCCGCCTCAGAGTCGAGTCTCTGAGAGGCACCAGCCGACCTGCTGGACCTTGCTTGCCATCTTCTGCTCAGCAACCCCAGGGAAGGAGGGGCTGGGGGCACAAAGGCTCGGCAGCCCCTCAGCGGAGCCAGGGAAGAGAGGGGGGCTCCCTGGGCATCCAGCGGAGTTAGGCCAAGCCCGACCCTCTCCCGGCCCCTACATGGCCACTCAGGCAACCTTCACAGGGGACTGAGTCTTGAGCCCGGGGCTAAGTTCCTCCCCACAGACCCAGCCCCAGAGCCAGGCTGTCACACTGAGCTCTGCCCCGGAGACTTCCTGGGCAGGAGTCCCAAGGAAGGAGATCCCAGAGACACCCATCTCTCATCTGCCACAAGGTGTCTAGTCACTGTCATCTGAGCCCACCAGGCCCAGAAGGTATGCGGTTCCTGCTGAGCCTGGCCAGGCCTCCGAGCCATGATGCTATGATGCTGCCGGGAATGTCATTCCCAGATCCCACTCTCTCCTCTTCTGAGACTCTGCTGATTTCCCCCAGGCACCGCCTATTGCTGCCTCCCTTGAGCTCTCAGGGTTACTCTACCACCATTGACAAACCACCCAGTGGGCGTCTAAGTGGTGTCCGCCTGCCCCACAAGCCAGTAAGGACACGGTCTGGTGCCTCTCAAAGCAGCATCTTACGTAGCGTCTGCACCACACGGAGATCCGGCCCCAGCTCCACCTCTTCCACGAAGCCCTCGTGAGCTTTCCTTTCCTTCTCTAAGCCTCAGGGCCACCTGACAGGCGGCGCACACGGGACGCCTCAGACTTGCCTGGACCTCTTAGCCACCCTCCCTTGTGCAGCGCTAACAGCTCACACTAAACCACTAGCTCCCCCAGCCCCTGACAGCATCACCTGTGGCCACCACCTAGGGTGCTCCTGGGCTCCGGCGCCCTGTGGGGAGCCGTGCACACGTCATCACCCATCCTTACAGGGCTCCATTTTACAGATGAGAAAAATGAGGTTCAGAGTCAAATGACCCACCCTGTGGTCAACCAGCTGGTAGGGCAGGACCAGGATTCGAACTAGGACCAGCAGGCCTCCAAGTCCACAACCGCCCTCTAGTCCCGGATCCTCCATGGATGGGGTCAGGAGCACAGCACAGCACTAGACACCCAGGGGAACACAGAGAGAGGCGTGGGTGCAGTGACACAGAGACCAACGCCCACAATCAGAGGGTGAGCGCTGTAATAAGAGCCAAGTGCAAGGGCACAGAGTGGGAGGGTAGTATCCCTCAGGGGCCATCTGCAAGGCTTCTTGGCAGGGGTAGGGTTCCCTCCTCTCCTGAGCCCCCAAAAAGGGGACCACTGGAGCCTCCAACTAGAACATCCCCGGGCCTCTCCTGGCTCCATCCAAGCAAGATGACCCACCCCAGAGGCTTGCGGCCAGCTGAGGCTGTCGCCACCCATCGCTTCTTCCTCCAACCCACAAAAGGCCCGAGCCCAGGCCTCTCGCCAGCCTCCCTGTGTCCCCACCCAGTCACAATGCAGCTAAGGCCACAGAGGCTCAGCAGTAGCCCCAGGGACCTACTGTCCCCTGCAAATCGCCCCGTCACCTCCCACTGCAGCCCCCACCCAGCACTAGCATGGGTGGAAGGCAGCCTCACGTCACCAAAAGCCATGCAACCATCTCCCGGATGCAGGCTCCAGGCCGGCCCTAGCCCAGCCGGCCAATGGCCTTTGGAGAAATCACTCCACTGTCAGTTCTAAGAAGCTACGTGTTTTAGTGCAACGTGCCAGGCACCGGACCAGGCACCTACCTGCACGTTCTCATTTAGTCCTCACAAAACCCGGGCAGGTAGGTTTTGCTATCAGTCCCGTGTTGTGTAAGAAGAAACCCGGGCTCAGAGGTGAGGCCCCTGCCTGAGGTACGCACTGAGCAGGGCTAGAAGCAGGACTGAATCCCGGTCTAGTCCATCCCTTCCCTTGGGGCCTCAGTTTCCCTTTTTGTCAGGTAAGGGGTGAGCTTAGATGATCTCCAAGTCCCCCTCCAGCTATAGAAAAGACAAGACATGTTTGCATAAAATACGCTCCACACCCATGTATCTCCAATGCCTGCGACGGATGCCCAGGGCCCCGGGGGCCCCCAGCCTCACCAGAAATGCAGAGGCCGCGCTCGCTGACAGCCCGGCCCACACCACCTGCCTGTCGCTTCTCCCAGTCCCTGAGGCACAGCCCAGCGGCGACGGAAACCACTCTCTGGCCCTCCCAGGCCTTTCATCCTCACTCTGATGGTCTCACCCCACGTGGATGGAGCAGTTCCCTTCCCTCACTGCCCGCATCACCCCTCACAACCTCTCTCTGCCTGAACCATCTCTTCTTTCCCTAAGAAGCCTTTCTCTCCTCTCTCCACTTTGTTCCATCCTCTCCTGCCTCCCAGATGGGACCAGCTGGGATTCAGTATTCACGGGGTCCCAGGCGCTCGGGGAGGGAGGGACTCCACCCAAGGGACCCCTCTAGAGAAGCGTCCTCGGCAGAGGGGATAGCTGTCACTTTGCCTGCATCCATCCTCATGGTCTCCTCTGTATCAACCAGACCAGTAGCCATCCCCTTCTCACTTTACAAATGTAGGCACTATAGCTCAAAAAGGCCCGACAAGGCCTCCAGAAACACTCCGTTTCCTGTTTCCAAGGGCAGTTTAAATTGCTAGAAACAGGACAAACCTCATTAACAAACTTCATTTCTTCTCCGTGAAATCTCCCTTCCCATCTATAACGCTAGGGCAGGACATCTGGATCCCTCCAACAGCCCTGTCCCCACTGTTCAGGCCAGAGTCAGACTGCTCCCCTCCCGGCCTTGGACTTGGGCTTAACTGGACACCAGGAATCCCAGACCCAGTCACTGATCCCAGCGCCTGTCTCTGAACTGAGCAGACAAGAGGGGAGGACTTGCCCTTCCCCCAGGGCCTCAGCATCAGAGAGTGTTGGGGGAGTCCCAGCAGCTTTCTTTGCCAACAGAATCCCAGCTGGGCTTTCGAAGAAGCCCAACAGAGAGAGCAGGCCAGCAGGAAAGAAGAAAACACATTCCAGGAGGCCCCGAATTCTCAGACGGTAGCAACTCGGCCCCAAAGATACAAGAGCACCTTCTCCAAGTCCCTGGGCCCCGACTGGGGGAAGTGCGACCTAGAGGAGCCTCCATGGCCCACACCGCAGCCTCTCCACACAGAGATGGCGGTGGGGGGGGGGGGGGACATCATACAGCCACATGTAAGTTTGTAGAAGTGGGGAGGGACTCCGTACAATCCTGCAGGGCAGATTGCTATCATCCTGGAGCATCAGTGCAGGATCTGGGGTCCCCCAGACCAGGCTTTCCCAGGCAGCGAGCCGCAGGTGGGCGGGTGATACATGCGCCCAGATATTGACCCCTCAGCCCGCAGGGCAGCCAGGCAAGGGCCTGTGACCACCAGAGCTCCAAGCTGCTCTGCTCTTCCTAGATACCAAACAACACTGCCGTTGTCTGTGCGCCTCAATGGGGAAAAGGCTGCTCTGAGCCCACCTCCTCCTTCTTCAGAAAAGAAATGTAAGGTCCGGAGCAGGGAAGTGACCTGCCCAAGACCACCAGCTCATCTGTGGCAGAGAATGAGCTGGAATCAGGGTCCCGGCTCCCCATCCAGCCTTCTTTCAGCTGCGTGCTCCCCACCATGGCTCACTTGGTTTCTTGTGGCTGGGCCAGGGCCTCCCCACCCAGCTATGGACCAGAGTTTCCCCAGATAGAGCCGCCCGTGCAGCAACTCGAGGGCTGCTCTGGGTGGAGCGGGGTCAGCAGGGGCAATGAGGGGGAGCCTTGCCCTCACTGTGGAGAGTGGTCCCCAGAGCCCAGAGATCTACAGTCATGTGGGGCCCAGTTCCATCTGAGCAGCAGGTAAAGAATGCTGATTCAGTGAGCTGCAGACCAGTAATCTCCTCATTTGTCTTGTCAACATCCTTGTCCCACAGAGTCTCAAGTCCATTACGGAAAGATTTTCTGCCGGGAAGATACTTAGTGTCAGTCCAGGAAGCAGCAGGGGCCTGAGCTCGAGTGCTGACCTCTGACCTTAACCTTCAGGGGGCAAAAGCCAAAGCCATTTCTTCACTGGAGGTAAACCCAGTGGCTCCCGCCCAGGCAGTAGCACCTGAGCCCACGGTAGGGTGGGAAACGGGTATGTCGGGCCGCTGGGCTTTCCCCATCACAGCGTCCTCGCACAAACCATCTCCTCAATCTGCTGGAGCCCCCTAGCACTGTCTCAAGAGGAGTAGCCCAAAACTAACCAGGAAATGTGAGAATCAGAATGTCTGTGCTAGGAGGGGCCTCAGTCAGTCCATCACCCAGTTCAGCCCTGTGGGATGGGCAAGGCTTGTCACTGCACCATCACAGCGCCACAGGCAGAGGCAGGATGGGAACCTCGGCCATCACCCCACTGTGCGGTATGATGATGAGAGCCCAGGGCAGGCCACTTAATGCACAGACCATCTTCGAAGTCACCATACCATCCACCACTAACCCTGCCCACCACCAGGGCCCAAGGTATGTCCAGATGGTCACCCTTTGGCCAGTGCCTCCCTTCTCATGGGGCCCAGGATTTCTCCCACCAGTACATGTGTATCATCCTATCTCAATCCCTTAGAGCATGCTTTCTCAATGGGAGAGGAGGGTATCACCCCCAGGGGAGCAAAAACGGGCTCCTGGGTAGGCAAAAAAAAGGTAGATACCACAATGGTTTGTGGCCCTCCAAAACTCAACCCTACCTGACAAAACTTTAATACTTGGCATTTACTATGGACTAAATTGTGTCCCCTCCCCAAACTTATATGCTGAAGCCCTAAACCCCCGATGTGACTGTATTTGAAGATAGGGCTTTTAGGAGGTAATTAAGGTTAAATGAGGTCATAAGGGTGGGGCCATAATCCAGTAGGACTAGTGTCCTTATAAGAAGAGGAAGAGACCTTTCTCTCTCTCTCTGTCTCTCTGTCTCTCTCTCTCCACCCCCCTCTCTCTTCTCTCTCTTCTCTCTATCTCCCCACTCCAATCCCCCACTTCCTTCCCACCCATTCCCACCCCTACCCTGTGAGGACACAGTGAGAAGGCTGATGTCTGCAAACCAGGAAGAGAGCCCTCACCAGAAACCAAACCTGCCAGACCTTGATCTTGGACTTCCAGCCTCCAGAACCGTGAGATAATAGACTTCTGTCATTTAAGCCATCCAGTCTACGGTCTTTTGTTATGGCAGCCCAAGCAGACTAAGACAGTATTTCTCTAGTTAGAGAGAATTAACTTTTCTCCTTAGAGGGGCAACAATGAAAACAAGAAAAAGTTTGAGAAACATTGTCCTAGAGAGTTCTTCATTTGAAAGGGCTTAGGGTCTCACTGGAGAATCTTTCATTTCACAGTCTAGAGTAGTTCTTCCCAACTGGCAGCAGCTGTGCCCCCAGGGGACATTTGGCAGTGTCTGGAGACACACTGGGTTGTCACATCTTGGGGGACTGCTACTAGTGTCCAGTAGGTAGAGGCCAGGGATGCTGCTAAACATCTTACAGTGCACAGGACGGCTCCTGCCACGGAGAGAATTACCCAGGTCAATGTCGATAATGTTGCTGTTGAGAAACCCTGGCTTAGAGCAAAAGAAACTTCGGAAGGTGTTACATATTGCCACAAAGTGCCTGGAAGCCTGAGGCCTGGGGCCCGCGAACAAGCCCACCCTGGCCCCCTTTAAGCAGCACTGGTGACTCCAGGAAGCTCATCCCAGCCCCAAGAGTTCCCCAAACTGGAAGGTCCTCCCTAGTGCCCGAGCAGGGGCAGGCTGCCCTGGGTCACCTGGGTCACCCAAAGGCCAGAGGGAACAAGGCCAAGAAGAAAGAACCAAAAAACTCACTGGGCTCCTATACACAGACCACAGCAAGCAAAGCTAGAGCTCAAATGGGTCTTCTCACTCCCCAGGCAGGCCAAGGCAGGAGTGGCCAGAGAGCAGAGGCTCTCCTCAGCGGGATTCAAGAAGCAGAGCCCCCAGGGGAGAGGGGAATTTCAGAGCAGAATGGACGATGATGATAGGAACGCCGACAACCACGGCTAATGGCTCCCACGCACTCGGCAGCATGCTGAGCCCTGGACAGCCATTGGTTCACTCTGACCTCATGACCATCCAACGAGGTAGGTACTCTCCCCTCTGCACCAGAGAGGAAACTGAGGCATAGAGAGGTCGAGTAACTTGCCCAGAGTAGAACAGCTGGAAAGGACCCAGCCAGGCAGGACAGGTGACGAAATGGGAGAGCAATACCACGTTTCAGATTCAAGATCTCCTGCACGGCAAGCTCATTCTAGGCAATTCCCTAAATGCTTTATGCCACACACAACCTTGTGGGTGGGTGTTACGGTTCCCTCTTTACAGATGAAGACCCCAGGCTCAGAGGCGCTCAGGGACCTGCTGGCAAGCCGACACCTGAGCCAAGCCCCGAGGCCTGATCCACCACCCACGGGGACCAGAGCAGGTCTGGCGAGGCCCCAGCATGAGCCCACTCACCTGAGAAGATTGAAGCAAGCCTGAAGATGTCCGAGAGGCGGGCGGTCACTGGCTCGTAGGGTGAGGCTTCATAAAACTCCTCACCTAGAAGAGAGAACCGTGTCAGGCCCAGGCTCACATCCTGCCCAAAATGCTGCACAGGGCAGGTTAGGAATGAAATGCCGCACATTTCACATGAGCAAGGTACTTCTCTCCAACCAGAGCAGGTCAGAACTGCCTAATACATCTCCCTCGTGACCTCTCTGCATGTCCCGGCCTCTTCTAAGGACTTCCGAATGCTTCTGGAAAGAAGGCACAGGGGAGCTGGAACCCTGTGGAAGGCCAGGTACAAATCCCAGGATCTGAAGCCAGAGGACCCTCCACAGTCATTGAGTACAACTTCCTCATTTCACAGGGGAGGGCTCTGAGGTGGCCCAGAGAGGCGAAGCAACCTGCCTGAGATCACACAGCTACTCATGGCAGAGCTTGAGCTGGACTCCAGCCTCACACCAGCATTCTCTCCCATCACACCAGGCTGGCTCTGCCCAGACTTAAGGGGACAGGATTTCCCCTTTGCTTCCCACCATGCCACCAGGAGAATCTGACTGGCTGAAGGTCTGCTGGGTGGAGGCCTGACTGCGGCTCCTGTCTTGACTGACTCCCGACCCGTCTTCCCCTCCACCTGCTGCTTCTCAGCCCTCTCCTCCAGGCTCCGGGGTGCACCAGAGGCTCGGGGAACAGACAAGCAAGCGAGTGACAGGAGATAAATGACACAAGGCTGCCCTGGAGACCCACCACCACCTCAGCGGGACTCCAGCCTCCTCTGCCAATGCCTCGGCAGCAAAGGAAATATCCTCTTGAGACATGACGGCGAGGAGAAATCAATGGATAATCACTCAGACTGTGTGTGTGTGTGTGTGTGTGTGTGTGTGTGTGTGTGTGTGTGTGTGTGTTGAGCGGGCGGGGGAGACAGATGATGACCACAGCCTCACACACTGATTTCCCATCCACCCGGGGCCCAGTGCCATGGGCAAGTACCCCCGCCTAAAGAGCAGCACGTGGGGCAGCACCCCTGGGGGCCACCTGCAGGAAGGAGCCGGCCCCCAGAAGAGGAGCCTTGGAATCTGCTTGCAAGGGGCTCGTTCAGCCAGGCCCCCAAAGTCACCCACAGGCTAGCCCTCAAGGCTTAACCAGCCCTCCGCTGGTCCACGGACCAGGCACCTGTCTGCTATACCAGGCAGACCCCCCAGAGAAGGGTACAGACCCCCCAGAGGACGTGGAGGAAGAGCACGCCCCCTGGAGAAGCAGCCCCGCCCTTCACTGTACCTCACAGGAGCACCTTGGGCCCTGCCACACCCAGCACACAGGGCACCTTACGCACAGGGGGTGCCCACTGGTACCGGCCAACGGACCTAATCCAAAGGTTACCCTTTCCTTCAGGCCTGTCTCCAATCCCACCTACCCCCGGGGCATGCAGGGTCCTGGCAGGCCTGCATGATCTCAGCATCCTCCACTCTACCCACCGGCACTGGAGAAACTCCCTGTGGTGGGGTTACCAGCCATGCTCTCTGCTGCAGCCAAACAGCACAAGCGTTTAGGAAGCACTTTTGCAATAAAGATGATGTTGTATTGTGCTGCCTTCGTGCCAGCACTATTAGAAGCGCTTCAGATGTACTAACTCATTTAATCCTCTTAATTTCTCTAGGGGATAGGCACTATTATTCTCCCTATTTTACTGATAAGGAACTGGGGCACAGAGACACTGAGGTACTTGCTCGAGGTCACACAGCTAGTAAGTGGCAGAGCCTGGTTTCAAACCCAGGAAGTTGGCTCCAGAGTCCAAGTTCTTAACCATTATGAATACTGTCTCCAAAAATAAAAAGTGTTATTGAAACCAAATTGTTCTTAAACAAGTACTACTGTTGCTTAACTTTTCACAGAGCAACCTTCTGTGGGCTGGACTGCTCCCCCAGAGCAGGGTCTGTCTGTCCCTATCGCATCTGGCATAGCACCGTGCCTGGGTATGGTTAGTACGATTGACTAGGAGGCGACAGGGGATGGATCTCTGGGGGAAAAGAGCCTCTTCCATGACCGCGTGGGAGGGGCCCGTCCTATTTAACTCAACTTCCATCTCCTGCTCCTGCAGCGGAATTCACCAGCAGGAAACCCGAGACCTGCCTGGCAGCCAGACTGAAGCCAAATGCAGGATGCCAGATTCCGGGGCCACGACCTGGGAGAGGACACGTAGGAGAGGCCTCGGCGCTTCACGTTGGCAGGACCAGGATGACCCTGAACTTCAGCATCGCCTTTGGAGAAGGCAAGAAGCCTGGTCCCCTGGGCAGCCAACAGTGACAGCCCCACCGTGTAAATACTGGTGGTTACGGGGGTGGTGATGGCAGAGGGGAAGACGGGCCCAAGGCCACAGCTCTCCCCCAGGGCAGTGGAAAGGGGTCCGGATAAGGAGTCGGGGGCCTGGTCCCACCAGCTGCTTGCTGTGTGCCCTGGGAAGCCCCCGGCTCGCCTCCCTGCATCTCAGCTTCCCCGCCAGAATGATCCCGAGGCCCTTTGCGGTTGGGACTGTCTAGGAGCCTGGCAGAGGCCACGATCCTGCCACCGCCGGCTCTGCCCACACGCTGAGAGCCTCAGTCTGCACCGCGAGCTCAGCCTCAGGTAGAGGCAGAAGGTGGAGCCGAGTCTCCGGGGAATCGCAGCAGGAGAAGGCAGAATCTAAGTGCAAACCCACATGGGTCTCTCCTCTCCGCGATCCCCCCACCCCGGCCCAAGCCAAGTTACTAAGAGTCTTAAGGAATAGGGAGGGTGTGCCTGTAGCCTCCCCAGGAGACCATTCACCCCACACCGGGAAATGCCCCCTCTCAGGAAGATCCTGTCCCTCAGAGGAACACCACCTGCTGTTAAAAAGCCTCTGGGTTCCTCCGGTCAGCCCTGGATGGAAACCACCTCTAGCCCCAAGACCCAGGGGGAGGGGACTGTGCAATCTGCAAGGGGTGGGGGCCAGGGCTCTGAGGAAGGAGAAAAGCAGGGGTCTGCCTTTCTAGAGTGGGACCAGGGGAAGGGTCCCTCCGCCAGTACACACCAGCACAGGGACCACGGCTTCCCCAGTGCTTTCACCCTCTGAAGCACACAGTAGATGCTTAACAGATATTTGTTGAGTAAATGAACCAACAAGCCATCTCAAGCCTTGGAACGGGGAGAGTTTACAGTCAGGCCCTCCTGGATTGAAAGGGCCTTGAAGACACAGCAGGAGGCAGCATAAAATGCACATTATGCTTCTTGTTATCATCAAACTGCCTCATCGTCCCGGCTCCGAGCAAGGTCCCCGGAGCCCTGATGCGGTGCCCACGGAGCCAGTCCGATGGGAAGGTTCTCAGGCGGCCCGCCCAACTCTCTAACCGGCAGCTCTTCCATCCCTTTCCTGTCCATCCTGCACCCACAGGAAGCCCACCCACCTTCTGCCCAATCCCCCTCGGGCTGAAACCGAAGGCTGTCGGAAAGAAAGCAAAAACCTAAACAACCCAGCAGGCTGAATCGGGGCCTTTAATGTTCTGGGCACAGAGTCAGCTGGTGTGGTGGGCGAGGACACGGCTCCTTGTCTCACGGAGAACAGAGTGCCCGTCTCTGTGGCCGGCTCCCTCTCTTTGCTAACTTCTAGTTCTAGGACTCCAGCATTGCTAGCAACGGAAGAAGTGACCACCCGATTCATGAGGAATTACTTTGTTACTAATGGTGGTAACACTATTAATAATTCCATGCCCGCTTATTCCTATTTTCAGGGCACATTGGAACCCTCGGGGCCACTGCTCAGGAACCTCTCGATATCCAGGCCCCACCCCTGGGCCCAGTTTCCTCCTCCCCCTCCAACAGCTGGAGGCGCTGCTGCCCCTAGGCTGACGCCTCCCCGCCCCCAAGGGCACAGATCCACAGAGCACCCCTCTCTCTTCTTCACCTCAGCCTCTCCAGCACTACTATCCTACTTTAGAATTTACACTGCTCGACTCTCGCATCTTTAAAAAAAAAAGTCATCCTTTGTTCTTCTCCCATCTTCACACCAAAATTCAAGAAGTTGGCCACAGTCATCATTCCCCTCTCCCCGGCTCCCAGGCACCCCCTAAGCAGGCTTTTGCTCCCAGCCACCTAAGGCGCTCACCCCAAGGGCATCAGGGACCCTTTCCGAAAACCCCTCTCCTGCTGGGCCTAAAGTCTTAGAGGCTGGTGACCCTCCTTCCTCTGAGAGTGAGCCCCTCCCGAGGTATCCTACTGTCCCTCTTACCTCACCCCCAGAGCCTCCTCAGTCATCCTTGCAGCCCATCTTTAAATGGCAGTGGTCCTGGGGGCTCTGTCCCTGACCTCCTCCCAATGTGACTGCACCCACTCCCTCGGCCCCAGTTACCACCTGCAGTCTGCTGGCGACTTCTAAATCCCTATGTCCAGTCGCTCTTCCTCACGTGACCCCCAGCCCTGCGTGCCCAGCTGTCTGTAGGGTGGGGCCAATGAGAGGCACACACCCCAGAACAAATTCATATCTCCCAGCCCTCCCCCCACTCAATACCTTCACTGTGACCAGCCCCATCACGCACCCAGCTGCCCAAGACCGAAAACTGGGGGCCCCCCGACTCCTCTGACCCTTCCCCAAGACCTGTTGCTTCTGCCTCCTGGACAGCTCTTAGATCCTTCTTTCCTGCCACTGTCCTCATTCAGCCGCCAGCATTCCTGGCCTGTATCCCAGCAGTGGCCTCCGAACAGTCTCTCCCATCTACTCTCTTCATTGGAACCACATGAACTTTGTCCTGAAGCACATATCCATCGTGTAAAACCTTCCAGGGGTGCTGCCCACCAGATCCGTACCCCTCCCATCTCTCCTCCCCCATCCCCACTTCCACCCGCCTCTACCACACTGAGTTACTTGAAGGTCTGTAAGCGAGTTCCGCTAACCTGAGTTACCCGCAGGCCTTTGCCCAAGCTCTCCCTCCACCTCCCATACTCTCCCCATACACCTTCACCAGGTAACTGCAGCTCGTTCTTGAATCTCAGCTTGGGGGCTGCCTCTTCCAGGAAGGCACTTTAGATTTTGTAAGAAGGGGTTTGATGCCCCTGCTCAGTGATGCCTCAGCACCCAGTGCTTTCCACTCACATCACCAAATAACAGATAACTGTCACCAAATAACTTCTCAGCATCCCCCCCGACCATGAGCTCCATGAAGGCAGAGGCTGCCTCAGCTGTTCTCAACTGTTGCCACAATGCCTAGCAGCTGGTAAACTCTCAATAAACAGTTGCTGCATTAATAAGTGAATGCCTGACCCCGGTGGCCAGCAAATCCTCCACACCCCAGTCTGGAGGGGGAGGAAATGGGGAAGGTGGCTGTCCGGGGAAAGGCTTACAGGTTCTGCCTTGGGCCTTGGAGGCGGGCCTGCCTAGGGCTGTGGGACCTGCCGCCTTCACGCCGCTCAGAGCTCTGTTGAAGGTGCCTAGGCCAGGCCCGGGGTCAGGAAGCCACCTGAAGGGCAGGCCTCCTGGGAGCAGGAAGGCAGGAGGGGGGCAGCAGGGAGCGGCAAGGGCTGGGTTGCTCTCGTGCAGACCTCACAGCTCCCCTTCACGCCGCCTACCCCTTCTCACTCCTCTGTCCCCACTTGTCCATCCACCTGGGTACCCTTGCCTCACCTTCTCTCGTCACCACTGCACACAGCCGTCCAACCAGCCCCGGTTCACTTCCCCTCCCACCACCCCACCGTCTCTCCTCCCCACCTCCTCCTTCGTCTGTCTCTCCAACAACAGCTGCCCTCCTAGGCTGGGCAGCTACCTGCTCTGGGTTCTAGGTTCCCAGGAAGGTGGAGAGAGAGAGAGAGCTGTGGCCACTCTGCCCCGTTACCAGGCCCTCCCGCTGAACCTGGGCCCCAGGAGGCCCTCCCATCACCCCACCCCCAGCGTGCCTCCCATCGCGGCGGGCGGACTTACCCTCGGTCAGCCCCAGGTGGATGCTCCAGTAGATCTGCAAGCACTGCAGCTCCTTCTTCATGCCCCGCTTGCAGCGGCAGTCGTACAGCGGGCTCTCCTGCAGCACCTCCAGGGCCGCCTGGCACTCCTTGTTGGCCAGCATGGTGTTGCGGTCCCGGCCGGCCAGACACTGGCGCAGCGTGCGGTAGCGGGAGCTGCAGTTGGATTCGGCCGCGCACAGCTCATTGGCCCGGACACAGTCCACTGGGGGGCGCCAGCCGTGAAGCTCGGGGCCCTGCGGGGAGGAAGGGCTGGCCAAAGAGCGGAGGGTCTCGTCTGGGTGGTGGGGAGGGAAGACAAGCACGAATGAGGGCCGCAGTCTCCGACCCCAGAGGCAGGCCTGGGGGCTTGGGCCCTTCTGGGAAAGTCACACCCATTCTACTCGGCACAGCAAGGCCGACTCAAGGCTGCCTTCCCCAACAGACAGCAGGTCGGAGGAAGGGCTGCTAAAGGGTCCCAAGAGTCCACCAGCTCTCCTCAGACCCAAAGGAGAAAAGCTGCCCTCTGCCCTGGTCCTACCAGACTCTCTTCTGGTTCCACTCCGTAGCCCTGGGCCCAGGAGCACAGGAAAGCCAGAGGCCCCAGCAAGACCACAGACAGTCTAAGATGCCAGGAAGCCAGAGAAGGATGCCACAGCCTCAGCAGAGAGCTGGCGGCTGCAGGGCCTCCTGGGGTGGGCCGAGGGGGCATCTCACTTTCAGAGCACCCAGACCTCCTCCCAGCAACCTCAGGTCCAGCCAGAGGTCCATCCACCACAGCCTCTTAGAGGCCGGAGTCAGCCCCTGCATTCTACCCTGGGGAAACTGAGGCCCAAAGAAGGGAGATGACAACTCAAGGTCACACGCAGGCCAAAAATGCCCCTCTAACCCCCCAGTCTACCCATTCTGAGTCCCCAGACTTCCCGAGGAGACAGGGAGAGACAAGCATGACCCCATGGTCTGAGCCCAGAAGGAGGCGTTCCTCCAGGGGGACTCAGCCCTCCACACCCTCCTGTCCCACAGTGCAGCCAGAGACAGAAAACGTACCCTACGGACAAGTTCCACCCCAGGCCCCGCCAAAGAAAATGCTGCAGACCCAGCAACTCCATCGCACCACACCTCCCACCCCCACACACCTCCCTCTCTCCCTCTCTCCATCGGGCTGTCTCTCTCCCTTTCTCTCCCCTATTTCTTTTTCTCTTTCTTTCCTCTCCTCCCCACCCTCCCCGAAACCCTCTCCCCTCTGTCTCCCCTTTTTTTTCTTCTTTCCAGAATGGCCTCGCACACAGCCCCTCGCCTCCCCAACGATGAACAAGCAGGAATCAGCCCACCCTCCTCACCCACGGCCTCAAGTGTCCAAACCCACGGTCCTCGGAAGGGAAGAGGTCAAGTCAGGAGATTCGGAGGGGAAGGGCAGGGAAAGAAAGGGCCGCTTGGTCCTTTCAAAAGCAAGCTCCCAGAACGGCTTCCTCTGGACACAGACCTCCTCCCGGTCTCCGGGTCCTCTCCAAGCCCCTCACTCAGATCCTGCCCCACAGAAAACCATACCATGGCCCAAAGCCAACACTGGCTTTTCCGAGACCCAAGGAGTGATCTGGGGGGGGTTTCTCCACTCCATCCTGCCCCAAAACATAAAAAGATCCTAGGGAGAAGTCCCCCACCCCCACCCCCTGTCCCCAATCCCACAGAATCCCCTCCATCTCTACCCAGAACCGCCACTTCTCACTCCTTTCCCCAAGGAGGCCCGGCTCGAGGGGCAGCTACCACAGGGAGACAGCGACACCTAGAGGCAGAGTGCTGCACCGCGAGCCTGTCACTCCCGACTGAGTGCCGAGGGGAAAGGAATCAAGGAATGGGCTCCTGGAGGGCCAGGCCTACCCCACTAGGAGAGCAAGGGGTGGGCCTGGGTTGGAGAAGCCCTCAGGGTCCAGAGCAAAAGACTTCCCTTCTCCTCCTGACCACACCTCTGCCTCAGGACAGGAGGAGCTGAAGGCTGTGGCCAGGCTGGGACAAGACCATTGAAGAAACCAGCATGGAATGTGGTCATGGACAGTGGGGCATCTGCCCAGGTGTGGGTGGAGACGTGTCCTCCGCCCGAGCCCAGGAAGCAGCTTTACTGCCCGGCTTCAGCAAAGTCCTGGGTCTCTGAGCAGGACTCGGCTGTATCTGGGCCACCCAGGAGCAGCTGTGTTGACCCAGCCTCACTGGTACCTGCTGCCCCACCTAGCCAGCCAGGTAGCCAGCCTGCTGGAGCCTCAAGACCGGCCCAGCCCTGGGCCTTCCACTGACTCCACTCACCCCAGCATCCCAGCAGGCATCTCCCCTCCCCCGTTGGCGTCACCTGAGGCTGCACTGTCAGAGGTAAAATGAGAAAGGGGCATCCTACCCAGGCTTAAAGGTCAGGACCTTAGCCTAGGGAACTGGGGCAATAAGGAGCCTTCCTCCCTGCCCTACAGGTGAGGTCTAGAGCCCCAAGGGACGATCCTTATAGAATCCTGGGCTTCCCTCATCCTGCCAGCTCCCAGGCAGGGAAACGCTCTGTAGAGGGCCGGTGCATCTTCCAACCAAACTCCCTGACTCTTCTAGTCGGAGTCATGACCCCCAGAACCAACCCAGCCAGAGAAAGAAGTCATGGCAACTCGGTGCCTTTGGCCAAGAATTCTAGGAGAGTAAAGGTTGGAAGGTATCCTGGTGATGTTTCCAAATTCTAGATCAGGAGAAAACTCAGATCCCTCAAGGAAAGCAAAGACATGTAGAAGAGCTTTTAAAGACACAGAAGGACTGAGAGGCCACACAGAACTACAGCCACCCTCGTGCATCAAATGCCCCACAAGAGCTAGAATGCCAGGGAGAGGTGGGCCCTCGGACCAGCCCTGATCCCCACCCCCAGCTCATTTTCTCCCTGAGCTTGTCAACACTGGAGGTCAGGCAGGCTGGGCCAGAAAGGCCTCTCCAGCCGCAGACCTCACTAGAACCTTGGGAGGGGCGCACCGAAGGCCCCTGCTCCCAGGAACATGCTTCACTCTACCCCCCCACTGAAAATGCCCCCCACCTCTCAAGCTCCAGAAAAGTCTCTCCCCCAAGTGGAATTTCCAACGAACTCCCAACTATGGGTTCCTTGCCAGGAAAGGGCCCTGGTGCTGAAATGTCCTTAGCAACAACCTATCCCTTGTTCTCGACTGGCCTAACCCAGAGCCTTTCAATGCCCTGTGGTCACTCAGTTAACCTCACACCCCAGCTTCGGAAAGGGGCTTCTCATGGGAAGGGAACTGAAAGGCTGTGACCAAAGAGGATGCCGACAGCACCCTGCTCTTTTCCTGCTCTCAACTCCCCACACGCTAGGGTCACAGACACCTGGGAGGACATCTCTGAACGGGCCCCCTACACATACACAGGAGAACAGTCTCTCCTCAGGCTCCTCAGCTGGGACAAGCCTGCCTGCAGCCTGGGGGGCTGGGCCTAGAGGTGACTGCCGGGCCGGCACTGCTCTCCTCCACCGGGGGACGGAGACCTGGAAGACCTGCCGGCCCAGGGTGTGCGCAGCTCAGGAGCAAGCAATCTGGCTGCTTTTCCTGAAATACAATTTTCTTTTCTTCTTGGCCCTGCTCATTCTTGGCCCCAAAAAGCTGCGTTTTTTAACCAGCAGTAGGAGAAAAGGTCAGGTTTCGTAACAGCCCCTTCAGAGAGAGAGGATTGCCGGGAAAGGCCGCAGGAGCACAGTAGGCCAGGAGCACCGACCCAGCCTCCTCCCTCAGCCCCTCCCACCCCGAGAAAGCTGCCCGGAGAAAAGCCACCTCTGGCTCGGGAGGCTGGACCGTGAAGGCCACACCCTAGAGCTCAGCCTGGCCCCCTGGGGAACTCATGCCTGTGGGAGGGGGAAGAGGAGGGAACTGGCAAAGGGCCCAGGCCCCAACCAACATCGATGGGACTGGAAGCCCCCGTCCTAGTCAGGATACTTCTTAGACACCCCCCAGCAAGTGTTTCCGGGATCGGCACCTACCTCCCCAGGCCTTCCCCTCTCCCCTCCTCCAGGAGGGAAAGGGTGCCCTCGTGACCCATCTGGGCAACCTGGCTCACCGCTGGCTACACAGCAGCCCAGGGTGGCAGGAGCAGTACCCACAATGAAGCAGAAGTGTGCTCCTTCAGAGCGCGCGTGTGCGCGCGCGCGCGCGCACACACACACACACACACACACACACACACAGACACACACACACACACACATATACCGTTAGCCTGCTCCCTCTCTGGAGCACCTACTGGGGCAGCAGCCTTGCCTGGGACTCCTGGTTAGCACACAGCCTTGCAAACACCCACTTTTCTTCACCTCCACCCCCAAGAATGCTCCCTCTATACCCGTTTCCCAAGCAGCTGAGATTTTGTGTAGCATAAAAAGGGGATGCGGGGTTGGTAATTCGGGGTGCAAAAGACACTGCCGGGGTTCAGGGGCACCAGGCAGCCCCTGCTCGCTGCCCTTGGGGGAGTGGGCTTACAGAATGAGCAGTGGTCTTTGTTCAGTCCAGGATTCTCCCCTCACCCCTCTCCTTCTTCACCCAAGGAAGCAAACTTTGGCCTCCCTCCCATCTCTTCCCACCAGCTATGGGGTCCCCTGCCCCAGAGGTGGCCAAGGGAACACACTGAACAGCGGCTAGAAACACTCCACTCCCGCCCACCCACCTGGCTCGGGTCTGGGCGGGAGGGAGGGCAAACGGTGGGGAGAAACTTGAAAAGTGTTCCAGGGAGTGGAGCCGCTAGGAAGGGGTTCGGAGAGTGGGAAGCGGGGTGCATTTTCCAGAGGTTGATTGGCAGGTGGGGGATGGCTGCCAGGGCTGCCCCCACAGATGTCCAACCGGGAGCTCCTGGAGAAACCCATGTCCTCTACCACGATCGACTCAGGGAACCGCCGGGAAAGGTGGGACTGGCATGATTTTCCTTTCCACGACACTGAGCCTCTCCCCTCCCTTCTCTCTTCCAGATCAAGAGTTGGATTTTATTTTTTTTCCTTAAGTTGCCGCAATTTGAACCCATTATTTTGAGGGAAATGAGCGCTATCACTGCGTGTGAGTGAGCGAGTGTGTGTCTGCGTGCGTGTGCGCGGGGATCGTCTGGGTGTTATAAGTCTCCTTGCCAATCCCCCGCGTAACCAGCCAGCCGCGGCTCCCGTCCCTCCGCCCGCATCCTCGCCGCCAGCTCCCGTCCCTCCGCCCGCATCCTCGCCGCCGGCCCTGCTCGGTTCCCCTACGCCCGGGCCCGGCTCGCCCCGCCGCGCGCTCTCCCCGCCGGTCCGTCCCCCGCCAGCGCCCCGCTCGCCCCCCGCGTTCCCGGCTGCTCTCCAGCGCTCTAACGCACTGCCCGCGTAGCCCCCGAGGCTCCGGCGGACACGCTGCCCTCGCCACCCGCAGATACTCACCTAAAAAGAAGAACAGGCAGAAGGCGTTTGCCAAGATCATGTTAAATAAATCCCACAGTTTTGTTTTGTTTTGTTTTTAGTCTTTCTCCCTTGGATTAAAAAATAACAATAATAATAATAATAATAGCCAAGCAGTGATAATCGGCCCCAAATCCAATGCGGAGATCCCAGCTAGTCCACCCGATGAAGATCCTGAGTCCTGCGATTCTCGCCTCTGGCTGGAGGAGGTAGTGGAACGGAGGGCGGTGGGCGGCCTCTCGACGCCCCCCTTGCCCACTAAAATCAAATATACACGTATTCGGATGTATGTCTGCTTTCCAAGCCGACAGCCGGTCCTCAAGTCTGCCCTCCCCTCAGCTCATCCGGGAAGGCGCGAGTCCCCACGGGTCCGATTCCCCTGCGCTTCCCGGGAGGGGACTGGGGAGGTGGGGGAGAAGCGATCTGAGAGCGTAGGGCTGGAAGGAAGCGGCGAGGGTGGGGGTCAGAATAAAGCGCAAATAAGAAAGAAATCCACCGACGGGTGTTAGCGCCTAGGAACAAACCAGCGGGAGCTTCGAGGACCAGAGACCGGAGTCGCTTCTTTCTCACAAGACGACGGAAAGATTTAAAAAAATCTTCTCCCGCTAACCCTTTGCTCGTGTCACTTTTTTCTAATATAATTCCAGTGACCGTGTGTCTCTGCGTGCGTGTGTCTTTCTCTCTCCTCTCCCTCCCTCTCCTCTCCCCAGCTCTCGCTCTTTGCTCCCGCTCTCTCCGGCTCTCCCTCGCTCTCCTCTCCCTCCCCCTTCTCCCTCTCCCTGCTCCTCCCTCCGCCCGCCCCCTTCCCCCTTCTCGGCTCCTTCGCCGGGGCTGTCGCACCCAAGCCCCTCTCCTCCGCCCGGGGCTCGGCGCTCGGGCTCCCAGGCGCTGGCGGCGCGAGGCGCGGGCGCGCAGCGGAGCAGCGACACTCTGCAGCGGCGGCGGCGGCGACAAGGCGGTGGCGGTGGCGCCGGGGAACGTGGGCCGAGAGGAGAGCTCCGCCGCTGTCTCCCTCTGGTCTGCCGCCCGCCCTTCCCCGGATTGACCTGCAGCCTTGCCGGAAACTGACCGGCTCCCCCGGCAAAGGCTCGGGCTCCAGCCCAAACCCACCAAAGCCTCCGCACCCTCCTCCTCCCCCGCCGCGCGCCAATTCCCCCCACTGCCCCCGCCCCCGCGCCCCGGCCACCGGCTCACTGAGGCCTGGGGAGGCTCAGCGGAGGCCCAAGGGCGTGGAGTGCCGGGCGCCCGAGCCATCCCGGGGCCGTGGGGGAAGGGCGCTAGAAAAAACACCCTGCTTGGTGGCTAGGGTCTGGGCAGGGGGCTGCACTATCCGCGGGCGGATGCGTCCTTCGGCCAGCGAGCCGAGGCGGAGCGTCTTCCCGAAGGTGCTAGGGAGAAGAAGGATCCCCTCCGGAGCCAGCCCCCAGCGTCCCCGCGCAGCCCGCCTGCCCCGGTCGAGCCCCGCGTACGCATACACGTGTGCTCTCCGCGCGGAGCTCGAGAACTTTCCCCGCACGCCCGCGGCGCGCTCGCCGCCTATACGCCCCAGCGTCGCAGCCCTTCGAGACTGCCCTTCCCCACTTGTCTCCCTCCTCCGGTGCGGGAAGAAGTCTGCCGAGCCGTGACGGCCTGACCTCCTCATCAGAGGCCGGCGAACCTGCCCGAACTGCGCTGGAGGGATCGGGGAAGGGGACTCGCACCCCACCCCGGCGGGAGCGCCCCGGGACCGACCCGGGACAGGTCTCCGCGCCAGGCTCGGCGGCCGGCGCTAGGCTGCGAGCTGGGCTCCGGGGGGCTCTCCCGAGGCAGCAGGCAGCTACCCGCTTCCTAGGCTCTGGGTAGGGTCCCCTCCCCCTTCCGGGAAGGGGGCGATTGATCCATCTGTCAATGGGCCGGGCTCACCAGCGTGCGTTAGTCACGGCATTTACAGTAAACGCTCAGAAGCACCAAAAAGGAAGCGTCTGGCTGGGATAGGGCTGAAGGAGAGGTGAGACTGCTGACACGTTCCGACAAGAGGGGGCGAGACGGTGGGCTGTGGACACGCGCGGGCACACCCACGCACCCCGGGTACCCCAGTTTCACTTTGCCATCTGACACGTCCTCAGCTGCGTTAGAGCTGCCCAGCATCCCTCGGCTCCCGGGCACACATTCAGCTCTGCGCGCGCACCCGAAGTGCCGGGGCGTGGTACACACAGTGCCTCGTAAAGTTTACGCGATACCCAAAACCGGATCTGGACTGGATCGAAGGTGTAGGTGTTAGTGCATTTTAAGATGCGTTTTTAAATGAACAAAACTCTGGAAAAGAGTAAATGCTAGAAATGGACCTGGGCGCGAAGGGAGGGGTCACTTACAAAACCTGCAGCCTAGCCTTCGCTAGTGGAAAAGCTAGAGGGAGCAACTTCCATCTTGCGGATTCAGGCGGGAACGCGGCTTCTCCAGCCTTGGAAGCGCAGAGCTGAGGGTCTCCTCCGAACGCCTCACATCTGCCCCATCCTGGGGCATCAGCCCTCGCTCCATCCTGTCACCCTGCCATTGAGTGGTGCCCGCTTGGAGGCGTGGCCCTAGACAGTGAGTGGAGAACCTGGGGCAGGAAGGCTTGGGGATTGGAGCTGGGGAAAGTCCCCTCGGGGCTGCCCTCCCTGCCATTCCAACGGGCCTCTTCAGTTCTAGGAAAGGACTTCACATTTTCACTCCAAAAGCTGGGAGACTTAAGGAACCGGCTTCAGAAAAGTTTAGGTTAAGGGTTGAAAACCTGATAGGAATTATACTCTTGGATCAGAGGCTGGGGGCTGGGAGACTGGTATGAATAAATTTTCCCCCTCTCCTCTCCTACTTCCTGGGCCTTCTGGCTGCCCACATGCCCATTTCCGTATCCCACCTCGGATTTTCCCTCTCCTAAGGCCCTACTCCAGGCTCCAAAATTGGTGCTAGGCACATCTCTCTACCTCCCCCACCTCAAAAACAATTTCTATAACTTTCTTTTAATCCTGGCTGGGCATAAGAAGGAAAATTCTCTGAAGCATGTATGGGAGCTTTGCTGAGAAAGCAGTGATGAACACCCAGGGGTGGTGCCCACTGATTTCCCATGGTGGCAGTGGGGGAATCTAGTAGCAGGAGGTGAGTGGCTGAGATCCTTCAGGGACTCCAGATCACAGAGTCGTCACAAGGACAATGGACAACACCAGCCAGGCCAACATTCACCTTGTTGTGTCCATAAGGCCCTCTGACCTTGGGCCCTTTCTTCCCTCCTGTCTATACAAGCATCTCCCACTACACCTCAGTCTCTGCTGACCCACCTTCCACCTGAACTGCCCTTAGACATGGCAGAGTCCAAGTGTCACCCCATGATTTCCCAAGAATCTCCCATATGCACGCACCCCTGCCCCATGCCAGGATCTGCAGAGGAAACACAGATGGACATGTGCTAGCCATAGGCAATTTAATCTCTCTGAACCTCAGTTCTCTCATCTATAAAATGGGGATTTTTTTTAAAAAAAACCCAACCTTGTCCAGATGAGATACTGTACACAGAGCAGCTAGTCAAATGCCTGACTCTTAGAAAGTTGCTCGTAAAATGTCACCCCTTTCCTCCAGGATCCAGAAGAATTCGGAACCTATGACAAGGCATAAACACCAAAGTGGCAAATGAAAACCAGAGATAAAAGGCTATGGGGCTTCAAGGGAAATAGAGACAGCTTTGTAGAGGGTCAAGAGAGAGACTCTCAGGAGGTGTAAACAGCTGCCTTTAGGTTCACGGATACACGTTCACACACCCTTTCTCAGACTTTAAGGGCCCATCCCAGCTGAGCTCATGGGTAGATGAGCCCACCCAAGATGGCCCGTCCGCCATCACAGATCCGGGAGTTATAATGTGCAGGGAGAGGGAGAAAGGGCACTCGGGCCGTTAGTTTCTTCCCCTTCCCTCTTCTCTCTAGGTCTAGTCGTCTGGTGGAGTGGATTCTCTGGAGGGGAAGAACAGTAGGGAAGCAGAAGGACTGGTGGAAGGGGGGAGGGTTGCAGGCCTACCCGAGGATGCACGCATGCGCACACACACTCTCATTAGCCACACGGCTCAACAGACCAGACTTGTGCTACTCCCAGCAGAATCTCATCCCCTCTTTTCCTTCTGTGGAGCAAAGAACGCTGAGGATTCCCTTGCCCCAGAGAGAAAAATCCAACCAGGAATAAAAAGAAGGAGGTGCAACTAAGATGTGTCAGAAACCATGGAGCTGGCAAGCGGAGGTGCCCTCAGCCATGGGACAGCAGCTGACCCAGGGCCTCCCACAAGCCATCAACCAGCACAAACTTACTGGATCCCGCACCACAGTGCCAAGGGCTGTGGGGAATACGGTCCTGAGCAGGACTGCCCCTGCCACGGAAGCGTGCACAGGTAGAGTTAGATCGGGGACCCATGAAAAGAGTGAACAGCCCAAAGGCACACTGGGGCCAAGTGAGAGGAAGGAGAGGTTAGTACCCGTGGGCTTCAGGAGGACTCACAGGGGGACGTAGGATTCGAGATGGACCTGGAAGGATGGTAGAGTCTGGGAGAGCACAGAGGAGGGCACTCTGGGGAGGGGACAGCATAGGTCAAGCACAGTGGTAGGAAAGGTTTGAGGAACAGTCCAAGCGTTGGGAGGAACAAAGGGCACAGGTGGGGAGGGGCCTGACAGAGAAGATCTGGAGGGTCCGATCGGGAGGTACGGTGGAGGACAAGCATAGAAGGCTTAGCCCTTGTTCCCCTAGGAGCCACTGAAGGTGTTCGAGCAGGCCAGTGGCATGAGAACAGTGTTCTAGAAGATTGATCTGACAGCTCCATGAAGGATGGAGACAAGAGATGGGGTAGGAAGCGATTTTAACAGCCTCAGCCTGAAATAATGAGGGTCCAAAACAGGAAGTAGTGCTGGCCTGAACACGAGGAGAGGGTTGTCAGAGGCTCTATAAAGATGAATCGGCAAGATGTGATAGTTTCAACACAGGGGACAAGGAAGAAGGGAATTACCTTCTACTCACACAGTGACCAGCCAGGGGACAGTCCTGACTTCTCAGACTTTGTCATTGGAAAAAATAATTAAGGTAGCCAACTTTATGGCAAGATACATGTGGATATGCCTTTAATTTTTATAATAACTCTATGGGGTAGTTACTATTAATAGCCCCAATCTATAAATGAGAAAACTAAGGCAAAAAAAAAAAAAAGGTGATATAACTTGCCTAAGGTCATATTTTAAGTGGCAGAACCAGGATTTGATCCAAGCCCCCACCCTGCTAACCTCTATGCCCTGAATAAATAAGCAAAGTAACAGCTCTCCAGGCTATAAATTTTCATGTCCCAATTCAGAACATCTTAGATACCCCCTTTCTCCCTGCCCTGTCCGGCAACAGAGTAAAGAAATCATGAGAATTGAAATTTCTTTTTTATCTTTCCTGTGGCCTCGTCTGGCCTAATCCTTGGAGTTCAAATCTAAAGCCTAGAAAGGATCCTGTCTTACCATGGCACGTGCCACAGTGTCCAACTCAGTGCCCTGGGCCTGAGTCATGATCATCCATGAGCTTTCCCAGGCCCGTTCCAGCCCTGTCCCCCCTCCTAATGGCAGGCTGACCCACTCACCAACCTTCCCTCCCCACAGGGGCCACTCCAGATCCCTGAGGCCCAGCCTGGCCAGAGTGAACTAGTCCGGGGATGGAGAGCAGCAGGGATTTAACTAAGGCTTCTGATTCCCAAAGAGTGAACAGGGCTGCTGGGGCGGGGTGGGTGGGACCAGGCTAGGAGGAAAGCAATGCATACCGCAGTCAGGGGCATCGATTTCTCTAATTGATTTCGGTCTGTGCTCCCGGGTTTCATCATTCTCTTTAGAGGTAGGCACCAGCAAGAGGTGGGAATCTGGCTTTACTTAGCCTCTCCCCAGGGCCTCAGAGACCTCTCTGCAGCTGCACCCATGCCAGAGAGGCCCCCCTAGCCACAGGGTAGGGGATGAAGGGATGCAGACGGGGAGTCACTCGGTCAGGAAGCTGTCAGTACCACCTCAGGTAGATATAGCACCTCACAGTTTCACAACTTCTTTCTCCCAGATCTTGAAGCCCTTACACCATCCTCCCTCCCTCTGGGAAGAAGGCGTGGCCAAATCAGCATCCCTTCCAAGTGAACAAACTCAGGCTTGAAGATGGCCTATGACGAGGCCCAGGTTACAGTGCAGCCAGCAAGTGGCAGAGCCAGGACTGGAGAGTAGGTCCTCCCACACCCTGGTCTAGTAAGCTTTCACCTTCGGACAGAGAAACCGAGCATCCAGCCAGCCAGGGCTCCAGGGCTCTCTGCTGCTTTCTCCCATGCAGGAGATCACGGAGGAAAGGGAGAAGGCACCCAGCAGTTTTGGGCTCTTCTTTTCATCTGGGATGGGTCTGGGAAGGGCTTTTTCTCTAAACTCCTCTTCCCCCAAAAGTCACAGGCGTCCTGAGAAAACTGAAGCCCCACACCTCCCCTGCCACCTTCACAACTCCCCAGTGGCAGCAGGAGCTGAGCTGGTAAACATGCCTTCTGATGAGCTACTGTCAGCTTAAAATATCCCAGCTGTCGAAGCCTCCTCCCCACTGGCACTGGCTACGCTGCCCTCAGCTGATGCTGGCCCCATCCCGGCCGCGCCCCAGCGTTTGTCCTCATGCCAACCCTGCACTTGGCAGACCCCAACTGCCTTCTCTCCTGAGCATGCCACCCACCCCAGCTCTCAGGCGCTGGTGATCTGCCAGGTTACCCAAGGTCAGAGGCAGAAGCCAGGGAGAGAGGCAGTGATTGCTTCTGCTAAGCTGTGGGGAGCCGGCTCCTGCTGCCTGGAGCCCCCCGAGAGAGCTCTCAGCCCCAGCGGCTCCCCACAGGCCTGGCAGGGCGGGTGGAGCCTCAGAGCTGGGTCTGAGATGGACTGTCACTTGAAGGGCCCAGCTGGGTCTCCAGGGCCTGGAAGGCAGCTCACATGGGGCTCTGGACAGAAAATGGGGACCAGAATGTCCCTCTTGGAGCAGACATGCCTTCCTTAGGCCCACCCTAGAGTTTGGCCAGAGGAGCACATTTACCTGCGTGCCCACCTCCCTCACCCCAATCTCTTGTCCTGGGAACTTCTTTTCCCATCATCCAGAAGGTTGTTTCCCTATCCTCACTGTCCCCAGGTACTAGCGCTTTCCTGTTATCCTATCTCTCTTACTGCTCCCAGGGGGAGGGGTAATGTTTAACCAGAAAGAATGAATTCCAATCATCATCAGCCCTCAGGCTCTTAGAGTTGGAAGGAACCTTCCTTGACAACAATAATAAACAGTCAACAAGTGCAGAGCACTCAACAACTCACAAAGTTTTTTTCTATAAATTTATCTCTCTTAGGCCTCCCAAACAGCCTCTTGAGGTGGGCATTTTTCAGACGAGAAAACCTAAAGCCAAGGCACCCAGTGACTTGTCCGTGATCACAGTGAGTGGCTGACCTAGGACCTGAACCCAGTCCTGACGGATTTCAAACTCCCTTATTTGGGAAGTGGTCTTTGCTTAAACGGTTCAGTAAAATAAAATCAAAATAAAATCCTTGTAATTACAAAAACTAAGACAATGTCACAGAAACACTTCCCAGGACAGGGTACTCCCGGGGCCCCCATTCCCTGATTCCAGACAGCTTTGGATATGTGAGTTGTCCCTTTGCCTCCCATAACTCCATGTCCACACAGATGGGAAGCCTGAGGGAGTCTCCCAGAAGTCCCTCAGACCGCACACGTCCCTGGACAGCCAGCTGCCCGTCGGCCTCCCTGGTGGCAGGCCTGCGTGGATGGTGTCTGCCTGCAGCAGAGCAGGCCGAGTCCGCTTCTGTCAAAGCCATCAGGTGCAGTCCCCACCTCCTACTCCACAGCCCAAGTCACCACACCCCCAAAGCAGGTTCGGTCTGGAATGGGCCACTCCCCGGGGTCCAGGCACCCGCTGCCTCCCTATTCCAAAATGGGTGAGTCCCTGCTCCTTGGAGGGTCCGGGGCTGGCTTCACTAGAGGGTCTGCCCTGCTGAGAGCAGTGTGCGCTCCACGATTCTGCAATCATCCTGGACCTAGGGTGGGTCCCATTTCATCATATTCTTGCTACCTGACTCCTGGGATGATACCCCAACTGGCAAGTGTGGCATTTTGGGGTTTTTTTGGGGGGTTGGGTATTTTTGGGGTTTTTTTTAACATCTTTATTAGAGTATAATTGCTTTACAATGGTGTATTAGTTTCTGCTTTATAACAAAGTGAATCAGTTATACATATACATATGTTCCCATATCTCTTCCCTCTTGCGTCTCCCTCCCTCCCACCCTCCCTATCCCACCCCACTTGGTGGTCACAAAGCACAGAGTTGGTCTCCCTGTGCTATGCGGCTGCTTCCCACTAGCTATCTATTTTACGTTTGGAAGTGTATATATGTCCCTGACACTCTCTCGCTTTGTCCCAGCTTCCCCTTCCCCCTCCCTGTATCCTCAAGTCCATTCTCTAGTAGGTCTGCATCTTTATTCCCATCTTGCCCCTAAGTTCTTCTGACCTTTTTTTTTCTTTTTTAGATTCCATATATATGTGTTAGCATACAGTATTTGATTTTCTCTTTCTGACTTATTCACTCTGTATGACAGTCTCTAAGCCCATCCACCTCACTACAAATAACTCAGTTTCGTTTCTTTTTATGGCTGAGTAATATTCCATTGTATGTATGTGCCACATCTTCTTTATCCATTCATCCGATGATGGACACTTAGGTTGCTTCCATCTCCTGGCTATTGTAAATAGAGCTGCAATGAACATTTTGGTACATGACTCTTTTTGAATTATGGTTTTCCCAGGGTATATGCCCAGTAGTGGGATTGCTGGGTCATATGGTAGTTCTATTTTCAGTTTTTTAAGGAACCTCCATACTGTTCTCCATAGTGGCTGTATCAATTTACATTCCCACCAACAGTGCAAGAGGGTTCCCTTTTCTAAGTGTGGCATTTTGGAATGAGGGTCCAACTAGGGTTCAAGTTCCACTTTTGACCTGGGCTTGCTGGCAGCCCAGGAAGGAGTTCAGTACTGTAGCACCATGCACGTAGTCAATGCTCAGTAAGGCTTTCCACGTTGCAAGAAAGAACAAAAGGAAGAGGAAGGCTGAGCTATGTACTATTGGAATCTCTGTCCTCTCCTCGTCTCCGTCTCCATGTTAACTCCCCAACTCATCTTCCACCAGTGCACCCCATGGAATGAGGGAGCAAAGTGTCCTCGGGTTCTAGCCTCCAGCTCTGCCCCCAGCTACACATGTGACTTTAGGTCCCCTGGAATGATGATTCCAGCCTCACAAGGAAGAACGAAGATCAAATGAGATGCTGAACAAGGCAGTGCTTGGAAATGTATGTGGTGCGGCGCTCTGCAGGTGCAGGCAGCAGCCATTCTGTTTGGGGGCAGCCCACACCCCAGGGGGATGTCTGGGGTCACCCTCTCCCACCTGCTTCAGGGACCAGCAGCCCACGCCCCAAGCACTGCTGGGACAGCTCTTGCTGCTCTAGTGACTTGGAGACAAGATAAAGAGGAACATTCCCATTTCACAAATGGGAAAACTGAGGCCTCCAGATCTCGGCACCTACCACACTCTGTCAAAAATGCCTACTTCTTGTCTATACTCCTCATTGACCCAAGGTCTATGTAGACAGGACCTATGTCTTCTTCATCCATATATCATCAGAGGCTGGCACAGGAAGTGCTTGTTGAATGAATGAGTGGATGGATGAACCAATGATTCCTCTCACCTGACATAACCTTAGTACAGAGACTCGGGCCGGCATCGCTGACCCGGTTCAAAGCACTTATCCCCTGTCACTGGACTCACTGGGCTAAATGACCCATATATGAATATTTCTCTTTCCTCCTATTCTGTTCTTCTTAGAAAAAAATTGATAAATCTGACCAGAGGATTTTTTGACCATTTAAGTTCTTTTCATTCACACTAGATTGGCTTATACTCTTCAAAGTCTAATTCTGCAAAGACTTAGTACATTAATGGA
This sequence comes from Delphinus delphis, assembly GCF_949987515.2. NCBI lineage: Eukaryota > Metazoa > Chordata > Mammalia > Artiodactyla > Delphinidae > Delphinus > Delphinus delphis. The sequence goes on from NC_082688.1 coordinate 98,823,240, forward strand.
AGTCGGACTCGTTAGAATTCCCGATCTACACAGTGAACTGCCTGGCTCTTACTCGAGAGCGTGTGAGTCCCCCACCCCCTGACACGCTGCCCAGTGACCCCAGTAATTGTTCAGTCTGAAAACTAAACCTTGGTCCTCCCCCAGCCTGACCCCTCTGAAGCGGGTGGCAGGGGTACAGCCCACAGAGAACAGACCACAGTGCTGGGAACACGGGGCTCCCCCAAGAAGGAGTTTCAGAACAGAAGAAAGAGTAAAGCTGAGCTCGTGTGCCCGCACCCCAGGTGGTCAGTGCCCCTCGTCACCTCTGGCTCCCTGGTGTCCCTGTTGCAGGGTGAACCCTGATGGGGGAGCCCCAGTGTCCAAGCTTGCCTTCCGCCACATCCAACTAGTTTCCCGTTTCCTCTCAGCCGGCTGCCACTTTGCAAGGCTGTCTGATAACCCATCCTAAGCCAAAACATAATCTACGTATTTGAAGAGTTGCCAGTGCATCCTTGCATCTTCCAGACCGAGCAAAACTGATAATGATCTGTTTTGGGTCATCAGTCCCAATCAATCAATCACTGAATTCTTTAATACCTTCTCGGTACTCCTCTCTGACGCATATGCATTTTAAAGAAATGTGAACAGAGACAGGCCTTAACGCGAAGTAAAGGCTCTCTAATAGCAGAAATGAGGCACCAGGAGAAGGAGGTTCAAATGAGAATCCGAGAAGATGAATCTGCATCTGTGGCATGTCAGCCGCTCCCCTCTCTCCACTGGGGCAGATGCCGTTGATTGATTACAGCTAAGACTTCTCAGCGCAACGCACCAGGCAACCATAACCAGTCACTTGAGCCGGCACATGAGTCCAGCGAATCCACCTGCAAGTGTGGCTCCATGAATTCTGAATGCCCTCCGGTTCTAAGATCTGGGGTTTGGGCAGGTACCTGGGAAGCTGTTTCCGCCGCCCTTCAAATCACACTCGGGGCTGAGCCCCATGTATGCCCAGCCATGCCAGGAGTGTCCCATGGGGGTGTCCAGAAGGCTTTTCAAAAGAGAGAAAACTTCCTACTCCCTGAAGGAAGACAGGGAAGGGGTGTGTTGGAGCAGACCTATTGTTCCGAGAAAAACCATCAGTCCCTGTTGGAATCTGATCCCTGCTACAAAAGTGCTTCCAACCTCCCATCAGTCCTGAGGGAGGGGGCATTTCTCCCTGAGGTGCTGCTCGGTCCCTACCGGACCACCACACCCAGAAGCTCCATCCATCTCTCTCCTGGCTCCTGGGTGTGACTCAGGCCGCCTGAAGATGAGAAAGGGCCTCCCCTCCGGCCTCCCCGACAGGAGGAGCCAGGAGTCGGGGAGGCCACAGGGCGCGCCTGATGTTGTGTCTGTTAACGAGTGATGGAGAGCGCTTAAACGGGCTGCACAAGTGCCACACCAGAGCCGGCCGCCCCAGTCCCGGGGGCAGGAGACAGGGGATGCAGGCAGCCAGAGGGCACACATTCCCCACCTCACGCACTCCATCCCAGACCCCTGCTTTCAGAATTCAAGTTACAGTTTCCTTTCTTGCCTCCCCACACCTGCTTTTTCCTTCGCGTTGGTTCAAGAGGACGCTGTATGGAGCACCTGCTCTACTCCCGGTACCATCCTGCTGCTGAGGGTAGAGCAGACAAGCCTCCTCATCCGGGAGCCCCACCCAGTCCTCTCCTGGACACACTACCTTGGGCCAGCCAGGCCCTTCTCCGGTTAGGACACCACCACGTGGGCCTCCTTACTGGCCTTTGGAAATAGGAAATGCAAAAGTAGTGGAATGCCTTACAAGGCACCCTGGCCCATACGATCTCATTTGATCCTCAAAACAGCCTGTGCACAAACAGGCAGGTCAGGCTCTCCAGTCAGAAGGAGGCTGGTTGGCTCTGCCACTTACCAGCTGTGTGACCTTGGGAAAGTCCTTTAACCGATATGCGCCTCCAGAGGGGGACAGTAGGGCCTCCCTGTCTCCCTCACACAACCATCAGCCATCATTAAAGCACCTGCTGCAATAGACACAGGCAAACCAAATCAACGAGGCGTTGCCTCTGTCTTAGATAAGACGGTATCAAAGAGCTTCCAGCCTGGCTGGGGGAGGCAGATGGACAAGCAATTAAGTGCAACAGAGTTTGGAAGCTACGGCGTAAAATTAGGGTATAGTGGGGAGAGGGGTTGATTTAAAACTGGATATGTATAGAAATGGGGATTTTAGAGCAGTCAATGCATAAAGAAATAACACTAAGCTCTTAGCAGGGGCATTCCCATATACGTAATTGTTCCAAGGATCAAAAACGATGGTAGGTGTGAGCCTGCTCTGTAATAAGCTGCAGAAAGCTGTCCAGTGCAAGGTATTACACTACTAATGTAAAATGTCATACCTCACCCAACCAAGATGGGTTGTATTGGTTAAGCGAGGCTATGCTACAGCAAAAAAAAAAACAGCTGCAGAGTCTCTGAGGGTTACACCATCAAGGTTTATTTCTTCTTCATGCAACATGCTCCGTGTAGGTTGACAAGGGGCTCTGCTCCACACAGCTGCTCAGGGATCCAGGCTGACTGACGGGCTGTCATCTTCCATCTCCCAGAACACAAGGCATTCTCAGTCACTGAGGCTGGAGGAGAGAGAGCTGGAGTGTGGAGAGCCAGGAAGAGTGATAGGTGTCCCTTTCACCCACAACCCATTGGCCAGAACCAATTACGTGGTACTGTCTAACAGCACTGGGACTGGTAGATGTGGGGGAACAGATGGGATGTCTAGTGGCCATCAATGTCCTTATCACAGGGGCCAAAGAAAACCTCTCTCCATCTTGGGTGTTGGGCTAATCAGAGAGTCCTTTAGGGAACTCTGTGTCTGGTCCCCTGGGGGCCAAGAAGTCTCAGGGGGATGGGACTGGACCTGAATTCTACCCATCTCCAGAGTGACTAGCCATGGCAGAGAACTCAGGGACAACCACAATATTTGAGTTATGTCGGTGACTCAGATAAGCCCAGAGTTAATAATAATCATAGTTAACATTTATTGAGCAACTACTATGCCCTAAGTCTATAGCACCTAAGTTTTTTCATTTAAGCCTCACAATAACCCAGGAAGGTAAACGGTATTGTTAGCCCCAGTTGATATATGAAGATAATAGAGAAGTCCAGAGTTCTTCATACTCTTCAGTGAGTAAAATAACAGAGCAGGAAGTTGAATGCAGAACTACTCTGTCTCCAAAAACCATTCACTTTACCACCAAGCTATACTGTCTCCCACTGTAGTCCCAAGATCCGGATTCTCACTGGGTGTATGACCTCTGGTAAGTAAGTTCACCTCTCTGAACCTCAACTTCCTCATCTGTAAAATGGGATTAATAGAAATACATTATCTCATGGAATTGTTGAGAAAATCAAAAGATTATCTCTTAATTATCTTACAGAAAAGAGTTTTTGTCAACTATACACTTCTCTGCTGTTACATGACCAAAAAATAGCTGTGGATTAGACATCTCTGAGGGACCAGGCAAGAGTCTGAAGAAAGATCACACCTGCTGGATGGGGGCAAAGCAGGACAGATCCCTTATTCCCCGAGGAATCTTGCTGACACACTCGAAAGTGCCCCAGCCAACCAGCCAACTACAACTAGGTAAAGACCTTCCTTGCCTCTTCCTCTGGCCCCAGGCTCCCTTTGGCAACTCTGTTACAGCTTCATATTCGTTTATTTTTCCTGCAGAGGTTTCTGCAATATTTCTCCCGAGTGGGACAGCTACATCAATAAGTTCCATTGCATCACGAATGTAATGAAGAGCAGAGTGTCTGGCTTGCTGGCTGGGGCTTCTGGTCCAGTGCACAAGGCACTGTATCACACACCCCTCCCCCCTCGACAGTTTGGCCCCTTATGCCCTCGCCGGCCCTTTTCCCCTTCTCCAGCCTCTAATTCCATTCTGCCCCAGGACCCCGGCTCCAGCCTGCTTGGTCCACACATCCATCCCCCAAAGTGCTGACCACAGATCCTACCCTTCCCCAGCCCGGAGCTTTCTGTCAAGACACTTCCTCCACCTAGAATATCCTCCCATCATCTCTGCCTGTCAGATCCTCCCCGATACACACAAAAGAGTCAACAGCGGTTATCTCTGGCTGATGAGATTACAGATTATCTTTATATTTTTCTTTCCAATTTTCTCTCTTCGGAGATTTGGGGGAATGAGCACATGTTATTTTTACACTCAGAAAAGCACAATGAAGTCATGCTTCAAGTCCCTGCCCTCCTGCAAGGCACACCCCTCACCCTAGCACACAGTCATCTTTCTCCTCTGAAATACTATAGCTCTCAGCTCTATCACAAATTGTTTTGTACTCGAGTTAATTTACTGCCTGTGAATGTCTGATACCCTCAACCAAATCGTAAACGCTGTGAACACAGGGACACGTCATCCGCATCTGCCCTCCCCTGCATAGCCCTTTGCATACATCAGGGTCCCAGGCACACACGAAGTTGTGAATGAGACTTAGCGATTTCCAGTAACAGGGACAGCCCTGGTATACTTTACATTGGCTTGGGCTGGGGCGGGGGAGGCGGGTGAGATCATTGGAAGTTAGAATGAAGGGGCATTGGAGTGTGTATAACCCAATGGCCTGGATTTATACAGACTTTCTGACATTGAATTTGCCCACTAATAGGGCTTTATTACTCCCACCACATGAGCAGCAAAAGCTAAGGCCTGGAGAGATAAAGCCATTTGGCCCAAGAGTCTAGAACCCACATATCCTGTCGCCCAGCCCATGCCTTAACCACTAAACCACAGCTGCCACTCCAAGATCTTATTAATAGCCATTTCTCCCCCCAGTCAGCAGCTGGACATGGCTTGCCAGGTTAATAATTCGTTCATTAGGTGCCTAATGAATTACTTGTTAATTGCTAACTTGATGCACAGCCAGCAGTCCCCATCTGCCTGGAGAAATGGCAGCAAATAACCATAGAAGGGCCGCCCAAGCTCCGGGTTCTGGAGAGCAGGAGTTTTCAGCCTGAGAGGCTGGTGGCAGTGGTTCCCAGGGAAAAAGCCTCTCTCGGCCAGTCGCCTGGAGCACTGAGAAGTCCGCAGGGAGTGGCACTTTCCGGGTGAGCCAGCACAGACAGGGCACCTCTTGCTGGACCAATAAGTTCCCTACAAATGTTCAGGGCTGCCCAGATCTTCATCCCCCATCTTTCAAGCCTCCTCTCCACAAGACTTCCCCTAATGATTTTCTTATATTTTCATTTTCTCTGAGCTTCCACCACTTGAAGTCAGCACCATTCAATTTAAACGTCACATCGTGTTTTCTCTTGAGTATCGGTCTTGTCTCCCCATCTTGAAGGCTGCTGCAATATCCCTAGTGGACTCCAAACTTCCTGAGAGCAGAAACCACATATTTCTTGTTTGTCTTCATATCTCCTGTCCCAATAGTGCCCAACTTAATAAGTATTTATTAAAGGAGTGAATAATTTACACCTTCCTGGATAAATGTGTACTAGTCTGCTAAGGCTGCCATGACAAAATACCACACACTGGGTGGCTTCAACAACAGAAATTTATTGCCTCACAATTCTGGAGGCTGGAGGTCCACGATCAAGGTGTTGGCAGGTTTGGGTTCTCCTGGGGCCCCTCTCCTTGGCTTGTAAACGGCCGCCTTCTCACTGTGTCCTCACGTGGCCTTTCCTCTGTGTGTGAGCATCCCTGGTGTCTCTCTGTGTGTCCAAATTTCTTCTTATAAGGACACCCTTACAAGATTGGATTAAGGCCCACCCTAACAGCCTCATTTTAACTTAATTACTTCTTTGAAGGTAATTATCTCCAAATACAGTCACATTCTGAGACAGTGGGGGTCAGGACTCCAACACAGGAATTTGGAGATGGACACAATTCAGCCCAAAACAATTTCCCACCCCACAATACCTACCTCAGTGCTAGGCATGTATTAAAGAGTCATTACATGCTCCAAAGTTGATAAGCCTTCCATTTTCTCTGCAGGAAGGGCTCACCTTTGTGACCTGGGTTCGCAGTCCTGCTCAGGTGCCAGAAAAACTCCATGGTGGAATATTTAAGGCAACCCTCTTGGTCATGTTGGCTCCCAAATCCTAATAGCTCTGTTATTTTTGAAATCATTTTAGAGGAGCCCTGAATAAAGATGATGATTTTTCACATTTGCATAGCAATTTTTCTTATCAGAGCAAGTACCCGTGTTATCCTTCCAGCATTGCTGTGAGGGAGGAAGAAGAGGGTTACGACGTCCATCTTACTGACAGATAATTGAAATGGGAAAGAATTAATAAACTTTCCCAAGTCGTGACTTTCACTCCCAGGTCCCTTCCTAGGAACCCCTGTAGGATGGGCCTCAGTCATTTCCTTCTCTGTGTCTTAACACCCGGCCTGGTGCCAGGCACGGAGAGGATGCTCAGGGGGTGTTTGGCATTAACAACAGTGGAGCTGCCAGTAGAGCCTTGATCCACAGCGGAAAGAGGCTGACGAATCAGTACTGACTACCACCACCCACCCCCACCCAAGCACCCTCAGGAGAAACCAACTTGAGGGCCAGGTAGATGGCCAGCTTCAGTGTCTGAGGTTCCCATGCCAGCCTGCTTTTCAGATAAGACCCTGAAGGCCAAGGTTAAATCGAACATGATTCTGGGAAATAATATATCTATTATCACTTTCACACTGCTCCCAGCGACGATAAGGAAAATGTGTTTATGGTACAATCGCAAAATGAGTTCACGTATTATTTATTTTTATCCCTTTATATCGCAGGTGTTTTTAGAAGCTCTCTCAAATTCGTTGCGGAGTGAAGCAGGGGATACATTTTAAAAATGCACTATCTCATTTCGTCCTCAGAACAAAGCTTCAAAGAGGATGAGAAGGATATTATTATACCCATTTGGCAGAGCAGTAAAGCAAGGCAGAGAGAGGCCAAGTATTTGCCCAAAGTTGAACAAGGAGCAGCAGGCCTGACTCAAACTATCTGTCCTTTCCTTGGTATCACTGGATTGATGTGGGAAGAACTCTGAGGAAATGGACCAGGAGAGGTCCCTTCTGAGGGCAGGAGGCAAAGAGAAAACTTTGCACCAGCAGGTACCAGATTCTATCTGCAGATGTATCATCTTTGGCAGACATAGAGTTTTTAAGCACTTTGAATGATCTCAGCTGAGGTGCAGACTCCCCACCCCCACACAGGCCGCACCACATCAATCCCCACTGTCCACAGTGATGTTGCCATCCGGATGCTGATGGCTTTTGAGTTTGCAACCCGTTTAGCCTGTGAACAGCAGCCTTGCAGTGGGCTTCCTTGGGCAGCCCAGTGGATGTTTGGGATGGGAGAGATCTTTAGGTACGAGACTCAGGAAGGGGAGTGGGGGAACAGCCAATGCAAACTGCACCCCCCGTCACCCAGCAACAGAATTCTGCCACAGTCAGGCAGACCCTGAACCAGGTGATAAGATCTGGAGCCGTAAAGCCGCCAGAGGCTGCTTACCCCTACAGTCCTGGGCATAACTGGACCACATTTTTTACCCTCCTTGATCATCCTCCAACACATGGTGTGACATAGGCAACAAAATAAACCAGCCGAGGTCTCTCATCAGCTCAGCCAACCAGGAGAAGTTGTGAGCCTCACAATCTCCATTAAAAAAACAATACTAGGGGCTTCCCTGGTGGCGCAGTGGTTGGGAGTCCGCCTGCCGATGCAGGGGACGCGGGTTCGTGTCCCGGTCCGGGAAGATCCCACATGCCGCGGAGCGGCTGGGCCCGTGAGCCATGGCCGCTGGGCCTGCGCGTCCGGAGCCTGTGCTCCGCGGCGGGGGAGGCCACATCAGTGAGAGGCCCGCGTATCGCAAGGGGAAAAAAAACAAAAAAAACAATACAAGAAGCACATAGCCGATGACACAACAGTCCCACTGCTGCCTCCCTGCTGGCTTTTTCTCTGATGAACACAGGTGCCCCAAACCCAGACAGGCTCCCTGCTGCTGTGTATAACTCTGGACTCCTGTGTAAATGACCTAAAACATACCGTCCTTCTCCACCCCTCTTCACCAGGTACGTCTGTCTCTAGCTTGGGTGTGGTCAGCCTCCCTCCCTCTCCCCTCCTCCCTTAATTGGTCTGGAGCTTTAGAGTTGCTCTTTTGTGTCATACTGATGTCCCCAATGTCTTCAAGTCCTTCCCTTCCCCAGGCAGAGGCCATCCTAAGCATTTGCTGCCAGCATAGGTCAAAATCTATGACCACTTTGTGCCAACTCCTTGGCACACTGAGGATGCAAAAGGAGTGGCCTGGGGATGGGGCGGGAGCATGACAGGTCCCAGCGGGATGGGGGAAAAGGGAGGCATCAAAGGGGCTGCCACGCAGAGGCCCCCTCTCGGCAGCACTGCAGCACTGCCAAGGACCCAGGAGAATGCCATCGGGAGAGTGGGCTGCAGGCATCCAGGGGAGCCGATGGTGTTGGCGGGAATGTCAGCTACAGAGGCCGAATTCTCTGGGACTCTGTGGCACGAAGAGGAGGCGGTGCAAGACCAAGGCCCCGGCTCCTGGAAAGGGGCCCCAGGAATGAGGTGAGAGATGCACTCAGACACGCCTCGTACTTCTTGTGCCCTGGGTACCAGTCTCGGTGGGATTGGGGGGATCTCCCAGCAACCAGGCAACCCCCGTGGAGAAGGGAAACCTGGAAAGCTCCTGGCTCTGCCAGGACCTCAGGGGAGGGGGCTGCCTCTTGATGGCCTTGCAGAAATATTGAACACTTCTGCCCTTTCCAGAAAATCCATTTTCAAATCCCACTGTCTTGGGAACAGGACAGTGGCTGGACTGGCCCCTCAAGCCCCCAGGAGAGAGGGTGGCAGCGTGCAGAGAGCAGGACAGACCCAAACCCCCAAGCTTGGCCAGGACGGAACATGCACTTGCAGCCACCTCCTTGGAGGCCACCAGGTCCCCTATGGAGTGTCCCTCTGCTCTCTCTGCCTCATGTCTGCCCTGGAACAGAAGGCAGAGCTGGCCTCCCTCTGAGGCAGCATCACAGCTGGTCCACAGCCCAGCCAGTGCTGCAGGAGGTCCCAACCGAGGCAGGGTCTTCCCTGCAGCTATAACCCCTTCTAAATTCCCAAGCCAGGAGACCTTAACTGTCCACTTTTCCCTCTGTTAGAGAGCTTGGGGCGGGTTTCCCCAGGCTGGATCAGCCAGATAATTGAGTGCTCCTCCCAGGACTAGACCCCAAAGAATGTCTCCACTAACCAAACTCTAAGCAAACTCATGGGCGGGGCCCGAGCGTGTGGAGTCTCCCCAGTCCCCTGTCCAGCTGGGGTTTGTGGGGGCTCAGGGAGCAGCCCTTTATATTCCCAAAGTCCCGGGCCCCTTGTCACAGGTTCTTCAGTTGCCAGAAATCCTGGGGTCCTCCTGCGTACAAAGCCTCCCCCTCCACACGCCCCCAAAGGCTGTCCTAACAGCTCCGTTCCAGGAGTGAACGGAGATCTGCCCCTCCACTCCCACCCCTAGGACACTCATTGCAGAGTCTGCCTTAGCTTCTTTTGTT